>NC_137454.1:146072533-146784550 GCF_964235325.1 Thermobia domestica | reverse complement strand
GGTCAACAGTCAACTAGGTTTAAGTATTTCAATCCAAACCGCCGACCTTTCATGGTTATACACAGTGTTATAATAATAATAATAATAATAATAATAATAATAATAATAATAATAATAATAATAATAATAATAATAATAATAATAATAATAATAATAATAATAATAATAATTAGTAGTAGTAGTAGTAGTAGTAGTAGTAGTAGTAGTAGTAGTATAATCATCATCATCATCATTGATAATTATACTGTCTATGTAGGATATTTGAAGAGAGTACTTGGAACTACATATGGTTTAGCTCAAATTGGCTCGTTTTGGCTCGACTCGACTCGAAATTTGACCCAAATTCGAGTCGGGTTGGAAGAAATTTTTCGAGCCGAGTTCTCGAGTCGAGCTCAAAGATATCTGTTTCAAGTTGAGTCGAGTTTCAAAGAAAACTCGCTCGTGCCCATCCCTAAGTATTACAGTCTTCATTGATAAATCAGTGGCCACCCCTAGAAACCTGGAACGGTGAAACGGATGTCAAATCAGGGAGTTTCTTGGGCAAACTTCTAATCTCCATACGTTGTTATTTATTATTATATCCATTATTACAATGTTGGCGTATTATGATTTGAAGCTAATTGAACTTTCATTCTCATTTGTGAAAATTGTATTATGTGGAATCATCATTAACAGGAGATGGGCAAATATAGTTTTTCAGAGAGAAATGGAAAGTTTCGCCAATAGGGACTGTTGCTGCCCTGATATTTCTGCTTTACTCTAGCAGAATTATAATCATTCATAATATTACCTCTGCCTTATATTAGCATGTTTCATAGTAAAATCTCTAGCACTAAAAATATGCAAAATACAAGTCAATTACATACTATACAGTGACGATCGTCGCATTCTAATCACTGCTAGGGTTCAATTCCCTGTGGGACACAAGTGGTTCGTGTCTCACGTTAAAGTATAGATCCCGTCCTTTGGACGTCATCATAATCCCATAGAAGACAATGGCAAACCACCATGGGCTCACCTTGCCAAGAGATATTCGGGTTAAAGACCTACTTTCGGGCAGAACACTCAACATCATATAATGTACATCGTTAGTTGTCTCCATTTTTTAAGTTCCGTAATACCTCCCAACATGGAGTTATCATGTTGAAAATTTTCGACCGCCCTGTATAATAGTGTAGAATAAAATATAATATAGGATATGTAAGGATGTAATGTCATTTAATTTTCTTGTAATATTAGAAGGTAGGATTAAGTTAGAACGTGCATTAAAATAGGTTAGGATTTTATTTCGTATTTGACGTCTATGTTTTGTTCATTTCTATCTTAATTTCCTATATTTCTTTAATAATATTCTGCTTATTTCTTTTATTTTATCTGTAGAACGCTTTTCCTATCTCCAAACATTCTGAAAATTCTCCCAAAATTTTCTTTAAAAATTTTATTCTAAAATTATTCTTCATAAAATTCTTTAGAGTTTCAGCCATCTTGATAGAAAATCGTCAAGATTCACTCGGTTTTGGTGCATCATCTTCAATCTTGTCTTGTGTGACGTCAGTAGCACAGATTTACAGAATTATTTATAATTGGTCGCTTTCCTTTGAACTCTCTGATAATTAGCTCATCTTCAATCTTCAGACTGTTACGTCACATTGTTGTTGTACTGTAATGGCGTCAGCCTAAGATAGCAATCCTCAGTTACTGCCCGTCAGATATTATCGGCATAAAGTGGTAAAGGAAGCCGCTCCAGAACGGGTTTTTTCCTACAAAAAGATCTAAAAAGTTCGATTACAAAATTTGCGATATTTTGTGTTATTTGTTGGAACGGAACGGAGCGAGTAGCGAGGAGAATTAGTGAAGCGAAGCAGCCCAATGTTGTAAGTTGTCTGTATGAATTATGGACGGAATCTGATTTCTACATAATTGGATCCTGATTTTTTGGAAGAACCGTGATAGTTAATATATATTAACTGGTTCAGGTTGGACTGTATATTATAAAGGATGTGAGTGATAGTTGTTTTCTTCTGGAACCAAGAAATTCATCACAAAATTTAATAAGAATGGTTAACAGGAACTGGTACTCGTAAGGACAACCATTGGATTCTTCTGGCATATAAACTCATCCGAAATGTAAGTAATGTTTACTCTATTTCTAAAGTGGTTTCAATCGAAGTAACTTGGTAGCCTGGATTTATGAATATTTTCTTTTTAACCTCGAAATTCACCAAGTTATACAGTTGGAATATGGTGTTCAGTGAAGCATAATAATATAACTATGTCTTCGTAAATTCCTTTCCCGTAGGATCTATACAATTACTGAGAAAATATGTGACGGCTTAGGCTTATCTATAAAGAGGGGGAAATAAAAAGTAGAACAAAATACTGACGGAATATACATGCGAGTGTAAAATTTTCATTTAGAGTGACCATCTAAATTCCTGTTATTCAAAGAAAGCCTAAATCTTGTGTAAGGCTATATGCAGTATTCTTTATTATTGTTATGATTTTTTTTTTTTTTTTGGCTATGCATTATTTGGCTGTCCATTAGAACCAAGCTAGACAAATAGGATAGGAATGACGTTCTCCAGTATAGAACATATATTCAATATATATATATATATATTTTTTAACCTTAACGTATCCGTAAAATATGAGAAAATAAACCGAAGCTGTACTTTGATAAAAGAAGCACGATGGGTCGTTTTGTCACAAGTTTTCGATAGGGGCAATTGGTTTTTCTACACCGTGCGAACATTCATATAAATTCTTTTTTTTTTCTAAGTAACACATTCCCATTAAAAGAAATGTGGCCTGGACTGCCAACCAAAGCGTTTTTACGTTATAAAACAAATTTGTTGGTGTGAGTGTGTAGTGTGAATGTGTCTTAGGTTAGTGTAGGTTAAGGATTTAGTGATTTCATGTGTATTTTTGTAACAGAATGTGTAGGCAAGAAATGAATAAATATGGAAAAGGGTGCCTAGTAATAGTAGCTGCTGTGAACAGCTAAAACATAAGATTTATGATTTTTTTTAAAAAAATGAAAGATATGAATGCCAATGAGAGGCACTTTCTTGATATAGTCGAGAATAAGTGATTATTAATAAAAGTACTAAATATTGGGAATATGTGAAATACATTGAAAGCTATGAGAGTATGTGTGCATGTAATATTTTTAAAATGGCTGGTCACGAATTGTGACATGCACGGTAAAAAATAGTTTTTTTTAAGTGTAATGCAATGTATTGTTGTGCCCCTAAACTAAATGTAAACAGTCTGTATAAAGCTTCGGTGAAACAAGTAAAGCTTCTGGTTGACAATTATGTTTTATTCCATATAACAGAGATACAGTAGAGTAGAAATTTTATAGTAAAACATGATTTAGTCGAGATCAAAATAGTGCGTCTTCCTATCAATTTGATAAATGAATCATCGAAGGGAAAATGATATGAGTGAAACGTTACGGGGAACCCATCAGTGAATGTCACGAATCCTGAGATTTTTTTTATTTACTTTTCCAAATTTTCGAGTTTCTTTATTTACTTTTTTTCCGTTGCGCAAACTTCATTTAGATGATACACTTGTAGGGCAGGTCTTCTGAGTTCGATTCTTTCTCCCATGACTATGGAGCGAGTGAGTGCATCCCCGGTTGCGAGCTATTCTTCTGTGATGGCCACATAGACTTGTAGCTGGTTAAACTGATGATATACTCAAACGCTCCTTGGTCCCGAGAAAGCGAACATCTGAGAACCACAGTAGACACGAATGCACACATAAACAAACAATAGAAAAATTTATTTTCTAACAAATTTGGCTACGCCAGCCAGGATGATACCCGGTGATGGAACTTGTAATGTTTCGATTATATCATTCTCAAGGAAGGATGGTCACAAAAAAAAAAAAAAAAAAGCGAGTTGAAGAAAGTGGTAAATCTTTATAGATGAGCAGGAATAGTTGCATATTGTCTGAGTAATTGGTAGATCCGGGGAATTTTATGAAAGTTTGTAAAAAAAAAAAAAAAAAAAAAAGGAAGAGAAAATATGTCGTGTAAAAAGTTGAGTGAGACCAATCAGTCTGTGGACAAGTATAGTTGTTGTGACGAACTAATAGAAGGAGTAAGCGTGTTTTGTGACGATTGTCAATTGTGGATTCATTCCCAATGCCAGGGATTATCGGAAACGGAAGTCACCGAACTGCAACAAAGTGTGGAACCGTGGTATTGCAAATATTGTACTGTAAAACGCGCGGCACAGGTAGATTTGCCGGCGTCCAATAATGGAGAAAATGACACGGAGAGGGGTTCACTTGTAGTTCCTCCGCAGGTGACCGAGGTAGAAAATGATACTGTAGTGCAGGAATTGGTAGAGTCACAGTCCACGTCTAACTTAGCTGAACTTTTACAACAATTTACTCAAACATTAAGTCTAAAATTTGATCAGAAATTTGGTAATGTTAGTACTCAGTTAGAACAAGTCAATGCTAATATGAACACTCAGTTAGAACAAGTCAATGCTAATATGAATACTCAGTTAGAACAAGTCAATGCTAATATGAACAATCAGTTAGAACAAGTTAATGCTAATGTGAATACTAGATTCGAAAATGTAAACTTTGCGTTAGGGCAGATAAATGACAGATTATCTAAAGTAACTGATAGCATTCAGGATCTCAATAATCGGTTTGAACAGTTTAAGTTAGAGACAAATACCTTTATCACAGAGAAGTTCGAACGTGTAAGTAAAGACGTGGAGGAGGTACGTCAAGACGTCCAGGACCTTCAGTCCACTTTCACAAATTATCGCGAAGCAATGGATGAGCGCGTAACGGGTGTAGGAAAGGAGTTGCGTCTGTCGGAATGCACCGTGAATCGTAGATGTGACTCTCTAGCTAAGGAAATTTCACGTCTCGAATCACAACAAAAAGACGACTATCGGCAACTTGAGATCAAAGTACAGACACTTACGAACCGCGTCATGAATAGAGTACCTAAGGGAAATAGGAAACGTTTGTATACTGGATCCGTTGATTCAGACGGCTCAGATTCTGATGCTTTAGTGGAGGTTCCAGTATCTTCGGTTGGGGAAACTACAACCATCACTACAGTGACGGTGTCAGGGTGCCTGTCAACGGCCAGGGATGCAATTTGTGGAAATGTCACCCAACTTTCTAGTCACATGCCAAATGAGGTGGTGAGACGGATGAATGAAAGAATTGATGGAAGGAGAAATGAAGGGGTAATTAGGCGCGTTCCTTTGACAAGTGTGACCTGTCTGCCACATCAGTGTTGCCAACTCACGCATGTTCCACTAATGTCAGCTCAGGTTATTCCGAGTGGGGTGCGTACGAGCGTTGGAGTTCTGGAGGAGGGGCACAATCATGCGGGGACTACCATCTCCGAGAAATCTTCATTAGGTCAAAATTTAAATAATATTGTAACTTTTGGACAAAATTCACCGACGGAAAGGGGCCCCGTATTAGAGTGTGGCACTCCTCAGAACACCAATGGACGTGCGGACACAGCAAACTGCAAGAAACATATCAGTATCCGATTGTCAGAAATTCGGAACTTACCCATGTTTACAGGGGAATTCGGACAAGCCAGTTTATTCCTCGAAAACTTGGAACAGACTTTCCAATTGTTAGAGGCTTCTGACCGAGAAAAAATATTATTATTGCCACGTTGTTTGACAGAGGGGGCTAGAGCTTGGTATAAAACGGTCGAAGAACAGATACGAACCTACGATGATTTTATTCGATTATTCAGGGACAGCTTTCTCTCCTTACGGATGGAGCGCCTACAGAAGAAATTTGTACAAAACATGCGATATGACCGGTCGAAATACCCTCGTTTGAGAGACTTCGCCTGGAAGGTGATAGCGGAGTATTATGCGGTCGTGCATCATCCGGATGAAGGGGAGCTAATCGAAATTCTGCTTGACTGTTTGCCTCCGAATGAGTCTAAGATATTAAGAGCTGTGGAACCCAAATCCACACAACAGTTAATTTTAAAATTAACCGAATTAGAGGGTTATCCAGAACACACTGGAGCTGTGACTGAGAAAAAATGGAGGAAACCTTTCGTACGACAAGTAATGGTCCAAAAGAAGGTTGGAAAAGGAGGAAAACAAACCAAGGAGTCGTCCTCACAAACCGAAGAGACTAAGGAAAAAACTCTGATGAGTAATTCACGAGATTCCTCCAGTACGGAAGAGTGGAAATCACGATATCCTTACAGGAATCGATGGAGGAACGGAAATTCCTACAACCGAAATATGAGAGGTCGTGGCCCGGGAAGACCGCGGTATGACCCATACCGAGAGGGGCCAGGAGTAACCTATGGCTATGGAAATAGTGGAGAATACGGGAATTACCCAAGTGGATCCCAGGTTTTCCCAAATGGAAATGGAACTTCTGGTGGGATGCGTGCGAGTCCGCCATATGCATCGAGTGTACCACCACCTGGAGGGGGTAGTGTACCCCATACAACACCTTCCCCAGGGGTGAACATGGCGGCTGTGGCGGGATCGTGCCCATCTCACCCGACGTTCGCACCAACGTCAGTCGGAAGTCAAACGAATGAAAACTGGACGGGAAATGCATATCGCAGTTCTCAGTAGGGGAGATTGCGGACTGCGAGATGGATTCCCTAACTCCCCAAGAAGAAGAAGAAGAAGAAGAAGAAGACGGTAACGTCACTTTGTGTAAAGTTTCGACCTATCAAAATTCATGTTTGGCGGATAATCTTGTTTTGGATAGTAAACCTTTAGTCAATTCAAAATTGAACGTTTCGAGAGATATAGAAATTTTGGAACATCGCACAATTGCTCCTGTGTTTTCGATTTGCTTCGTGATCGATGAACGGGAATGTGAGAGTGATGGTGACCGAGGGGTCATTCTCACATACCCGTCACCGACATTACAATGCTCGATTGGTGGTTTATCTCTCATCATCCTGCTTCCCATGGCATTGTCGAAAGAAGGCATCGAGACCTCAATCGGATACTTCGTCTATATTGTCATGATAATCAAGCCAGATGGAGCTATTATCTCAAGGAGGCGCAAGACTTATGCAATCATTCAATGTGCGAATCCCTGGGATGCACTCCGGCGCAGATATTCCTCTCTTACTCAGCTTCTCAGGATTTTAAACGAAATTTCTATTGGCCAAAGGAATCTGAATCCGTACCAGACGACAAGAAATTCGTTATTTCCATACCTGCGGTAAAACCAAAAAAAGAAAGGAAAGAAGAAAAGAAAGGAAAAGATGAGATAAAAGAAGGTTCTCTGGTAATGTTAAAGACCCATTACTTATCATCGGTACCAAAGAAGGTATTCTCAAAATTCATGTTCACATATCTCGGACCATATTTGGTAACTAAACTTTTCAGGAATTCAGCTCAACTTCAAACACTATCAGGAGAGAATATTGGAGTGCAAAGCTACGACAACCTAAAACTTTTTCGATGTTCAGATCTGAAACGACAACAACTTCTTGGCGAGGCAGAGAATCCATGAAAGCTCAAAGGCGTATATAAAACATTTTAGGATTTTAATTAGGGTAAGAGATTTAGATTAGTATAAATGATGTTTATTTTCCTTTTAGTGTAGATAAATGATGTTAGTGTATTCATGATGTAAGAAGAAAAAAATTTTTTTTCTTCCAAGGACCGCGGAAGATGATACCTCCCAACATGGAGTTATCATGTTGAAAATTTTCGACCGCCCTGTATAATAGTGTAGAATAAGATATAATATAGGATATGTAAGGATGTAATGTCATTTAATTTTCTTGTAATATTAGAAGGTAGGATTAAGTTAGAACGTGCATTAAAATAGGTTAGGATTTTATTTCGTATTTAACGTCTATGTTTTGTTCATTTCTATCTTAATTTCCTATATTTCTTTAATAATATTCTGCTTATTTCTTTTATTTTATCTGTAGAACGCTATTCCTATCTCCAAACATTCTGAAAATTCTCCCAAAATTTTCTTTAAAAATTTTATTCTAAAATTATTCTTCGTAAAATTCTTTAGAGTTTCAGCCATCTTGATAGAAAATCGTCAAGATTCACTCGGTTTTGGTGCATCATCTTCAATCTTGTCTTGTGTGACGTCAGTAGCACAGATTTACAGAATTATTTATAATTGGTCGCTTTCCTTTGAACTCTCTGATAATTAGCTCATCTTCAATCTCCAGACTGTTACGTCACATTGTTGTTGTACTGTAATGGCGTCAGCCTAAGATAGCAATCCTCAGTTACTGCCCGTCAGATATTATCGGCATAAAGTGGTAAAGGAAGCCGCTCCAGAACGGGTTTTTTCCTACAAAAAGATCTAAAAAGGTTCGATTACAAAATTTGCGATATTTTGTGTTATTTGTTGGAACGGAACGGAGCGAGTAGCGAGGAGAATTAGTGAAGCGAAGCAGCCCAATGTTGTAAGTTGTCTGTATGAATTATGGACGGAATCTGATTTCTACATAATTGGATCCTGATTTTTTGGAAGAACCGTGATAGTTAATATATATTAACTGGTTCAGGTTGGACTGTATATTATAAAGGATGTGAGTGATAGTTGTTTTCTTCTGGAACCAAGAAATTCATCACAAAATTTAATAAGAATGGTTAACAGGAACTGGTACTCGTAAGGACAACCATTGGATTCTTCTGGCATATAAACTCATCCGAAATGTAAGTAATGTTTACTCTATTTCTAAAGTGGTTTCAATCGAAGTAACTTGGTAGCCTGGATTTATGAATATTTTCTTTTTAACCTCGAAATTCACCAAGTTATACAGTTGGAATATGGTGTTCAGTGAAGCATAATAATATAACTATGTCTTCGTAAATTCCTTTCCCGTAGGATCTATACAATTACTGAGACAATATGTGACGGCTTAGGGTTATCTATAAAGGGGGGGAAATAAAAAGTAGAACAAAATACTGACGGAGTATACATGCGAGTGTAAAATTTTCATTTAGAGTGACCATCTAAATTCCTGTTATTCAAAGAAAGCCTAAATCTTGTGTAAGGCTATATGCAGTATTCTTTATTATTGTTGTGATTTTTTTTTTTTTTTTTTGCTATGCATCATTTGGCTGTCCATTAGAACCAAGCTAGACAAATAGGATAGGAATGACGTTCTCCAGTATGGAACATATATTCAATATATTTTATTTTTTTTAACCTTAACGTATCCGTAAAATATGAGAAAATAAACCGAAGCTGTACTTTGATAAAAGAAGCACGATGGGTCGTTTTGTCACAAGTTTTCGATAGGGGCAATTGGTTTTTCTACACCGTGCGAACATTCATATAAATTCTTTTTTTTTAAGTAACACATTCCCATTAAAAGAAATGTGGCCTGGACTGCCAACCAAAGCGTTTTTACGTTATAAAACAAATTTGTTGGTGTGAGTGTGTAGTGTGAATGTGTCTTAGGTTAGTGTAGGTTAAGGATTTAGTGATTTCATGTGTATTTTTGTAACAGAATGTGTAGGCAAGAAATGAATAAATATGGAAAAGGGTGCCTAGTAATAGTAGCTGCTGTGAACAGCTAAAACATAAGATTTATGATTTTTTTTAAAAAAATGAAAGATATGAATGCCAATGAGAGGCACTTTCTTGATATAGTCGAGAATAAGTGATTATTAATAAAAGTACTAAATATTGGGAATATGTGAAATAAATTGAAAGCTATGAGAGTATGTGTGCATGTAATATTTTTAAAATGGCTGGTCACGAATTGTGACATGCACGGTAAAAAATAGTTTTTTTTAAGTGTAATGCAATTTATTGTTGTGCCCCTAAACTAAATGTAAACAGTCTGTATAAAGCTTCGGTGAAACAAGTAAAGCTTCTGGTTGACAATTATGTTTTATTCCATATAACAGAGATACAGTAGAGTAGAAATTTTATAGTAAAACATGATTTAGTCGAGATCAAAATAGTGCGTCTTCCTATCAATTTGATAAATGAATCATCGAAGGGAAAATGATATGAGTGAAACGTTACGGGGAACCCATCAGTGAATGTCACGAATCCTGAGATTTTTTTTATTTACTTTTCCAAATTTTCAAGTTTCTTTATTTACTTTTTTTCCGTTGCGCAAACTTCATTTAGATGATACACTTGTAGGGCAGGTCTTCTGAGTTCGATTCTTTCTCCCATGACTATGGAGCGAGTGAGTGCATCCCCGGTTGCGAGCTATTCTTCTGTGATGGCCACATAGACTTGTAGCTGGTTAAACTGGTGATATACTCAAACGCACCTTGGTCCCGAGAAAGCGAACATCTGAGAACCACAGTAGACACGAATACACACATAAACAGACAATAGAAAAAATTATTTACCTAACATACGTTTTCTTTCTACATCACTTCAAGTGCAAGACTTTTTTTTTTTTTTGCGCTAGTAACCTCACCTTACGATACGTACAAGTAAAATGAGACATCCACCAAAAACAAACAAAAAAAAAAAAGAAAGAAAGGAAAAGAAATAAATAGCTGCAGGCACGTGTAATGTTAGATGAGTGGTATTCGCAAAAAAAAAAAAGTTTTTAGTATTTGTTGCCAGGGTAACTATTATCACTAGCATGGTACCGTAACTTATCATTTAATATTAGCAATGTCCGTTGACTAAATACTAGCCCGGTTTTTGAAATGATGTTCGGGAAGAGAAACCGAAGTCCAGTAGCACTAGTAGGTGAGACAATACCAAGAATGTATCTGCAGCACACCAACAAAATGTACTCAAAATTATAGCCTATTTGTAAGGTCCTAGAAAGGATAATGACTCCAGCTTTCTGAATTTCTCTTCTTTAGACCACCTGATTTTCTAGTCAGTAAAGTTTTTTTCCTTTGATTTTCCCTCAGTGATTTCGGTCGCTACTTTGCCACAGAACCGAGAATATTTATAAAACAAGAATACCCTTCTAATAAGGATTGTGAACAGGGACGTACGCAGGGGGTGGGTCCTGGGGGTCCGGATCCCCCCGAAATTTCGACTTTTGTATAAATTTAGCCTAAGTTTAGGGGCGATTTTAGGAATTTTGATAGAAAATACCCTCATTTTGAGTTTGGACCCCTTCCTCCGAAATAAATTCCTACGTACGGTACGCTACTGATTGTGAATTATGCGACCACCCCCGCCTACTTTACAATTTGCTTTCAAGCACTTTACTTCTTCTTTCGCATAGGCAAAGTATCAAAATACTTATAGTCTTTACTGATGAGTGATAAACATAACAGTAATATACTTGATAAAAGAAACCGGTTCATTTTTCCGTCTAAAAACCGAATTTTCAATACTTATAATCAGTTACCAGAAACTGTAGACGATTTTTCAAATGAGTATACTTTCAGATCATCTATAAATAGAGATGCAAGGGCTCGGAATAAAACCGGCTTTTTTGGAAAAAAAAAACTCGGTTTTTTCTGCTTTGCTTTTTTGCTTCGGAAATTTTGGGCTTTTTTCAAAATACTGCTTTAAATTGATAAAACAGACTTTGTATCGCTTCTCTATAACACAAAAAATCATTTAATTAGTGGTTGATGCTGATAATAATATAAAACATCGAAAATAAACTATGAATTTCGAAAAAATATTTCAAACAATTTTTCTTCAACATATTTACATTATGAATTCCACAGGATTAACCAATGTATATAATAAGAATTTTTTTAACCTCCTATATACAAAAGTAAGCAGAATTGGCAAGAACCGTGGTTGTTTTTGGAAATGCCAAAAACCCGTTTTTTGGGGGATGTTTAAACCAGGCTTTTTTGGTTTAAACCAGGCTTTTTTGACTTAGATTTTTTGCTTTATGTATTTATATTACATATTCACAGAAATAGCCTAAGTTTGTTTCGCCTTGATGTTATTATGCAACAGCGGGGTTATGCCGGAAGAACTCCCATAAGCTTAAAGAAGTGCGGTCAGTAAATTTCTTAAGTTGAGAATCTCCCGCCCTAGCCACTGGGAAAATCCCGTCATTACTTGAAATGTAAGACAATAACGGGAAAATCCTGTTATTGCTTTGCATGTAAAATTTAAAGGTCAACGTACCATAATCAGTACGCTAAAACTGAGGTATTAAATTACAAATTTAGTACCGATACGTAGATATCATTGAAAGTCCAATCCAAGCTAATGTTGGAAGCTACGTAGGCAATCGATAAATTTTGCCAATTTCTATCAATATATTTAAGCAATATTGGCTTCTTTACAAAACAACACGCATTTAGGCATGTAGAAATATACAATTTGGTTTGTTTTGTATATTTAGGCTTAACATCCTTACGCAATACCGAGGTTATCAAGAAGACTTTCGCTTAAACTGACATCCGAACCGCTACTTGGGTTACGCATGAAAGAAGGATTGTGGTTCGACCGAGAATTGAACATGGGACACCTTGAAACAATTAAAAGGTGAAAGGGAAATAAAACTATTGCAGGTGGTTTGATATCTGGAAACGTTACCATGAAGTTCACACGATTCGCATTTTTCATTCTTTTTATTTTTGTGGTTTAAACCAGTTATTAAAAAAAAAGTTGGTGTAAATCAGCCAACCCTAAAAGTAAACACTTCTTCTTATAGAATACACAAATAACTAGCAAAATAGTATGTAGTATTTTTACTTCAAAATATTCCATACCCTCTTTTTGAAACAAAATAAAATTAAAATAAAACATAAGAGAAATACTTAGATTTATATGATACACTTAAAGACTGCACATCTAGAGCTTTTGGTTCTGTATATTCTTGAAATTCTACAGTTAAGTTTTATAGAACCACCATCACAGTTTACCCAATCCTCAAGTTTTCTGAATTTTTAACAAGAGGGATTCAACATATCATTACGGAACTCCCCCCCCCCAAAAAAAAAAAGACTACGGAATATATTTAAGTTAAGCTAAATACAACTGCACAACAAACATGACTGAGTGATTAGCTTTTGCGCTTCTATCGGGAAGTCCGGGATTCAACCAGCATTCGACCATTCTGTCAAAGCTTTTCTTCATTCCATCTGTGAATGTAGAAATAGTGCGTGTACTGTGAGTTGGGCGACTTCCTTTTTTATTGTTTTTAAATCGTTATTATTACTAATTACCAGCAGTGACGGTTTTGCGAAGGTTAGGGGGGCGGTCTTTCGGACTGAAGCCCGTTCCCCAAAGTTACGGAATGTCTGCAACAAACGAAATATCTTATTATTTATGCCTTTACTCATAAACTTCAAGCTCCCGTCAAATAAAAATTACGAATGTTTAAAAAAACTAAACATTAGTAAGAAACCCTTCCCAAAATACTTTTCTAAATCCGCCACTGATTCTCAGTATAAAATGATTTTTAAAGTTGTATCCGGAAGATTATTGCTAAACATATAAACGAAACGAAATATTAGTTATGCCTGTACTCATAAACTTCAAGAACTTCCCAAATAAAATTAGGACTTTTTAGGAAACGAAACAATCAGAAAAAACCCTCCTAAAGTACTTTTCTAAATCCGCTACTGATTATTTGTATAAATTGGTATTCAAGGTTGTGTCCGGAAAATTATTGCTAAATCACTTCACAGCTACAGTATAACAGAAATGTGGAAGTACGGTTTGACATATATTGAAAAACGTACGCTTTGACGGATAAATAGAAAAATGGCCAAGTTTAACTTTTGCGCTAGAAGCTAGAGTACTAAAAGCTCTTAGAAATGAAACACGGATGACAAACTAGAGAAGAAAAAAGATATCGATAACTCAAAAGTTAAAATAAAGTTAAATAGCCTCTAAAATTGCCCTCAAATACTACATTCTTCATGTTAGCTTTAATTCGTAAAACATGTGCTCCATCCATCTTGATGGTGAATTTCAGAGCGAAATATCACATTCAGGTCATGGAATTCTTATCTAACTATAGAATATACTATAAGAAAGCTATTTAGGTAGAAAAATCATGAAGTTGAAAAAAGCCAAAATTTCCAAAATTCTCGTTTTTTTCCCAAAAAAGCCGGCTTTTTATGTGAAAAAAAAAACCATCGATTCAAAAAAACCGGCTTTTTTGCATCTCTATCTATAAATAAGCTTTTTTTGTAATGTCGTTGTTGTGTTGTACCTCTTGAGCTCAAATTTTTATTTAATTATGTTATCAAAATGTTAAAATGTTTCAGTGTAAAATGGCCTAGTACTGTATTTGAAATTTATTATAAATAAATAATGCGCTTAATTTCCTATTTGCACCTCAAATCGATTTCCCTCAAACTATATATGAATGTGAAATTAGTATAGTGGTTTAAGGACTTAATTACTAATTCAAAGGTGGTAGGATTGAATCTAGGAAGTGAACACCAAAAATTTTATAATTTGCGATAAGAGTTCCATAGTGGCTAACCGGTTAGTGCACGGGCCTTTGGCGTGGGAAATCCGGGTTCGATTCCCGGAGAGTGCTCATGTGGTTCGGATTCTACGTAATCAAAAGGTCCCGTCTTATATAGCCTTGCTGCTAAGAAGGACGTTAAACTCAAAAGCAACTCAACACAATTTGCAGTAATTATATTTCACCCATAATAACACGAAAATAAAATAGTTTATGTTTCCGTGGAAAAATAAGGACTTTCTTCACTCTAGCATTGTGAGCAGTGAAGCAAACAGTAATCGAACAGACTCATGCTGTCCGAACAACTGGTAAACGAAGATTGCATTATTTATTATTTTTATATTATTACTAGCTGAGCCTGCGCTCTCTACACAGCGCATCATTCACATATGAGTATGAATCTCCTTGCCATTCCTCACAACATCTATACCAGTCCCTTTACAATCAAAAGTTAAAGACGTCGTGATAAAAATCGGCAAAGGATACTATAAAGTGGAGATTTTTTTTATTATTTTTTGAATATCTTGCAAGATTTGAGCCTACTTCCGGTTGAAGTATTTAATTCATGCATGATCAGTGTTTTCTTTCTTCTTGCATGCAGTATGCAATAAGCAAATACATTATATGCAAAATTAATTATAATGTCAGTTATATATTGTGTTCATTGGACAAAATACTCCTAAAATAAAGATTCATCTTAGACTGGACAAATGGTTATCCTTCCTTTTTCATTATTATTTGTGCTAAGCGGTTAGCGTACGCGCCTTTGGCGTGGGAGACCCGGGTTCGATTCCCGGCGGGAGCTCATGTGGTTCGGATTCCACGTTAATCAGTAGGTCCACGTCTCATATAGCCTCGCTGCTGAAAGGGACGCTAAACTAAAATCAACTCAACTCATTATTATTTGTCCATGAAACAAACGCCTGAGACATATACAACCCCTATGTACAATTATGTTCGAATGTATAATGCGTACGTTTTTTTAAATTTCAACACTTCCAGTGTACTCACAAAAATGTAATAAAGAAATAATGGCCATGTTTTTTTAAAAATATCCAATTAGAACTGGACAATCTATGCAAAATTTGCAATCGATCAGTGAAAACGTCATCTTTCTAGAGCCTGAAGTTTCCCAGATCTCGTTGTCGAAAAGACTGACCACAAACATATAATTTAAAGAACTCCAAAGATGGTAGCACAATTCATTTGCATTGATTTTGGAGAAGGCTATTAAAATACAAGGACTTTGAACAATAATTTTAAAACTTAAACTTTATATTAAAAAAGATGTATTTAAATATTTTATTTAAAGTACACATTCTTTAAAATATTTGTCTTGTTAAACGTGAAATCACAAATAACCGTACCCAAGGACCCAACGAACAACAAGATTTACGATCTCAAGTACCTTCTTAGTTACAGAGTGGAAGTGGAACCCTACAAGGGTCAGTCAATTCTCCAATGCTACCGATGCCAACGAGTAGGGCACACCACGCAAACATGCAGGGCGACCCCTCGCTGCATCAAATGCGAAGAATCCCATCTCTCCACGGAATGTCTGAAGAAAACGAGGGACACTCCGGCAAAATGTTGTAACTGCGGAGGCGAACACCCCGCCAACTACATGGGCTGTCCCATGCTCAAGGCGGCCAAAGCCAAGAGGAAACAGCCAACCCAACCACCAGCTAAGTCGGACCCTCCCTCAAAATCTAATACCAGCCGCAGAAGAAACAACGCTACATCTTACGCAGGAGCAGTCACGCCGGAAGACAAGAACAACACCAACCAGAAAACCAGGAGGCCCCCCAACCAAGAAACAAAGAAAAATCAAACAACCCAGGACAACTCCCAATCCAGAGAAGAAGACACCGAGGACAAACGCACTGAACCATCATTGGCAGACACATTCAAAGAGATCCGAGAACTCTTCTCGGGCCTCAATCTTCGTTCAATGCTAGAAAAGCTGCGAGTAGGACTCCGGAAGGTGAAAGAAACGACAGACCCACTAAGCAAAATCACCATCATGTTTGAGGTAGTCGCGTCCATCCTTGACGATGGCACCGACTAAAAGAAGAATCAACAGACAAGTCAAAGTGCTGCACTGGAACGCAGAAGGAATCCAAAAGAAGAAGAACAACCTGGAGGACTTTCTCCGCAGAGAAGAAGTGGACATAGCCCTATTGTCAGAGACCCACCTAAAACCACACCTTACCCTAAAAATCCGCAACTACTCCACCATCCGTACCGACCGTCCCGACCGACCCCTTGGAGGAACAGCAATTCTAATCAAAGACAGTATCCCGTACGACCCTCTCCCTCTACCACCTCTACAATCCCTGGAAGCTACAGGGATCACCCTCCACTCAGCTAATGGACCGATAATAATAATAGCAGCCTACAAGCCTCACAACAACAACCTCAACGCAACAGATCTGCAAGCCCTGCGACAGCTAGGACACCGGATTCTACTAGGGGGAGACCTCAACAGTAAACATCCGGCGTGGAACTCCAATGTGTCAAACGCAAACGGAAGGATCCTCCACCACGCTCTCACCACCATAGACTTCACTCCCACGGCTCCAACGGAACCCACGCATTATCCCAGAAACGGCGGGATGCCTGATGTACTGGACATGGTACTGACAGCGAACCTGGCAATCCTAGGTGTACCTCAGGTTATCCACGGCCTCGACTCGGATCATCTACCCGTTCTACAAACGATCGCAATCAGCTACCACTTCACAACTCGAACCCTTCCAACTCTGCGCACAACAGACTGGGACCACTACAGATCCTTGCTCAGCGACATGTTAGATCCACGCCGGATAATTGAAACAACGGAAGACATAGAGGCCACCACTGCGTCCCTGACCGCAGCCATCAACTCAGCCATAGCCATCGCCTCAACCACCTCAACAACGACTCATCCATCACACCAGACCACTCCAGAAGAACGACGCACCTCAGCCTTGATCCACTTGAAGCGTTGGGCCCGGAAGCAGTGGCAACGTACCAGAATTCCCCAGTTCAAAACACTTTGGAACCACCTAGTATCCAGAGTCCGGAAAAGGCTCCTTCGAATCAAAATCAGAAACTGGAACCTCCACCTCCAGGAGCTAGATGCACCCAGCAGGCAATTCTGGAAGTTAGTGAAAAACATCACAAGACCAGAAGCAAACTCCAGAACACTCACACTTCAAACTCCACAAGGAACAATACACGAACCGGAAGAACAGGCAGAACTTTTCGCCCAGACCCTGGAAACCACCTTCCAGATCAACGCTACCAACACGCCAGCAACCACCACTGCAGCAGTACATAGATCCTACCACCTCTCCCGAATAGAAGACCCACCTCCTCCAGAAGCCCTCACAACACCGCGGGAGATACAAGCAATCATCAAGAGGATCAATGCACACCGGGCTCCAGGTCAAGACCGAGTGACGCCGCAAGCACTGAAGCACCTCCCGAGAAAGGCCCTGGTCCTACTCTGTAAGTTGTGCAACGCCATTATGAGAACCGGACACTACCCAGAAGCCTGGAAAGAAGCAAAAGTCATAATGCTGGCCAAACCAGGAAAGAAAAGATCAAACCCGGCCAACTACCGCCCTATCAGCCTGCTCTCGCATACCAGCAAGGTGTTTGAAAGAGTACTGCAGAGCAGACTTCAGCAATTCATAGAAGATCATGACATCATCCCGGACCACCAGTTCGGCTTCAGGAAAGGACACTGCGCGGATCAGCAGCTGGTACGGGTGGTAGAGAAGATATGTGACAGATTCAACGAGGGAGGCCACACCTTGGGGCTTTTTCTCGACATAGAAAAAGCATTCGACAAGGTGTGGCACGAAGGCCTCTTTCACAAGATGATGCTCCAGGGCACTCCGCACTACCTTCTGAGAATCATCAAATCCTTTCTTCAAGGAAGAACCTTTCGTGTTGCCCATGCAGGACACCTAACACCCTCCAGACCTATCCTAGCAGGAGTCCCCCAAGGATCCTGCCTATCCCCAACCCTCTACGCCATGTACACGGCGGACATTCCCACAACCCCCAACACAGCGGTAGCAACATTCGCAGACGACACGGCAATCTTTGCCAGCCATGGAAACATCAGATACGCTGAACTATACCTCAGACGACACGCCGAACTTCTCCACCGATGGTCTGAAGAGTGGAAGATCAAAGTCAGCGAACAGAAGACCTCAGTAGTAAACTTCACAAGAAACAGAAGAAGGGTTCACGTCAGGATCACCATGGCTGGAACACCCCTCCAGAACCGAGATGATGCCAAATACCTCGGAATAATACTGGACAGGAAACTTACATTTGCTCACCACATACATTCCATCGCAAAGAAAGCCAGTCAACGCCATCAAGCCTTGCTACCGCTACTCCTCTCCCCATCCCTCACCCTGAAAACCAAACGCCATATATATCAGATGAGCATTCGTCCCATCCTGATGTATGCCCACCCTGCATGGCAACACGCAGCAAAAACGCACCTCAGCCAACTACAAGTCATCCAGAACAGAGTAGCCAGGGCTATCACTGGACACTCGAGAGACACTCGCCTCGAGCAAATACATGAAGATTTGGAACTCCCATTTCTACATGACTACAGAATTCACAGATCAGCCAACTTCTGGAGGACAATCAGAGCCTCACCACACCAACACATAGCCACCATAGGAACGGCCAACCCAAGAAGACGAACTTACAAGATGCCGCACCCCTAAAACGCACAACCACTAAACTGACATAGGAACAGCAAAAGAGGAGCGCGACAGTTGCGTCCTCTCTCACAACAAATACGCACGCAAAACAAACGACAGTCAACAACACAAATGGAAGGCAAGGGCCCAAGCCCGGTACTTAAATCAACCACAAAAACCGCCAAGAAATCTCTGCTCTGCTCTAGGTTTTTTTTATTGATACTCTCTCATCAGCTAGACGTACCAAACGTCATAAGCTGTCTTTTGTATAAAATCTAGGCTAGCTGGAGTGTTAACATGCCTTCGAGGACATTATGTAGCACACGCACAATCGAGACCAGCACGCATACGCTCTCACTGGGATTGATAGCGCTTTTCAGTGCTGGAGGGTGAACCTGTCATCATCATTATCCCTTAAGGGATCCGATGGTACAATTTGTGCCATACGGGTGTTTCATGGTACATTACGTTATAACTCTTCTATTTGAGCTTTTTCGTCCGTTTTTTTTTCAAGTCCAGAAGCATTGTAGAAGACCTTACGTATGGTTTCACACCTTCCTGCGTCCTGACATAGGAGGTGATGACGTCATAATTTTAAAATATATATTTTCTCTTATTAAGCCTATGTTCATTATTTTTGGCGCGCTTATTTTTGCACGTAGAAGATTGAAATTTTCCACAAACATTCAGTCCACCGAGTAGTACTTACCAATTTTTTTTCCAGATTTCTGCGTTAAAACAGGGGGGATCCAGAGGGGCAAAGAGTTGAAAAAAGAGATTTTTACCAAAAAATCCCTTTCTTCGGGATTTTCCCGCCTTAGATACATGATGGAGACACGTGACTCGTACCGTCTGAAAGGCAGTTCTATTCTGAAGAGAATGATGGGCGAAACATGACCCTAGGGTAATTAGGAATGTCTCAGGGAATTTTTATCAAAATATACTTCTGTATAGGGGAATATTGGACATTTTCGGTATTTTTTTTTTTGGCGGGCTTATTTTTGCACGTAGAAGATTGAAATTGTGCACAAACATTCAGTCCACCGAGTAGTATTTACCAGATTTTTTCAGATTTCTGCGTTAAAACGGGGATTCAGAGGGGTAAAAGTTGAAAAGAGGGATATTTAGACCAAAAATCTGTTTCTTCAGGATTTTCCCGCCTTAGATGCATGATGGAGACACGTGAGTCATACCATCTGAAAGGCAGTTCTATTCTGAAGAGAATGATAGGCGAAACATGACCCTAGGGTAATTAGGGATGTTTCAGGATTTTCTTTTTTACCTGAGATCATGGTCTTTTGCGGTAATTTGGGGCATTGTGGGGATTCTTGATAAAATTTCTCCCGCCGTCAGTATTCAAGATAGAAACTTGAAATTTGACACACACATTCAGTCTACCAAGTACTATTTATCAGATTTTTTTGAGATCTCTACGTTTACACAGGGCCCAAAGTGTGAAAAAATAAATTTCCCTTTGACATCTATTTTCCCTCTTCTGGTATACGATATAGGCATGCAAGTTGTACCATTTGAAAGCCATCTTCATTCTGAAGAGATCCTAGGATAAATAGTGACGATGCAGTAGCTGCTTGACTGAAAGTCTAAAAAATACCCCAAAACCCCCGGATCCCTTAAGGGTTATACCCTGTATCATCAAATCAATTCAGTACACATCTACAGGCGTAACACATCTTTTCATTTGGGCATCAGCCCAGGGACGGATTTTTCGATGGCGAACCCACGGCTAGGGTCAGCCGAAACGATGATAGGTAAGCATACAAGATTATCGCAAGTTCTACCTGGACCAATCGAGAGCAACACGAAGGTCAGGACCCGCAGGGATTCATCCACGCCTCTTCCACTATTAGTAAATCTCAGCAGCAGCGGCGAGGTTCTCAAGCCTCAGTTGCCTCTGCCACTTCAGTTATCTCTTCTGGCTCTGTTCGCAGAGATCGCCACGTGCATCAGAACAGACAGACAGTTATGCCGAACGCCTTCAACAATATCCGCTTATGAAAAAGCAGCATCTCGCTTCAAATCCGGATGTAAGCCAAGTTCCAATGGGCATAGCTACGTCTTCGAATCATTCTGACGGGTCTACTTCATCTTCAGTTCATTCAATGTTGCTCACGAATTTCGACGTAAAATTCAGCAATGCGAAGTTTGTCGCCATACAACTACGCAAGTACCTCCCTCGAGCAGCTATATCAGAAATCGTCCATACGAGGAATGATATCATCTTAAAAACTCCGGACTCAATTCTGCTCGCTACAATAAAAAACAAAGTGCCTATTGACACTTTTGGTCCAAATGCGAAGATTCAATCACCCAACTCCTCTACACGTAAGCAGCCTCCACTACTGAAACGATCACCATTGCTATCTGTCGTTATTCGGGGAGTTGACTCCTCTTATACAAATGAAGAGGTTCAAAAGGAGCTCAAACTAGAGGGTCACACCATTACGAAAGTAATACGCATTCGAAAGGATAAAGGGCCTACCTATAAGGTCCGTGTGCTTACAAACCATCAAGACACCATTGATGAATTACTAGCATTAGGTGCATACATTTATAACCACAAGCACGGAGTAGAACCATCACGAATACCAGTTCCTATGCCAGTCCGCTGTGAACGTTGCCAGGTCTACAATTCCCATCATACGTCCGACTGCAGGGCTCATAGCGAGTCATTTTTTAAAACTAAAAATTACTTATTTTCAAGTTAGTCACTAAAAGTTACTTTTTTCCAAATTTGTCACTAAAAGTTGGTTTTTTGGGAGGTAAAGTGACTTTTTCGTGTGATTTATGTTTTGCATTGGCAGTTTTCTAAGAAAAATATAAAAATAAATGAAAAAAGGTAGAAACTTGTCACTCATTACTCTTCTGGAAGCTTCAGTACTTGCTGCCACATGTGAAAAAGTCAACTTTGTTCTCACTTCAGCTTTTATTCTTTCTAAAGCACAGTGGATGGTTGTGGATGCTTAAGCTCTCAAGGTGGGGTTGAGAACCCTTCTGTGTCTATTCTTCCTTCTATCATAATAGTCTTTTAGTTTTCTCTCGTAATAGTTAACGCTCCGCTCAACGTTGTGTGTGTGCGTTTGTGTGGTCGTCATGGTCGTCTTGTGCAGTGTTGGGCAAAATCAATTGCAATTGATCAATCAATTGAAAGTAATTGCTCTGAAAATTAATTGCAATTGATTTCAGTTTGTAATTGACAATTAATTTTAATTGGAATTGAATTCAATCATAAAATTTGCAGTTAAATTTTCGTCAATTGTTAATTGTTAATTGGTCACCAGGCAATTGAAACATTTAATTGTTAATTGTCAATCGCAAAGGGTGCAATTGAAACATTTAATTGTTGATTGCAATTGACAATTGAAACTTGTAATTGTTAATTGCAGTTGAAATCAGCAATTAAAACTGAAGATAAGATGTGTGTATATTGTGTTATCCACTTGTTACTGTTTTACATATTTCAAATAAGGTACTTATAAGAAATGTTGGATAACTACCATCCCTTGGCCTCCCCTGGGAAGAAAACCGTGAAACTAAGTATTTTTTAAATATATTATGTTTATGGTTCTATCCCCCTCGAAAGAACTCTATATGCCCGTCATGCATACAATAGGGATGGCCACGAGCGAGTTTTCTTTAAAACTCGACTCGGCTCGAAGCAGACATCTTTGAGCTCGACTCGAAAAATTTCCCCCAATTCGACTCGAATTCGAATCGAGTTTCGAGTCGAGTCGAGCCAAGTCGAGCTAAATCCTTTGTGTAGTTCCAAGTACTACTCTCTTCAAGTATCCTATATAGACAATATAATGATCAATACTACTACTACTACTACTACTATAACTAATTATTATAACTCCGTGTATAAACATGGAATATAGGCGGTTTGTATCCGAATACTTAAAATTAGCTGATTGTCGATCTCGGTCGTCAAGAAATCTTCAGGAGGCAAGGACATCGGTCACGAGGTTCTAAGTTTGAGTTCAGGAGGAGCAAGTATTTGGGCTCGAGCGAAAAAATGTTAAAAGTTATAGAACTCCAGCCAAACATGTTCAAAACTGCTCGACCCGGGTTTAGGGTTGTCAACGACTCAAGCGGCTCGCTCACAACTCATTCACTTATTGAACCAAACTGAGAAGTGAGCCGAGCCAACAGCTTACCGAACGGAGCCAGCTCGAGTCGATGGCTCACACGAGCCGAACGAAACAGAGCTGATTGCTTACCCCAACCGAGCCGGTTCGAGCCATCGGATTAGTTGAGCTGACTTGAACTCAGCCTATGGACTCGTTTCAACGGAGCTGGTTCGAGCAATTAGCTCCAATCGAGTCGAGTCGATGACTCGTCCCTACCGAGCCGGCTCAAGCCATCGGCTCAATTGAGCCCAGTCGATGGGTCATCCCAACCAAGTCAGCTCAAGCTGTTCGCTCAGTTGAACCGAGCCGAGCCGGTTGGCATCACTATCCCGGTTGGGCTTCTGCTTTGGCTAAAAAATTGGACCGTGCAGCTCTCAGCCTTGATGGTAAGAACTACAGTATATACTTATACTGGTGCTCACGGCGTCATTAACTTGTTCTGCCACCAAGGAATTTCGAGGTATTTTGTTTTGCATCTTTTATGAGTATTTGTGTAGCTTTGTGCGTCTATTTCCAAATTTTGTGCATCACCGGAAGTGTGTCAAAATGGGCCTACAAATATGGTGGAACACGTTATTGCTGTTCCGCCATCAATGAATTTCGAGGTCGTTTTCTTCACATTGTTTTGTGCCGTTTTGTGCGTCTACTTCCACGTTTTGTACGTCATAGGAAGTGAATTAAAATGAGTCCCCAAGGTGGGATGAAAATGACCCACTGTTCCGCCACCAACGAATTTCGAGGTCGCTTCTTTCACAAGTTTAGTGCCAGTTTCTTGCCATTTTGAGCGCGTATTTTCACGTTTTGTGCGTCACCGGAAGTAGGTCAAAATGGGCCTCGAAGGTAAGGCGAAAATGACCCACTGCTTCGCCACTACCAAATTTCGAGGTCCTTCCTCTCGCATCGACTAGTGAATGTTTCGTGTCCCTCATTCCACGTTTTGTGCGTCTCCAGAAGTGTGTCAAAATGGGCCTCCGAGGTGTGACGAAAATGACCCACTGTTCCGACACTATCGAATTTCTAGGCCGTTTCTTTCGCATCGTTTAGTGCCTTTAAAAAAAGTTTCCTGCACCTATTTCTCTTCTTGTGCAACACCCGAGGTGAGTTAAACAGGCCTTTAAAGTGGGAGTTAAATGGTTCACAGTTCAGTCTCTATCGAATTTCGAGGTTGTTTCTTTGGCATCGTTTAGTGCCTGTTTTGTACGTTTTGTGCGTTACCGGAAGTGGGTCAAAATGGACCTACGAATATAACGAAACAAGTTAATGCTGTTATGCCACCAACGAATTTGGAGGACGTTTCCTTCACATCATTTATCATTTATCACATCATCGGCACTAAACGATGCGAAAGAAAGGACCTCGAAATTCGATAGTGGCAGAACAGTGAGTCATTTAACTCCCACTTTGAAGGCCCGGTTAACTCACTTCCGGTGACGCACAAGACGAGGAAATAGGCGCAGAAAACTTAAAAAATAAAAATAGGCACTAAACGATGCGAAAGAAGCGACCTAGAAATTCGATAGTGGCGGAACAATGGGTCATTTTCCTCACAATTTGGAGGCCCATTTTGACACACGGTATCGCACAAAACGTCGAAATAGGGGCACGAAACGTCACAAAACAGGCACTAGTCGATGATAAAGGAACGACCTCGAAATTCGGTAGTGGCGGAGCAGCGGGTCATTTTCGTCCCACTTTCGAGGCCCATTTTCACCCACTTCCAGTGACGCACAAAACATGAAAATACGCGCTCAAAACGGCAAGAAACTGGCTCTAAACGATGCGAAAGAAGCGACCTCAAAATTCGTTGGTGGCGGAACAATGGGTCATTTTCGTCCCACCTTGGAGACCAATTTTAACCCACTTCCCATGACGCACAAAACGTGGAAGTAGGCGCATAAAACGTGGAATTAGACGCACAAAACGGTACAAAACGATGTGAAGGAAACAATCTCGATATTCGTTGGCGGCGGAACAGCAATAACTTGTTCCGCCATATTTGTAGGTCCATTTTGACCCACTTGTGGTGACGCACAAAAAGTGAGAATAGGAATACAAAATAGCACAAAATGATGCAAAAGGAATCATCTCGAATTTCGCTCGTGGCGGAACAAGTTAATGACGCCGGTGCTCACGGCATTTGACGCTGTCTCGTTATAAAAATCTATAGTCGTTTCGCTATCGAGACGAGACGAGATGTACTAAAAGTACCCCTCGAGAGGCACTAAAAGTACGAGACAAAATACAACGCTGTCGTGAGCACCATTAAAAGTATTCCACATTACTGCTTACATTTCTCATGGCTTTCGCTTTCCAGTATAATCAGATCATGATTTCAAAACGTGTTACAACGAGTTGAACGAGAGAGCTATTTGTCAAACTCGGCTCGACACGAAACTCGACATCAATTTATGAAGGTAAAAATAAACAGAATGTGTCCTTGCATTTTTTAAGAAAATCTCTTTTATGGAAGGGGGAGTTTCTACGTATGGGAAATTGGTAGTGGGTTGATTTGTAAAAAATAATCGAAAACGATCTATATTAGTTAAGAAACAAATTGAGAACAAAAAATACAGTGCTTCGCATTATACTGTATATCCACTGATTTCTATTATAATAATTGTTGAAGCGTGTGTTTAGCGTTCAGAGCTCAAGGAAATCAAGTTGTGAGGAAAAGAGACAAAATTTGTACTGTAAGCTTAATTACATGGAAATTTTAAGTTTGTAAGGTACGCTTAATTATCTGGAAAATTTTATACTTTTTTCCTATACGTAGGTCTACTTTAACTAGATTTGGGACTTTCAAATTTTATTTTTTTTCCACTGAAAAGTATCTATAATTCAACAAGGAAATAATTATCAATGATAATTATAATAATTATCTATATAATTGAATTCACTGTAATTTGGTCCATGACAAACACTTTACTATTTCGTACTAGCTGTTATGCCCGATCACGGATCAGATAAAATATCAAATGTAAACAAACTGAACAACAGGAGAGCAATTAAGTAACATTTCTAAAATTGGATATATTTTGTGTGAATATATATCCAACAACGTATATGTGTTTTCATTGGGAAGGCCGATGGGGGCTGAATTTGAACGTAAACACTATCAGGAGTGTCACTACACATCTGAGCAACCTCGATAAATATGTATTCGACACAAATAGTGCTCATTTTTACTACTTTTACGTGTTCCGATAAACGCCCCCTGAGACCCACTTGGTTTAAATTGTAAAAAAAAATCTCCTCTGACCCCTAGCCAATACTGCGAAAAGTATGAATGTGACATTAACATCTGCCATTTTCTACAACTTTTTACATATCCCGGTAAAAGCCCCTATGATCCTCTGGTTCCAATTTTGAAAAAACAACGCCTCTGGCCCGCAGCCAATGGGGGCTGTATTTGGAAGTCAACACCTGTGGAAGTATTACCATTTATCTCAGCGACAGCGAAAACTATAGATTTGACATTAATATCGGTCATTTTCCATTATTTTTACATGTCCCGCAATTCTCCACCCCCGCTGACTCCCGGCCCGCATACAATGACCCTAAATTCGAAAATCATCGCTAATGAAAGTATCAACCGCGAAAACTACAGATTTGACACTAATATCGGTCATTATGGATTATTTTTACTTCTCGTGATCCCCTTTATAATGCCCCCGTTCCTTAGCTGATGGGAGCTAAATGTGAAAGTAAACGTGGTCTTGAGTTTCGCCATTGAGCTCAGCGACTCCAAAAACTATGGATTTGACATTAATATCGGCCATTTTCGATTATTTTTACATGTCTCGGAATTCCCCCCTCTGATGAACCAAGGCCCGCATACAACGGTGGATGAATTTGAAAGCCATCGCAATGGTAGTGTCACCATTGATCTCAGCGACCGCGAACAGTATGAATTTGACACTAATATCGGTCATTTTGGATTACTTTTACGTTTCGGTATCCCTCCCCCCGTTGACCCCCGGCCCGCAGCCGAATAGAGTGAATTTGGAAGTTAATGCGATCGGAGTTTCACCATTGATCTCAGCGACCGCGAAAACTGAAATCGACACAAATATCGGTCATTTTCTACTACTTTTACATGTCCCGGTAAACGCCCCCTGAGATCCCCTGGTTTGAATTTTGTCAAAAACGCTTCGCCTTGGCCTTGGTGTGGGACCTGGACCAAGGTATCCGTGGCCAAAATTTGGTAACTCTCGGTCAACATGTCTGGTCCCCAGCCTGCTCCCGGTAAACGTCCCCTGAGACCCTCCTAGTTGGAAATTTGAAAAAACTCTTCGTCTTGATCTGGGGCCTAGACCAAGCTACCCGTGACCAAATTTTGAAAACTTTCGGTCCACTCGTCTGGTCCACAAGGCCGCACAAAGATAGACAGACAGACACAAACAAACTCTTTATTTTATTTATGTTAGAAAGGTCAGATCCACTGTTATTGTAATAGAGCGGTGCTTGAGCGATTGATCGTAGAAATTCAAACTCTGATGAGATAATTTCATAGGCTTAATTTATTACAACTTCAAACTCTTTAGTCAATAGAGAAGAGGACGTGAATCATGGGTCAGAGTTGATGACAGTGGGTTATAGTGGATCTGTGGGTCACAGTGGGTGAGAGTGGTTCATGGTGGGTGGTGGGTCAGAGTGGGTCACGGTGGGTCGTGGGTCACGATGAGTGGTGAGTCAATTGGTCATGGCTAAGGTTTTCATTGCCCCACCCCCTCTGGTTGAAAAGTAATCAGTGAAAATCATTTGCAATTGATCAAACAATTGAAAGTAATTGCTGTGGAAATCAATTGCCATTGAATTAATTGACAATTAATTTGAATTTCAATCGAATGACTGAATTCAATTGCAATTACTTTCCACTGCAATTACTTTCAATCGATTGATTAATTGCAGTTAATTCTCCATTATTAATGGCCAACTGCAATTAACAATTAACTATTACTTACTTGAATTGTTAATTGCAATTAACAATTAAATTTATAAATGAATTGTTAATTGTTAATTCAATTGAAATTTGTCCGACACTGGTCTTGTGTTATGTTTCTTGTATGTTCTTAAGAGTAGGTGATGAATTTGAATATTTCATGGCTTTGGGACACTCAATGCAAAGTTAAATATGATGTCTGGGATGAACAAATTTATTTATTTCATAAGGACAACACAACAGGCTTAATGCCCAGTTATAGTGTCGTATAAAGAATTATTTAACATACACTATTAAACATACACAAATATACGTTATCTAATTATACATAAGTTATTGCATGATTATTCTTTTGAACTTGTTCTCTGACATACTAAACACATTTATTACATGAAATCTAATCATTTCATTATATGAAGCACAAATTCTCCACAGAGGAGACTTATGTAATAGTTTTGTTCTACAATAGAATGTCCCAACGTTTGCTGTTCTAGTCTTACCTGTTGGGACACATAATAATACTTCTGAAACTAATTCTGGACAATCAATTTTACCATTTAATAATTTATGTAAGAACAACAAATCAAAAACACATCTTTTTTTTCTAATGTTTGAAAATACCAAGTCTTCATAGGAGACATACTTTGGATAGAAACCAGTTTTCTTGTATGCAAGCATTTTTAAGAATTTAAATTGTATATTTTCTATTGCATCAGTGTATTTAGTGACATTTGGTGTCCAAACAGTACAACAGTATTCTAATTTTGACCTCACATATGAAAAATATAACCTTATAAATGTTGATTGTTTGCAGAAATCCTGTCCTATCCTATAAATTAAACCTAGGTTTCTATATGCACTACTCGTTATCGCGTCAATGTGTTGTGTAAAGGTTAATTTGCTATCAAATAAAACTCCTAGATCTTTGGTAGTATTTGGGGTAGACAAGGAAGTGCCACTTATTGTATATGTAAAGTTAATTTTATTTTCTTTCCTCGTGAAAGATACAGATTTACATTTGGAAACATTCAGGACTAATTTATTCTTATCACACCACATTTGTATACTCTCTAAATCTTGTTGAAGTTTCACGCAGTCATCAATTGAACTTACTTTGGAGTATAATCTGAGATCGTCGGCAAAAAGAAGAACTTGAGAAGTTTTAATACATAGAGGAATATCATTAATAACAAGAAGAAACAACAGAGGAGCTAGATTAGATCCTTGAGGGACTCCTAATAGAGTATTAAATTTTCCAGTAAGAAATCCTTTGTATGAAACATATTGTTTTCGGTTATGCAAGTATGATACAAGATACTCCATTGCTTGTTTCGAAAAGTTCAGAGATGCTACTTTCAGAAGCAAGACATCATGATCAACGACGTCAAATGCCTTGCTAAAATCAGTATAAACGACATCTACTTGACCGCCTCTATCTAATTCTGTTACTATAAAATTTGTTCAAGTTGATAAGTTTGTCGAAGTAGACCTATTACGTAAAAAGCTGTGTTGATAAGTTGAAAGAACCTGTTTTACATGATTTAAAATTCGCGTATATAATATACTTTCAAGATTTTTTGCAAAAGGCGACAGAATAGCAATTGGTCTGAAATTTTCTATTTCTTTCTTGTTTCCAGATTTTGGTAATGGACAGACTAAACTTTCTTTCCATTTATCTGGGAAAATGTTTGTTCTAATAGAAATATTAAATATAGTGCGAAGTGGATATTTAAATATATCACTGCAACCTTTCACAACATAAGGGGGAATGTTATCAGGACCACAAGATGCTTTTGGTTTCAACGCTCGTATAGCATTTTCTATTTCTTCGAGTTTTATTTCATCTAATTGAAAGTTGTCTAATATATTACATTCGGTTCGATTAGCGAGAAAAGAGTCAACGTTGTATGTGGTGGGTACATTATTGTACACTGAATGGAAATAATGTACAAATGCCTGTGCTATTTCACTGACATGTTGGATATCATGACCATTGTATGTAAGGGAGTTTGATGACAAATGCTGTGTTTTGCGTTTAATAAAGCTCCAGATCTGGCTTGGGTCTTTCTCGATAGAGCATTCTGAGTATAAATAAAAGTTTTGTAGGCTAATTTTATGTCAGATTTTATTTCTTTACGCAGTCTCTCAAATTGATCGCGATGATAAAGTATATTTGTTGATCCATTTTTCCACTTGTTATGGTGGTGTCTTGGATTTTATTTTCTTAATTATATTATAAGTAAACCAACATGGATAACTTCTGCTGATATGTCTTTTAAGTGGAACACATATAGAAAATATGTTGTTAATCATTTGATAAAAGTTTGTTAATGCTATATTTACATCATCCGATTGCGAAAGGCAATCCCAGTTTACTTAGAGAGTTCTATGTACATCTTTTGGAAATCTACTTTTCTAAAATTAAAACCGGGTTCCTTAATTTCTTTCTTAAATTTCTGCAGGTGTTGAAACGGGAAAGAGATAAGTAAAGCTGGGTGATGCCTGTCTTCATTAGTAACAAGAGAACACTCTTTTATTACGGAAACGTCATTAAGATTTGAGAGTACTAAGTCTAAGGTTCGGCCATTACTATTTTGAATGTCATTATGGGAAATTAAGTCATACAGGGACATGAAGTTATTTAAGTCTTTACATTTATTTGTTGAAAGTAGGAGGTCAAAATTAGAACACGTTATTTGACTTATATTAAAGTCCCCTATGAAAAGAACGGTGCTTCCTATTGGAACATTACTCTCAATAAATTCATAAAACAATTCATATGTCGTTACAGTTGAATCCGGAGGAATGTATACTGCACAAATAAACACCTTTAGTGAGTGACTGGAGAGTTTGACAATTACACATTCAAAATTTAGATCACAAGAGTTTATATAGGAGACATTGTAATTTTGATGTACTGCTATTATTACATTCCCTCCCTTACAATTTCTTGATAGTTCAAGGTTCCTGTCTTGACGAAAAACTTGGTATCTTTTATCGAAAAATTCTCCATCAGTATGACATTCTGTTAAAAAAACTCGGTGATTGTGATTACATCATAATTATTTGATAAGACATTTGTATAGAATTCTAGAGCTTTGGACCGTAAGCCAAAAGTATTTTGATAAAACACTGAAAACAATTTACAAGTATGGTTTTGAAGCATATTTTCGGATACACAGCTATTATCTACAGAGCATGACAATGAATGAGCCTCGGGGCTTGGCAATACAATAAAACTTGAAGGTGAAATTCTGCTTTTAACACACTTGGTATTTACAATTTTGGTGTACTTACTAATTGATGCAGTTCCTGAGCACAAAATTCTCATCGGTTGCAGGTCGATTTCCGCTTCACTGACTCAGGGCTGGGTAGTTGGTTTCTTAACAATGGGGATGGAACAAAGAGAGGGTTAACATTCTTCAGAGCACTAAAACTTTCACTTTGAACTGCCTTAGGCTGATTTGGTGAGAGGGGTTCAGAGGCTGTAAGCTGGAATGTGGAGTCTCTTGTTCTGCTTGGATGCTGTCTGTTTCTATTTTCAAGTGCACTTAAAGTGAATTTTTCCCAGTGTTGGGTAAGTTACTTGTAAAAATGTAACGCGTTACAAGTTACTTTACTTTCTCTTAAAATGTAACGCGTTACTTGCCTCAAAAAAGTAACTGTTACTTTACTTCGAAAGTAACGCGTTACTATCGCGTTACTTTTACGTCCAAAACTTTGAATATGTGAAAAAAATCGTAATACTTCAGTTTTCCGTACTACTATTACTAACGCTATTATTATTATTATTATTATTATTATTATTATTATTATTATTATTATTATTATTATTATTATTATTATTATTATTATTATTAACAACCCTGTGTATAAACATGAAAGATAGGCGAGTTATATCTGAATACTAAAAAAACCCTCCAACCATCCCAACCAAGCCAACGCGAGCCGATGGTTTACCCCAAGCAAGCCGGCTCGAGCAATCGGCTCAGTTGTACCAAACTGAGCTGAGCTTGTTATAAAATATCTCTTGTGGTCTCGCTATCGAGACGAGACGAGATGCGAGCAGTGTCTCCTCTCGTGAGCAAGAAAGTATTCCATATTGCTGCTTAGCTTGCATTTCTCCATTGTAATCAGGCCATGATTTCAAAACGAATTAAAACGTGCGAGCCATTTATCAAACTCGACTCGACTCGAAACTTGACGCCAAAAACAGTAAATTGGCTCGGAACTCACCTCGAGAATATTACGTTTGACTCGACTCGAAACTCGACTTCGATTCGAGTCGAGTTTTAGCTTGACTCGTGCCCATCCCTATGCGTTAGAAAAAATGGTTGCTTATTATTATTCTGCTAAACTAATTATATAATAATAAAACTGTTGCTATGTAAAATTAAAAACACAGAATATAGAGAAACATTACAGAATATAGAGAAACTGATAAAATGAGAACACATGAACTGGGAATGAATCAAAACTTGCCAATAACTCTAAAATAGATACATGATTTTTAAAGATAGTTGTTCCAAGCTCTATAATCAACGGGACTTTAGGATACGCAAACTGATCTAAAAGAACTCTAATATTACATACCATCAACATTACATCAATAAAGCAGACCTGCTCATCAGAAGACAGTTTATTCATATTAACCCCTTACTGTATGTCGTTAATTATGGCACTCTAGTTGTTGATAAATATTTCCCGTCGGGGCACCACTTTACTTTTAAATTCTGTTCACCATCATCTTCAGCTTTTAAGAAAAAGTATTCTTTCAAATGTTCGAACGATAAAATATTTTCGTTCTCCATCTTTATAAAAACAACACCAATCAAAATAAAATAGACTTCCAGTACCATTGCACTCGTAGTTCACTCACTGAATGTATTGATTTGGAGCTGTCGAAATCTAAGACAAAATCTTCCAGGTGCTTGCAATCAGTACACGTGATTTTCCTGAGTCTGTCCTCATCTTCCAAAAACAGGAAGTGACACTATATTTTGTTATATAAATAAACAAATCAAATCGTATCTATGGATGTATCTGCAAGTCTACCAACATAAAGTTCGTAAGGCGAAACGGGAAAATGCATATCGAGATTTCCCGTTCAGCCTTACATTAAGATGAAAAGTTATAACAGGTTTTACATGCAAATTCCATTGCTAGAGGTCATAAGGCGAAACGGGAAAAGGCGAACAGTGCAGGAATCATCGGTCACTGACATCGTTTATGCTCCCTGAGAAATTCACTTACAGGAAAGAAACATTTGTTTCCGAAAAAAATACATATATTGTAGTTACTCACCCGAAATGTAACGCGAAAAAAGTAACGCAAACTAGGTACGTTACTTAAAAATTTGTAACGCGTTACCGTTACAGTTACTTCGGAAAAAATGTAACGCGTTACTAGGAAACGTTACTTAAAAAGTAACGCGTTACAGGTAACGCGTTACTTGCGTTACGTTACTTCCCAAGACTGATTTTTCCCCATCAATATACAGATAACGAAACTGCAGATAAGCATAACTACCGCGTTGCCTTGCCTCTTTCATGAAAACTTGTAAATTTTTGCGTTCATTTCTCACTTTGTTAGAATAATCCTGTTCAATGTAAATGTTACTACCACGAAGTTTGCGTCTGCTTTTAAGAACATCTTCTTTGGTTTTGTCTCTTAATAACTTACACACGATAGGTCGATTTTTATTCGCAGTTATCTTTCCTACTCTGTGAGCTCGCATATTTCGTCGTCTCTTAACTGAATTTTTAATCTGTCTTGAATTACTTTGCACACTTTTTCTTCAGTTTCTGTCCATGTCTCTCTTTCGCCCTCTTCAACGCCATACAACACAATGTTTTGCCTTCTACTCCTATTTTCGAGGTCGTCCAGCCGTTCTTCCAGGAATTCAGTGTATTTTTGTAGTTCACTGACGTCGTTTGTTATGGTCTCGAGTTTCTTGGCATTTAAATCAAGTCTATCCATAATTTTTGTCACGGTTTCTGTCAACCCACGCACTTCACTGACAACAGCTTCATTTGAACTTTTCACTCCGTTTAGTATTGACTTGATTTCAGCAATATCCAATTTGTTTGAACTAGTGGGGCCCGGATTGGTTTCAATACCTCCTATAACAAGCATTACGAGAATCACTATTCCATATACATAATATGGTTTCTGGGTTTCGTTTCGCGCACCAACAATTTCTACAGAGAATTTATTTCTTGATTTACTACAATTGAATAGACCGATAGTGGCCCTCCAAACACTGAGCGAGACACCCACCTTTCGCTTTACGCTCTGCTGCACTTCGGAGCTAGACACACACACGTCTTTTCACCACGACGGTATTACCGATATCGGTAATAGTCCAGAACTGGTTCCATTTAATCAGAAGCTTCTTACATGTGCTAAGTGTGTTTACCGTAACTACAAAGCCTTCTTGGAAAACCTAAGAAAGGAGGAAGCTCAAAAAGAAGTAAAGAAGAAAAGATGCGACAAAACAACAAACAAAGAGAGGTAATGGAGAAATTGACAAAGGAAAAAAGAGCATGATGAGATTTTGGTCACTTTTTCGTGTGCTTTTGCTCACTCTTCAACTATTTACAAGAAACCAAACCACTATGAGCTCTGCGATTGTAAAAGTTCAAGTAAATGTGGCTACTGTGCTGGTCCACATGACACCCGGACTTGTAATAACTTGCAATTGCCACCAAAATGCGCCACTTGTAACAACAGTATCCGGCCTACAGTTACAAGTGTCAGGCAAAGCCGGACCTTATTCAGGATCATCCCGAACTCGTTGTTCCTTTGCGATCACCGGCATCACCTCAAACCAATCCACATCCGATTGACGCTCCTGTATCATTAGACCAGCTATTGACGTTTCTAACGCTAGCTTTGCAAAACATCCATCCCTTCATTAAGCCTCATATCATACAACAAATCATTCTTGCGGCAAGAACCACTATCCATGTTAATTTTACTGCAACCTATTCCAGCAATACTGTTCATTTTCACAAATCCCATGCTAGTTCACTCGTTTAACGTCATGGCTCTAACTTTTCTCTTTCTGAACATCCGATCACTACCAAAACACAAAGTTTTATTTGAACAGCTTCTTCTTGAGGAACATGTTACATGTTTCTTACTCAGTGAAACATTTCTAACAAACTCTCGTACTTGCTGTTTACCACGATATACCATGTTATATTATGCAAATCCCGTACCTGCACTTCGAGCCAATGGGGGAATAGCCATAGGAATTTATCCTCACATTCCTTATCGTCAGCATCAGTATACTGCAACAGTTCTTCCCGAACATCTCCTTGCCAGTTTATTTCAAAAATATCATAATCACCCTAGCAACTGTATACATCAGACCAAATCATCCTTTACCTCAACAGTTCGTTCAATATATCTCCAATACTTTCAATAGATACATCATTATGGCCACGGGCGTGCCCGCCGGGGGATGAGGGGGACGCGTCCCCCAGAAATTTTCCAGGAGGGGATTATCAGCCCAGAAAAATGTATAGCAGGGATTCTTCCCCAAATACCTGGGCAAAATGATGAAATACTGGAATGGGAACGTCAATTGTCATTTGATGATTCCTGGAAGGGGAAAAGAATTACAATTTCACTGAAGAAAATTCTGCAACAATTACCTAGGTACAATAAATGAAGTACAATACATAGCGAGACTGTCTTAGCTACACCGAAAATTACCATAAAGCGTGGATACTTTCATTTGCAGCAAAAAGTAAGTTTTGAAACATGCCTTTCTACCTAAAAATAGTTGATTCTAATTGAAAGTACGCAATTCTTAGTATGTATTTTTATTTTGCATAGCTACCGCTTTGTGAAAGATTTATAACTTCCTTCCAAGGCAAAATATATCGAATCTCACTTAGTACTTATCAAAATTTTCATGGGTAGTTTCGGATATTTCTGCCTTGAGTTTTTATCTTTAGTCTTCCAAGAAAGCGGTAGCTGCAAGACATAAAATGTCCTAGATAACTAAAGAGGTTCCGATCTCTCTACAACTATAGCACTATGAAGAGAAAATAGAAAATGTGAAATGAAACCTTTTATAATATACTGACTATTGCTATAGCGGCTTGGTGTAAAAATAGCAGCATTGTTGCGCCAACCTCGACAATCGATGGAAGACTTGATTACAACACTGTGTTTAATGTTGAAAATATGACTGAGGCGAGTTCATTCACTACTATTGAAAGTCGTCTACTGGGCTGTGCGCGCGTGCGCCATTGTTTTTGAGACGTGTTTGCAGCCTGTTTTCTCTAACAGTAATGTTGTCTAGACCGCTATGTCCGTGTGTTTCTGTGAATATAACGTTGATCTGAAGTTTTGTCATCTGTTGCTGCTATTTAATGATTTTCATTGTTTGAAATGGATAAATTTGTCATAAGAAAAAGAATAGAAGACAGTACGTGGACCAACAGTGCCATTTTCGAATAAAAGAAGAAGAAAAAATAATTCACATGATAGTTCAGCTGATGGGTTACCTGAAACCGACAACGGGAATTCAAACCTCAATACTAGGTCACCATAACCATCAGTGTCTATAGGAAAAACACTTCAATCTCCATATCTAGCAAGTGGTTCATATTCTCTCCACCCTTTGAAATTTTCGAAGCCCAATCAGGCGTTCGTGTTACCTACAAATTTTCCACAACAGTCTCCGAAAAGTCAAATATTGACATTTGTACTAACTTGGTTCGAGACATTTCCCTGGCTAGACTTTGATCCAAACAGAAGTAATGTCATTTTCTGTTTTTAATGTATGGAGTACTTTAAAAAAAATAGAGTTCTTACCGAAAAAAGTGGAAGACGCTTTCACTACTATAAGATTTTGCAACTGGAAGAAGGCTTTAAAAAATTCCGTATATACGAAACTTCAAAATACCATAAACTGGTTGTACTGTGCTAAACGCAGAGAAAAGTCAAATAAAAAAACAATTAAACAGACAAATTTCAGATGAACAGCTGAAAGCCAGGTAATGCCTGCAAAAAAACATTTTGGGACTCTCATTCAGAGGAGATGATTCCAGGTTCTTGAGTTTATTTCAGTTGATGTGCCTTCGCTCTGAAGATTTTCCGCAATTGAAGATAAAAATATTTAGAAACATAATTTCGTGGATGGTAAAATCAAGAACGAAGTTTTGGAAATCATGGGCCAAGAATTTGTTTTTGTATCAAAAGATGCAGTATGTTTCAATCAAAAATTTTCTTGTACGCCTTATATCTGGACAACTACATACAGTGTAGCCAAATCCAAAACTATTACTTAACTCAATATGATGTGCTTATTTCGTAGAAAACTCAATTTACGGGCCGTTCAAAAATGTGGTCCCTGATCCAGAAACTAATTATTGGCCAAGATCACAATCTTTTGATGCAATTTTTGGATTATTCCTAAACTTCCAAGATTGGCCAAAATCGCAATGTTTTGATCCATTTGTTTGGATCATTGCTAAAATTCTTTTCCACTTATGTCACAAAATCAAATCTCAAAACTCTCCTGTTCTCTCATGTCTGATGGATATGAGTGATGAAAAACAATTAAGTACTTGTGCCACCTGATTTGATGAAGACCTCTGTCCTCATGAAAGTTTCCTTGGGTTCTACAATATACCAGAAACTTCTGGTGAGTTTATAGCTTCAGTTACTCTGGATGCGATGTGGAGACTCCAGTTTCCCATTGCTCAACTCAGAGGACAAGCTTATGATGACGAAAGGAATATGAGTGATGCAAATATTGCTGTTCAATCTATTATGTGCAAACAGCAATCTTTTGCCTTGTACGTACATTGTGGAGCTCACTATGCTAATCTTGTGATTAAGGATGTCTGCAGTGCGTTAGAAATTGTGAAAACTCTTTGCAGTGGGTGCATGAACCAGGAGTACTGTTCTCGGAGTCGCTTCAAGTGAGTCAAGATTTTCTACTCTGATCGAAGCTAATTAATGCTAGTGACCTCGTCTCAAACTTTGTAAGCATTAAACCCTTGTGTCTCACTAATTGGATTTGTAGACTGTCAAATAACGGGAGTTGTTGTACATTAAAAAAAATCTCTCTACGTTGAAAGACCTGAAGAAGAATGAAGGAATTTTAACACATCTTCAGGATCAGTAGCTAGGCTTTTGCGGCTTTTTGAAGAATTATCTATGTTTCTTGGGCTCACAATAGCTAGATGTATTATCAGCAAGTTGGAGTTTCGTAACAGGACATTTCAAAACCCATTTTCAGCGTCAAAATGGGAAACAATGCAACTCATAAATGAAGACATAAAATTGAATAATATGCTATCACTGGCCTTAAATTCATTGTACTGTCATGAAACTAAGTCAACATGATCGCCCTAGGAACCCCTTTAATTTTAATATTTTTTTTAACATCACCATAAATAGGATTTTTTGTGCCGCTGGAATAGAACTTGTTACCCATAATTGGTAGGATTTATCACAAATTGGAGCACTTTAATTCATGGCATGATGTGACATTTTGAAAATTTGGGGAGGGATTGAGTTTTCACCTTTCTTTAAATTTGATTCACAATGTTGAGTGAAAGGTACTGTCCCTCCCCCCCCCCCAGAAATATTTTGGTGTGCACGCCTATGTTATGGTCGATTTCAATATGCACAGCCGCAGCAATGGTAACCGACAAATTTCATTAACTTCATAACGACCCACACTACAGGGATAATTCTAGATCTTCCACAAGCTACACTCCCAATCTCAAACACCAAGCCTGACATAGTCATTGCCTCCACAAATCTTGTCTCACATTGCCCTGTAGAAATTCTTAGCACTGATCATGCACCCATCAAGCTTGTCTACATCCCATACTCAGCTACAACCCGTTCCCCTTTACCAGTTCGAGTGAGCTTGTGCTATGATAGAGCTAAATAGGATCAATAGTAATTTTTTGCACCAAAAAATGATTTGATGGATGCCTGCTTCATATTTATGGCGTTATAATAGTCAGTAGAGTAAATGGAAACGTCTGGCGAGGTACATTTGCCTGTAGTTCACTTTCTACTGTTTTTGTTTCCTTCTGGAAATTCGCTAAGCACTCTGCTACTTATTATTGCGCCCAATAATAAGAGAGGATTGGTACGGGGTGTGTGACAAAATCTTTTTAAAATTATAGGTTCGGTTAAACACAAACAAACTATTTGCTGAGCAAACAATATATTCACATTAAAAAATTACAATGTGAATATATTGTTTTGCTCAGCAAATAGTTTAAGTATATACAAAGCAAAGCTTCTACTTATGGAAAATATTATAGGTTCGGTGTTCTGCTGCCGTCTTGATTTTTTTCTCTGAGTGCATATAAGGAATTAACGTTCTCTTCATTCCGTATATTTGTAAACAAATCGTGAAACAAATGGTTCTGGGCCACTCAGAAAACACAAAATGAGCCGATGCAAATTGCTATTTAGAAACATTTTACAATCATTGATTTATTTTCGTGGGTGCTCCCCGCATATTCAAATCATGTGAAAAACAGCATTGTTGCCGCTAGTGTTGTCACGAGACGAGACGAGACGAGATTTCAGGCTGTCTCGTCTCGTCTCGTGCAAAGCATGTCTCGTCTCGTGTCTCGTCTCGAAAAATGTGCTCATCCCGTCTCGTGTCTCGTCTCGAGAGGTTCTGTCCCGTCTCGTCTCGTCTTGCCTCGTAAAAAATATAGCAGCATACCATGGGAACGAAAGTAAAATGCAGCATTCTGCACCATGCTAATCAAGATACAACTAAGTCACAAGTATTACCTAGAACACACAAGACAAGAAATGTCACGGTAGCTACACCGTGAAGCCTTCACCTCTAGTGTATGTGGTAGTCGGTTCGATCTCGGTTAGTGCCATGTGTGCTTTGTGATGGACAAACATTGAATGTGTGTGGGGATCGCGGTGGCTCAGTGGTAGAGCGTTCACCTCTGGTGCTTGGGGTCTCGGGTTCGATCCCAGCCCCGCCAAGTGAACTTTGTGGTGGACAAACACCGTGTGCGTGGGTTTTCTCGGGGTTATCCCGTTTTCTCTCACATTCTTTATTCTACCATTTCATTCATTACTCATGATCACTGTCTCCTTTAGCCTAACCGGCATAAACGTGTGACGTAAAACTCAAAGATTTCATTTCATTTCATTTCATTTTCCGAATGTGTGTGTTTTCTCGAAGTTGTCTAGTATCCTACCACTTTCTTCATTCCACTAATTTTCCCATCATCATCCATTCGGCCAAAGTTACCTAAAGGTCTTAAAAATAAATTCAAATAAGCTCACAAGGCAAGGACAAATAGTTTACAAGATAATATATCTCTGCTGTTAGTTGTCTGAGGCTTCTCGACCCTGGCTTCTTCTTCTTCTTCTTTTTCATTCTGAAACAACACGAATATACAGCAAATTGCTCATAGGTACGTCGAAGATGAAGACACTAATGTCAAATAATGTTTACACCATAAGCAAAGTTTGATGTAAAGGTGTCACCATCCCCAATACTATCGTATACTATCAGCCCACTTGCTTTTTAGTGTCTGTATATATATATATATATATATATATATATATATATATATATATATATATATATATATATATATATAGAGAGAGAGAGAGAGAGAGAGAGAGAGAGATGGAAAGATATATATAGATAAATAGAGAGACAGATATGTGTGTACACTTTGATTTCATATATTCCAGCCTTTAGGTTTCACAGTGTTAACCCATAACAATCCAAAAACTACTTTCCAATTTAGCATGTTTAGATTTGTTGCAATTTTTTTTTAAAAAAAGCTCGGAACCAAATAATTTTGCTGAGTAATGGAAAGTATTTGATTGAAATTTTATATGTTACTGCACAGTAAGCTCTACTTAAAGTGCCATAAATAATGGGAGCTGAACGACACATCGGACGAAAGAATGCTTGTGCCAGTCTTCACCTCCATGGTTCAAATCTGTTCCCATAACCGCGGGGTGTGTGCTACTATGTGGTGGTTGCCCCGTTTGTGTAACAAACTCATGACAGTACACCCAGATTAGCTAGTGGCTAAATAAAAGTTGTTTTTTGGTTGGCCATCTTGGATTAAGTTTCTTATATTGTCGTGATCTATTCGCAATCATACAACGTACATCTTCATACCAAGCCGAGTGGTCTGCGGCGATAGACCATGGCTTGAAGGCCCCGGGTTGAGTCCTGGAAGGGTCATGTGTATGGATTTTAACAGCATTTGTTTTTTCGTATTGTGTCAGCGGGCGAAATCGTGCGTGATAAAAGGATTTCAGTCTGAAAAAATTGCAGAGAATATCCTCCCCCAGGATACTTTCATGGGAGTAAGGAATTAGTAAAAATATAGGATATACATTTTATAACAGGTTTAAAAATATGGTTTGGGTATCCTATTTCTTTTCTGTTAATTATGTTCTCCAATGTTCGAACTTTGATCATTCTCATGATATTTTCGGCTTTCAACGGAGTTCCATGAATATTATACCAAATGTTCTTTAAACTTATCAAGTTCGAGAGGTTTTATATGCCTGTAAGAAACAATTTCTGAAGATAATTCAGGTCCTAATGAATATTATTCACTAGGAAAGGGAAGTATTCCCCTCCTCTCAACATGGAAGCAGAGGGCAATTTCGCACTCTGGTCAGATCAAACTTTTCCGCGTAACAAAACGAAGGTCCAGCTGTAAAACCTCTTCACCTAAAGTGTTATTGTTAGTATCATAAATTTGCTGAAAGCAAACAATTTGAAGGGTTCGTCGATAATATCTTTGCTTTCTTTGTCCTTCGCCCGCCTTCCAAACGAAGAGGTGAATTTTACAACATGACTGCTGTATAATAAGTGAGCGAATGGTAAAATGGTAAAAGTATGTGTGTGTATGTGTGTGTGTGTGTGTGTGTGTGTGAGAGAGAGAGAGAGAGAAAGAGAGAGAGAGAGAGAAACAAAATTTTAGTTGCAAGATGACATACTTCAATTGCCGTTTTCGGTTCATATAGCAAAAAGAATGCCGCCACCAGAGAATAAAGACAAGTGTAGTATGTTCTGTTCTCTTCGGCCATCTCAGCCAGAACTTTCAAGTACAGCCTGTAATGAGTGTAGACTTTACCCAGTTTTCAAATTGAATAGATGGTGGTGGTAGTTCGGTTTCTTGACCTTGTAAAAATCTTCCCTGTCTTTGATTTTGTTTGTCATCATTCCAGCCAGAAATAAAAAAAAGAGAATTCCTCAGTTTACAGCAAGGGGAATTGGGGACAAGACATTAAGGATGATATTCCTGGAAGCTCATGTATCACGATTGTTTCATTCAATAGGCAGAGGACACTTTTCTATGAAGCCTTTTCAACATGTTTTCTCACAAAGGGGATTTTCCTTTTGCAATCTATATGACCACTGGCAATTTCAATCTTGGCCATTTCCGCCAGCGTTTTCATTTTCGAGACACGAGACGAGACGAGACATTTAACGAGACGTCCCGTCTCGCCTCGTGTCTCGTCTCGTTTTCGAGACGGGACAAGTAGTCTGTCTCGTCTCGTGTCTCGTCTAAAACGGTTCTGTCCCGTCTCGTGTCTCGTCTCGTTTACGAGACGAGACGAGACGGGACACGAGAAATGTCTCGTCTCGTGGCAACACTAGTTGCCGCTTTTACAATAAACAAAACTTCCGAATTCCCCACTGATTTTTTTGTATCTGACTATTCTAGAGGCGCATGTACGTTTTCCCCAGATATCACAGTTTCGGTACCAGTTTCATATATGAGACATGCGTTTTCCTTGAACCGTAAGGGACAGGGACATGTTGCATGTTTTACACGTTAATTACAGGCTAGTGTTGTGTCGATCATGAACGATTCGATCATTATGAACGAATCATGGCATGAATCAAATGAATTATGATGCTTGCCAGAAATGAATCGATTCTTCCAATGAATCATTTGTACTTTTCACTGAATTGCTTGCTGTGATCGAAATGAATTGAGAATCATAAAGTGCCAGCTTGTGTGAGAGAATTGGTACGGTTGCTTCTGCAAATGCGCTTGCACTTCATGGAGATTCGTAAAAGAAAGAAAACCGTACGCGCCCTTTTTCTTCCTGCTTTCGTAGATGCGTGCGTTTCTTGCGTGGTAGGGTTGCTTCTTGCGAAGAAAGGAAGTAGCGTTGTTGGAAGCAGATTACTTTGAAAATAAACTTTTCTGTTGGTTTCTTCTCGTCATGAAGTACTGACAGTGTTGCTCAATTAGATGTAATACGATTTCGTAGTCAGTTTCAGCATACTCTTGGTGATCACTTATCTACGTACATTGGATAAAGCTATTATCATCACTTTCAACCAGTGATGTGCCGTAAACTACAATTTTACGTCTACGCGATTGTCTACTGTAATCTATACGTAATCTACATTACACCTTTTCCCGTGTACACTATGTAGACAACCACTATCAAATGTAAGGATCAATTTCGTTGCTCGTTTGTTCATATTTCCTCATTCAGTTGTTTCGCTTCGGTGCAGCGAGCATTTTTGCCGATCCCAAACGTTTCAGCATTCTTGCCAATTTGATGTCGAGAACAGAACCCAAACAATCCCTGCGGGGCTTTTAACCCGTTCCTACTACTACTACTACTACATTAGCTGTGGATCTATATAGTACAAGGGCAACGTACTACTACTACATTTGCTGTGGATCTATATAGTACAAGGGTAAACTTATTTTAATGAAAGAAGTTTAATGAAAATTTTTAAAAAATGATCGTTAAATCACTTTTTGAATATTAATTTTAATCTTATTTTAACGAAAGAAGTGTTATAAAATTTTTTAAAAGTAGTAAAAAAAACTGTCGGTAGGCAGGATTTGAACCCATGCCAAAAAGTTTTCTTTACTAGCACGGTGCGCTAGCCCACTCAGCTACCAGAGCCGACACCATTTACCGTTTACTTTGTGCTATATGTAGATCATGTCTTGTGATATCTTATCTGTATCGACCAATCAGATCAGAGGATATCTGAAACGTTTGCGATCCGCAAATATGCGTACAGCGAAAGATTAGGGAAACGAGTAACATATAAAAAGTAGAGGGAATTATCTAATCTGTATGTTTGCTCTGCACATACCACTTCCTTAGATTTTCCACTTCGAGCACTGCTTTTATAATGAAATTTACAAAACTAATTCTCACCTGTGGGCTTTCAGTCTTGAATATGCTGTATTTGCCAATTTTTTCTTGCATATTTTACAAAATGCATAATATTTTTCATTTTCCTTCGTCAAGACGAAACTAAGCATTCGAAAGTTACTATTCGCTGGTCTAGGCATTTTATTTTGTATGCAATTTTGACAGGTAACGACAAAAGAAAGCTCCTTTATTGTCCGCGATGCCATATTAAATTACGTGTTGTTGACATATTCTACATAGTCTACGTTGTTTACATTGTCTACGCATAGTTGACACGTAAACGTAAACTATCGTTTTTTACGCGTAGACGCACATCTCTGCTTTCAAGCAGTGATGTGCCGTAAACTATAATTTTACGTCTACGCGATTGTCTACTGTAATCTATACGTAATCTACATTACACCTTTTCCCGTGTAGACTGTATAGACAACCACTAAGGAAGAATTTCGTTGCTCGTTTGTTCATATTTCCTCATTCAGTTGTTTTGCTTAGGTGCAGTGAAAGATTAGGGAAACGACTAACATACAAAAAGTAGAGGGAATCATGTAATATATATGTTTACTCCGCTCTGCACATCCACTTCCTTAGATTTTCCACTTCGAGCACTGCCTTTATAATGAAATTTACAAAACTAATTCTCACCTGTGGGTTTTAGTCTTGAATCTGCTGTATTTGCCAATTTTTTCTTGCATATTTTACAAAATGCATAATATTTTTCATTTTCCTTCGTCAAGACGAAACTACGTATTCGAAAGTTACTATTCGCTTGTCTAGGCATTTTATTTTGTACGCAATTTCGACAGGTAACGACAAAAGAAAGCTCCTTTATTGTCCACGACGCCATATTAAATTACGTGTTGTTGACATATTCTACATAGTCTACGTTGTTTACATTGTCTACGCATAGTTGACACGTAAACGTAAACTATCGTTTTTTTACGCGTAGACGCACATCTCTGCTTTCAACTGCACTAGCCAAAAAGGTCAATTTTAATGTTTCATAATCAGCTCAAAGTACTATATTATATTCAATCTAAATACAATATTTACACAGAAAAAGTGCACTGTAAACTATTTGTACTGTACATAATGGATTTCACAAATGTATATAAATGTATAGAAAGACGAACGTAGATTCTTTCTGGAAAGATAATGCATTTCATCTTTCAGTAGAAACATTTGTCCACATGCAACAGAGCTTAGTGACAAGGGTGCCGATTCTGGGGGACCCGCACCCCTGAATGCTCAAACGTATTTTTATGAATATTCAACATTTGGCATAATTTGAATTAGTCTTAAAATCCTTTAGACCCTTGTCTGCAACCAAACACACCTTAATGCCCCCCGAAGTTACAGAGAAATCGGCGCCCTTGCTTAGTGGTATCTATTTTTCGCTTTACTACTATTGAAATGGACGTACAAATACAAATGGTTTTCTGAGCTTCCATGTAAATAAGAGGATGTGGGAGAGCCAGGATCGATTCCCAGCAAGAGCTCATGTGGTTTGAATTCCATGTTAAACAGTAGGTCCACGTCTCATATAGCCTCGCTGCTGAATGGGACGTTAAGCTCAAAATCAACTCAACTCAAATTTAACTAACTAATGGTTTTCTCTTAAGAATATAGACGAACAGTGATGATTTCAGGGGTAGGCGAGAAGATACCCCGAGGCTAAGAATTATCCCCAGAGGTGGTAAAGCGTTCACCTCTAGTGGTAGGGTCCCTGATTTTCTCCTATTTACGTCAAATAGGCTTTATGGTGGACAAACACCATATGTGTGGGTTTTCTCTGAGTTTCCCGTTTTCGCTCACTTTCTTCATTTCACCATTTCATTCATTCTCATCATCATCGTTTCCTTTAGTCGAGACGAAGATAACCATTGAACGTAAAAGTTTGTAACATTTCATTTTATTCCGTGCTTACTCAATGTCTCCCCGAGGGAAACCTTATAAAATGATCACAATAATATTAAATATTCGTTGATGTGTTAACTCCCTTTCTTCTCTAGCTCAAAAGAATTCAAAAAGATCATTATTTTTTGCCAGTCAAGAATAAAATAGAACATATTTTAGAATATAATAGGATAAAATAGAAATCTTGGAGTTTAACATTCCACGTTTATGCCCATTAATCTAAGCAAAACGAATGATTAAGGCAAGTAAATTTTGATGGAATAGGTGGAATGAGAGTATGAGAGGAAACGGGAGTATCCCGACAAAACATCATGATGTACACCACAAACTTATTTAGCAATGGATTAAACCAGGAACCCCACACACCGGAGGTAACAGCTTTATAAGTGTCATGGTGACCTCAGGGTAGAATAGAATGGATTCCGAGATAACAATTTACTTTAATTAATCACCCACCTCTTCATTAGCCTATAGTGCAAACCTGTAAGACTTATAACAACAAAAGAAAGTTCATTAACATAATGTGTACTTTACAAAGCGTACGTAACCTGCGAAAATAAAATGCACCATAAATGAATATGCTACGACGGACTCATTGCATAGTAGGTGCCTACTTTTTGTATTTAAAACCAAAAACACCAATGTGGCTTATACATTGCACTTAGGGCTCTATATTTCCCCCATATTAATATGTACGACAATAAGAAGTTGAAAATAAATTGTTAAAACTACTCGTATCCCGTGAGTAGATGAGCGGCACCTGACCCCCGGTAGCTGAAAAATCGTCTTTTTTTCCAGGGTCTCCTGAGAGCAAGGACCCAATTTTCCAGTGTCTCACGATACGCTATGACCCACGCACCGTCCACCCATGGTCTTTTACGACCTCTATGTTAGGGGTGTATTTGTTTCCTTTTATGAGCACTTTTTAAGGGGGTGTATTCATTCTCTTTTATGAGTACATTTTAAGGGGTGGACTCGTTCTCTTTTATGACCACTTTTTCCACCCCTAATTGAACATAGCAGAGAACACATAAGATTACGAACACATAGAAGCGCAGATAACACATAAGACTCGTTCCCTTTTACGAGCATATTTTCCACCCCTAATTGAACATAGCAGAGAACACATAAGATTACGAACACATAGAAGAGCAGATAACACATAAGACTCGTTCCCTTTTATGAGCATACTTTCCACCCCTAATTGAACATAGCAGAGAACACATAAGATTACGAACACATAGAAGAGCAGATAACACATAAGACTCGTTCCCTTTTATGAGCATATTTTCCAACCCCTATTTTAACATAGCAGAAATGACATAAGACTACGAACACATAGAAGAGCATAAGACTATGTAACATAGCAGAGCTAATACAAGAGTATGGCTTGTTTTCCAATCCCTATTTTAACATAGAAGAGAATAAATAATATTTATTCCCTTTTATGATCACTTTTTCAACCCCTATTGGAACATAGTAGATAATACATAAGACTACGTAACATAGCAAGGGTATACTCGTTCTCTTTTATGATCAATTTTAGGGGTGTATTCGTTCTCTTTTATGAGCACTTTTTCAACCCCTATTTTAACATAACAGAAATGACATAAGAACACGTAACATAGCAGAGCTAATAAAAGACTATGGCTTATTTTTCAACCCTTATTTTAACATAACAGAAATTACATAAGAATACGAACACATAGAAGAGCAGATAACACACTTTTTTCAACCCCTATTTGAACATTTTACCATAGCAGAGAATACATGGAGACTACGAACACATAGCAGGGATGTATTCATTCCCTTTTATGATCATTTTTAGGGGTGTATTCGTTCTCTTTTATGACCACTTTTTCCAACCCCTATTTGAACATAGCAGATAATACACAGACACTACGAACAAATATTTTAACAGCACTCATATTTAATAAGGGGGTGTACTCGTTCCCTTTTATCAACCCCTGTGTAATATAGCATTCGTCAATTACTGCATGTCCCAAAAGCACTGACCATCGAGGTCAAAAGTCAAAATACTTAAAAACCAAAAACTCGAAAACGGAGCCACATATTGAGGTGCTGTTTCCACATTTCGTAATTGGTCATCAACTACTACAAGCTCCAAAAATAATAACCATCGAGGTCAAAGGCCAAAATACTTAAAACCTAATAACTCGAAAACGGAGCAACGTATTGAGGTGCTGTTTCCAAATCTAGTAATAGATCATCAACTAGTACATGTGAAAAAAGTACTGATCATCAAGGTAAAAGGCCAAAATACTTAAAACCTAATAACTCGAAAACGGACCCACATATTGAGATGGTGTTTCCACATTTAGTAATTGGTCGTCAACCACTGCAAGTTCCAAAATAATAGTCATCGAGGTCAAAGGTCAAAATACTTAAAACCCAATACCTCGGAAACGGAGCCACATATTGAGATGGTGTTTCCACATTTAGTAATCGGTCATCAGGTACTACAAGTTTCAAAAATAATGAGCATCGAGGTCAAAGATTAAATACTTAAAACCTAATAACTCGGAAACGGATCCACATATTGAAGTGATGTGTCCACATTTAGTAATTGGTCATCAACTACTACAAGTTTGAAAATAATGACCATCGAGGTCAAAGGTCAAAATACTTAAAACCCAATAACTCGAAGATGGATCCACATATTGAGGTGCTGTTTCCAAATGTAGTAATTGGTCATCAACTACTACAAGTTCCAAAATAATAATCATCGAGGTCAAAAGGTCAAACTCGTAAACGAAGCCACATACGCAGCGAAATCTGGTTTTCATGAACATATTCAACAGAACGTATGTCTCTAAAAATAATCAATTATGTGTGCGGTTATGAGGAGCACTTAAAAATCACCCCTCGAATTTGGACAAAGTCCAGAAATACTTAAATTTTCAACCGCAGCGAACTCTGGTGAACTCTGGTTCCTCATCAACTACATGTACGAAAATATTGACTATTGAGGTCAAAAGGTCAAAAAACTCGTAACAGAGCAATGGATAAATTTGTGTGATCTATTCAATTTTGTACCAAGCAGAAAAATGAGTGCCTTATTTACTTTTGTATTAATGAGAAAGAAATGAAAGAAACACAATTTTAACTAGCTCAGAATTTCTGTACTTTTTAGGGGTATTCAAATAAACGCAAAAATTAATTTGGATGGAGTATTTATTTTTGTACTAACGAGAAAGAAAGGAAAGATATGCCATTTCAACTAGCTGAGAATTTTAAATCATCTTGTACTATTTAGACAGACGAAAGGATAAATTTGAATGACCTATTCAATTTGTACCAACGAGAAATGCCATTTTATCTAGCTCAGAATTTTATATCATTTTGTGCTACTCAAATAAACAAAAAACCTGAAGGAGGTTCATTTTAACTAACTCAGACTTTTATATCATTTTGTACTACTACAATAAACGAAGGAATAGAGTATTTAGTTTTGTACCAACCAGAAAAAAGAAGTGAAGAATGAATAAAATTTAGGTGGATTATTTTCTTTTGTACCAACTGGAAAAGAAAAATAGAGCTACTTTAACTAGCTTAGAATTTTATATCATTATGTACTGTTTAAACAAACGAAAATTGACCATTTTAACTAGCTCAGAATTTATGTAACCTTTGAACTACTGACATGTTCTATTTTCTGTATCAGTCAGAAAAACCCAAGAAGGATCATTTTAACAAGTTCATAATTTCTGTAACGAAAGAATAATTTCGAAGTTCTACTTTTTATACCAACGAGAAAAAATGAACTAGCTGAATATTTTATATCATCTTGTACTATTTAAATATACGAAAGAATAAATTTAAGTGACCTATTCAGTTTTGTACCAATGAGAAATGCATTTTTAACTGGCTCAGAGTGGTCTATTTAGTTTTCTACCAATCTAAAAAAGGCGAAGAAGGACTATTTTATATAATTTTACTACTCAAATAAACAATGGAGTATTTAGTTTTGTACCACTGAGAAAAACAAAGAAGTTGCACCATTTTGGAGTATTCAAGTAAACAAAGCAATAAATTTGAGTGACCTATAATTTGTGTCAACTCTAAAAAAGGATCATTTTAATTAACTCAAAATCAATTAAACGAAGTAATGCATTTGAATGAGCTATTTAATTTGAAAAACCGAAGCAGGATCATCTTAACTAGCTGAATATTTTATACATTTTGTATTATTTCAACAAACAAAGGAATAAATTTATATGAACCAGAAAAAGCAAAAAGACCATCTTAACTAGCTGCGAATTTTATATCATTTTAAACTAGTCTACTAAACGAAGCCATAATTATGAGTGAGCTATTTAATTTTGTAGAAAAACCGAAGAAGAACCATTCTAACTAGTTCAATATTTTTGTACAATTTTGTACCACCCCAAATTTTATTTTTGTACCAATCAGAAGAAAATCAAAGAAGGTCAATTTTATACTTTTTTGGACCTTTAAAAAACTGAGGATAACTTGAGTAGCCTAAGTTTTTGTACTCATTTGAAGAAAAGCAAAGAAGAACCATTTTAAGTAGCTCAGCTTTTTCATACCTAATGTTGCCATGGCTATAAGGAAAGGAATAAATAAATATGGCTTATCAGGCTTAGATTTTTATGCCTTTTTTGTAATATTTGTACCAAACAGAAAAACGCTACACAAACAAAACAAAGGAATAAATTTGTATTAACCAGAAAAAAGCGAAGAAAGACCATTTTAACTGGCTCAGCTTGATACACCATTTGAGTGGCCTATTGAATTTTGTACCAACGAGAAATCTCATTTCCAGGCCATATTTTACTATTTAAACAAACAAAGGACTAAATTTGAGAAAGCGAACATGGACTCAGAATTTTATATCATTTTGTAATACGCAAATTTGGATGGATTATTTAGTTTTGTACGAACCAGAAAAATTTCATTGGATTATTTCCTTTTGTACCAACGAGAAAAAAGCCGAGAAGGACAATTTTTAACTGGTTTAGAATTTTATACTTTTGAAAAATTTGTGCCACACCGAAAAAAGCAAGGAAATACCATTTAACTAATAATTTTTGTGCTAACCCAAAAAGCGAAGAAAGACCATTTAACTACCTCAGCATGTTATAACTATTTTGTGCTACACATTTGAGTCGTCTACCCAATTTCTTGACCATGTTGTACTATTTAAACAAAGGAATAAATTTGTACTAACCAGACTCAAAATTTTATATCATTTTGTAATACTCAAATGGACGAAGGAATAAATTTGTGTGACCTATTCACTTTTGTAGCAAGCAGAAAAAGAAAAGAACAAACATTTTGTACTAATCAAATAAGCGAAGGAATAAATTTGGGTGGCCTTATTGTGCTATTAAAATAAACGAAGGGTTAAATTTGAGTGACCTATTCAATTTTGTACCAAGTAGAAAAATTGAAGAATGAATAAATTTTGTTTGCAATTTAAAAAGCGGAGAAGGTCTATTTTATGTACATTTTGTACTACTCAAATTCTACTTTCTGTACCAACCAGAGGAAAAACAAAGAAAGACCACATTCTGCTACTCAAACAAACGAAGGAATAAGCTTAGAATTTCTATACCTTTTGTGCTATTCAAATAAACCGAGGAATAAAACCTATTTACTTTATAGCAAGCAGAAAAAGCTCCTTTTAGTTTTGTACCAACCACGAAAAACGGAAAAAGACCCATTATAACAAGCTCGGTATTTTTATACCATTTTCTATTACTCTAATAAATTTGGGTGGTCTATTTCATTTTTTGTAACAATCAGAAGAAAAGTAAAAATGATCCTTTTTTAGAGTTGACACAAATTATAGGTCACTCAAATTTATTCCTTTGTTTACTTGAATACTCCAAAATGGTGCAACTTCTTTGTTTTTCTCGGTGGTACAAAACTAAATACTCCATTGTTTATTTGAGTAGTAAAATTATATAAAATAGTCCTTCTTCGCCTTTTTAGATTGGTAGAAAACTAAATAGACCACTCAAATTTCTGAGCCAGTTAAAAAGGCATTTCTTATTGGTACAATACTGAATAGGTCACTTAAATTTATTCTTTCGTATATTTAAATAGTACAAGATGATATAAAATATTCAGCTAGTTCATTTTTTCTCGTTGGTATAAAAAGTAGAACTTCGAAATTATTCTTTCGTTACAGAAATTATGAACTTGTTAAAATGATCCTTCTTGGGTTTTTCTGACTGATACAGAAAATAGAACATGTCAGTAGTTCAAAAGTTACATAAATTCTGAGCTAGTTAAAATGGTCAATTTTCGTTTGTTTAAACAGTACATAATTATATAAAATTCTAAGCTAGTTAAAGTAGCTCTTCTTCTCTTTTCCAGTTGGTACAAAAGAAAATAATCCACCTAAATTTTATTCATTCTTCACTTCTTTTTTCTGGTTGGTACAAAACTAAATACTCTATTCCTTCGTTTATTGTAGTAGTACAAAATGGTATAAAAGTCTGAGTTAGTTAAAATGAACCTTCTTCAGGTTTTTTGTTTATTTGAGTAGCACAAAATGATATAAAATTCTGAGCTAGATAAAATGGCATTTCTCGTTGGTTCAAAATTGAATAGGTCATTCAAATTTATCCTTTCGTCTGTCTAAATAGTACAAGATGATTTAAAATTCTCAGCTAGTTGAAATGGCATATCTTTCCTTTCTTTCTCGTTAGTACAAAAATAAATACTCCATCCAAATTAATTTTTGCGTTTATTTGAATACCCTTAAAAGGTACAGAAATTCTGAGTTAGTTAAAATTATGTTTCTTTCATTTCTTTCTCATTAATACAAAAGTAAATAAGGCACTCATTTTTCTGTTTGGTACAAAATTGAATAGATCACACAAATTTATCCGTTGCTCTGTTACGAGTTTTTTGACCTTTTGACCTCAATAGTCAATATTTTCGTACATGTAGTTGATGAGGAACCAGAGTTCACCAAAGTTCGCTGCGGTTGAAAATTTAAGTATTTCTGGACTTTGTCAAAATTCGAGGGGGGTGATTTTTAAGTGCTCCTCATAACCGCACCCATAATTGATTATTTTTAGAGACATACGTTCTGTTGAATATGTTCATGAAAACCAGATTTCGCTGCGTATGTGGCTTCGTTTACGAGTTTGACCTTTTGACCTCGATGATTATTATTTTGGAACTTGTAGTAGTTGATGACCAATTACTACATTTGGAAACAGCACCTCAATATGTGGATCCATTTTCGAGTTATTGGGTTTTAAGTATGTTGACCTTTGACCTCTTTGGCCACTAATTTTGGAGCTTGTAGTACCTGATGACCAATTACTAAATGTGGCTCCGTTTTCGAGTTTTTGGTTTTTAAGTATTTTGACTTTTGACCTCGATGGTCAGTGCTTTTGGGACATGCAGTAATTGACGAATGCTATATTACACAGGGGTTGATAAAAGGGAACGAGTACACCCCCTTATTAAATATGAGTGCTGTTAAAATATTTGTTCGTAGTGTCTGTATTATCTGCTATGTTCAAATAGGGGTTAGAAAAAGTGGTCATAAAAGAGAACGAATACACCCCTAAAATGATCATAGAAGGGAATGAATACATCCAGGCTATGTGTTCGTAGTCTCCATGTATTCTCTGCTATGGTAAAACGTTCAAATAGGGGTTGAAAAAAAGTGTGTTATCTGCTCTTCTATGTGTTCGTATTCTTATGTAATTTCTGTTATGTTAAAATAAGGGTTGAAAAATAAGCCATAGTCTTTTATTAGCTCTGCTATGTTACGTATTCTTATGTTATTTCTGTTATGTTAAAATAGGGGTTGAAAAAGTGCTCATAAAAGAGAACGAATACACCCCTAAAAATGATCATATGAGAGAACGAGTACACCCCTGCTATGTTACGTAGTCTTATGTGTTATCTACTATGTTCCAATAGGGGTTGAAAAAGTGATCATAAAAGGGAATAAATATTATTTATTTTCTTCTATGTTAAAATAGGGGTTGGAAAATAAGCCATACTCTTGTATTAGCTCTGCTATGTTACATAGTCTTATGCTCTTCTATGTATTCGTAGTCTTATGTCATTTCTGCTATGTTAAAATAGAGGTTGGAAAATATGATCATAAAAGGGAACGAGTTCACCTTTGCTATGTTACGTAGTCTCTGCTATGTGTTATCTGCTCTTCTATGTGTTCGTAATCTTATGTGTTCTCTGATATGTTCAATTAGGGGTGGAAAATATGCTCATAAAAGGGAACGAGTCTTATGTGTTATCTGCTCTTCTATATGTTCGTAATCTTTTGTTCTCTGCTATGATCAATTAGGGGTGGAAAAAGTGGCCATAAAAGAGAACGAGTCCACCCCTTAAAATGTACTCATAAAAGAGAATGAATACATCCTCCTTAAAAAGTGCTCATAAAAGGAAACAAATACACCCCTAACATAGAGGTCGTAAAAGACCATGGGTGGACGGTGCGTGGGTCATAGCGTATCGTGAGACACTGGAAAATTGAGTCCTTGCTCTCAGGAGACCCTGGAAAAAAGGCGATTTTTCAGAAACGGGGTTTGAGGTGCCGCCCATCTACTCCCGTGAAAATCTTGTCAATAATATTTCAACAGAGTATTTCCTTGAGAACTGAACTTGGCATTTACTACTACATTTGTTAGTAGTAGTAAATGCGCGCTAAGTTCAACTCATTTGGAATTTCAAAATTCCCTGACTTTTCCCTGAACGCCCAAAGAAGCTTATGATCTGCAGTGTTTTTGCCCAACTGTGAAATATGGCGGCGGCTCGGTAATGCTGTGGGCCGACATATCATGATTTTCATTGGGTTCTGTGGTCACACTTAGCGGACGAATCACTGCCAACGATTATATCGCAATTTTAAAAGACCACTTGCATCCTATGGTCCGGATGTTGTTCCCGGACAATGACGCCATCTTCCAGGATGATAATGCACCCATTCACAGAGCTGGCATAGTTACAGTGTGGTTTGAGGAACATCGGGATGAAGTTCAGCACCTCCCCTGGCCCGCCCAATCGCCAGATCTCAATATAATTGAACATCCGTGGTCCGTCTTGGAAACATGACTCCGGCGACGATTTCCACCTCCATCCTCTCTCACAGAACTGGCCGATGCCCTGCACGAGGAATGGTGTAAAATTTCACTTGCTACCATTCACGACCTCTATGCCTCCATCCCACGTCGCATCAAGGCTGTTCTGAAGGCGAAAGGTGGCCCGACACCATATTAATCTGGTAAGTTACAATTTCGTTCAGGTGTTTGTATTTTTCTGATCACCATCTGTACAAGTATTATTGTCGAATAAGCTTGCGCACAGTGTTACACAAATTATTTCCTTCAGCCTTGCTCCACGTGGACATGGGTTTGAGTCCGTTGAGGATTATTGAGCGCAGTAGTTCTTAGCCCAATTTAGCCCAAATTGCAAGATCCGTCCTTAGGAGCCTAGATGTTCGTTTTAGTCTTTCGTAGCAATTCTTTAGTATTGGCAGAGCTCCTCCGCGGCTAAGCGGTTAACGTGCGCGCCTTTGGCGTGAGAGACCCGCGTTCGATTCCCGGCGGGAGCTCATCTGATTCGGATTCCACGTTAATCAGTAGGTCCACGTTTCATATAGCCTCGCTGCTGAACTTGTCGTTAAATTCAAACCTCAACGTCAAAGATTCAACTCAACCCTTTAGTACTGGTCAAAGTGTTTGTTTTAATGTATTGTTTTCACTCTTCTTCATTTTAAAAATATATGCAAATAAATGTCATCATAATTCCTCTTATATGGAATGTAAAGATGAAAATTTGAACGTTCCGATATAGCTACAGAAAATAAAAAAGTGGTAGCGTTGGCTTCGAACCCATACTCATGGGCACCAAAAGTACAACAAGCAAGTGCCTGAAACCCCATGACCATGATCGTTAGTCTTAGGAAGACTCAATTTATTCAAGTTTTGTACCTCCCTATTATAGCAAGCTTGTGCGGATCATTTTCGTTCCTTATTCTAGAGAAGGGGTAAATGTGGAAATAAGTTTGATGCTAGGGGACTTCAGTCAGTAAGCTTGTTCTTCAGAAATATAGGAGAAGGTACAATTTCGCGGAAAAGAGATATATGAGGTCAAATCCAATCCTAAGGTACTTTTTGAGTAGGAATCAATACAATGTGCCTTCGTTGTTTTCACAACGTCACAAGTGACTTCATATTATGGTTAGCTGATACTATGCATTGTGGTGTGCTGGGACTCTGGGATCATGGTGCGCCATTACGACATTGCTTTTAAAGAGGGTGTTATACCTCTAATTCAACATGCAAACGTAAGTGTTATTGATGCAGGTATGGAATATGGCGTCGATCGTGCTACTGCGTACAGATGGAGGAAACGTCATGTGACAATTCAATTTTTTCTTCTGAAATATTTTTTTAAAAATTGGAATGTTACATCCTCCTGCGCTGAAGAGAAAAAATATTTGAAATAGATCTCCAAAAATTTTTGTAGGAACACTATACATACGATTTATCTAAAAAATAGAAAAATTGACATTAATCAAACAATACATACAAATTATACATATATATTATATACATACTATTTACAATACTATATTTCTCGAATAATGTGTAAATAATTTAATTAGAAAAAATATTATAAAAAAGGATATCTAAGAAATACATAAAATAGATAAAATTAAAATAATTTTGAGAGTTTATGGCCATAATGTTAAAATAACTTACATATTCTACAATTACCAATAACTCCTATTCTAATTATTCTTTGAAACTTTCCATTCTTTTCAACGATTCATAAATAAATTAATTTCTGGGCTCTCGATAGATTTTAATTTCAGAAACGTGACTTCGTCTATAAGAGTTTAAATTATCATTTTCATCCGAAATATGAACAGTATTTGGAGTTAAAAATCTCCTCACAACAAATGGTTCCTACCATTTATCACTTAAAGACTGAAATTTTGTCTTTTGAAGATGACCTCAAATGGGATCGAATAAGGATCTTATCTCCCACAGCAATATTAACTTCTCTTCTACTCATCATGAGCTTCTTCCGTTTCTTCCAGAACTCTTCCATATGTTGCATGGCCTAAACCCATAAATTTCCAGTAGATTTGGCTCCAATGTCTTGATCGGTGATGCTCTATCGTATTTCTAAAGGGATGTAAGTGGGACGTCCAAACAAATTTCGATGGGAGACATCTTCAGACCAGCATGCTCACTTATAATTAAGGTGTACTGTAGTTCTGGTAGTAACTTAGCCCATTGATTTTGCTTATGTGAAAAATAAGCTCTGATGGAGGACTTCAAAAATTTTATAAAACGCTCCGATATATTACCGCCTGGATGGTATGGACTCAACGTTATGTGATTAATTCCAAGTCCAAACAAAAATTCCTTAAATTGATCTGAAATAAACACTGAAGCATTATCAGTAGATATCGCCTCAGGAAACCCTACCAGGCTAAAAATATTTGACATCTTAGATATAATGGCGAAGGTAGAAAAAGATCTCAACTTCTCCAAGACTGTAAACCTGCTGGCGTTATCAACTCCTATAAGAATATATTTTTACCCATTAGAATTCGGCAAAATACCAATGATATCGAACATCCAATGGGCACCTATTCTCTTGTTATATTCTGATATTAAAAATCCAATTTTTCTTTTATTATCTTCCTTTGATAGCTGGCATCAATCACAATTTCTGACAAACTCTGCAACATCATCCTTTATTTTATCCCAGGTACAACTTTTCATATCTTTTTTAGTTCTATATATACCGAAATGTCCTCCTACCAGTTTATCATTATGGTAGTATTCAATAAGGACCTTCCGTAACTCACCAGGTATAACTATTTTATAAGGATTAATAGTTGAGTTTGTTTTTTTCATTATTAAGTGCATCGAAGTTTTTACTCTGACCAATCCGAACACTAGAATTCAGTCCCGAACGAAAGGAAATTGAAGTATTCCGATGATAATGTAATCTAACTCTTTTCTCCCCGTGATTTAATATGAAGCTGTTATTATTGTAATCAATAACTGCAGATGTTAACTTGAGGAAAAGCATCCCCAAGGCACAATCGCATGGAAGATTATCCACTACTCGAAAGTTTACTAATTGAAAAAACCCAGACAAATTCACATTCATTAAAACCTCTTCATTCCTAACAAAATTCAGACCAGATGGAGCATTCAGTTCTCTCCGGAACATCTTTAAGAATTTGTTCGACCCGACACTGTTTCACTAATTTTCTAGTTATTAGATTAAAACTAGAACCTCCTTCCACACAAATATTCGTAAGAATTTTTTTTATTTTTTCCAAATCAAACGTTGCCACTACAACATTCATTTCAGATGGTATTTTACTTGACTTCCTTTGGCATCCTTTCGACCGATCACTATTATTAACTAAATCAATAACTGCACCTAACGAGACCTCAGGCGACTTCCTCATATGATCAGACATTACTTATGTTTCACACCCTTTAAATCTTTAGAATAATGAACAGAAGCCGTTGCCATATTACTATTCGACATTCTAAATTTATTTTTATCTTTATTCATTCTCATTAGCCTGTTATATTCTAATTGTTCCCGGAAATTCAACACAAATTTCTCTGCTATATTTATTAATTCTAATTAGTACTAGGCGTATAGAATCCTAACATCTTATGACGAGGATTTGGGTTCATTCCATTCAAAATTATTTGAACCAAATTATTTTCTGGTACGTTTAATTTCAATACATTCATAGCTATGGAAATTGACTTCACATATTCATTAACTAAATCCGATAACATTTGTTTCCTATAAATTTTCTCGCTAAAAAAATTTGCAAATAGGTTGGCGTAATGATTTAAAAACCATCAACTCCCGAAAATATCCCCAACTAAGACCATCATTTAAAGCCTTAGTAGAAGTTCTTAAAACAATCCCAATTTTCAATTTTAATGAACATTTCATAAATTTGCATTCTATCTGTTCCATCCACCTTTTTTGAACCCACAAATTTATTCTCGAGAAAAGTTAATGATTTTAAATGAGTATATTTTACCATTAACTTGTGTTCGTAAGCGATTTCTGAACGATTTGAATCAAATTTGAATCATAATCTTGATAACCTAAATGTCTATGCAAATTATCACCATCATTCTGAAAGTAATTAACTGGATTATTATTCAATCCAACTGGTTGTCTTATTCAAGGAGTTAAACTCATAACATGACCGACTCGCTTATAATAATTCTCCAATTCTAAATAACGATTATTCGATCGCATACCCATAATATTCTCGTTGTCATTTTGAGATCCTATTTCCCTATTTGGGAAAAATGTTTCAGTAAAAGTCACCCTTTGATTTAACCTAGTACTACCATCACTGGGTACAGTTGCTAATCTATTATAATTAAAAGTCGCAGATGAATTCTGACTATTTAGATCTGCATAAAGTGAAGGACCCCTTTCAAAATTCAAACTTCCTTAACCTGGTGGAGTAAACTCTATATTCGATATTCCAAAGCTAGTATTGCTATCTGTGTTTTGAAAACCAGTTGCATCTAAGGTTAAATAATCACCTTCCGGGATATGAATGCTAACATACCCTGGGTTATTATTCATTATTTCAAATTTACTATTAACAACAAAACAAATTAAAGACCAAAAATAAAATTATTATACACAGAATCACTATAAAGCTAATTAAAGTCAATTTGTTAGATGAAAATATATCCAAACTTGAATAGCACAAAATATGTCGGAAAAAATAGAAAATTTAATTTCACTTATTCTTTAATTTTTTCCAAAAAAGTGGAACAATAATGTTGGAGGAAAGGTACATGAAAATGAATTAACTCTACAAAGTAAATTTATTAAACACTAATCCTAAATCTAAATTTCCTAACAATTTTGATAAATATCCAATATTGTAGAAATTCTTACATTTTATTAAATAAAATTTTTTTTCAAAAATATTCTTTATGAAAAAATTCCAATTATCTGGAATAAGCTACTATTGAAACTAACCAATCACAAATTTAAATGGAGGATTGGACAATGTTGTAAAACCAAATTGAAAAAACTATAAATATATATTTAACTAACAAATTAAGAAAGGAACTAATTGAGATACGAAATTGAATTGAAAACAAGAAATTAATAAACTTCTAGAATAGTAAATAAGCTGATAGAAGCTCAAAGAAAAATTATAATAATAAACAACTAATGGAATTAGTAATAAAACAGAACGTAGCGAACTCACTCTCTACTACTGTAACGTCCCCTTCCGTCTAATCCTAGATCAAGAAATCCAAACCGAGAGTTAAACTTAAAAATTTTTAAAAATATTTAAAAAATATTACTATAATAAAGCCAACTGTCAGCTCTGACTGCCAATCATTAAATCCTACAGAGAGGACTTGGGTGCGCAGACCACATCCGAGCAACACAGCAAATCAAACGTGTCGCGTTAAAAGAGATCACACAGAATAAACCAAAATTCCTGATCCATTATCTCAATTCAATAAAAATTAGGGTAAATCAAACATTAAACATAATAAAAAATCAAACTAATCAACTCCTCTTTCAATAACAACTTTATTATAACAATATGATGGTTGTGTATTTCCCAACAACAAGTTAGGTTTTTGCAAATACACAATATAAACAACAAATAAATTTTAAAAGCAATTCAAATAATGAATACTAGTGAGAACTTCTGGAACCTTCAAAATTGATTTAATCTAAATTTTTTCAAACTCAATAATTTAGTTAAAATTTATTAATTCAAAATCTCGAGTATGAGTCTAAATTCGGAGAATTCCAATTAAACAATTTCATGTATTATTCCATCAATACAAATTTCAGTTATTAATGAAATTCCTTTCTATTTCAACAAAATTTCGGTTACTACTTCAATTCTTTCATTTGATATCACAAATCCTTGAATTTATACTGAAGAGTAAAATATCCCATTTCATACAAAATTCCATCAAATCGATTTATTCTAATTTCAATTTAATTTACTTTCCTAAATTGATATTAACACAATTGTAATTAAGTTACGTAAATTTAGTAATATTCGTTCTCAGAACTTCTAAATATCATTCAATAATCAAATTCTATTAAATTCAACTGCTGGTCATACGATTCTTATTATATTTCGCATTAAATTATACTTTATTTTTCTTTTAAAAAGCAATAAACGATACCTTTCTATCATATGTAACAAAAAATACAAATTAATTTCTGAAATATTGGATTAGATTCCGTTAACATTGAAAATTTAAGATTTGCGATTTTTACGACGCGCAAAATTTCGAGAACGATCCTGGGATAATGAAATCAAGTTCAAACCTTCAAATAGCAAAAAGTTGTATGGAACCAAAGTCGGAGAATCACTAAAATACTTCAAACAACCAATCAGAAGCCTCGACCAAAAAGGTCAGTTTTACCCGACTAACCTACTGAGATTAACATAATTGTCAAAACTCACCTTTTTTGAAGTAAATCATTCCGTTACTTTTCCTGAGGAAATCCAATAGGTCATAAGTCTCTGGGTCGCTTAAATATAACATCACACATTCAAATTGCAAATTTCGTTAATTTAGTGCCAGTATTTCACTTATTATTCCAAAATATTTGCGAAACATATCTAGCGGCCAAATGGTGAATAACTAACACTAAATCAAATACTCTCATTAAACGAATAGCAGAAAGGGGAGATTTTAGAATCAACTTGCTTTCTTTCACATGTACACTTCGCTTTCCATTAAAATTCTCTTTAATATTATATTCAAAATAGAATCCAAATCTTCAATAATTTGTTAACTAATATATCAATAAACTGACAATTCATCTAGGCAAAGGTTCAAAATATACTTTCCAATGGGGACATTTACATACCCTCCACAAAAGGGCCAACTGGATACTTTTTAATCTCGAAATTTTCACAAATTGGAGGAGAGAAAATGATTAAATATCACTGTAAGCCTTATCACCAATTCAAAGCACTGCATTAATTCACTATTGAACACTAGTATTGAAACTGGCACTAAATACAGCGAATTTGCCCAACATTTCCCATTCACTCACAGTCACAGTACGTATAATCCGTCACGTTAGTCTGCAGATGATTTCGTGAAACAACAAAGCACACAAAACGAAATCAATTTCGCTCTGGAGAAGGCAAATCAAATCACGACTGAAATACATTTCTTCCAACAAAGGCCACACAATCAAAAAGAATAAACCAAAAGTGAGCCATACTCCGAAAGCCAACATGATATTCACGAAGATTACAACGTCACACAGACACGATCTACACACCACGACGACTAGAGAGTGTGTTCGCTAGCCCGAAAAAGACCAGCGATCACGCTCTCTTCGAGAAACAACACGAACGCCTCCTAGCAATTCACGAAAAGTGAAGTAAATATTTCCAGCGGTGAATTTAAACCTATTTATAGAAGGGAGCTCCTCCGTGGCTAAGCGGTTAGCGTACGCGCCTTTGGCGTGGGAGGCCCGGGTTCGATTCCCGGCGGGAGCTCATGTGGTTCGGATTCCACGTTAATCAGTAGGTCCACGTCTCATATAGCCTCGCTGCTGAAAGGGACGCTAAACTAAAATCAACTCAACTCAACTATTTATAGAAGATAGTTCCATTTATCAATTAAGCATTGCCTACACGTCTACCTATAAAAATAAACAACTAATAAAAACTATATTGCAAATTTTTGGAATATATTACAAATTATTATTTCATCAAGTCATCAACATGGTTGCCAATTGTTCACCTCCAAATTTTTCATTTTTTATTTTCCTTTTTTTGTGACAATTCAATTTTTTCTTCTGAAATAAATTCGTTAAAAAAATTGGAATATTACAGTCATCAAGAAAGTGGAAATGTAGCCCAAAAACCTGGATCTGGCCGGCCCCGAGTTTCTTCTGCGGTTCAAGATCGCTCTCTAAATGAAGAATGCCGTCGGCATCCTTTCATGTCTGCCCGACAACTAAAAGAGGCATCGGGGTTTCCAGGTGATGTAAACAATGTTCGGCGCCACCTCACAAATGCAAATCTGAGGTCGTTCAGGGCTGCAAGGAAAGAACAACGTCACATAGCCACATGGTCGATCGACGGGCGTTTGCAGAAGAAAATATCGGTCGTATGTGGGACAGCGTTGTCTTTACAGACGAGAAAGTTTTTTCTACTGCAAATGATGGTCCTCGGTGTGTCTATCGTTCACCTGGAAGACGATATAAATCACGTTACATGACCCGTTCACGTCGAATGGCACATGTTACCATTCATTGTTGAGGTTGGATATGTAAAGATGCCGGTGGTGGTGGTATCTACCGCATTAATGGTCGACTTAATGGTCAGAAATATTTAGAACTACTGGAGGATGCGCTTCCTGAGGTACGAGCTCGATTATCTGACGAAATCGTACACTTACAACAGGATCATAGCTCTGTACACGATTCCAAACTTTTTCAGACATATCTACAACGGGAACAACATATCGAACTAGCCGATTCGGTACCTCGCGCAGCGGATTTGAATCCAATAGAAAACGTTTCGAGTGCCGTTGTAAGAGAACTTCAAGAAAATTGGTCGCAGAATCCACCTCGCACTGGAGATGAATTATGGGAGCCGGTTCAACATACATGGACGGACTGTACACGGCGAAACTATATTGCTCGCATGGTTGATTCCATCCCAAACCGATTGCAAGCAGTTATACAAGTTAATGGCGATTACACACGCTATTAAATAAACATACCTCCCAACAATTCACCTATAACAGCTACCTAAATCATCTAGCGCATTTGAATATCGTATTTTGGCAAAACATGGTCTATGGCCAGTAATGTATCTAACTCCATGTATATTGCTACTAAACACATATTTCAATGTTCCCTTTAGTCGAGTGAAAAACAAAAATAACAAATAGAAATAATAAAAATAGAAAGCAAAAATAAAAATAATTAAAATAAAAAACAAAAAATAATAAAAATAAAAAACAAAAAATAAAAATAAAATATTGCATTATACAGGTTCTGGGGAACTTTCTTTAAGGTTGTATGTTTAAAGTTCCTGCAAATGATGACTTGTCATGATTACAATACAAATTTCCAACCGTTACAATTTCTGTTGTGTTCAATTTATCATAATGCACAAACTATATTAAAAATTGTATTTGTGGTTTTACTTTTCTATTTGCTATTGAACTCGGTTCGTTCAGGCTGGTTTACTTTAATATAAAATACAATGAATGATCTCACCTCAATGTGATAATACTAACGCTAAATTGGATTTGTTAATACAAGAGACAAAATATATTCATTGCATAATTGGACATGACAAAAAGTAATCTTGTTCATAAGGCTTGGCCGCACTCTTTATTGCTTTCAACTTCAGGTATTTTCGGAAAAAAGTAAACCAGGTTCGAACCTCCAAGCCAACCTTTGCAATCGAGAAAAATTTTGCAGATGTGTTTTTTTCTTTCAAAAATATAATAAGACTTGTTACCAAGTGTAGATAAAGAGCAACATTGATTGAAATACCTAATGATACAATATTTCGAAACCTTGTATTAATGTCAGCACATGCTTGTTTGTCATTTAGCTCTCCATACGTAATGGAATATTGAGATACGTAAGGGAATCATGACATATGTCGAAGAGTGCTCAAAGTTAAGACATAGAACATAATTCTAGCCTGAGTACAAGAATAACAGTAATTATTTTATATGATTTTTCATGCATTCCTGAAAATAGAGTTTTATAAAAAAAACATTGGCCCAGACGAGAATCGAACTCACAACCTTACGATTTGAAATCCAACGGCTTAACACTTAGCTAACACAAGCACTGCTCGGAACATGCTTCTAGCAATGTATAAAGGTTCTCAAGATAATTATGGCATTCATATCCGCTGCAAACGCTGTTTTTGTTCTATTTTGACTTCTATTTTAGTACTCAGGAGAGAATTATGTTCTATGTCTTAACTTTGAGCATTCTTTTACATCTGCAAAATTTTTCCTGATTGCAAAGGTTGGCTTGGAGGTCCGAACCTGGTTTACTTTTTCCGAAGATACCTGAAGTTGAAAGCAATAAAGAGTGCGGTCAAGCCTTATGAACAAGATTACTTTTTGTCATGTCTAATTATGCAATGAATATATTTTGTCTCTTGTATTAACAAATCCAATTTAGCGTTAATATTTTCACATTGAGGTGAGATCATTCATTGTCTTTTATATTAACGTAAACCAGCCTGAACGAAGCAAGCTCAATAACAAATAGAAAAGTAAAACCACAAATACAATTTTTAATATAGTTTGTGCATTATGATATATTGAACGCAACAGAAATTGTAACGGTTGGAAATTTGTATTGTAATCATGACAAGTCATCATTTGCAGGAACTTTAAACATACAACCTTAAAGAAAGTTCCCCAGAACCTGTATAATGCAATATTATATTTTTATTTTTTGTTTTTTATTTTTATTATTTTTTGTTTTTTATTTTAATTATTTTTATTTTTGCTTTCTATTTTTATTATTTCTATTTGTTATTTTTGTTTTTCACTCGACTAAAGGGAACATTGAAATATGTGTTTAGTAGCAATATACATGGAGTTAGATACATTACTGGCCATAGACCATGTTTTGCCAAAATACGATATTCAAATGCGCTAGATGATTTAGGTAGCTGTTATAGGTGAATTGTTGGGAGGTATGTTTATTTAATAGCGCGTGTAATCGCCATTAACTTGTATAACTGCTTGCAGTCGGTTTGAGATGGAATCAACCATGCGAGCAATATAGTTTCGCCGTGTACAGTCCGTCCATGTATGTTGAACCGGCTCCCATAATTCATCTCCAGTGCGAGGTGGATTCTGCGGCCAATTTTCTTGAAGTTCTCTTACAACGGCACTCGAAACGTTTTCTATTGGATTCAAATCCGCTGCACGAGGTACCGAATCGACTAGTTCGATATGTCGTTCCCGTTGTAGATATGCCTGAACAAGATTGGAATCATGTACAGAGCTACGATCCTGTTGTAAGTGTATGATTTCGTCAGATAATCGAGCTCGTACCTCAGGAAGCGCATCCTCCAGTAGTTCTAAATATTTCTGACCATTAAGTCGACCATTAATGCGGTAGATACCACCACCACCGGCATCTTTACATATCCAACCCCAACAATGAATGGTAACATGTGCCATTCGACGTGAACGGGTCGTGTAACGTGGTTCATATCGTGTTCCAGATGGACGATAGACACATCGAGGACCATCATTTGCAGTAGAAAAAACTTTCTCGTCTGTAAAGACAACGCTGTCCCACATACGACCGATATTTTCTTCTGCAAACGCCCGTCGATCGACCATATGGCTATCTGACGTTGTTCTTCCCTTGCAGCCCTGAACGACCTCAGATTTGCATTTGTGAGGTGGCGCCGAACATTGTTTACATCACCTGGAAACCCCGATGCCTCTTTTAGTTGTCGGGCAGACATGAAAGGATGCCGACGGCATTCTTCATTTAGAGAGCGATCTTGAACCGCAGAAGAAACTCGGGGCCGGCCAGTTCCAGGTTTTCGGCCTACATTTCCACTTTCTTGATGACGTTTCCACCATCTGCCCGCAGTAGCACGATCGACGCCATATTCCAGACCTGCATCAGTAACACTCAGGTTTGCATGTTGAATGAGAGCTATAACACCCTGTTTAACAGCACTGTCGTAATGATGCGCCATGCTCCCAGAGTCCCAGCACACCACAATGCATAGTATCAGCTAACGATAATATGCAGTCGCCTGTGACGTTGTGAAAACAACGCAGGCGCATTGTATTGATTCCTACTCAAAAAAGTACTTTAAGATTGGATTTGACCTCATATGTCTCTTTTCCGCGAAAGTGTACCTTCTCCTATATTTTTTGAAGAACAAGCTTACTGACTGAAGTCCCCTAGCATCAAACTTATCTCCACATTTACCTCTTCTCTAGAATAAGGAACGAAAATAATCCACACAAGCTTGCTATAATAGGGCGGTATAAAACTTGAATAAATTGAGTCTTCCTAAGACTAATGATCATGGTCATGGGGTTTCAGGCACTTGCTTGTTGTACTTTTGGTGTCCATGAGTATGGATTCGAAGCCTAACGCTGCCACTTTTTTATTTTTTGCAGCTATATCGGAACGTTCAAATTTTGAGTTGAGTTGATTTTGAGTTTATCGTCCCGTTCAGCAGCGAGGCTATATGAGACGTGGACCTACTGATTAACGTGGAATCCGAACCACATGAGCTCCCGCCGGGAATCGAACCCGGGTCTCCCGCGCCAAAGGCGCGTACGCTAACCGCTTAGCCACGGAGGAGCTCACGTTCAAATTTTCATCTTTACATTCCAAATAAGAGGAATTATGATGACATTTATTTGGATATATTTTTAAAACGAAGAAAAGAATGAAAACAATACACCAAAACAAACACTATTAACAATACTAAAGAATTGCTACGAACATCTAAAACGAACATCTAGGCTTCTAACGACGGGGCTTGCAATTTGGGCTAAAGTGGGCTAAGAACTACTGCGGTGAATACTCCTCAACGGACTCAATCCCATGTCCACGTGCAGCAAGGCGTAAGTAAATATTTTGTGTAACGCTGTGCGCAATAATACTTGTAGTACTGTTCCCGACTTTTATGTATACGTAAGATAGATCCATCCTCATGCCATATAACTTTATGGTGGATAAACACCATGTGTGTGGCTTTTATAGAAACGGAAAAGGAAATGAGACAAGAGCCTAATCCCAAAAGGGTCGTTCGCGAGATGGACGCTGTGTAACGTGCTTGTGCGTGGCGACGAAAATATAGGAGTATATTAATGTTATTGTTCGTTGAGGTGACATTTTATGCAATGAAGGTTAAAATCTATTATTATTATTATTATTATTATTATTATTATTATTAGCGTACTTTTGAATGTGCACTGGGAAATTACTGCATAACTTGTTATTATTTCTGACATTTTTCCTGGATTCCTGGATCATATGTTATTTAGTTTATTAGTAGGTGCTACCTTGTCTCCAGGTCATCGAATAAATGAATTTCGGCGTGTACTGTGTTGTAAATAGCATTACAGAAAGAAACTAATTCGTTCCAAACAGCATGGCTGAACTTAGTAATATTTGGCTTATGGTTTGAGCTGCCAAGATAGTGTAGTGGTAACGTGTGAGACTTATGAGTAATGCAGCTAGGGAACATAGGTTCAAACCTTCTTCAGGCCAACCTTAGTTTTCTCACAAAGCGATCGTGAGGAATCGAAGATTGACTTTTCATACTAAATGAGGAATCGTTAAGAAGGTGGAAGCACACACCTGTATCACGATGGAGACAATTTACGAATGTTGGTTGGGAATAGGCAAACAACATTTACATGAATTACCAGGACGGATCGAACCTATTCAATGATCTGAAGTATCCACTTTTCATATTATTGGTCTTAGAAAGAAACACTACATCATTTGTTAAACATGTTTTGGGTACATTAATCTGTGGAGTAGCGGTAGCGTGTTGGACTTGCAACTGGAAAACCTCGGTTCGATTCCCCATCAAGTAATTTTTTTCTCATAAAATAGTGGCTACAAACAGAGATTCATCTGCCGTTGGAGAACTTACAAAGCATCACTTATGAGAATATGAGTAAAGACTGTATGCGTTCTTTGTCATACAGTATAATAAGTAGTGTTCATTTATAAATTCGTCTTTCTCCCTATGTCTAGTCATCTTTATATTCATCTCCTATTCATTATTTCTCTCTCTCTCTCTCTCTCTCTCGTAAATCTGTTCTTTGTCCTCCAGGTTACCGTGTCTCAATTGAATCACCGGGTCAGTACGGGTTCGAATCTTCGACGCAGTGTCGGTCCATAACCAACCCACATCACCCAACTGATGCAATGGCCCACTTAAGCTCTGGCGCGTTCATTCTATCTGTTCGAATTAGAACGTTATATTCACAATAGATGAAATTGAGAGTGGATGTTCAGAACAGATAAATCTTCAGAGATGACTAGAAAATGGCCTGTTTTCTGTTGATTCAAGAGAAGATTTTATTTATACTGTATTAGTTTGACACAAAGTTCGTTTCCATCCTATAATTCAATGTATTTTATTCACGTTTTCAATGTGAAACATGCAAGGTCTGTTACGTTTATAAAGAACATCCAATTTTTGTTTTGAACATTTCTAACTTGTCATTATGATACAGTTTGGACTGCCAATATTGACTCTTTCTAATAGAAATTTAGCAGTAAAATAGCACTCATTCATTTATCCTTTTCTTTGTTTCCTTCTTCTTTTCCTTTTTAATTTTTGTTTAGTTTGTATTAGTAGTCCGGAATGGATGTATTACTGGGTTTATTATCATGTATTTCGAATCAGTACGTTCAATGAACACCACCGAATTTACTTCGAAACACGTAAAACAAAGCACGTGTGTTAAACTACTGACATTATTCTATATGTGTTTCGGAGCTCTAAAATTTCACAGGAAATTGAGTATTTAATTTGACCTCCAAGCTTGGTATTCATTTTGAAAGTGAATTAATGATTGTTTCCTGTATCTTCTATGTATTCGAATAGTCCTGAAGAAATATATAATCTAAACGCTACACTGAGAAAAATCCATTATCCGGACAGCGGTATATTGTACAAATACAAGGATTCGTTATGTTTACTAAGGAAATCTGTACGGAGCGTACTTTATCCATATACTACATAGGTACTGCCTTTTACCCGCTTAGATATTACATCATGTCGCTGCAGGATGTCTGACATCTAACAATCTTCCGTATTTTACATACGTATACGTATGTTAAATACTTCAGCTATATGTTAAATACGTCCATCTGTGTGTGAGATCCAGGCCGCCTATAGACACCTCTTTCTTTCGCCATGGCTGACGTCATTGAACTACCGTCTTTTGCTTGCGAAACGAGGTTGTTTACAAACGGAAAAGAAGAGAGGAAGGAAACAATGCTTGGGTAAGTACACTAGTTAACTATTACTTTAGTTAAATATTCCATTAATTATATATTCTTTTAGTGTAACTTGCTTTAATATAGTACTAAGTAAGTAATGTAGTTTATGAATACAATTCTTACTATTGTAAAACTCGTTAATGATTGAGGACAATGGAATGGGTGAATCTGAATTTTGAGAAATCTTTGAATATTAATGTTTTGAAACATTTTACATTTCAAGGTAGCAAAATGAATGTTATGTGTTTATTCATTCCGTTTTATATGTGACGATTTATTACTTGGTGCAGATTTACTACAGGGCTGCTTAACATAATTGCTAATAAACCGTTTTCAGCGCGAAAATTCCCTTATGTAGTGAAGATTTAGGATTTAGATTTCTGGGCTTTCGGCATCAATGGCCTTGTTAGCCCGTCGCATATGAGGGATGACTTCCCTCGGTGATCACACTATCCGGGGAAAGGAAGGGAAGAATGGATTGGGGAAAAATGAGGCCGTGGTGGCTCAGTGGTAGAGCGTTCACCTCTGGTGCTTGGGGTCCCGGGTTCGAGCCCAGCTCCCGCCAAGTGAACTTTGTGGTGGACAAACACCGTGTCCGTGGGTTTTCTCGGGGTTCTCCCGTTTCCTCCCACTTTCTTCATTCCACCATTTCATACATTACTCATCATCACCGTCTCCTTTAGCCTAACCGGCATAACCGTGGGACGTAAAACTCAAAGGTTTCATTTTCATTTTTGGATTTGGGAAGGAAGAAAACGGCCTGGGACCTATATGTTAGGTACCACTCCGGCATTTGCCTGCTGTGAATGAGGAAAAACCAAGGAAACCTCATTCAGGATGGCTGGACTTAAAATCTTTTGATACTTTTTCGACCGAGTTCCCCCACCGGGATCGAACCCGGGACCGTTCGCACCGAAGGCGAGAGCGTTAGCGAATACGCTACGCGGGGCCACTAGTGTAGTTTAGAAAACTCATTTTTACTAGGATATTTGCAAGATTTTTTTTTCTTTTAGTTTAACGCCCCATGATTGTACATCAATGTAAGAGAGAAGGTGACGATGAGATACATGATAATGGTGGAATCAAGAAAATGTAAGGAAACTGGAAAGTCTTAAGAATAACCACACCTACAGTGTTCATCAAAAGCCTATTTGTCGGGAGCAGGAATCGAACCAGGGACCTACCGCGTCAGAGGTAAGCGCTCTCAGAGCTTTCTTTTGTTTAAAGAACTTGTTTACAATGAAATATATATATATATATATATATATATATATATATATATATATATATGTATATGTATATTACGAAGATATTGACATATTTTACAGCCTTACTGAAATTTAAAAAAAAAAGTAGTCAGGGAGAGCTTACTTGTCAGGTTTTTATTTTTTAATTTAATTTATTTTTATTTATTTATTTTTGCTTTGTTATGTTCCCTAGTTAATTAATGTTTGGGTTACTGAAAATTAAAACCTTTTTAGTATTATTATGTCATCACTTTGGAACCAAAACGTTAGATTTTTTTCTTGTGTTTTCATATAGGAAGTTGGTGAGTTTGTGCCTTAGCACTGGTTTGGTTTCTAGAACGTAATTGAAGGTCATGTTGAGTTGAGTCTTGGTGGGTTTGAGTTCGTGAAGTGTCAGGCACTGCTTGTGCCCCTGTCTTCTGTTTGTGATGTTTCCTGGCTTTGGGCTGTGACGTATTTATGTTGAGGAGTACCAACGCAGGCCGCGTGATATACAGGTAGCTACAACACATCTTCAACAGTTACGAGTGCCAGGCCTTTGAATTTCAGCTTTCGTTACGGCGTGACTAATTCAGTATAGTGCTAGGTTGAAATTCTATGGGTGGTAAAAACGGTATGGTAAGAAATACAACGTAATTGTTATTAGTTTAATTAGTGTTTCTTCATAGTATTGTTTCACTATTTCTAGAAGGAATTAAGTATTAACGAAGTAATGAATAAGCAAAAGCACACATTGATTGACGTTTACTATTTCTCATACTCCATTGAGAATGTTTTGATCCTCAGTTGCGCAAACATCCAGTGTGCGTTTATTTTCTTTCTTTTTTGGGGGGTTTACACTGCCTCACAGATGAGCTCCCTCGTGGCTAAGTGGTTAGTGAACACGCCTTTGGCGTGGGACACCCGGGTTCGATTCCCGGCCGGGGGCCGCGGTGGCTCAGTGGTAGAGCGTTCACCTCTGGTGCTTGGGGTCCCGGATTCGATCCTAGCCCCGCCAAGTGAACCTTGTGGTGGACAAACACCGTGTGCGTGGGTTTTCTCGGGGTTCTCCCATTTCCTCCCACTTACTTCATTCCACCATTTAATTCATTGCTCATCATCAGCGTCTCCCTTAGCCTAACCGGCATAACTGTGGGACGTAAAACTCAAAGGTTTCATTTCATTTTTTCTTAATCTCTTGCACCGACCGACCGATCTCGATCAAATTTCCAACGTAGATGCGGTTCTGGCCTGGGAGTGTTTTTAGCTATTTACTTTGACAGTAGAACTTAGGGGAGGGGGAGGAGGGGGACAGAAAAAATAAATGACTTAATTTACTTTGAAGTGTAAAAGTGCGAGCGTTTTCTTCTCTCTCTCTCTCTCTCTCTCTCTCTCTCTCTCTCTCTCTCTCTCTCTCACTTCTCCAGTCTCCTCTCACTTTTAGGGCCGTGGTATCTCAGTGGTAGAGCGTTCACCTCTGGTGCTTGGGGTCACGGATTCGATCCTAGCCCCGCCAAGTGAACCTTGTGGTGGACAAACACCGTGTGCGTGGGTTTTCTCGGGGTTCTCCCATTTCCTCCCACTTACTTCATTCCACCATTTCATTCATTTCTCATAATCACCGTCTCCTTTAGCCTAACCGGCATAACCGTGGGACGTAAAACTCAAAGATTTCATTTCATTTTTTCCTCTCACTTTGATTTCATGATTTCGCACTCTGATGAAAAGTATTAAATACCGCCAGGAAAAGTACTAATATATAACCTCTCTTTTAGGCGCCCCTCCAACCACGCGCCCGGGACACGTGCTTTGCTTGCTCGCCCATAGCTGCGGCTCTGTGAGCTACATAAGTAACATACAATGCTTACGTAATACTTTGGGTCATAAGTACTATTAAGAAAGGAAGAATTGCATTTTTTTAACTTTGGGAAAGGAGCTACTATGGGATTAAAGATAAGGTAGGAAAGGCAACACATTCCAGTCTATGCTTTCACCCAGCAGACATATTGTTTGGAACCAAAAAAATGTGACTTTTGGAATCTTGTACTTAGGTTCACAGCGGAAGCGACGAAATAACTTGAATCATCCATTGTAGCTCTCCCCGCAGCCAGTTTCTAAAATGTTGGCAATAAGTTTGCGAAACGAGAGGTGACGACTCCAATTTTGGGTGAAAAGTCGCTATAAGAAATAATCGAGAAATTCATTGTCTATAAGCATTGTAAAAGTTGTAGATGTAAACTAAACAATATGTTCTACTCACTGGCGCAAATCCCGGGGGGGGGGGATGACGGATACATGTCCCCTCCAATCTTGGAACTGAGGGGGACTTCTCCCAAATAATCCGATTTGAAATGTGTTTTTTGGGAGAAATTTGATGATTTTTGTCCGATTGCTACAAAGGAACGTGAGATGTCCCCCAGAATAAGCCTCAAATCTGCAGCCTCCTAACGCTAAAGACAACTCTGATCCTCCACAACATTGTTTTTCAACTTCATAAGTATTTTGGACATCGCCAAAAAAAGTATGGTAACGGTCTTACCCTCCCCTCCCCCCCCTTAATGTTGAAGACAGATTTGCGCCGCTGGTTCTATTCACATCTTTGTAAACAGGGCGCAACCAATCCTTTAATTCAGGGATCATTTCAGGTTGTTTCGGGTACTTTTGTTCATGTTGTGGTCAAAATAGTTCCGAAATAATTAACACTACAGTACTTACGTTAAGCAATTTTTTGTAAAAGAAAAAGTGCAGAATAATTAAAAGACCCCAGAGGACAAATATAACAAACACCTTCTTCGCCTTTTTTCACGCATCTATAGCTAATCTTGTTGCTATCGGTAATGATGTATTACGTGTGTCTCTCAACGGAAACTCTGCGAACTAAAGGACATCAAGTTTGTAGTTATTCTTCGTTAGAGGGCAAGGGTAACATAACAATGCAGGATTGTGGAGTAGTGAGTACGCTGTATTTCCAAACTCTTCATCACTTGCGCTGATTAAAACAAACAGAAAAAAAGAACGTAAAAACTGTTTTGAACTAATAATGCTTCTCTACAGATGAACATTTTGTTTGCAGCAAAAAGTCGCTAAATGTGTAAGTAGGTAAATCGTTATTTAAAAATCACCCAAAAAAGTCTCCAATCGGATTTTTTTTTTTGTCGTTATCGTAGGGCGACCATACGTCCCGTTTTGACCCGGACAGTCCCGTTTTAGGGGCGTGTCGCGGCCGTCCCGTCAGTAGATGGAAAAAAGTAGTATTCGTCCCGTTTTATGTAAATGAAAGAAGTAAATAACAAACCCAGTACCTTTACTCCTTTTAAAAGTATTAATAATAACAAAGCGGCAAAAATTGAACTGAAAATCCCTATATTAAACATACTCTATAGTTCGCAGTACTGCTCGAAAGGCAGCAGAGGTTTTAGCAGTTGGTTGTGTGTTAAACAAACTTCAACGTGTCTTTCCTTTTTCATAAGTACCCGCTCTGTAACGAAGAGAGAGAGGGGGAACTCTGATATCAAGGCACTGATAAGAACAAAGGTAGATCTAAAAGTCTAGTGTTGCAAGAACCTGTCCCGTTTTTAACTGAAAATTTTATGGTCACCCTGCGCTATCGTTGAGGTCGAATTCCCCTTATTTAGCGACTTTACCCAAAATTGGCAACATTGACCCCCACCGAACAACACCCCGTCATCTTGAGCCTAGCCAGCATAATAGTGGGACGTAAAACTTAAAGATTTCATTTCGAACAACACTCCCAGAAACCTACTGTTATACTATTCTCAAACCACCCTTTCGTACAGTTCTCCCTATTCGAAAAAAAAAAAATTGTAAATAGCAGTGTTCATACATAAATATGGAACTCAATTTCCCTGAATTTTGCAGGTTTTCCAGGTATTAATTTTGCAATTTCCAGGTCTAGTGGAAGAAACTAATAGTACGAGAACACATAAATTTTAAGAATACTATATTTATATATTTGAGAATGGCCACCCTTCTCCCCAATGAACGATTGCAATTAAATATTGAGTCACAAGAAAATAAATAATTAAAATAAATAAAATTTAAGTTGAAAAATATTAAGTTGAGAAGCCTACTAAGGGAATTATATAATACTTTTGTTCCATACTTGAATACATTCAAAATATACAAAAAAATATTGGCTTGGGGAAGAAAAAAGGGCCCGCGAGATTTTAACTGATTCTTGTAGTACTCGACGACAGAAATAGATTACTGAAAGAATTTTCAAAATCGGCACAGGCAAACATGAAGAAAATCGCATTTTCAGGTACCGGTTCAAAATGAGAAGAAAAAAGGACCGCGAGATTTTAACTGATTCTTGTAGTACTCGACGAGAGAAATCGATTAGTGAAGGAATGTTCAAAATCGGCGCAGGCAAGCATGAAAAAAAAAATCCCACTTTCATGTACCGGTTCAAAATGGGGAAGAAAAAAGGGCCCGCGAGATTTTAACTGATTCTTGTAGTACTCGACGACAGAAATAGATTACTGAAAGAATTTTCAAAATCGGCACAGGCAAACATGAAGAAAATTGCATTTTCATGTACCGGTTCAAAATGGGAAGAAAAAAGGACCGCGAGATTTTAACTGATTCTTGTAGTACTCGACGAGAGAAATCGATTAGTGAAGGAATGTTCAAAATCGGCGCAGGCAAGCATGAAGAAAATCGCATTTTCATGTACCGGTTCAAAATGGGGAAGAAAAAAGGACCGCGAGATTTTAACTGATTCTTGTAGTACTCGTCGAGAGAAATCGACTAGTGAAGGAATTTTCAAAATCGGCGCAGGCAAGCATGAAAAAAATCGCACTTTCATGTACCGGTTCAAAATGGGGAAGAATAAAGGGCCCGCGAGATTTTAACTGGTTCTTGTAGTACTCAACGGGAGAAATCGATTAGTGAAGGAATTTTCAAAATCGGCGCAGGCAAACATGGAGTAAATGGCATTTTCATGTACCGGTTCAAAATGGGGAAGGAACAAGGTCCCGCGAGTTTGAACCGCTACGATGTATGTTCACGAATGTGCCCGTCTTCTCAAATTTAGTTAATTACTGTGACACTGAAACATGTGACACGGAGTCACATTGTGGATGACTCTGCAATCGGCAACCACTGCACATATACTCCTCCCGCCCCACAGTTTGATTATTTCGATCCATTCCTCACGTGCTAACGGCATGGTTCAACATCTGCAAGAAAGAGGTAAATGTAACGTTCAATTGGCAATAGCTTTTCACCAAATTAAGCTGCATGAAATCTGATTGCATATTTGACATACTGAGAAAATTCTAGCCCGTGGCCATATGTATCACATATCCCACCAGTTCATAAAAATTTTGAACACAAAATTACGGTCGTCCGTGTGACGTACTCCCAAAAGGCCTAATGTGTATCACCCACCTCACATTCAATGAAACCACATCCGTGTAGAATTAAGAAAGGAACCTCTTATGATGTATACAGGATGTCTCAAACGTTCCCTGACATAGGGTAACTCTGTTATTATCAGAGTTACGACAAAATGTAAGAGGAAAAACATCTCGAAATATGACGTTTTCAATCTAAAGTGAACACTTTTTTAAAAAATCGGACAAGATGAATGTGCTGTATACTCTTTATGCACCCAATTTTAAATGAAAATGCAACGTTGTCATTTACCTGGACCCACGACATAAGTGAATGAAGTTACTGTTTGAAACGGGGGCTGGCCATCGACATGTTAGCGTAAAAGACAGTAACTTCACTCACTTCTGTTGTGGGTCCAGGTAAATGGCAACGTTGCATTTTCATTTCACATTGGGCGCATAGAGAGTGTACAGCGCAAACGGGTCATCCGATTTTAAAAATTCCTTCACTTTAGATTGAAAACATCATAATTGGATATGCTTTTCCCTCCTACATTCTGTTGTAACTCTGATAATAACAGAGTTACCCTATGTCAGGGGACTTTTGAGACACCCTGTATACCTTATTTAATGTATGTTTGATGTCACTATAACTGTAGTATAATTTAGTTTGTTTAAATTTACAATTTAATACAAGTAGATTCTGATTTACATGCGTAGGATTTTGTATGCATCTAACTAATGAATTCTTTTATTTTTATGCTTAACTTAGTGACTTGGCTTTGGACTGCAACTGATTATTGTAACCCATTATTGCTTGAGAAGAAACAAGATATCCGAATCTTCATTTGGAGAAATCAAAGGTCTATTGGAAAGCTGGGGATTACAATCATTAATTTCTACATTTCAAGGTGTGTAGTAAATTATATATTGTGTTTATTGTTAAATTACTATTATTGGGTTTAGAATCAATGAAGCACTTCATGATATTTTATGGGGATCAAGATGGGTGCCGGATAGATAAGTATTTGAGCGTCAGGCTCTTATTTCTTTTCAATTTAATATTTAATCAATGATTATTTTTCTCCCTCATTATTCCACCAAATCGTATTCCAAGATCATATATCCATTTTTGTTCGATATATCCATATTTTTGATCTCTTTCATATTTCTATATTTTCGATTTTTGATATTGTTTATATTTCGATATTGCTGTATTTTTCGATATTTCGAACAAGTTTCGATAGTTTGTCGACATCGATTATCTATATCTAAATTCGGATATCCCAAAGCCCTATCGAGCACCCTCCGAAATGAAGTTTTTGGCTATGGACCTGATTAGGGATGCGCACGAGACAAGACGAGACAATTTTTGTTACGAAATTCGAGACAAGATAGAGCTTTTCCAATAGAAACGGATCCAGTTTTCGAGACGAGACAACTTTCGCGGCACCTTTTCGAGAGGAGACAACCTCAAATCTTTTCTCTTGCGCATCCCTAGACTTGATCATGAGTTATCAAAAAAAAAAAAAATGTTAATGAGAAATAACATGTAAATACAATATAGGTAGCTAAAACATTTTTGTTTTCATTCTTCAGTAATGCATTGTTATTAATCTCAGGGGGGGCGGTGGCTCAGTGGTAGAGCGTTCACCTCCGGTGCTTGGGGTCCCTGGTTCGATCCCAACTCGCGCCGTGTGGACTTTGTGGTGGACAAACACCTTGCTCGTGGGTTTTCTCGGGGTTCTCCCGTTTCCTCCCACTTTGTTCATTCCACCATTTCACTCATTTCTCATTATCACCGTCTCCTTATCCTAACCGGCATAACCGTGGGACGTTAAACTTAAAGATTTCATTTTTTATTAATCTCAGTATTTTATAGTGTATTCTTAAGCTTAAGGTGATGTATAATTAAATTTTGAATTCAGTTAACTTATTTTGTTTCTCAGATTGTTTTTAAAATGTATGTACAATTGTTTATGTTCATTCTCGAGAGTTTAAAGTGACGTATAGTTATTAAACATAGTATTTAATATTGTACTCTTAACGTGGAAGTGATATACAGTTAACTTTTGAATTCAGTTAACATTTTTCTTTCTGAAATTGCTTTAAAAAGTATGTAAAAACGTTTTTATTTTCTTTCTTGAGTGCTAAAAGTGATGCACAGTTATTAAGCTTACTACTTTATATTGTATTCTCAACCCTAAATTGATACACAGTGCGTTTTTGAATAAATTGTCAAGTTATTTGAGTGATGAACACTGGTAGAAAATCCTGACTACTACTGGAACATTTTGATTTTAAGGTGACGACTACTGGTGCAAGGATTTTAAAATATTGTTTTTCCTTCAAGGGCTACTCCTTTTTGAATTCTGACTACATGGTCACTATAGGAAGGATCAGTGAGTCTTTCCAACTATGGTACAACTCCGACAGATTCACGATGCTCAGAGAAGAGACAAAATAGTATGTTTTCAAACTTAAAGTGAGAACCACTGGCGTTTTTACCTTGCTATGCAAAAGTAAGTGAGTACTCCAATGGGGTTCCAATGCGGTACCTAATTTCTGCATTTTAGATATATGGAAATACATGTCTCTAAAATGTAAAGAACTGATTTTTTTTAGGGGGGGGGGAATAAACTATAGGTATGTGGGGCTTGCATACTTGACGCTACAATTCGGAAATTGAATTAAAATATGACTAACGGCTATCAAGATGTTGTCAAATAAAGGGAGGACCAACACAGTTAAGGGGTTTTCGTGTTAGATGCTAAAATTTCCGAAATCGGTCATGGAAAGTTAATAAACACCAGTAGCAATTTCATCTTAAAGTAATTAGATATCTTCATGGGGTGTTAGAACATCATGGAGTCTACCAAAATTAAATTTTAAAAGCTTTTGAAAATATAATCTGACATTTGTAAACAGTATTTGAAATATGTATTTACCCAAAACTTCCAGCTAGTACATCTAACATCTGGAGAAACACTGTGAAATAAAAGCTTGAAATTTCGGAAACAATTATTGGTCGCAACAAAATTAAATAAGATGGTACTTCTATGGGTTAAATCAGTACCTCAGTACAATTTCGATCGAAAGATTAGTTCAGTCCTAGGTTTTCTTCAGGCAATTCCAAGGGTTCATCGAGCTGTGCAAAAGAATGAAAATTCGCTGTCAATATCTAAGATAGTAAATAAGATATAAGGAATTATATATTTTATGACGTGAAAATAGAGATCTTTATGGATTTGTACTTTTGGGTCTTTCCTATAAGAAAAAAATTCAGAAAACTACTGTATATACCTTAATAGACAATTCAGTGGGCGGGGACACAGTAGCTTAGTGGTAGGGTATTTAACTAATCTTTTTTTTTTTTTTTTGCAGAAACTATTGGAGTATTCACTTAACCCATAGAAATACGATCATACTTAACTCCCTATTTAATTTTAAAATTAAATAAAAGGAAATATTTCAGTGTAGCGACCCACGATTATGCATTTTAGTCTCAGGGAAATTATGATTAAAGCAAGTGAATGTTGTTGACAGAATTGATGGAATGCAAAGGTGGGAGGAGAGTACCCCGAGAAAACCCACGAATACGATGTCCACTACAAACTGACTTGGCCGTGGATCGAACCAAGAACCCAATACACCAGAGGTAAGCACTCTACCACTAAGCCACTGTGCCCCCGCCCATTTAATTGTCTATTAAGGTATATACGGTTGTTTTCTGAAATTTCTTCTTCTTACAGCAAATACTCAAAAGTACAAATCCATGTGGGTCTCTATTTTTACGACGTCATAAAATACATAATTCCTTATATCTCGCTTGCTATATTAGATATTGACAAAAAATGTTCACTTTATTTCAGAGCCCGATGAACGCTTGGAATTGTCCAAAGAAAATTTAGAGCTGAATTAATCTTTCGATCGAAATTGTACTGACGAGTCTGAGGTTCTCACTTAACCCATATAAGTACCATCTTATTTAACTTTTGTTAGGATCAATAATTGTTTTCTGAAATTTCAAGATCTAATACGCTTTTATTGTATGGTGTCTCTCTAGCTGCTAGATGTACTAGCTGGAACTTTTAGGTAAATACATATTTCTAATACTCTTTACAAATGTCAAAATATATTTTACAAAACTTTTAAAATTTAATCTTGGTAGACCCCATGATGTTCTTAAACTCCATGGAAATACCTAATTATTTTAAGATGAAATTGCTACTGATGCTTATTAACTTTACATGACCGGTTTCGGAAATTTTACCACCTAACACGAAAACCCCATAACTATATGGATCCTCCCTTTATTTGACAATATCTTGATAGTCATATTTTAATTAATTTTCTAAATTGTACTGTCTAATATGCAAGCTCCACGTACCTATGGTGTCGCTTTTTATTTCACCATATTTCGGTAACTGTTAGGCGTACCGACTTGCGGTTTCGGTAAACACACACCTCTAACGTTCTTTAAAACGTTATTAAGACATATTTTAGAATATTTAGAAATGAGAGTTCTGGGAATATCATGGTACCCGAAAACCCCCATCAGGGCGTGTGTGTAGTGTATTTAATTGAAACTACTTTTGAGGTTGTTGTAAGCCCTCGTAATTACGTTTCCGAAACTGCACCATCTAGTACGCAAACTCCACAGTTCTGTAGTGTCGCTCTTTATTTTCCCATATCTCGATATCCATAAGGTTTACCGAGTTGAGGTTTTCGGTAAACAGATGTCAGTTCCTTACATTTTAGAGACATATATTTTCATATATCTAAAAAATACAGACATTAGGTACCCCATGGTAGCCCGAACACCATTGAGGTACCCACTTACTTTTGAATACATTTTGAGTTGTTGTTCAGCATCAATAAACACTTCATAGTTTTTCTACGTGCAACCCAAAAGTCCATACCTGACCGAACAGATTTTGTCCATTTAATCTCAAAAATGTTAAGATACTTTGTATTGTTAAGTACAACCAAATTAAGCACACTGAATATAACATTTTAAATATTTTCTGATTTTTGTTGCAGGTATTTCGTGCATCAAACCAGGATTCTGCTTGAAAGACAGTCAAAAGAAGCAGTGTAGGTTGTGGCTAAAAGTACGCCCTTTCTGAAGACAGACTCAGTTGTACTTACATTATTTTGTACGAATATATAACCCTAATAAAGATACTGTACTACAAATTATTTCTTTCTTCCATAAATTATAATAAAATATTATCTCTGTTTAAAGAAAATGATTGTTAATGTTAAGTCATTTTAATTCTTTTTCTCTGTAATAAGAACATTATCCCTAGCAATATTTTTTATCTTTGTGCTATTGCGATTGGATGAAGTAAAATTCTATACGAAGCACTATTATTTCAGACATGCATTAATAACTAATGTATTGTTCTGTATGTAAGACAATGTGTATACTGAACATGTCTAGCGAAGGTGTTGTTTTAATACAGAATCTATAACTCAGCTTTTCAGTAGTCAACTTTATTGGGAATCCGAAGAAAGAAGTTAAAAAAAAAAAAATGTTGGACTTACCAGCGTGTGTGTGTTCGAATTCTGGACTAATCCAAATTATCCAGAGAAATCATTATATATTTCTTTGTTGCTATTTCAGATGTATCCTTTATCCAAGTCGTATGAAACGGAGACTTCATACATCGCTATACTTTGTATGAACTATGTTCCGTATTTACTTAATCACTTTGTAACTTTGACTGTTGACAAGGCCGCAGGTGTCAATCGAATAGTTTAGTGTTTCACTCATGTCACCTTGTGACTAAGGTACGTCCTGTCGGTATATATATGGTACTGGGTTCAATTAGCGATAAAATACATTTTTAGCGTTAAACAAATGCAAAAATCTACACGAAATGAGATACCGTGATCTCTGACTTACGGATAACACCAAGCAACTAATGGTACTGAGTGTGATTGAGTTTACTAATTACTATTTGGCTAAAATCAGTGTTCCTTTATCTATAGTTCTTTTCGTGCTTTGAATTGCAAAGTTTGAAATAACCGTTTTAAATTATTGTGTATATATATCTTCCGAGTAATTCTGAGAATCATTGCTCTTTCTTTAAGCAATGTATGAGACTGTTAAATTGCTCTTTCCTTAAAATGTTGCACTAAGAAGGATGCATCCAGGAAAGTCCAAATTTGCAGAATGTCTATAGCAGGGAAGAATAAATATGTTTAGTCGATGGCTGCACAACGCCTCCGCTGTCACCACGTTGTCACACAGCGAATACAGCGAACGTTTAAGAGTATTCTGCACTTACTATTAGGTATCGGCCTGGGAACTTTGGCGCATCTACCCAGTCTCCTTCTTGGTGTTTCATTTTTAATGGCGAGTACTGAGTAGGAATAATATTGTAAGCGAATGCGTTTCCGACTGACACCACACTTTTAATTATTGCGACATTAAAAAAAAAAAAAAATACCTGTTAATTAAAATGTACAGAGAAGTTATTTCTGGAAAATTCTATTCAGGCCTCTTGTGGTAACAACTGCACTTTAGTAGAAGATACTATTAAGGAAAAGAATGAGGTAAAATAATCTTTATATCGTACAAGCAATGGATGATAACAGCTTAATAAATGATTGTACGTAAATCTTGTTTGAGTGAGTGAGTGATTTTGAGTTTTACGTCCCGTTCAGCAGCGAGGCTATATGAGACGTGGACCTACTGATTAAAGTGGAATCCGAACCACATGAGTAAATCTTGTTTGAGTTTGAATATAGGATTGTATAAGGCTGTGCATTTTGCATTATTATTGAGGTGCTGCAACTAACTAACTGCAAACCATTTGATAAATTCTTACAGTAATATATCACATATTGATTTACTCTGTATGGAAACGAAAATAGTTTAATATATGGTTAACCTCCTTTGTGCCAGGGGCGGATCCAGAGGGGGGCGATCGGGGCGATCGCCCCCCCCCCCACAAGAGGAAACTTTCTTATTTTATATATAAATAAACCCATCCATAACAAGTTTGGAGCTCTTAAAAGTAGCAGTATTACCGCCGCCCGCCCCCCCCAGAAGTCCGTCCTGGATCCGCCCCTGCTTTGTGCCCATAATTTTAAAATTAACGTTTGTGTCACTTTTCAACACTTGACTTTGCAGTAGCTTTCCAACGAATTAGCAGGAAGCCCAAACTTATAGGACACCCTGCAGGTAAATACATTTCTTTGGACAGTTTCACTGCTCCAAACTAAGATTTGAAAAGTGTAGTATTGTTAATTTTATTATTATTGGCACAAAGGAGATCAACCATATTTTAAGCTATTTTTGTTTTCATACAGAGTAAAACAATATTTGACAACATTACAGTAAGAATGTATCATGCACTTTGCAGTATGTTGCAGCACTTTAATAATGGTGCACTATACGTACACTCTAGATCCTGCATATGTCCGATCCATACATTACAAGAAGGCAATACGTATTCGATACAGGTAAAATCTGTATATTTCATATGGACAACCTATTAGCTATATACATCCAATCTATACATTACATATGGCCAACCTGTACGCGACATAAGTATAATCTATATGCTGCATGCAGACAGTCTGTAAGCTACATATGTGCACTCTGTATGGAGCATACGGATATTCTGTATGCTGTATCTGGACAAGCTGTGTGCGACATAAGGAAAATCTGTGTAATACATACGTACAATACGTATACTGTATCTAGTCGTACGTATGGGGCACAAGTACAATATAGATGCTGTCTCGGGGTTGAACGCAAGAAACATACGTACAGAACGTATATTGCATACTTCTTGAAATCATGCTCCGTCCTGATAGTCAGTGTATGTCGTCATTATTAACCCACATGCTACATACGACCCTGACGTCACAAAGCTAGATATTACCTCCGTATATACTTGTTACTGCAGATAACGTCACACGAATGACGTCATTGCACTTGTGCAGACAGTACGTATAATACATACTTTTTCAGCTATACGTTTGCTGCAGGATGTTATATACGGTTGTACGTTAAGTCCAGAAACTACAGGAATTACGAATGTAACCTACGTTTTTAAGTATGCCACCTACATTTTTTTTTCTCAGTGTACTTCTATATTCCTGTTGGATTTCTGAAAACGAGACTATAATGTTAGGTTCTTTTTTTTAATACTTTTAAATTCCATATTTTTATCTGTGTTGTTTTTCTTCTTCTTCTCTCCCCTCTCCTCTCTCTATCTCACTTCTGTATGTCTGTCTAGTAGGCATACATCGATTTCAACTATTCATTGTGTGTGTGTTTAAATCTCTTCCTACATTATCTTATGAATCTTGTTTCGTCTCGCTTTGTTTGTTTTATTTTGTGTACACTAATATATGTATATTTTGAAATAAGAATTGCACTCTCTGGGAGAGAGGGGATGTCTTTACCATACACGATTATGGGATAAGAAGTTGTATATTGGGTGGCCTAGCTGCACGGCATTAGCTGTTGCAATTTTTTTGATGCGGAGTGTACCTAGGTGATATTATTTTCGTACTTATTAAAGGCCTGTTTTCACGAAAAACGAAATTTTCATTTATACTTTCATTTCTTGGTTGGTATTGGTGAAACACTGGTGGAACCTGGATTATTAGTAGGTATGCTACTGATATATATTGTATCCGTCTTTTTTCAGCCTAGCCGGCATAAGCATGAGACGTAAAACTCAAAGATTTCATTTTCATATATATTGTGATAACTAAGTGAATTGTGATAATATTGTGATATAATATATTTGTACCGTATCAGTATCTAGCGTTTAATTTATGTTGTATTTTATGGTAATTTATTACATAAAAATACTTTCTACTTGTGAATTCCCGCAACTCATGTTCGTCACATCGGTGCACTGCTGCATAGGTGCAGTTGAATCTAATATTGGGAGCAGGCCCGTAGCCAGCCCAAAAATGTAGAGGAGGCCCGGTAGAAGATAGGGGGGCCCGAGCCAACCATATTATAGTTCATCAAATAATCAGCAATTATCATATATCTGCTCTTGAATGTTTATAAATATTTTGCTTCTACTTAATTTTATTATCCCCCCTTATACACACACATTAAGTTAACATTCTGTAATCTATATAAAATAAAAGAGTATTACTACCTACACGAATTAGAATTAAAATATAAATGTTTTAATAGTCCCACATGTAATACTGATATTAAGATCAAGAACGACAGATGATCTACTTCGAAATAAGGAAATTCAACTTTACTTAGCCTCTTGTTTAGGGTTAACTTGCGAAGTTGTCCGTCCGTTTTTATCAAAATTTTGAAAATTTACCTAGAAGAAATTGATAATTTGATTGCTTGTGTGCTTGATAACATGTAAGTGAAGCGTAATTTATGTGTAATATCTATTGCTAAGCGGTTATAAAGGCGGGACTAATTCGCAAGTAGAGGGAACTACTTGTCTCTAGGTTCAGGACGGTTGGATTGTGGATAATTTTCGAGTAAACATGGCTGCAAGTGTACAGGGTCTTTGCGCTGAATGTGAATTGACAGTACTAACATTTGTAAAACATGATGTTGATAATGAGGTTAATCTTTTGAATATTCATGGCTTAATTAGTGAAAGAACAAAGACCACCAACAATCGTTCACAATTTTCTGCTTGAGATAGGAGAGCTCTACAAACCTAAGTACTAAGGTAAGTGCGAAGTAGACATAACCTAACCTAAGTAACTTAGTAGTGCGTTATCCCACCTCACTTCGGCTTCTCGCTTCGCTCGTTCTTCCCTCTCAACTCCGCACTCCCCATTAACAACCCACAACCGTGCTCCGCGCGGGCCGCCAGTCTCCCCTTTAGATGAATAATGGATTATTATGGTTCTTTCCCGTACTCACACCCTCGAGGTAACGTAACAGAACATAAAATGAGTAAAGTTTAATAGAAATTGATAATTGTAGATTTTACTATGGTTTTTGTTGAAAATTAGGTGGACGGGTAACTTTGAAGTAATTCCCTTGTTTACAATTACAGTTGTATTTTTTATTTAATATTTATCTAAACTCTTGTTTAAAATATTAAATTAAACTCGTTTTATATAAATGAACCACCTGCACACTATACCAAGAAGACACATACCAAAACAGCTTAAAATATACTAAAATGTTATTCAAAGATACACTGAAAAAAACATGTATGCGGCATACATAATATCGTAGGTTACATTTGTAAATCCTGTAGTTTTTGGACTTAACGTACAGCAAGCGTATAAATGAAAACGCATGTTTTATAATATTTTCTGTATAAGTGTTCCATCTATACATACTTTCCGTATGAAACATTATAGGCTGTCAGGATCTCACATATAAATGGACGTACATAACATACAACTGACGAAGGTAACATACATATATGTATGTAATATAAAGAAGACTGTTAGACATCAGACATCCTGCAACGGCAGTGCCTATGTAGCATACGGATAATGTATGCTCCGTTCTGATTTTTGCAGTAAGCAAGAGGATTCCGTATATTTGTATAATATACTACTGTCCGGAGAACGGATTTTTCTCAGTGTAAGTAAAACGCTCCATCCATCTAGTATCGAGTAAAAGCATCACTGCTTCATTCATATTGATTTACAACATTATTACGAGTACGCGACTAAGAAATAGTTCCAATTTACGTTTTTATATGAAAGCTAGCTACGTCCACGGGATCCCCCACCCCAAGTACAATACAAAACATTTTGCTACTTAATTTCTCCTCTAAATCTTGCAAATTTTTACTAGTCCTGGCTCCACAACCCGGAATTTAATCCTTAAACTTAAACGTTAAATATGTTCACTTGTTCAGTTACTCATCTAATTAAGGTAATTTAGCTTAACTTTATTCTTCTAAGAAAACAAACATATGAAAGTCTTTTGCGACCATTACTTTTTCGGTGAATGTTCCACCAAAGTTCTTGTTTTACATATCACACTATAATAATTAGGACCCTACTTTAATCAATCGCATTTAACGGAACTCGGAGCTCTTAATTTTATTCTCAACTAATTGTTCCACAGTTAATCTAAGGTTTGCTGTTGACGAGGATTTTGCAATGTATGTATGTAGTACAACTACACAATAGAATAACAATAACCTACCGCCGTTACTGCAATCGACAAAAGATAAATGCTTTGTTCCGGCTCCTGTTTTTATGATTTGGCTTCCAGCAAGCACTTCACACTTCGTCTCCTACCTCCCAGATCGCTATTACAACTGTGGCACGAACTATTATGAACATATTCCTTCTTTTCGTAAAAACTTGCTTCAATATGTTTTGTGTCATATCATGTCAAGACTGATAAACTTTACTTTAACTCCTTTAAAATATGTTTAGAAGTGTTCATCAAATAGTTAAAATGGAAAAATTCTTGGAATATTCTCTTTTAAATTGCATCTTATTCTTAGTGTTTGCACATAGAATTAATCGAGATTTTTTGCAAGCCTTCCATGAAAATTTTAGGGGGGCCAAGAAAAATTTAGGGGGGCCCGGCCCCCTCTTGCCCCCAGTGGGTATGGGCCTGATTGGGAAAACAGATATAGGTTTCCCATGGCATCGAATATTGGCCATTTTTAAGACTGGCGGGAATTTTAAATTAAACACTAGGGGCCGTATGGAGTCATTTTGACACGTGATTAGTGCCATACAAAAAAGTTCGACTAACATAAGATTCCTGTACTAGTCAAGCCTTTAGTATGACGCTAACCATTCCTCAAAACGTAAGGCGGTAGGGGTCTTATGCAGAGTCGTTTGACGAGTGATGAGTGCCATACTAAAGAGTTCAACTAAGATATGTTTCCCGCTGTTGTCAGGCCTTTAGTATGGCACTAATCATACTTCAAAACTACTCTGAATAAGGCGGTATATATTTAAATATTAATTTCGAGTATAAGACGCACCTGAATTTTGGATACAATTTTTCGAAGAAAAAAGTGCATGTTATAGTCTGTACATTACGGCATTTGAAAAAAAAACGAAATTTAGAAAAAAAAACGAGAAGCAATGTTTTTTGAAAATACATTTCTGAAAAAATATGAACATTTTTTTTTTTTCTATTTAGCCTACAACACTAAATATTTGGTGCCCTAATTTGGGAATGCATTTCAATTGGGTTTATTCCGTACCAGCGATCGAGAAATGCATGGTGTATTGCAAGGCAAGATATACAATATCAATTATAACTGTTATGCCTATTATCGCAAAATTGCTATAATCTACATATCTTATAAATAACTATTTACATTTTATGCGTAGCGTTGATGTACTTTAGAGTTTTAGTCAAAGTTTTATTTAATCTATAGGTTGTTGTGGAATTAATAGTGAATTCTAGAATGCAAGTCAAGTTGAGTCATCCTTCACCAAAACCTTTTCGTAAAGGCAGTGATGCCAATTGAAGGGAAATTTCCCTTGGCGCAGGGAAATTTCGAGTAAATTTTGGAGAAAAGGGAAAAAGGGAAATTCCTTGTAATCTCTCAATATTGCAGGGAAATTTGAACCTCTCTTCAATCATTTATAGATTGATGGATATATTTACGTATCTGATTAATCTCATTAAAATTCAGTATGAATTCAATATCCTATTTGTTCCAAACATAATCCGTTGCACATATTTCACATAAATTCTCACAAGTTATCTTGCTTTGCATTCGTTAATATTTATCAACATTGCACATCGATCAACATATTCAGTTAAATTCGAAACATTACAACAATGCTTATTTAAAATCTTCTATCAAAATTAATCTTCCCATTGTTGATTTAAATGCAGTGCAATAAGAAGAAATATTTCTCGATTAAATTATCACTCCAACTATTACAACAGTTTGGTTTTCCCAATCAGAAGATATTTTTCCCAACGAGAAAATTGATTGTGAAAAGTATTAATCGATGTAAGAGAAGAAAATCTGCGTGTCGTGAATGTAAATATGTATATAGGGGCGAATACTGGGTCATTAGTGTATGTGTCTTTGTGTAAGTTTACAAATTTTCTGGTGACTGTGCGTACAGAATTATAAATTCTTAAGAATTCCGCATCTCTAACCTTTGTATTGTGTTTACGAACATTCCTCGTGTACAGCCAAAGACAGTAGCAGCTAGAGTTTTCTTTGTAACTGTTCGTATTCGTTTCAGTAAATATGGGAGTGCTGTTCTTAAGTAAGTACATGCCAAATATATACTTAATATTTTCTTTGTACCTTAGGTTACATTAATATTAAAATCTATCATGATATCTAGGATAAAAATTAAATTTACATACTATTTATTTTATATTTTTTATGATTGATTTAGGTTGTCCGTCCTGGCCGAGGTATTTATAGGGTTTTTCCTCAGTCACACCAGGCAAATGTAGAGATTGCATCTTTAACATAGGTCCTGGCCTACACCTTTCCATATCCTTTCCCCTCCTCTATTGTGACGCCTTAGATACCTAAACAACAAATCAAGTTCAAATTCTGCGTAAGTTCAAAGGAAGGCTTTCAGGTATCTGCTTGTATGTGGTTATAAGATTGGGCGTGGGAGAGGAAGGGAAAACGATTAAAAATACATTTACTAAATGCAGTACTTGAACGGATTGGATGAAGGGAAATTTTGTCCGGGAAAGGGAAATTCTGAAGCTTGTGAAGGGAAAACGACTCTGAAGAAATTGGCATCACTGCGTAAAGGAAACCGCACCGCATACTATCGGCCATATTGATTTCTAGAGGTTGTGAACGTGAAGGATTAATATAAGTTGTAATTGGTGTATAAAATTGAGATAAAAGAGTGAAAAAATATAGTTAAGCGTTACAATGGCTACTGCTACAGGTTTTAATATGATGAATGGTTCATTAAGTGTGGTAAGTTTTATGTCTTTATCGTATCGTATGTTTAAAGGTATTGATCAATATGGCGTGCACTTTTCATTCCTTCAAATGCGTAAAGCTTATGAAAATATTGTTACATTGTATAAAAATAAACAGTTGTGGAAAGTACCATATAAATGAAAATAAATGAAGCTTATATTTGTTATAACCCTGACATTGATTAGGTGTAAAGTCATTCGAGTTGCAGAAGTACGTAGGCGTTATGCACCAAGACACTTTTTTAAAAAAAAATATCTTTGCGGAATTCCTTTCACCAGAAATACTAACTATATGTTACTGGTTTAAAGTTTACATTACCTAAATTGTAGGAAGAATGAAAATCACAAGCATGGATAATATTAGAAGTAAATCTACTTGTTTATAGGTCGGTACGAATAGGAACAATAAAAATGTTTTTCTTTTTTTCATGTAATTTTTCCGGACACGTTAAGAATTCCGTGAGATTTAGTATCAGTTGCTGTTTATTTGGATATAATTATCATAGTTGTTACATTTTTGCGGTTTTGAAACATTCTCAATATCAGTACACTAGTTACAGCAGTGGAGCCAGCATGCAGTTATTACCCGCGGCTACATTTTTTATTTAATGTTATTTTTGTTTTTCACGTTTATTCTAGAATGAAAATTTGTTGTATTTGGTATATGTTTAGCAGACGGGGTCCAGAAGTACGTAAAAAATGCAAAATTTACGGGAGAAATGCAAGTACTTAAGCTTAACATAACCTAACCAAATCTATGGAGCCCGGGTGGCTCAGTGGTAGAGCGTTCACCTCTGGTGCTTGGGGTCCCGGGTTCGATCCCAGACCCCGCCTAGTGAACTTTGTGGTGGACAAACACCGTGTGCGTGGGTTTTCTCGGGGTTCTCCCGTTTCCTCCCACTTTCTTCATTCCACCATTTCATTCATTCCTCATCATCACCATCGCCTTTAGTCTAACAGCGTAACCGCGGGATGTAAAACTTACAGATTTCATTTTTCCTAACCAAATCTAACCTAAAATAGACTAAACTAACCTAGTATTAATAAGCGAAATTCCATCATTTTCTTGAAAAATATGCTGGACTCATTTACTAATATAATCTAACATAAACTAACTTAACCTAACATGAACCAGGGTTTGAAAAAGCCCAACCCACCTGGGCCCATACGGGTTTTTTCGGGTTTAATTGGGTTTTATCGGTTTTTTCGAAATATTTCAATGTCTTCGGGGTAAAAGTGTTAAAATATGATTTATATTCCAAGACTGTCATTGTCACAACTTGGAACAATTTTCTACTCACTGCTGTTTTGAAAAAATAGCCGCCATTTTGAAATTTTACTCCGAGAAAATATATACATCAAATTTAGCATATCTCGTGTTTCCACCGTCAAAATTTCAACTTAAAAGACTGAAAATTGCCCTTCGTAGCGTGGATACTCGCTGTTTTGAAAAAATGACTGTCATTTTGATATTTACGTTGGTATGCCGCCAAAATCTATACAGGAAATTTAGCGTGTCTCGTGCTTGTACTGTGAAAATTTTAACTTAAAAGGCCGAAAGTTGTACCCTGTAGTGTGTGGGGTAGAGGCAGACAAACGAGTTGAGTTGATTTTGTGTTTAACTTCCCTTTTAGCAGCGAGGCTATATTAGACGGGACCTACTGATTAACGTGGAATCCGAACCACATGAGCTCCCTCCGGGAAGCAAACCCGGGTCCCACGCCGAATACGCGTACACTAACCGCATAGCCATGAAGGAGCTTGGCAGACAAACGAACAAATGTAGATCAAATCATACAGAAGCCTGACTGACGTTCGCCAAATATGAATACCAAAAGGGGTCTATTAATTTAAAACAAAGATACAATTCATGTTGTATAAAATAAATAAATAAATGTTTTAAAATGTCTTATATGAAATTAACATCTTCCAGCGTAAATAAGCCTGCCATATTTTCTCCATGAGAATACGGGACACCTCAGATTCCCCCCTCTCAACTTTCCAACACAGTGCAATGAACTGTAGTCTGGTTATGAACAAAAGTATAATAGGCCGCGGCGGCTCAGTGGTAGAGCGTTCACCTCTTGTGCATGGGGTTCCTAGTTCGATCCCACTTCGCGCCAAGTGAGCTTTGTGGTGAACAAACACCTCGTGCGTGTGTTTTCTCGGGATTGTCACGTTTTCTCCCACTTTCTTCATTCCGTCATTTCATTCATTTCTCATCATCAGCGTCACCTTGAGCATAGGAGGCATAACCGTGAGACTAAAACTGAAAGATTTAATTTAATTTTTTCAAGAATATAATAGGCGAAAGTTCACTAAGCAGCAGCTGCTTTTCTCTGTTCGTGCCCTGCAATTAATTGTATAGGCTGAAGATGCCTAAAAACTTAAGATGTGCTATAAAATTGCTTTTTAGGAAAACAATATGCAAATTATTTAAATCAGTGGTACAATCTACCTTCAATATTCTTCGCGCGTTTAGTAATATTTATTTATATGACTGTATTTGCCAAAATTACGTTCGTCAGTTTAATCTGATGAAAAGCTGATTTTTCTCCTTGTGTCGTGTGTAATTGTCAGGTCCAGATTTACATTTTTCTAAGACCTGGACCAAAGCACAATTCTGAGCCCCTAGCCTCTGAACAAGATTATAATTCTTGTTAACTTATCTAATGTGTTGCTGGAGAAAAGGTCAGTCATCTTCCCTGTGTTTGTAAATGTAGAAACACTCAAAGTGTTTTGTTTTTTTTTTTTTTTTTTAATCCGGAGATTATCCAAGTTTCCATCAAGTGCAATGGAAAAAGTAGCATTGCAAATTTCGCTCGCTATCAAGTCGAACAGGGTAATGTAGTAACTTCCTCGAAACTGTTACATGCAACAGCGTACTGTTCATTCACTAACTACAGGATTCCCAGCCATTGTCATAATTTTTTGTTTTTCACTTTTCCAGGGCTCATAATGATCTGGTCTCTTGTAAATAGTTGAGAAGTGACCAAAAGCACACGAAAAACTCACCAAATAGTAACCAAAAACACACGAAAAAGTTACCAAAATCTCATCATGCCCCTTTTTTCATCTGTCAATTTCTCCATCACCTCTCTCTTTGTTGTTTTGTTTCATCTTTTCTTCTTTACTTCTTCTGTTTGAGCTTCCTCCTTTCTTAGGTTTTCTAAGTATGCTTTCTAATTATGGTAAACAGACTTAGCAGATGTAAGAAGCTTCTGAGTAAGTGGAACCAGTTCTGGGCTACTTCCGATTTTTTTCATCCCAGACATTATATTTAACTTATCATAACCATGAGTTCTCAAAGCCATGAAATATTCAAATTCATACCTACCTACTCTTAAGAAGAACATACAAGAAGCATAATGAAATTTTGTGACTTTTTCTTTACCAAATCATAAAATTTCGTAACACTGTCAAGAGTGAATTTGGGTGCGAATTAGGCTGAATTTTCATCCATGCGATAGAAGTGTGGTTTGCATGCGATTTGGTAGCGTCTAAAGCTGACCATAGACAATTTTGGTGGTAAATTTTGACGTTTTATAGAACAAAATTTTCCAATCTGTACTTACATTTGTACAGATTAAAGAAATCGTGACCATAGCTAAATTTCGTGACTTTCGTGACCGATAGGCATCCCGATAACACAAGACGAACATGATGAACCACACAAATACACACACACAACGTTGAGCGGAGCGTTAACTATTACGAGAAGAAACTAAAGACTATTATGATAGAAGAAAGAATAGACACAGAAGGGTTCTCAACCCCACCTTGAGAGGTTAAGCATCTACCAACCCTTCACTGTGCTTTAGAAAGAAAAAGCTGAGAATGAAATGAGAATAAAGCTGTCTCACATGTGGCAGCAAGTACTGAAGCTTTCAGAAGAGTAATGAGTAACAAGTTTCTGGCTTTTTCCATTTATTTTTATAATATTTTTCTTAGAAAACTGCCAATGCGAAACATAAGTCACACGAAAAAGTCACTTTACCTCCCAAAAAAGTAACTTTTAGTAAAAATTTGAAAAAAAAAGTAACTTTTAGTTAAAAAAGTGACTCGCTATGAGCCCTGCTTTCCGAATAAGCTGATATTGATAGCAAAAATGGAACGGAGTTAAAATACGGGACATTTCCCTGTCCCGACTAAATTTACGGGGACGCGGGACACTCGGGCCCAAAAACGGGACTGTCCCGTTTTTTTAACATTACGTATGGCAGGCTTAAGCGTAAAATAAATAGTTTTATTGTTGAAGTATTCATTTCCGACCCTTCTGCGTTTAATTCGGGAATTTCCCGAGCACTTCTTTCACAGCGTGTACATCAAAACTTCCACTAGTACGGAAATTTGAACTCAGCACTTGAAATAGTAAGCGTTACATTGTCTTCGGAACCCCGAGCATTAAGCTTCTTAAATTTGACAAGAATTTTTACGCTATTGCTGGTGTTGATTTTACAGAATGCTTATTTGAAGAGTAGCAACAAATGACTGAACTAAACTGTTATTGTTGGAAAACCAAATTTTAGTTGAAGAAACTTGTGTTTTACATCAAAGGTAAGAAATAATACTAATAGCTTTACTAATATATTTACATATGTGCTAGTAGTACTGGCACCTATGACCTTAAACCCTTCAAACGTATGAGTGATAACGTCCCTCGGTGTCGAGTGGACGAGCACACTATTCACGGAAAGTATTTTCTAAAGTACAAAATTGCTTATTTTATTTCAAATAGGCTATAAGCATAATCCATACATTAATTTGTTCTATAACTATCTCAAGCTATGTTTTTTTTAATTCATTTAGTGCATTCAGAACTTTATAAGGGTGTTAACGTTGAATATTGTTGTATACCTTAACTTGAAAGCTTCTAATTCGCCCAAGGAAAGTCTAAAATCTGATAAAAATCACTTACAATGTGATCACCTTAGTTGTACCAATAGTAACCTTAGTTATACTAACAAATAGGTCAAAAACCCAGGTGTGTTTTAAAGTGGGTTTTTTCGGGCTGGGCCCACTTGCGCAAACCCTGACATGAACTGAAACTACCAAAGTTGTAACACTTTTTAGACAAAATAGCTGGACCCTTTCTGCTAAACATTGTTCTTGTATTTTCACAATACTTGCATACTTAGTGTTTTAGAGATTATTAAAACTAGCTTAAGAAACTACATATACAGGTTACGACTTGACTTCACTGATCATGGTTTTTTAGTAGGACTAACACCAAAGCATTACTGATATGTCGCCAGACCACTTGAAAATCGAAAATAAATGAATATTATTTAGTTTCTCCCCCAAAATACTAGGTTGTGACCCTGGCTCACTGGTACTGATTGTTGTTGGAAATAAAGTGTAGACGTAGGCCTATGGCATAAAAACTAGTTCATAAAACACGAACCAACTTGTGTTAGGCGGCCACTATAAATCACTAATGCTGTCTAACCGAGTCAGGGCAGGAACGCAGCAGCGGCCCGAGCGGAAGCTAGGGTTACGCCCGTATGGAGCAGGCGCGTTAGCAGGCTTTCGCATAAACGAGGATACTGGAAAAACACTTCATATGTCATAAAACGCATGGTTTGTGTGTTGCACACCTTTGGGGAAGTTTAAAAAAAAAAAAAAAAAATTAGATGTTCGCTTTCTGTAGTTTCATTTCGTTTCTACACTTATCCAGAGCTCCCAGCTGTCGTATTTGTCCTATATTTTGGAAATTTGTGTATATTTGTCCTATATTTTAATCTTGTCCTTTATTTCCTATATTTTTCAGTGATTAAATTATTAAAAATACAAGCCAAGGGTGAGGATTTAAATTGCTAAGTATTATCAATATGCTAAATGTGTGTGAGGTTTTTTTTTCTGAGGGACTAGTCACAAATTATCAGTTTATTTTTTTTTAATATGCTTTTCCCTATCTTCCCATGTCCACTTGTTTTTCTTTGTTTCCTATATATTTATTCTTCCCCAATGAAGCTTAACTGAGGAACCTTGTCATGCTCCAGTTTTTTATAACACAAGCTGTGTTAGCATTTTCTTTCAGCATTGTGTGCAGCAGTATTGGATAGGTATTGAGGTGTGTTGGTATTCAGCAACATATCCCAATGCTTTCCAATGTTGCTGTGCATTATACGCGTCATGGAAAACCTGGAAATAAAAGTGTGTCGTGGAAACATCCTGGAAGTTCAAATTCAATGTTAATTACATTCAAATATTTCATTACAGAGAAATAAGTTATCAATCTTCTTCTTTCATTAATCTTTTCGTATTAATCTAAATCTTGTTTCCAGTTGCGCGCTGAGGTGGCCTTTTCTTCAATTCATTTATTTTTTCTGTGCTTCAGAGCATAATGTTCTATTGTATAAACCAAACTGTCCTATTTTGTAAAGCAGACTATCCTATATTTTTTTAGTGTCCTCCTGGGAGGCCTGCTTGTGACAAACTATACGCCTGTTCAGTAGACAATGCCTTTTATAATTTCAACAACTGACATTCCTTATTTTTGTACAACTCGATGAAATTCAAACACGATATGTAACAATCTTGTTATTTACGTACCATTTCCACACTGCTTTTCCCACAAATCATAACAAGTATACCTCCCCACCAAATAGTCCCTTGCGCCTTCATATGTAGCGCCGCTTACATCAAAAACAACATGTATGCCTATTTTCTTAACTTCAGCTATTCCTCTCACCTGACTTTCACTCACTCTTTCTCACAAACCAAAATAAATTCTCAAATTCATGTAAATTTTTTAAAATTGGTCCGGCGATACATCAGTTAACCCAACACCAACCTCTTTAGATGACTGATGTAGGGGATGTAATTCTTATACAGATACAGAATTATCATCTACACGTGGAACACTTTGTATTCAGTTAGTGTCAGAGCATTTGTAACACAGAAAATCATCACTGGAAATATCTTGACTTTGAAGCAGTCATGAATGAGCATACTTCTTTCCAATCTGAAGAAAGTCAGGTTTTTGCCAGTTTTGCATGTCACTCTTGTATAAATATGCGAATAGTCAGAATACTTCACTTTCCTGTGGGCCAGTCAGAAGGCATTTCTAACAGTCCTTTCCACAAAACTCCGTACGGCTCAGTCAGCAGAATCCTCACAAAATGTTAAAAGTGCTGTTGGACCACAAACTGACTGATGTCACTGGTTAAACTGCTTTCTTGTTTAGTTGGCATCTGAATTGTAAATTCATGCGTCGTCCTTTTTATGCGCTAGTTCAAATACACGGAATTATCTAGAGGGGTCTGGAAAGTTTAATTGCATTCTGGAATCTGGTTGATTCCAGATCTAGGAGATTCTGAAATCACCTGAGTGGTTCCATATTGTTCTATGGAACCATTTCATGATTTGGAAGGTTCTTTTATATAGGGATATGTGGAATATTATATATATATATATAAACAAAAACATTTCACCGGTTCTAACCTCGTTTAATTTATTGGTTTTATTCTATCACATTGAGCAGGCATATTTTTGGATTTGGGAAGCCGGACAGAATTTTTTGCTTAAAATTCTTTCTTCTTGTATTTTTTGATGGTTCAGATAGGTTAAGTTAGGATTTTTTGATTTGGGGCCAGAATTCTTTGCTTGGAATTCGTACTTTCTTCCTATATTTTCTGTGTTCTTGATTGTTTAGGTTAAGTTACTATTTAGCAGGGTTGGCTGGTTTAAACCAAAAAACCAAAAATGCTCGTAAAAGTGTGTGTTCGTAAAATCTAGATGACTACACATTTGTGGGTTATCACGTTTCACTCCTGTATATTATTCGTTTATATTCAGACCTATATTCCCCATTCATTACTCAAGAGATTATACTACAAAAGCAACTTTTTATAAAAAAATAAGTTTATGATTTTTTTTTTTTTTTTTTGGTGATATTTTACAGTTTATTATTATGAAATTGCAAAGAAAAATTCAAATATTATTTCGTTTTAATAATGTTTACTATTGATAAAATACATCGAAATAACTATTTTTAAGGGGGTGTATTTATGTATAAATGGGTCAGAGCCAAAATGGACTCAAATAATTCGTATCTTTTTTTCTCTTTTGTTATCGATATGCAAATTATGTCGTTTATATATATATATCGTCGGCGGCAATTCAAAACCTGCTATGTGCATTTTGCAGGAGAAGCGAAAAACAGTATCCTGGTTAGCTTTTTGGCTTTATAAAAGTGATGTTATAAGTAATATTTTATGCTGCACGTAACTTGATACCTTTTCAAGTAACTTGAGAAGGTACCAGTTACGTGCAGCATCAAATATTACTTATAACATCACTTTTATAAAGCGAAAAATCTAACCAGGATACTGTTTTTCGCTTCTCCTGCAAAATGCACATAGCAGGTTTTGAATTGCCGCCGACGATATATTATTTGGACTAACAAAAGTCGTAGTGAACAAACAGACTAAATTAGTTCTTATGTACTCAGCAGTATTTTGAAATTGTCCATATGTAGTTCTGTATAATGGTTTCACTTGTGCAACTGTTTATCTTTTGTCCTTCTGAAATGACTCTTGAGAATTATATTAACAAGTATGTAAAGATCAGTACAACGTATTTTTACCAGGAATCCTTCGTGAGTGAGTCTACAGGCGTATCGCATTTGTGGCCAATTAGTCCCGGTTTCGAATTCAAACGAAGGACAATTTCTCTTGGATGTAAGCCGAGAAGCAATTTGGATTCCGCTTTAAGCTTATATGACCACTTACAGCATAACCCTGTTGTTGCGTAATAACACCAAGGCGAAACTTATTTCTGTCCGTATGTAATATAAATATATAGAGCAAATTATTTAAACCAGAAAACTTTTTTTTTTTTAAATAAAAACCATGGTTTTTGCTAACCCTGGTATTTAGTAATTACTCTTACGTAACATCAGCTCATTTTTCTTGTAAATATGGTGTTTTCATACCTAATTTTGTCTCTTGCCCCAAGTGTCGAAACTCTCCCCATTGAGCACATTGGTTCGTTTATATATATATATATATATATATATATATATATGTGTGTGTGTGTGTGTGTGTATGTATAGGGTGTTTCAAAACAACAACGACAACGTTTGGGAGGTAATTCCTGACACCAAGATAAGACGAAAAGTATAGACCAACTAATGTGCACAAATGCTTCCTTTCGGAGTTACAGACTGCCGAAAACATGAAAAACTGAAGTTTCGTAGCTTCAATACTATGGGACCGATCGTAGTCGGGTCAAGAGTAGCTGACCTACCGTAGTCGGGTCAAGAGTAACTGACCTACCATAGTCGGGTCAGGAGTTTATTTAGGAACTAGTATGTGCCCTATCCAAATATACATGTTTCGGAATCCTGCGGTACTTCCGGAACAACTTTTATAGAGGTAGTTGGTGAGCAGGGTGGAAAAAAATTTAAATCAAATCTTTCTTCTCGTAAATTACAAGTCGCGAACTGAAGAAACAGCATTAGGAATTAGTATTAAATGCTAATTATGCCGTTTAAATGAAAGTATTAGGGTTGATTTTTGAATTAATCCCCAGTTGTTAACCTCTGTTAATCCCAAACAATGTTTCCTAACCCTTTCAAATTATGGCTTTTTTTTACAGGAAAATTATGGACTTTCAGTCAAGCAGCTACATCATCATCCCTATTTATTCTACGATCATGATTCATACCTCATTCTCTTCAGAATAGAACAGCCTTTGAAACGGTAACATTCACATTTCCCTATCATGTCCCTGAAGCGGGAAATTTGGAGAGAGAATGGGATTTTTCTGATTTTTTTTCTTCAAATTTTGATCCCCTCTCGACTCCCTTGTGTTAACGCACATATCTCAAAATCAACTGGGAAATACTAAGGGGTGTACTAAATGTGTGTATAAAATTTCAAGCTATCTTGAATACTAAGGGCGGGGAAAATATTTAACAATGAGCTAAGAACATCTCCCAATGCCCCAGATAACCCGCATGTAATATAAAAATTTCCTCAGACATCTCTATTTATCCTAGGATAGTGATTTGTACATTATTCTCTTCAGAATAAAAAAGATTTTCAATCGTACCATTCAAATGTCTCCATCGTGTATCTGGGGCGGAAAAATCACGAAAAAGGGATTTTCTGTTAAAAATATAATTTTTACTTTGGACCAACCTCTGTTTTAAGGTAGATATCTGAAATACTGAAAAATACTAAGGGTGCATTGAATAAATGTGCAAAATTTCAATTTTCTAGATGCAAAAGTAAGCCCGCGAAAAATAATATCCCCCAAATACCCGTATAAAATAGGATCTCAGGTAACAGTTTCCTGAAACGTCCCGATTTATCCTAGGATCATGGTTCGTACGTCATTCTCTTCAGAATAGAACAGCCTTTCAAACGGTATCATTTATATTTCTCCATCTGAATCGCGGAAAAAGCTTTTTATTACATTTTCCCTTTTGGACTCCCGTTTTCACGCAGAGATCTGAAAACATCTGAAAAATACCAAGGGGGGCACTGAACAAGTGTGCAAAATTTCAGTCTTTTGAATGCAAAATGTAAGCCTGCCAAAAAAAAAAATAAGAATAATAGGCATAACAAAAGATATCTTTTTAAATTTATGATGTCATCACACACTATATCTCGACGCAGAAACGCGTGATAGCATATGTAACATGTTCTACAATGCTTTCAGTCTTGAAAAAAAAAATAAGAAGTTTTATTGGTATTTTTTTAATCGAATAATGAAGATTCGATTTTTAATAGGATAAAAATAGGTAATATAATTTAAAAGGTTAAGCACTAAGGAAAAAGTATAGCAACGTTTATCAAAATGTCACTTTTTTCACAAAACTTAGAGATGTTTGGTAGGGGCATATTTTTAAAAAATTGAAATTAGCTTGAGACACGAAATACATAAATTTCGCCTAAAGTTATAAATCGGAGAGGGGATAAGACCCTTCTAAATACGCCCTATTATCTGGGAACAAACAAGCAGACGCGCACGCGAAAGAATTTTCGTCTTAAATGTCGATGGTGATTTCCCCGTTGGAACAGTTAACGATTTAAAAACCCAAACTCGTTGTTACGAAGAGAAGAAAGCAGTATTGCTCCGTTACCCGTTCAAAACTGGATTTTCCGTAATCATCCCCTGCATGACACTTGTTTTCATACTGTACATTTGAGTCTCATTGTATTATGATTATAACTTCCGTAACCGAAATAACAGAACAGAAACGGGATTTTACTTATTTTCACTTTAAATTATTTTATTTCGGAATTTGATTTAAATCAATGATTATTTAAAAGATCAAGTGATTTAAATCAATCCACCATGTTGGTGAGTACTTCAAATTACATCCCCATAGCCAAACTACCTCTGTAAAAATTGTTGCGTGAGTACCGCAGAATTCTCAAACATGTATTTGTGGATTATTGACATATTAGTTCTTAGGAGAAGTATTGACCCGACTACGGTAGGTCAAATAGTTTTTCAAGTTTCGGTATGCAGGATATGTAATACCCTTACAATGACAATTTTTGAGATTGGTGTTTTCGAGGAGGAGAAAATTAAAAAATATAAAATTAAATTAATGAAGACATTAGCAATGGAAGTTAGTACATGATCATTGTTTATAAAGCTTGTGAAACTCAAAAGTGAAAGTTCTCCGGGAAAAGGAGTTCTGTATGGTACTGGTCAGCAGAAAAAAAAAAAAGTGCGGCATTTTTGAAACAAAAAAAATTTTTTGTTTGAAAAATCAGAAGGCTGCAGCACAATAACTTCGATATATTTTCAAATAGAAGATATTGTTTGAATCAGTAAATTATTTATATTCTTCTTTATTTTGTACCTTCAGTTGTCTTAGTTTATATTTGGTACAAAATAGAGAAGAATTTTACATTTTCTGGGACAGAAAATAATTTATGTGGTGGACAGTTTTTTAACACTCAGTCTCCTTTAGCCTAGCTGGCATACTCATGGGACGTAAAACTTAATGATTTCATCCTTCATTGGTGTGCGATGTTACACGTAACTCCTTGGTGTACTTAGTTTCCACTTTTAATATCATCACTGTGAAACCAGCAGGTCTTTTCCATTTGGGTGTATGACAGTGTGCGTCAGCTGTACCAGTAGCAATGTTTAGCGTCAATCTTCAACTTGAACTGGAAATAAGCTAATGCACATTATGGTAACACGTTTACACCAAGGGAGGTACTTCATGTCCATCACGAAAACTTTAGAATTTTTGGTTTTTTTCTAGACATTAAAAGTAGGCTGTTGAATGACAGAAAATAAAATTTATATTATTTTTGACACAAAACCTGAGTTATGATACTAAAGAAACAGTCATAAAATTTCTTATCCTAATAAAAGTATGGGCAATTTTTAACCCACCTTGTTGCACTTAGGCTTACGAGGAAGGTCCATAAACCGTGCGAGTTGAATTTTGATGAAAATTTGTGACAAGATTCAGTTCGAGTTGCTAAGTAACGTAGTAATAGTCACTCGATGCGCAAATGCTTCGTTGAGCTGCTACACCGACGCCATCTTGAAATCCTGTAGGCAATGTCCAAGAATACCCTTTTAGCACAAAAATGAAAAAACTTTTGATATATCTGACTTCAGTATTGTAAACCAAGGTAAATTATCTATATGTGAGAGTACCTCCAGTGCATGATCGCCATCTTGAAAGGCGCCATATTGAATCGTCGTCAAATATGATAAATGGCAAGGGGGTCATGTGGGGTATCAAATAGCACTGGAATTTACTCCTGAATTCATTTCCGTAACCAAAGTTTAGATATCTGTTTTCACTTCAGAGTTAAGAGCTCTCTTGCTCACAGGAACATACAAAAACTGAGCAAGTAAAATTTGTGATATGAAATGCGGTCGTGCAAACACTTGAATGATTTTAACTAATGCAATAGTAGTTATTTGATCTACAATAGTCACTATACCAATCAGATCTTGAGACTAGTGAGAGATATCGTTAATTAAATTGAAATGCCTGTAGTATGTATTAAAAATGGAATAGCAGCACTGTAACAAATTACACCTATTTCAAAATCGCTATATATATGAGTCCGTGTGTGTTGCGATTATGCATAGCATTTAAATGCTGTAATATAAGTTAGGTGGAACGGCACATATGGTTTTAAAGAATCTGTCTTGAAGTTATTAGAAAATTAATAGAAAAAAATATTAGAAAAATAATATAAACTATTGCACATAAGCAAATATTAACCTACTAACCTTTTGCTCGTCAATTGTGATGATGGAGATCCAAAACGTAGTGATTAGCACACAGCATCATGGAGCAGTGCAAACACTTAACAAATGCACTTTCGTCACAGTCTTCATGACCACAGACACTATTTTCTACTAGTCTTCAGAACATTTGTAAATAAACCAACTATTGCTCCTGTTACGTACTCACATTTCTGCCATGCATATGTAAGCATGTCCTTTAGGACTGGCGCACAAAATTGATGATACACAACAGAATGCATTTTCATTATGAACATTCTGCCATATAACTTGTACACCGAACAAGTGAACACCTGCTACAATTAGTTATTTATCAGTTTTTATATAAAAACTAGTCTTGCCCTTATTATAAGCAAGTGTTTTATCGTTAAATGCGGAAAGATGCAGATATTTAATTATTTTATATTGAAGGGAAAAGGAAGAAAGAGTCTTGTTTTATGGATTGCAACTTGGAAGTGAATCTTGTAATAATCTTTACTGCCACATACTCTTAGCAGTTGTGCATGCATTCTCTTATCACTAATAGCAGAACAGACACAAGAAAAGTGAATTCTAAGTTTCCAGGTGTATCTTCTAAGAATTGGCTGTGAACTGACAATTTAAATCTTCATTGTTCAATGTGGCAGCAATAAATCGATTGTATTTAGAGAAACTGTCAATAAATACATTAAAGTATTTTAACTTCGTAATATGCACGGTAAATTATAGGTCGTCAAATATGAGTATTGGAAAGGAACGCAATATTCTGCAACAATGATGGTCTTTGCGTAAGGTTTCTAGATTGGAGAATAAAACTTAACACACTATAATGGACCACGTAAAATTGTCTAAAAGAGATTTTTGGTTTGATACAATTCAACGTCCCACACGCCTGCTACGCTAAAGGAGACGTGGACCTACTGATTATAGTGGAATCCGAACCATTTTGGTCTTTCAACTAATATGTACCAGTTTATATAATTTTTCTAATATATATCCGAACAATCCCTTTGGTATTCTCTGCTTGTCAGTACTATTAGGCATGTGTTTCATCGACCAACAGTCTATTCCATCGCACTTTGAAATAGGTGTAACTTGTAGCATGCTGATATTCCATTTTTCACTACAGGCATTTCAATTTAATTAACGATTTCTCTTACTAGTCTCAAGATCTGATTGGTATAGTTGCTATTGTACTGCATTAACTACTGCATTAGTTAAAATCATGCAAGTGCTCGCACGACCGTGTTTCATGACACAAGTTTAACTCGCAAAGTTTTTGTATGTTCTTGTGGGTAAGAGGGCTCTTAACTCTGAAGTGAAAACAGATATCTAAATTTTGGTTACGGAAATGAATTCAGGAGTAAATTCCAGTACTATTTGATACCCCACATGACCCCCTTGCCATTTATCATATTTGACGACGATTCAATATGGCGCATTTCAAGATGGCGGTCATGCACTGGAAGTACTCTCACATATAGATAATTTACCTTGGTTTACAATACTGAAGTCAGATATATCAAAAGCTTTTTCATTTTTGTGCTAAAAGGGTATTCTTGGACATTGCCTACAGGATTTCAAGATGGCGTCGGTGTAGCAGCTCAACGAAGCATTTGCGCATCGAGTGACTATTACTACGTTACTTAGCAACTCGAACTGAATCTTGTCACAAATTTTCATCAAAATTCAACTCTCACGGTTTATGGACCTTCCTCGTTAGTGGATTAAAATTTGAAGCACAAGAGTAATATTGTTCTATGGCACTTAAAACATTATATTTTGTGTTAGTATATCTATTCTTTTTCTTTCAATAGCCTGCGCCACCCCCAATTCCAACAGTGCCAGTACCAATGACAGCTGAGTCGCCAGTAAAGCGAGCGAAGATCGAAGGTATGTAGACGTAGTTGTGTGTTTTCACTGCTTTTTTATTGCTTTATGTACGGGGTTCCAGGCATGCTTGGGATGAAATCACTTCGTTTTCTGATAGATTTGAAAGAAATTTGCACATTTATAGCAGTTATTAAAACGAAAGTTCTATATCGTTCAATGCTTTCTCGTGCGGATCAACAGTTTGTTTTCAAAAGTGAATTTCAATTATGGCAGTTAGTTGTTAAGTTCTGGCCCAAGTTTCAGCTTGGTAGATACTTTTTTTTTCTTCCTTCAATTATAATTGTAAGATAAGCCAATTTATAGGAGTTGGAAAATACAGGTTATTAATCAATTTTATTCTTCTCTGTTTCTGAGTTTTACAGGATGTCCCTGGGACCTTGAAGCACGGATCGAAATGATTGAGAGGCAAAAGGATATGCACAGCGTCTATTATGACTTTTATGTTTGTACTTTTATGTATTTTGGTGTGGGGTTATTTCTTTAGATATAAGATTATTTTGGGAAACATACTTTTAAGTATTTCGATTTATTAAATTTAAATATAAATATTCTTGTAAGTGAACTGGATGTTTTAGACTTTTTTGTATTTAAACATTTCATGAGGCGAGACGAAGTAAGTTTTTTTTTTTTATATATAAAAAAAAAGTATTGTCCATTTACGTACAAAAATTTCTATTTATCAAATAAATTCGTTCGATGATTTGAAAGTAGAATACGCAGCAACATATGCCGCTCGTTGAGTTTCAAGTTATTTGGTCTTAGATTTTTTTTGGAATGTTCTAATTAAGAAAAGGGAAGTGTATCGTAATTTGTGAAAAATTTCTATAGATATATACATACATATATATATATTATTTTTTCTGTGTGAATCTTACAGAACGTAATTGTTCCTGCCAACTCCTGGAAATTTGGTGTAAAATGGATCAATATTATCGTGTGTCGTACGAGAAGTAAGGTGATAATGTATAGGTGTGTTTTCTGTATTACCTCTGAATAATATTTGCTCAGATAGGTTGAGGAGATAATTCAGTCGGAATTTCTTAATAGAGTGTAGTTAAATTTGGGGAATCAATATTTATAGAATCAATTTAACTGATAAACTATGTTAGTGACTAGGATAATTTCACAAACTTGTATTAACTATTATGAGAATATTCGGTTTCATTTTATTTATATAAAAGGAGGTAAATATTTAATCATATACGGCATTCTGTGCATTAGAAGCAAAATTTTTCATCACGAATGACGTAGAACTATTTTTGTCATTGATCTTATCGTTAAAAGAAACAAGTGAAATCTGCCTTGAAAACAAATAAGTGTAGCGTAGCACATCTGTTGGAATACTATTGAAGACAATCGTCTCTCTCTCTTGTTATCTTTGCAGATTGACACAGATTAGGAAGTTAGGGTCACTCAATAGAAGCGTGAGGTCTGAGAACTAGCATCTGACAAGTTTCCATGAAACAGCTCTTATGTGTTATCAGCGAACAACATAATTGTGCTTCTTTTCTTTATAATAGTTCCATCCTTTTAAGTAGTTAGCATGAATGAGTTACAGGTTACCTCTTACATGGTTTGTTCCAGTTTCTGTAAAGCCAACCACACATAGTTACAGCTATCAGTGTGGTCATATAATCGCGTGTACTTGAGTAATATATAATCGCGCAAAATTTGTTTTGAGTCCGCATGGCTTACTGGACAGTTGTTAGAATTGCAGTTTTTTACTTTTAAAAAATCGAATTACACTAGTTTTCTTACTTTAGGAAGTGTACTATAGACACATCTTACTCTATGTAGAAGTTACATATAGCGATACTGCAGAAAATATAAACCATAAGAAGTAACCTGCATTTATTTCCCCTCATTTTTAGAATTAAGTTATTATTTTTAATGCTAATTTGCCTTTTCAATATGTTTCTCTTTTTTATACTTTCAGGTTTTTTTTCTTCTTTAAATGTAGAAATAAGTTAGCTTAAAAGGGTTAAAATATAATATAATCTTTTGCATTTTACATTTAACAGGGTGCCTTGTGTGTAAGCATTTGGCGCTTCTACACTCATTAAATATCTTGTTTTAATTTCTCTCTCTCTCTCTAGGCATATCAAGCATGGATATTTCGAAATTTATTTTCTAATTTTTTTTTCTTTCTTTTGCAGCAGATTCCGTATTAATAATTTTCTTTCTTCAAAGTGTGTAGCTATTGGTAACTTGTCTTCATCAGAAATGCAAAACATCTGTACTTCTCAGAAAAAAAAATCATAATATTTAGAAATTAATTTAAAGCACGGTATTAAGATGGGTTTTATTGTTATACAGAGTGAAAAAGTGCATGGTTGGATCGGGAATCGAAACTGAGTTTCCAGCTTACCGTTCCTGTGTTTTAAATTATAGTTCCCAGACTACTCTCTAAATAGCTGTATATTCTTCCAGTCTAAAGTCAGTGTGTAGCCACTAGTCGCAAAATCAATGGTTAGCCACTTAAACCACATGAATTCGCACCTATAGAGTAATTGGTGTGTTATTAATTCAGTTATCCCTTCATTTAGTATGTACGAGCTTATTAAAAAAAAGCAGCAGATTTAAAATGTTTCTGATGAACGACAATATGAACGATGATATATATATATAGAGAGAGACATGATATATCACTGAGTAGAGGAAAGTTCAAAGTTTTATTTTGCCCATTCAGCTTGAACACCGTTTGTTATGTGACAGAAAGGCGAATCGGTAGCCCTTTCTTGTCATATGCAAATTAACTGGTCCCTGGTTATTGAACTCACTGCTGTAAAATTTCGATCTCGCAGATCTCAAAGAGTAGCAGGGTAAGAGTGTCTTTTATGTACCTTCCTCCCATATAAAAATTGCAATCGTTGGCGTGGGAGACCCGGGTTCGATTCCCGGCGGGAGCTCATGTGGTTGGGGTTCCACGTTAATCAGTAGGTCCACGTCTCATACAGCCTCGCTGCTGAAAGGAACGCTAAACTAAAAGTCAACTCAAATATTGTAATCGGGTCACTTAAGATGATCAAGATCATGTTGGCCATTTCTTCCAATCCATCATCCTTGAATTGTGGCATCCAGATACTGAGGTGGACAGCCGTCTTGCATGAAGATAAAATAATCCCAATCTTGTTGAATTTCTGAAAACAACCAGTCTTGGAGCAATTCCAGTCACAATTTCCTCCGGGAAAAAGAAAAAGCCAAAAAATGGTCCAAAACACATGACTACGCCGGGATTTTCAGTCCACCAAATTTTGGCATTGTAGCAACTCACTTTACCAGAGATATGAAATGTCGATTCATCGGCAAAAACAGCCTTTCAGAAAAAGTATCTTCCAAAATTGCAGTTCAAAATTCTGATCTTTTCTCATGATCGTCAGGATGCAATTCCTGAAGTACTACAACTTTTATTCGACTTCAAATGCAGGCGCTTTTTAAGCACACGCCATACCGTTAGTTGCGGAATTGCGAGTTTTCTGCGTTCTCTGCTTGTGGATTTCCTAGGACGACGTTCGAAAGCAGTTTGGATACGCTTGACATCTTCGTATGACGTGCAAGAATGACCAGTGGTTTCTATACCTTTGCATATGCAACTATCTTCTGCAATTTGTTGTACCAGTTGTGAATCAATCTATGACGAGTCGGCTCTTTGTTGAACTCACAACAAAATACACGCTGCACTGCAACAATGGATGCATCCTGCACCACATAAAACTACTTTTTTTGGGGGGGGGGGTCACCATTTTCTTAGGCATTGAATGGAACAAATAGATGGGTTTTAAAACTTTTACCTTTTATTTATCCATTGATATATCGTTTTTCTCTCCTATTGTCGTTTATTAAAAATAAAGATTTTAAATTTGCTCCTCGTCCTTTGAATAATCTGGCTTAATTGTGCATGGATAGTTACAGTAAGAATATTTATTGTTGCACAAGATGATGATTTCCCATATCTCCAGTGAATAAGTTGATTTGGGTAGAATAAAACTAAAATTTGTCCGTACTAGTAAAATTAAATGAAGGGACAAATTATGTTAGTATGTAACAAAATTCACTTTCTGGGAAGTATGTGATGAAAGCTGAATCCTCGAAACCACTGTTTATGCTCTTATTTCCTTAAAAAGGAGGATTAAAAATTTTATATTGTAGGCCATATGAATGCGAGAAGTGAAATACTTTTTGGAAGAAGTTACAAAGCTACTGCAGATCTACCATTGACAAAAGTCTCTCCTAGATTATCAAAAGGAAACGTTTTATCTGTTGAAATTATTTCCCTTTCTTTTTTTCCTTTCAAGATACTCTTGCAGCTGATGTGTTTGTTGTTGTAGATTGCACACAAATAAATATATGTACTATAAACAGAAATAAATTGCAAAAGTAGGCAGTAACGTGAGGAATTAGGTTTTTGACTTAAACTTCCTGCGATTGGATCCTACACAGTTAGAGAAATGTGTCGCAAATTCCAAAGCATTAATCAATATTAGATTTTTCAGACAATCGGCAATAATAATTACCTTAGTATCTACTAAAATATCAAGTTAATATACTATATAGTTGCTAAAATTATTCAGCGACTTCCATGAAAACATCGTCAAATTATTCGGAAGTTTCTACTTAGTAACTTATGCTAGTCATAAGAATAGGTTCCCACCCAGGTTAGTGTCATATTCAGAAGTATTGAAAGTAGTTTGCTTACAGGAAACTGAATATGTGGTAAGGAATGATGTGGTTTGCAAATGTGTATGAAGAAAGAAATATCACATTATGTGATGATAAATTACATAAGTTTTCTGTAGCGTAATTATTTACGTTGTCTTCTCAGATATTGGGAAGCTAACTCTTCCGCGTGAATTGTCGCGTAAAGTAAAATGATCTCTGATACATTGTTCTTTAGACTAACCTAAGTGAAACTTACAGTTAACATTGCACTTGAGATGTAAATGGAAAGACTAGTCCGGTACATACACTTAAGTTATTATGAGACGTGAAAAGAAAGTTTTACTAAGATTCAAAATGGTTTGAAATATAATCTTTAAAAAAAAAAAAAAAAAAAAAAAAAAAATCGCGATTAGTTTTAAAAAATTGACAGATGTGTATATAAATATATAATTTTATACAATCACCTTGAAAGTCTTAATCTCATAATAGTTAATGTTAGTAGTTAGCCCATGCACCCTAAGTTAATGGCAATGAATTGAAAAGTGGGTGTGTAGTTGTTGAATCCACTATACAGTTATATATATTGCTAGTATATATTACCCGTTTCGCTGGGTGGAAATGAAAATTTAAATGCACAACTCCGTATCTCATTTGTTTAGTACCAGTGAAATATGCTGTTTTCGTTTTTAATGGCATCGATTTAAACAGCATCGGAAAGATCATTGATTGTCTCGGCGACCCCGAAAACCATGGATTCGACACTAATATTGGTCATTTTCGATATATATATATATATTTCCCCCTCCCCCATGTTGCGAGCCATGACATTGAAGGTGTCACCGTTCATCTCAGCGACCCCCAAAAATGTGGATTCAGCATTAATATCGGGCATTTTCGATCATTTTTAAATATCTCTTCCTCTCCCTCTCTCAAGTTGCGGGGTTGAATTTGAATTTAAACGGGATCGAAAGTATCATTGTTCATCTAAGCGACCCAGAAAACTATAAATTCGAAACTGATAGTGGCCATTTTCAATCATTTTGTGTGTCTCTTTATCCCCTTCTCCTAAGTGGCGGGGCTGATTTCGGATTTAAACCAGATCGGAAATAATGTCACTGTTAATCTCAATGATCCCGAAAACTATGGATTAGACACTCATATTGGTCATTTTCGATTATTATTATTATCAGGGTTGGCTGGTTTAAACCAGCTTTTTTTTTTTTTTTTTTTTTTTTTTTGAATGGTTTAAACCAAACAAGAAAAGAACGAAAAATGCTTTAAATCGTATGAACTTCATGGTGACGTCTCCACATATGAAACCATCTGCATTACGTTTATGTACTTTTCACCTTTAAATCAAGGGGTCCCGTGTTCAATTCTCGGTCGAACCACAACCCATCTTGATTCGAGGTGTCCCTTTAAGCGAAAGTCTTCTCTGTGATACCCTTGGTATTTCATAAGGATGTTAAGCCTAAACATGCGAAACGAAACCAAATTATATATTTCTGCTTGCCTGAATGAGTGTTGTTTTATAAAGAAGCCAAGGTTACTTAAATATATTGATGGAAATTGGCAAAATTTATCAACTGCCTACGTAGCTTCTAACATCAGCTTGGATTCGACTCCGTTTAAATTTTATTGAGTGATACGTACATGCCAAATTTGTAATTTAATACCCCAGTTTTAGCGTAGAGATTATGATACGTTGACAAAATTTTACATATAAATACATTTAAAGTAATTACAGGATTTTCCCAATGGCTAAGGCGGGAGTTTCCCGATTTATATATAATTGTATAATGTTTTTACTTGTGTAACTGTTTATCTTTTTGTCCTTATGAAATGACACTTGACAATTATATTAACAACTAGGCCTATGTAAAGATCAGTACAACGTATTTTTATCAGGCGTCCTTCGTGAGTGAGTCGACAATCGCATTTGTGACCAATTAGTTCCGGTTTCGTGTCGAAATGGACAGTTGTTTTTGGATGAAGCCGAGAAGCGGTTTGGATTCCGCTTTAAGCTTATATGACCCCTTCCAGCATAACCTTGTTGTTGCATAATAATACGAAGGTGAAACAAACTAATTTCTGTCCATATCTAATATAAATACATAGAGTAAATTATTTAAAAAAAAAAAAAAAAAAAAAAAAAAACGGAGTATAAACCAAAAAACCTGTTTTTTTTTTTTTTTTTAATAAAAACCATGGTTTTAGCCAACCCTGATTATTATATGTAGCTCCCCCTCCTTTGTGTTGGGGCACACGGCATCAGAATAGTCACTGTTAATCTCAGCAACTCATAACACTATGGATTCGACATTAATATTAGTCATTTTCGGTCATTTTTAAATGTTTATCCCCGTCCCCAACAATCAGGGCTGGATTGAAACAGCATCAGAAATGTCACTGTTTGTCTCATGGACCCCGAAAACTATGGATTCAACACTAATATTAGTCAATTTCAATCATTTTTAAATGTTTATCCCCTCCCCTACGTTTACCCTCCCCCTCCCCAACTATCAGGGCTGGATTTGGATTGAAACAGCATCAGAAGTGTCACTGTTTCTCTTATCGATCCCGAAAACTACGGATTCGGGGTCGAATATCGGTCCTTTTTGATCATTTTTAAATTTCCCTCCCCCTCCCCTACGGTGCATCGTCAAAGTGAATAGCCTAAAGTAATCCCTGTCCCTAAAATCACGTATGCTGAAAATTTGATCGAGATTGGTTGGGTGATTCGAAAGTTATTAGGTTTTATTTATACGTCCACCTCCCTCCCCCTTCCCTAGGATCTACCGTTAAAATGAAATAATAAAAATGGTTCCAGATCCAAACCTCATATATGTTGAAAATTTGATTGAGATCGGTCGGATAGTTCAAGAGTTACGTTATAAAAATAGTAACTTTAAGTCTTATATAAATTGATTTTTATATATCTCCCCCTCCTTCTCCTTCCGTACTTTGCTCCATCAAATTTAAATCACAAAACGATCCCAGACTTGAATCTCATCTATGTTGAAAATTTAAGATCAGTCGAGTGGTTCAGGAATTATAAAGTTGTATTTATTTTTTAATACCCCCTCTCCGCCCCTCAGTTTTACCATCAAAGGGAATAGCCTAAAACCAGCCCAGCCTCGAACCTCGTCCATGTAACAAAGTTGATCGAGATCGGTCAGGCGGTTCAGGAGATTTAGTCACAAACATAGTGATTTTCAATTTTATATATATGGATTAGATTATGTTCCTGTTTACTAATGTTGGTGCTAGTCAAATAGGACTTGGTGTGCACTCTGCATTTACATGGATTTAAATATATATATATTTATATGTAGGCTTGGTAAACTCAATTTTCCTTGCAGGTCCACAAGTTAACTATTATTACTTTTAAGCATAAAATTCAGAAGTATAAACTAATTTCCAGCTAAAAGACTTTTTGTTGAAATTTTTTGTGCTGTGTACTATTCTAAAATTAGTATGATTGTGTACGTTTGCTCATCAATAATTAAAAATAAATGAGCAGATTCGAGCAAATATGGTTAATTCCTGTTTTAAAAATACCCATATGATTTTTCTTGTTTTCTTTTCTCTTTTTTCTGTGTCGTTACATGGGTAGACTTGCGCCTAGCCTAGCCTAGATGCTGTTTTCAGGCGTGTGATGAGAGGCAGAGAACCAATAGGGGGCATCATGACCCCGAACACCTGCTACCCTTTGCGGTAAACGTCAAAATCTAGCCTCATGCCAACACAAACTATTTATTAGGTACCAATTCTTTTCTCTTGACAGTTGTTACTTTCATACTCTTAATTTTTATTGTAAAATTCATTTTATTACGGTTAACACTTAGAATTGACCATTCTTAAGATTAAATTGAACTGTTACTTGCAAAGCAGTCGTATTCCTGTGGAGAGAAGAGAGTTGGATACCTTTAAGTAAACATATGTAAAAAGTTTTGTCTGTGTTAGTATTTCCTTGTATTCATTGGCATTTCTCATCATATAATAGAATTTTGTATAGATACATTTCTTCAGCACTACAATAAGTACATATCTTGTAGTACGTAATATCTCAACACAGGCTAGCAATAGTCATTACGCGCTTGAAAAGAGGAGGGAAGCAATTGGAATTCTTTCTTTGCTTTCCCATTTTCTTTCTTTGTTTCTATTGGCAGCGTATATTCAGACATACATGTATATATTCTATTATTTTCAAAAGATAATTATTATATTTAAAAAAAAAAAAAAAAAGTATTTTAGTGTTGTAGATTGAGTTCTATAATTTTTGCTTTGATGTACTGCGACTGTAATGAAAAACGTATCAGAGCAGATATATAGCTTGTTTTCTCTCTCTCTCTCGGTGACTAGCTAGTCTGTGTATTAAGTGGAAGCAGTGTCTGACTCTTGTTTGTTTTTACCTTTCGTAGAAATGCTTATGCCTCCTGGAGAGTTCTTGCCCGGTCCTATATTAACTGATCTTGATCAAACAGGACCTCTTGTGGCAGGTAAGGTATTTTGCGAATAAGCTACTTAATTTAATAAGATACTTATTCAGTATTAATAATAAAAACTAACCTAGAAGTATTGAATTCGGTACCTTTTGACAAGAAGGTAATGCGTACGGAATGTAGTGCGCCACACAAAATTTGAAAGGATGTGTGCTGAGAAAGGCATTACTGCCCAAACGTTCACAATTAGATAATTTTGGATGCTTCTGGGATCGTTTTTAATAAATATGTCTTAATGTTTTCTTTCGAGTATAAGCACGTTTGAAATTACTCATAAACCTTACTGTAGATAACTTATTAACTACTTAAACTATTAAAATTTAATTTAGAGAACTTTGAGGATTCGTATTGAGAAACATTATCAATTATATATATATAGATAGATAGATATAATATACAGGGTGGCCCATTTTAATCTTTCTACGGAAATATTTCGAAAACAGTTAAACATAAATTAACCAAATAAAACCTCAACTAGGAAATGCCATGGAGCACGTCGAAAGATGTTGCGGTGCTCCCAGGGCCACCCATGGGAGCCCAGAGCCCACCTTTATACGGAAATATGGGTCAAGTGACACCTCGTTCGATAGATCTTCAAACACTAAACAGCGTTGTGGCAAAAGATTTTTCATATGGGTCACCGTTTTCAAAATGGCCTCCATGATACGGTGCCTGTATCAGATAAAACTTCCGGTGCCACTAGTATGTAAACGGTTGGAGATAAACAAAAAGAATAAAACTCATATAGGAAATCACAGAGGTATTTATCATTCCACGGCTGGTGAATAATGCAACAGAGAAAAAGATGATTGAAGTAAAAGTGACATAATGCAAAGGAGGAAATTAATTCTTAGTAAATTATCTTTCCAACCTCCCTCCGTAAGTGGGTGAAGCGGGAATAAATAAAATCTCAAATTAGAATTCCACTTTTACTGGCAATAGGTATGGTTTGTCTGAAACATTTGTGTGTAAAAGTGACTGGTACTGTAATGAATAAAAATAAAGTGGAATTCAGTTTGAAGAGTAACAGCCATGTGTATTGCAAAGTGTTATTAGATGAGAAGAAAGAAGAAACTGAAATGCGAATCAAATAATAATAAATTTTTGGAACTTGCAGACATTTTGTCCACCCCTGGTAATTTAACGCAGTGCGTGCAAGATTTTTATAAGGCATCTGCATCAGTATGTACCGTTTCGTTATTAAGGATCACAACTGAAAGTTATTCGGAGTGTAACTGTGGACATCATCTGAGTGAACCTCATATGCTATCACATGCAAGAAGACATAGAAAGAAAAGAATCGAGCCAATATCGTGCAGATGACCTTTCAACAAAAGCATCGTTTGTACACATTGTTCGACAATTTTGTTTCGCATTTCACTTGATTCATTTTTGCTGTAAATCATTGCCTGCAATCAAAATGGAAGATACCCTTTAACACGAATTTTGCCTACTTTTCCCCATTTAAGGTATATCGAACGACACTCGCTTCATGTTTCCATTTAAAATTTTGAAGTTGGGTCCTGAGTCCCCATGAAGGGCGGCCCTGGGACCGCGACAATACCATTCAATGTGCCCCATGGCATTTTCTATTTGAGTTTTTCTTCGATTCATTTATATTCAACCGTTTTCGTATTAGTGGTACTGAACGTTTTATCTGATACAAGCAACATGTCTTCGCAGCCATTTTTAAATACGGTGGCAGACATAAAAAAATCTTTTGCCACAACGCTTTTTGGTTTTTAAAGATCTGTCAAACGAGGTATCAATCGGCCCATGTTTTCATTTAGAATTTTAAAGTTGGGCCCTGAGCCCCAATGAAGGGCGGCCCTAGGAGCATCGCGACACCACCATTCGATTTATCCCGTGGCATTTCCTATTTGAGTTTTTGTTCGGTTCATTTATGTTCAACCATTTTCGAGTTATTTCCGTGGAAAGATTAAAATGGGCCCCCTGTATATGATTTTTGGGGAAAAGGGAAACAATTTCAAATACTTGATTTTCAGATCAAGTTTTTTTAAAACTCACTTTGTTAGTGGAATGTGGCGATTATTGATAATTGTTCCGTAATATTTACAGTATAAGTATTAAAGAACAGCATTCTACTGTCAACGCAAGCACTACCAAATAAGCGAAATTGTTAAGCATCTGTATCTAAAAATCAGGATTTGGAATTCTTTTTAAATACCACAGATATATTTCAGATTAAGAGTACCTGAAGAATATACCTTTTTAAAATCACTGGTTTTTAAATAGGCATGCACTGCTATGTTTACTCACTGTAAGCATGACATTCGGTTCCTAATACCAGGTGTAGGGGACATGCTTGTAGTACTAGTTTATTACTATAAATCTGAGTAACATTCAGTTACTTCTGATCATAAAATATGTATTTACTGTCTATTTCTGCAATATGAACCGTTGTGCTTATGAAAATACAGCGAAAATAAACTTATTTTACGAAATGAAGTCTTACTTTAACGTCCAACGATTTGCCTTTTAAGCTAAGGGACACTATAATTAAGGCAAGTGAATGATGATGGAAGAATTTAGAAAATGGGAATGTGGGAGGAAATGGTAGTAGCCCAAGAAACCCCACGGACACATGTCCACTACAAATTGACTGATCGGGGATCGAACCAGACATCCCAATACCAAAAGTAAACGCTTTACCAGTGATCACCATGATCCTCGCACTTTTCGAGATGGGTTTCCAAAAACCTTTCCAGTAACATGGCGTAATCATAGTAATCTGTATAAAAAGCTAGTGACTGTAAAATGAGGTGGAAACCATTGGTGATCAATCATCTAAGACCTTCACATCAAGGTCTTCAACGCTGAAGCAGTCAGTAGTACCAGGAGGTATGAATTAAGGAAAGAGAAAGAAAAGGGGGGATAAAATTGAGAGATCTAAGTGTGGTATGAAATACAACTACTTAGCTTATGCTATATAATTTTATACTTCTGTTGTTATATAGGACCAGGGGCTAAGAAAGATGTGTCAGTGCCAGGATTGTTGGGCCAAGGACTCCCTAAACTCACTTCAGATCAGCAGGATGCGGTTACGAGAGCCAAAAAGTATGCCATGGAACAAAGTATCAAGATGGTTTTGATGAAACAAACACTCGCGCACCAGCAACAGGTGAAATATATATATATATATTTAATGCTTTTTTTCCCTTTTTCATTTGTTTTAATACGCAGTTTCGTTTTGTAGTATACTTTCATTGCTTTGTATTTTTGATTTCTTAATACGAAAATATATCACCGAAACGTTTGCTTGACTCCAAGAAGCTTCAGTGTTTCAGATTCACAGATTGATTAATAAGCTGTTAATTTTTAATAAGTATTAAAATGTTAATTTTTAATAAGTATTAAATTTTTCATTTGAAAAGTATTACTATGTATAGAAACATTCAGTTTGCTGCTTTTTACTTCAATGTTGTAAAATTCCTGTGTTTCATTTTCCGTTACGTATTATGTAAACACAGGTGAAAGGAAAAAAGAAAATGTATGAAGCTAAAAACGATAAAAATCGCTAGTGACTCATCCTCTAAAGCAAATCTACAATATCTTTATCAAAAACTCTATTTTTTTTCTTAGTCCGACAGAGAATTGTCACAATATAAAATTACATTTGACACAGACAGTGAGGGTCATTACAGTATTATGTCACATTTAATTGGTCAAACAGCACGGATTATTTTTTTAAATACATGTCACGTCATTTTTAACTAGGATATACACGCAGTGATACAATTTTAAATGAAATTTGATGCATTACGAATGATTTTTAACCAGATTCCGTTTACTTTCGGTGATAGGGAAGTCCGTAGTGCGGGCGAGTATTATGGTGGTAAATGGGCCTTTACATATACACGAGAGGGAGACATGTGAGACTGCATTTCTCTTACTCACACATACAAAACCTGTTCTTTAAAGCATCGACGAATGATTACTCAACCTTCGCCACTTTATAATCTGGCTTTTAAAGCTATGAATCTGGATAAAATAAATAATTATATTATTTTTGCTAATGCTGTGTACACAACACATAATTAACAAGCAAGAAATTCTGCAAATCGATTATCTAGTAGTGTTTAGTCCTAACTGATTTATTTAAATCATTTCGTTTTTGTTAAAAGATTGCAGTTCAGTGTGACTTGTTAGCTGTAGAAGAAAGTTTAGTAGATACATGAAACTAAGTAGAATAGTTGTCTATGTGCATCTTATTTTAACTGTGCAATAGTAAGAAACATTCATAGTGTGATTAAGCCGAACTATTGTAGAACGAACTAGCCTTTGTGTATTATACAAGCAATCAGTAGAGGTACGAGTTTTTTGCAATGCGCAATAAAGCGAAATGTATCAGAATTAAGTAATTTTCAGTTTCTTGACGTTTTATGGTATTCTATGTGTATTTTCATCGGTTTCTGTTGCGCGTTAAATCGCGAAATTTCGAACCTTACGCGAAATTTTAATGATCTAAATTCTCAAGGTAAAGCGCTCAAAAGCTATTTGAAAGACAAGAAGCTAATTTTGAAGACTCAGTTTTGTTAGTGATAATTGTAATGACCTTGTCGATTTTATAACTTTCACTGAGACGGACAAATCTCCGACATTACATCTGTTGAGTAGTCTTGACAAACTCAGTACTCGTTGCGGCAGAGCAGGGCATTTTTGGTATTATTAAAAAAAAAAAAAAAATCTAATGCACACTTACGTTTGTTACCAAGTGAAAACAGGGCTAGTATGAATGTAACTTTAAAATATGGGCAGAAAGATCATTCTTGAAGTTTTGTTCCTAAAGAAAAGATTCCCAAACCGCAGAAAGCTTGGGGTGCTTTGGGAAAGCTATTTGATCCTTTTGTAATTGCATGTAATAATGAACCAGGCATTGTTGGGTTAAGGAAGTTGTTTAAAGTTTTGGCTTCATTTAAAAAAAATGGATTATGTTTTACTTACGTTTGCGTGGCTTCCATCAAGCAATACCAATTGTGAAAGGCTATTTCCAAGTATGGGCTGGTGATAAGTGACAAACGTACAACAATGGAGGAGGAAAATGTGGAAACATGTAACATGCTTATGTTTAATGCTTAAATGCAACTTGTGTCTATGAGTTTTCAGAAGACAGCAAAACTTTCCTACTCGTAGTAAGTTTAGTTACCGATTTCCTTCAGTTTGATTTATTAAATATATAATTTACAATGACAAGTGAAATATTCAGTGTATTTTGTTTTCAGGTAATTAATGGTTTATTTCTGTAGTGATCTATGAATAAAAGGAACGATTGTAAAAATGTCAGAGAATACCCTTTCCACAAGAGCTACAAAGTGCGAAACTTTATTTGGAAAATGCGATAAAACGCAAAATATGAAAAACGAAACGCGAAATTACCAAATTCTTAGTGCGAAAAACTCGTGCCCCTAACAGTCAGATAACTTTCACATAACAAAAATACAACAATCACTTTCATATTTAAAGTGTATTGGCGTAAGCAGAGTGAGTGAGTGAATGTATATATATATATATATATATAGGCTAAAAGGGTGTAATTTCTATATACGGGAAGTGCTAGAAACAAATCGTTTCAACGTTGATCGTCATACCAGTTTCAGTGTTGAAGAATATACCCCCTCTGCTGCCGCCAAATAAAGAAGGAAAAGTATTAAAAATTATTTTTGTTCTCAAGACGTCAGGGAGATTAAATTGTGCAGGTTTTATCTCATTAGGCAGTTTTTGATAAGAATGCCCCCCTATCACCCCTAATATATATGTAAATAGTTTTTGAGTTTCTGATTGTAGGCCGAATTGCTATGGATGTTGCAAGTTTCATTCTAATCGTCCCATCATAGGCCAGACCCAAGAGCCTAATCTTTACTCAAGAGTATTCACAATTAACACATTAGTAAATATTTTAAATAAGGATGGAAAGAGAAATATACATTTATCTGTTGAGATTCCTCCACCCCTCTTGTAGATTGAAGTAAGAACATTGAACATTACACCAACTATTCAACTACACTTCAGAGCACGACTCCTAATGACAAACATGATATGCAGTCAGGGCCGCGCTTAGGGTGTCGGGAATTTCCCGAAATGTCATTTGTTCTCAACACAAAGATACCAACCCGCAACGGAGGTTTCTCCTCTATACAGCATCCTCCCCCCCCCCCCCCCGCTCCTTTCCTTCCCAAGTTTTGTTTTAGGAAATTAGATACGTAGTAACTCCGAGAATTATATAATAGTACAGCATGAAACGAGAGAGAAATTGAGTAATGTAAACGCATAGACTCAGGAATGTCATACATTTACAATTAATTCAGGTTATTCATTGACAACACTGATTGAGAAGAGATAACTGTCAGTCTTTGTCTCAACCTCATCGCTTTGTGTATTTTTCATAGAGTATGAAGTTTTACATATATTGTTGCCACTGAAACCTTTCTCACTCAGCAGGTGTTGATGATTGCAGGATCCAACAAATATAATGCAACACCACCTGAGATATGTTGGAAATTACTTCGTGTAAAGCATGCATGTCTCCACCAAGAGCATTATTTCTGGCCGAAAAATTGGTTCCAACAGGGTCGATTTGGCAGCGTGTGGCTGAAAAGTTACAACTTAACACACAAACACGTATGCAGTCTTTATGCGCTCAATGTTAAATGAAAATGCAACGTTGCCATTTACCTGGACATAAGTAAATGAAGTGATTGTTTTTTACGCTAACGTATCAATAGGGCATGTTTCAAATGGGATCTGCCCATCGACAGTACAGTCGTACAAGTGTGTACAGCCCAAACGACTCGTCCGATTTAAAAAATTCCTTCACTTTAGATTGAAAACATCATATTTGGAAACGGATTCCCCTCTTACATCTTGTTGTAACTCGGATATCAAAGTTACCCTATGTCAGGGGACTTTTGAGACATATATACGAGGCATGTTTTTTAAGTACCGTTTTGAAATAATAAAAATATAGCCAATATATTTTTCGTAACAATTTTATTGTTACATGAAAGCCTATACCTTAATCTACTTTTCTACACAGTTTCCACCAATATTAAGGAAATTATCGTATCGTACAACAAACTTTTGAATACTTCATAGAAGTCTGCCGCCTGATTTGACAACCACTGCAACACGGCCGTTTTGACCTCATCGTCTTCGTGTCGTTAACCACTCAGATGCTTCTCCAGAATACTTCTTGAAACTTGAGGAAACTTATCAGATAACGACGAAATCGTAAAGCGTCTGTTCTCTTTCACGTTTTCGTCAGCTTCCTGCACCAAGTCTTCAGTGATGATAGAAGGTCGCCCACTTCTTTCCTCATCATGAACATCAATGCGGCCATCTTTAAACGCTCCAACCTATTTCAGTACCATTCCATCGCTTATGTTTCTTCCATACACTTCACTAATCTGGTGATGAGTTTCAGCCGCTTTCACCCTTTATTACTAAGAAAACGAATCACAGCGCGTATTTCATAGTCGGCAAGATTCTCATTAAGCGGAGGCATTTTACGCAAACCTAAACACGGTCGAATATTTCCGTAATGGCATCTGGCTTGCCAACAGATGAAATGAAATGAAATCTTTGAGTTTTACGTCCCACGGTTATGCCGGTTAGGCGAAAGGAGACGGTGACTATGAGAAATGAATGAAATGGTGGAATGAAGAAAGTGGGAGGAAACGGGAGAAGCCCGAGAAAACCCACGAGCACGGTGTTTGTCCACCACAAAGTCCACACGGTGCGAGCTGGGATCGAATCAGGGACCCCAAGCACCGGAGGTGAACGCTTTACAACTGAGCCCCCGCGCCCCCACTTGCCAACAGATGTAGGTACACAGCGCGCATGTGTGTAATGCCAACCGCAGCGCTTCAGCGGCTGAATATTTAAACGTTACTTACATAAAAACATGCCTTGTGTATATATACATATATCTTGGGAAGGAAATAGCAATTAAAATATGTATTGTGCAAGTTAAACATCATCTTTAAAGAACTGGTTACGGTCTGTGATTGTCAACAAATAGAATAATTTATCCGTAAATTCACCTTGAATAATATATCATTCGGAGATAAATGATTGCCATTATTCCTAAACACATTTCAACAATCCAAAAAAAAAAAAATTCTTTATTGTTTTTGTAATATAGTATTCTGGAGTGATTCTGGACAATGGTGAGTTTTGGAAAAAATTTAGAAATCGTATTTGATAGGAAATTTTCTGCTCTCTCAAATTGATTCAGTTCATTTTCATCCTAAAGTTAGCAGCTCTTAAGAAATTAGCCAAAAACCGAATGAAAGTGCCTCTTCCTCCGTCATTTATTCAAGATGACGCCCTTAGCTAAGTCGGATCGGTAGAGAGTTTTAGTATGTTAATGAGGAAAATATTTAGAACACTTGCCCATGAGCACCGTATAAGTGTATTTTAATTCGACTGACCTAGTAGATCAGACCTCACTTAAAATTGTAGGTTTCGTACTATATAGCCTCAGTATTGACAAAATAGTATAAATAAAAAATAAACAAATCAATCAAATTCGTATTAGTGGAATTTTGAAATAAAGGATGTAACTTACTACTTATTTCCAACACCGAATTCGTAGAAATTGATTTTATTTATACGTTTCTTTTTTACTTCTCCTCAACAGCAGGATTTTAAAACTTACTTATTTTCTCGTTTATGGAAAATGAAGTTGTTCCCAATAGTTACTAAATCATTTTATGCCTAATCACTTAATCCCACTTGTCTCGTGGGAAAGACCTTTTTTCAACTTTTAAGTCGAGTACATTTCATAGAAAGTCGCCCTCTAAGATAAATAAAAGGGATCTGAAACGAGATATTGTCCATTGTATCAATATGTGGAAATTATACATATTTGTACTACATTACCTAATTTAAATTTTCTTTTTTTCCCTTCAGCAAGCTAAGTCTCTCCAGCGGCATCAAGCTTTAGTTCTAATGTGCAGGTTAGTGCAAATTTCTCAATTGGCCCACTGTACAGGTAGGAAGAATGTTCTATGTTTTTGTTCTTCAGGTAGCAGGCTTTTATTCCAAATCGAAGGTGCAGTTAATGTGTGGTTGTGCTCTAGATTTATTACGATGTATTTTTTTCATATATATATCCATATATCAACTGGTCGAGAGATCTGGTAGATTTCTAATTGGAGCTCTTCAGGTGATACATATCTCTTTGTTGCAGCAAATGGCTAGTCAGAGGTCTCAAGTGCAGAGGCAACAGGCACTGGCGCTCATGTGCAGGTTAGCAGTGAAATTGCCTCTTAGACAAGTCATGTGTAAGGTTCTATATGTGTAAGATTGTTACGCTGGATATTGCTCATGTATTTTGGTCAGATATTGCATGCCTTTGGTGCACATTGCTCCGGGTTCAATTCCAATTGGAAGTATAGAATTTTTGTTGTTGTTGGTTCAGAATCATGAGGCAGTTGGAAAGCTAATTAAGAGGAAACGAACTCAGGTTTAGAGGATCAGAAATGTCTATGATGGGAACCGGTGTGCGGATTACATATTGTCATTTGCGAGCCATTTGGTGGAACGAGCGGACTGTAGCCCGTAGATTTTTGTCTCATTTGTAGATCAGTATTCTAATTCTATATTCGGAACTTCGTGCCAGGAAGTTTACTGAAGCCTCTAGTTAAAACAAACAAACAAAAAATGTAATTATATTAGGTATTTTTCGTGGGATAACTGTAAAATGAAGTTGAACCACGTATGATTTAGTGTTGAAAGGGTTTATTGTTTTATTTGTAGAGTTCGTCATGTATTTATAATTAGTTCAGTTTCAAAACTTGACATCGACACTTATTTTCTAAATATGGCTGCAGTCCTTTTGACTTTAGATTTTGAGAAACTTTGAATAGCTAGAAATGTATCCACCTCCAATGTTCTTATGATCTTTATTTTTCTCGTCCTTGTACTTTAAACGAAGGAAGATTGTCACATAGAAAATAGAATACTGGACTACGTGCACCAAAGGCGAAGTGCTGACATCCAGCAACCACACAAATAATCCGTGTCCCCAATAGCCAACTCTTAACTTGTAATGTTTTTATTTATTTATTTTCCAATCTCAGATAGCTCTAGCGACATTCAGCTAAATACGTTCGTGTTAATTATTATACTGAAGTGAACGTAGACAGGTTTCAGAAGTATTTCATCAGTAAATTGAAATGCAGTTGGTTGATACAAAGTGTTGGGCAGCTAAACGTTCAAACATAGTAATAGATGCTTTGGTGGTTATATATATTAAGAGAAAATGTGCATGCAAAATATCCAGTTGTGCATACATATTACATATATTGAAAAATATTTCCAGTTTCATTCTGTATAGATAAAGAATCGGATAATCTTATCAGTGTAGAACTTGCCATTTGTAAAGAAAGTAGTATGAAGAAAATACAAAGCATGTGGAGTTTATAGTGCGTCAATCGACCGCTAACCTACCTTCATTGTTGCTATCGTGAATTTCTGTACTGTACAGTTCACTTAGTTTACAGTTCTTAGCCATCAGTAGATAATAATATAGTATGTCAGCAGTGATGTGGGCTTCGTAGTTACACAATCATTGTGTAAATTTCCCAGCTCTGTAGTGAACCATTTAACGTAAGATAAAGCTGTTTGTTTGGAACAATTCAGCTTTTCCTAAAGTATGTTGATGTCTCTCCTTTTATATACTGATAGTAGACTAACTTTACACTGTAGTTAATGCTGGGTAATGATGAACTGTTGTACAAGTAAGTGGTATGTTTGTGTACAAATAGAGCTGGAGTACTTGAAACACTAACGAGCGTAGATAAGAGAAAGAGTATGGTGGACTTAATTATGTCAGATTAAATCTATATTAGCTATCTATATCTCAGAATTTTCCCATTCTTTGGCTCTTTCCCAGTCTCTTAATATAGGATTAACCATGCGCTTTTATTGCCTTATGTTTTGTGTAATTAAAAGTAGGTCAAATGTGCTAGTTTCATTTTTCAGTTAAAAACATATCACACATACATCAATCAGTTTCACTGACAATCAGCATTTATGTAATACAGAAGCTGATTCGTTTCCATCGAAACAAATTGAATTTGTCACTAACCTAGGATATTCAACTATCGGTCATGTTCGGTATGATGACCACCGGTATGGATTATTATACACATAGCAGTTTCCACTGCACCTGTACCAGGAGATGTAGTGTCCCACTCCTGCTTGCGGGATTTCTAGATACACTTTACTTTGCGAACTCGACTTGATGAAAGGCACCATTTGAGCAATCATGGAACTAACGTCCGGACTCTTAACGGGAATATCCTTGTACGGAATAACATGAATACATATACATATGTTATGCAGCGGTAGAAGGTCACCGATATTTTGGCCATGTAACTTGAAGCTTTGTCCAGGTGCTGTTCCCCATAGTGGGTGTTGTCGGCATATATTGTAGGTATATCGTCCGTATAAGCTGCAGATAAAACATATTCGTGGTAAGAGCATCGATTTTAACAGTGTTTTCGACCTTCCATATCTTGAGTTCCTCGGTAGCAAAAACCAGTAACAACAACAAAACTTTTCTAGAAATATTGTTTCCTTTGGCATACAAAGTTAACGCTGATCGTTTTCATGAACACCTCTTAAGGAGTGATCCGAACTTTTCCACAATCACTTAGGTAGATCCATGCCTCTTCCATTGTTACAACTATAGGTAGATCCATGTTTCGTCCATTATTACAAGTTGTCAATGCACACCAGCTAGGTGGTGATTGTTACAACCTTTTACCCTCGTTCAATTATATTCCATGATGTTAACTGATGCACGCTGGCCTTGTCAGTTTGCATCCTCAATTTGTGATGGATTACATGAATTCGTTTTTGATTTGGCCGCATGTAATTGTTGGCTACAAAAATCGGTGGTAATGGATTCTCACTGACGCCCTGTTTGGATGCGATTTCGTTGTTGGTGTGGGTTGTGGAGGAGGCTGCTATAACGCTTCTTTATAAAACAGTGGCCCTCCTGCCACAGAGATAGTGTTCCGATGCTGTTTAATCCAGGCAGTAGAAGATTTTACCTGGAAAAATTACTGGTAGTTCTTACTTTTGGTTTTGGGGTCGCGGAATCTGATTTTTTAACTTTTCACGAACCTTGCTCCGAAATTGTGAAAGATACCCACCAAAAATATTTTTGTTTGTTTTTGAAAATCACCTAGAAATTTGGGAAGTAGACAAAGTTTGCAACATAAAAGGTCTTATGACATTTTGACGTAAAATGAACAGGATGGGGAGTGGATCGCTAGGGTCCACAAAACATACACTTCCTAGCTACGACAGGGTGTCTATTGGTCACGAAAAAGTCACGAAATCAGAAAACTGTCATGAAAGCCACGAAATTTAGCTTTTGGGTCACGATTTTTTTTTAACTACAAATGTGAGTAAAGATTGGAAAATTTTGTTCTATAAAACGTCAAAATTCACCATCAAAAATGTCTATGGCCGGTTTCAGACGCTACCAAATCACAAGCAAAGTACGTTTCTATCGCATGGATGAAATTTTGGCCTAATTCGCACCCAAATTCGCTCTTGAAAATGTTAGGAAATTTTATGATTTGCTAAAGAAAAGGTCACGAAATTTCATTTTGGAATTTTAGTAGACACTCTGTACGAGCTTGCCTACGGTAAGTTACGCAACTCTGCAGTTAACTACTGACATTGTTTACGTTCGCTCTCTCGTCTTACCCTTAATCTTTTGCTTCAAAACTCCTTCCCCTTCAGTCTTCCTCTTTTTCAGCGTGTAGAAGTCCCCAACCCCCTATCTCTTCCTAAACGAAACATAAAAGGGGGAAGTACTTTTCATTGTAAATCCTAAAAATAACGTTTTCTCTGTCAAGGGTTGAAATTTTGAAATTTGACAAAAATAGTGTTCCCAAATTTTCAAAGTAAAATCCGGGACACCTTATGAAAATTTACAGTATAGTCGTAGATAGGAGTTCCATATTTCTAGACTAAAATACCGAGACATCAATAAAAATTTTCAGTATTAGTTACATATATTTCAGTATTAGTTACATATACAGTAAAAATTAGTTACATATATTTGAGGTTACTGTTATTGCCATCGGGAATGCGAATTTGATTTTAATCTTGTGAGCGGGAAAAAAAAAGTTGATCACCTACATCTCGTTTGAAGCCCATTTTCTTGTAGGATTAAATTAAAATTTTTAATAAACGGCTGTTTGATAGTATGAACATATTACATTAGAAACTGATGTCGTTGCGAATAAATGTAGTAATTGAGTCACTTGTACTTACCATTCCTACCGAAAGTTAAGGAGTTAATATCCTACCAAAGAAAGAAAGAAAAAGAAAGTGTGAAAAAGAATCAATAAAATGGAATGGGTTACAGGAACTTCTAAAAAGTAGGAATCTACTACATTGCAGGAATTTCCAGATGTGCAATCTTGTTAGTAAATTATTTCTGTAAGTTGACTGTCGATATCCTTGTTAGTATCGTAGAAATAATATTAGTTCGTTTTGGAGGGAAACCAGACATTTTGACGTCTCGAAAAATTTCTTAGGAACAGCGGGACAGGTGATGTTAATCCAGGTTTATCCCAGCTAAAACAAGATGTCTGGGATCCTTAGATAAAAACCAAGAAAATTCATATGTACAATCATGTTACAAGGCAGTTGAAACATGATTTAGTATTTCTGAGCGTAACTTTCTGCTCATCTAACCGAAAAGGAGAAGAAAAGAGAACCAGAGATGCATCTATCGTCAATATTATATATTTCATTTGTACAGGTCAGGGCCCCTATTTTGAGGGAGGAAAAAAACTTTTTTTTCTCATAAATATGGAACATATGATAAATAAGAGCTGATCTTACGTTTGTCACTTCATAAATTGGAGCAGGTAAACTTTACCTTAATAATGAAAAATTTTTGAGGGGAAAAGTATTAAAAATTCGACATCTGAATTATTTTCGGGACATATTTATTATTCTCCGTTTGACTGCAGGCGAGGGTCGACGTTCATGTGTGTCACATGGATCACTATCAGATCCGTCAAATGTTGCTCCATGGGTTTTACCAAAGTCTGAAACATAAGAAATATTATCCAGTCAAGCTGAAAATCAAGTTCATGCGTAACAAATATATAATTAAGTCCCGTTTTTAAATCGCATTCATTGATTAATCGATTTTAATGATTAGTCTAGTAAAGATAGCTCATTTTTCTTCCAAGAAAGGAACAAGTTAGTAACAAGCTGAAAATTGGTACAGAAGTAGGGGAATGTGTCAGGAACAACCTACTAAAAGTCTCCTAAAATCCCACTGTAGCTTTTCCCGCAATTTTCATGAATGTCCGCCATCTTCAGACGATGACAAGGAATTTATGAAAATCATCACCCTTTACGTTTATTCCTCTAGTCACCGTTCTAATTTTCACAAAGCCATGTATCATATGTGGTTGAAACGCTTATAAGACATAAAAACTAAGTAAATAACATATATGTCCACCGTGCTAAATTTCTAGAAGAGGAAGAAGTAAAAAGCTTTTTTTTTTATTTTAAAAAAAGATATATTTTGAGAAATTATGGGAAGTCTGCAACACTGACAGTTATCGCACATCAACAAAACAACACCAACAGATGTCCTTGATATTTATCTCAAACATAGCCAACAATGACACAAATCGGTAAAGTACAAGCTGAGAAAAAAATAACCAATATTACTTTCTGACTTCTCTGTACGAAAGTGCATAAGGTGACATTCACTTTCGCAACTCTAGTCACTTTCTGTCATTACACAGGACCAAGAGTTATATATCATCGAAGAAATGTAAATTCGAACGAGGTAACACTTATACTAATCAAGCCCAATCTGTGAAAGAAGCATAAAACCCAAAATTTCCGAACAAAACATGATTTTCATATATTTTTTTTTAAATTTGCAACACTGACAATTATCGTATGTTAACAAAACTCCACCATCGTTTTCACTATCATAATTATTAATTTACTTTAAAATGGTGTACATTTTTGCGAATTGAGTAAGTTTTGTGACGCATAGTTTTACACCACATAAATATAGCACAAAATTTATTTGCTGACAGTATTAGAAAGTAACGGAAATTGGTAGTCTCGTTTGCATGGGAAAACCGTAATTCACACACTTAAAATCACTCTCAACTACAATAGTCATTTTAATGTAATTCTGTTTTTAAATGTCTTGTTTATAACTAACATGCAATCAAACTTAATGTTTACATTAGATGTTAGTATGCACTTTAAGAACGTTTTTGTAACTACTCCATTCAGACTTATTTTATTAGAAATCAATGAGATTATCATTGTTACCTCGTTCCTCTCCATGGTCTTCGTCATTTGGTTGTGCATTCAAACATCGAATTCCTCGACACTGACGACATAAATTATATCACACAATTCCGGCTTTCCGACAACCGCACATACTACGATCATAGTCCATTTTACAATTTCAGGATATTAAATGCATGATATTATATAGATAGTGTTCCTTGGTCATTCTTGCTGGTACAAGAATATCTTTTAATGTTTTCCATCCATATTGTCACCCGCATATCATTTCCGCGGCACAATTGAACTTGATGATACAGTCTCAAGATACGATGTTTCGCAACATCGCTGGTGGGTAGCAATGTAGCTAATTGTATTTCGTTGTGAAAAGGACAACGACTTACAGCACTGACGTATGAATGATACTGGAATTCATCCAATGAGGTTACTGTTGGTGAACAATCGTAGAGTGTTAATAGAAATGATGTCCCAGTTTCAATCAGAGAATACACATTAGCATTATCGTGGTTGAAAACTTAAAGTAATTGGAATAAATCTTCCTGTTTTTGAGATAATTGCAATGCCTTTTTCTTTCCCTGTCGATACAAACAACATGATGTGTCACATCCAGTTAAAGCACGGTAACTGAGCAAAACAGTTAACTTATTGCCCATGTATCTTGCAACTTCTTCGTTCTAAATTGTGTAGACTTTCGAAATGTGATTTACTAATTATTACCTTGTGCAAGGAAGAGGAGTAAAATGTTAACATCCTTGCTAATTACTACGACGTGCCTACAAGGATTTAAAGACTTGGCCACAGCAGTTTTCATTTTAAGTGTGCGTCAACATCACACCTTGCTTGTTGAGTTTGAATTCCAACTTGTGGCAAATGAATCATCAGCTCATGGGTGAAACAATCCTTATTTTTGGAATTACCCAAGAATTTATCTTTTGTAGTTTATAATATGGTTCCATTTGTGAATAACACCAAAGCTGAGTGAACATTTGACTCACGTCGTTTCCGTTAAGCGGATCTTCTACAGTTTTCAGTACAATATCTATCAAAAATAACTTGCTGTCGTTCCAAAGTTTGTGAGTACATAAGATACAAACGAGTTGTACACGTCAAGGTATGTTCCATGTTGGTCAAACATGATGTAGAAGTCAGTCTCCATCTATAATGTACACAGTGTTTTGAATTTGAGGTTTAGAAACTGTAGGATATTCAAACATGTCACACAAAGCAAACTTTTTCGTTTTCCTCATGGACATTTCTTTGAAGAGAGAAAGTGGATAGGGTGCAAGCTCGTAAGCAAAACACTGTCGGAGTTCTTCTTCGGACTTCACTACGCATATGATTCGGTTGAAGATTAGCATGTTTACAGCCAGTACCTCATCACGGATGCGTACTGCATTGTGCATTGCAGATAGTGAGATGACTCTAACTTCTTGTTTAAGTTTCACATTTTCAAAAGTCTGTCCAAACATTCCTTCCATAGCAACCAATCCGATTTCCTTTGCTTTATCACAGTTGACCATTTCATTACCCACCATGGCAATTTTTAGGAACACGAGCTCTTGATATGAAGGGAATGGGGAATGCTGGCAAAATTATCGCAAGATTTTTTCTACATCTAATATATCATTCGATTCATTGCTTTGGTACAGTTCCACATGGCGACCAGTGTGAATATCATGCTTATCTTTGCTTAATAATTTTTCAAGACATTCTAGTAAGTAACATGCTGCTGGCATACTAGACCCACCTAGATATTACCTTTTCGGTCATGCCTCTCCCATGGATCAGTTCACCACTGCTCTTCATTGTTCTCATTAAAATCTGCTCAATCGTCATATCAGACCATATACCACTCCAAAATAAATCTTTCCTGCGAATAGTAAAGTAATCGTCTCGTAAAAATAGCTGGAACTCATGAGGATCTATTTCATCCTCCAACCGCAACATTTCTTGTAAGTACAGGCGTGCGTATTTGGCATACAAAAGATGTAAAACTGCATGGAAATATGGTAACATTTCGCACGCAGTGAAGATGAAGATTCCAATCTCCAGTTCTTTTGGCACGAATGAAAAGGCGCATAATTCCTACAAGCTGAAAATACAACGCAAATAACTTACACGTACGGCTTTTCTCTGCACCGGCGTCCATGAATAACTTCAGGTAATTTGCAATCTTGATTATATTTGAGTGTTGAACAACTACATTAGCATCGATATTTTCGTCAGTCATTAGGGTAATACAACCATTTCGCAATTGACGTACAAACTCCTAGTGCGGCCTAATTCATTAAATGTATATATAATGCAATTGCTAACTGTGTTAAAAAATGAGCTCGCAGAGCACGAGCATAAGAATGGCCTGACATCATCTGTGGAATAGAGCTACTAGCATGCACGCAAGACCAAAGTTCTTCAAAGACACTACCTTCCATTATATATGCAACTGCTCCCAAAAATGACATCAATGTGTGGAAAACCTCAAGTCTAACAACCATCAACGATAATTCACCAGAACTTCTACATGTTGCTACAATGTCACATGCTTTAGCGTATAAAGGTTAATCTAACGTGACTAAGAACGTTTCTTGCTTGTGCCCTGCACATTCTTTGGTGGCAAACATAAGCGCCGAGTATAGCAACCATGCTTGTTGTTGGCTGAAGATTGATGAAAGATCGAATCACTACTTGAGATGTTTGGTAGTTAATGTTGTTGCTTGTCATCAGCTGCATGAATCCATTCCAATTAGGGCAAGTTGGTGTCTTCAACCACTTGAGTATCATCCACGTTACATCATAAAAAGGTGGGTTTGAGTTTGAATATTCAGAACATGAAGGCATCTTATATCTTCATTGATTAAATCCGAAAGGCCATCAACTTTGCGTGTGTACGTTCTTTGAGTCGAGGTGTTGCTCAATGATACACGAGCGACTAAATATGGATGGAAAACATTAGGAGATATTCTTATACCAGCAAGAATGACCAAGGAATACGATCTATATAGTGTCTTGCATTTAATAACCTGTAACTGTAAAAAGTGCTATGATCGTATGTTCGGTTGTCGGAAAGCCGGAATTGTGTACTCTAATTTATGTCGCCAGTGTCGAGGAATTGGTTGTATGAATGCACAACCAAATGACGAAGACCATGGAGAGGAACGAGGTAATAATGTTAATTTCATTGATTACTAATAAAATAAGTCTGAATGGAGTAGTTACAAAAACGTTCTTAAAGTGCATACTAACATCTAATGTAAACATTAAGTTTAATTGCATGTTAGTTATAAACAAGACATTTAAAAACAGAATTACATTAAAATGACTATTGTAGTTGAGAGTGATTTTAAGTGTGTGAATTACGGTTTTCCCATGCAAACGAGACTACCAATTTCCGTTACTTTCTAATACTGTCAGCAAATAAATTTTGTGCTATATTTATGTGGTGTAAAACTATGCGTCACAAAAGCTTACTCAATTGGCAAAAATGTACACCATTTTAAAGTAAATTAATAATTATGATAGTGAAAACGATGGTGGAGTTTTGTTAACATACGATAATTGTCAGTGTTGCAAATTTAAAAAAAAAAAAAAAATATGAAAATCATGTTTTGTTCGGAAATTTTGCGTTTTATGCTTCTTTCACAGATTGGGCTTGATTAGTATAAGTGTTACTTCGTTCGAATTTACATTTCTTCGATGATATATAACTCTTGGTCCTATGTAATGACAGAAAGTGACTAGAGTTGCGAAAGTGAATGTCATCTTGTGCACTTTCGTACAGAGAAGTCAGAAAGTAATATTGGTTATTTTTTTCTCAGCTTGTACTTTACCGATTTGTGTCATTGTTGGCTATGTTTGAGATAAATATCAAGGACATCTGTTGGTGTTGTTTCGTTGATGTGCGATAACTGTCAGTGTTGCAGACTTCCCATAATTTCTCAAAATATACCTTTTTTAAAATAAAAAAAAAAAGCTTTTTACTTCTTCCTCTTCTAGAAATTTAACACGGTGGGCATATATGTTATTTACTTAGATTTTATGTCTTCTAAGCGTTTCAACTACATATGATTCATGGCTTTGTGATAATTAGAACGGTGACTAGAGGAATAAACGTAAAGGGTGATGATTTTCATAAATTCCTTGTTATTGTCCGAAGATGGCGGACATTTATGAAAATTGCGGGAAAAGCTACAGTGGGATTTTAGGGGACTTTCAGTATGTTGTTCCTAATACATTCCCCTACTTCTGTACCAATTTTCAGCTTGTTACTAATTTGTTCCTTTCTCAACCTTATTTTTACTGGACTAGATGCATAGTTACAAAATCTTGCCGGAGAAAAATAAAAATGAGTTAAATTGTGTTCGGAAAATTTTTAGTTTTCGTTCTACACCCCTGTATGTTGTATTTCGTACGACTGGAGTTCTCGAGCAGCATAGGTCAGTGAGTCATAGGGCTGGGGGAAAGGGAAGGGCCAATTGACAACAAGGAGGGGAAGATGTGCCCCAAGATGATCGAAAGACAAGAGAGCGATGAATAGGCAACGTCATGACAACGTGGAGTTACTGTATGATATCCCGGCGCCGAGGTGTTTTCCGAGTCGCTGTTCATCCTACGTCAAAATTCATAGGTCGTTCTTGTTGCAAATTTTGTCTATTTTGAATTTCTAGGTATCCCCCCTTTAAAAAAAAAAACTTCAAAAGACAATTTTTTCGGGGGGAAGGTAAAATTTCGGATTGAGCGACAAAAAAAAAAAAAAAAAAAAAAAAACATTTCCAGAACCATTATTCGTCTTTTCCGGTAAAATGTCCTATTGTTTTATATATATATTCTCCCTCTTCGTCCAAGGGAGAAGAGAAGCCTTAACGTATCTTTCCCAGAAACTATCTTTTTCTGCGGCAATTTGCTGATTACAACCACCTTCACCTTGCTATACAATACCTGAGCGACTGATACACTTGTGGATACAGTTTCGTTGCTCAGTGAAATTCAGTTTTACAGGGGTCTGTAAGTTGTTTCGATAAGCACCGCGACAGTCTCTATATACTTGTTGTCTTAAAACTTTAGACTCTTAAGTAAAATGCTTGGTCTGTTTAGTTTAACCACGTTTAGTCATGTTAAATACTAAATAAATTATAACTCACCTATGTAATACAGTAACACTTGTATTATACCACAGTATTTAAGAATGTTTATATGGAAAACTGTTGAATGTTGTTGCATTATACAGATATGTTTTTAAATTATAACTTCTGCATTTAAACAGGACTGATTTGTTGAATATTTTCTGTGGTCTGCCCATTCTTCAAAATTACCACACTAAATATTTTTTTAAATGAAAGGACAAAGCAGTAATAATTCAAGTAGGTGAAGCGGTTTTAGGGTTTATCATTTTCGTCTTGAACTTATTAAATAACCGTGTTTAACGTTATTATGACGGATTTTTCGTGAAGAAGTATGCATAACTAAAATTTCGTGTTACGCGCGCCTATGCGCTCCACGAGAAGTTAATATTCTTACGATTCAGGTTAGTAAAGTAATTTTGTTAATAGTTTAACTTCCAAGTAAATTAATAATTAGTCGATTATAATGACAACAGAGTTTACGTACCTCATGAGCAACATGAAACTCATAATATAATACCATCGTGAGTGATCATAATAGGGAGTGACACACATGCAGTACCACAATACCAATAAGTGATACGAACTAGATCAGAAAAATACAGGACTTTTCGACTAACTATCGAACATCTTTAGAAATTGATATAACGCAGCAGTGGTACTCATAATAGTTAAATCGCAATTATGTTGTCCCAGAGTAAAGCAGGTGAAAAGCAAATTAAATTTTTGAGAACAGACATATTAGTAATTCTTTAACATTTACATTATTCATAAACTCATTTAAAATTTCGATCAATCTCGGCAACATTTAGCGTGAAGGAAGATGTTGGACGAAAGAAAGACTTACCATATCATTGTGTTAATTTCTATCATCATCAATCAAAATCTCACATCATAAGTAACAAAATCGCGATATGGAATTTATTTCGATCAGTCTGCATCATAATAAATTATAAAATTAGGTTATATGAATCTGTTACCAATATACGAAGATCATGTTTTCATTAGAAAATATGCTGATCTACTGTCATTCTCTTTAGAAATGCACGAAGAGAAAGAAAACCATTGCCACGGATAATTACATAAAGCAGCAAACTTTATAGATTCAGAAAAGTTCTGAGTTGATTATATTAGACTTTCAGAATTGTAAAAAATTTACATTCGAGCATGTTTGTATTCCGGGCAAGTAACTAAAATATGAACAACAAATAGCACACATACAAGAAACAAAAAAAGTAAATAAATTATAGAAAAGAGTTCAGGCATTCAGAACAGGAAATAATAAATCAGCAGACACTCAAATAATTGAATAATAAGTTTAACTCCCATTATAATAATTGTAAGGATTTATAACAGACATTTATGGGCTTGTACAATTGAGGAATACCATGATACATTTTCTGAATTCAGAAGTTATGAGTCATAATTTACTGAGTGAAACATTAACTATAAAATGTATAGTGCTTCACAGAATAAATGCGCCGATTTGGCATTCTTTTGTTTAATTTTTTAATGCATCATTTTAAATTAGAAAGGTAAATTCAATTGAGCGTGTTGTATGCTAGAAAATAAAATACGCATTAAACTGAAACTAATAATGAAATATTATTACTTAGTGTCTGTACTACAAATTACTGTAACGCAAATGAGTATTTTTATGAAACTTTGTATTTCTCCTAATTCGATTTTTGTTAAAGGCAAGTCGAGATTTTGTTAGAAAGCTAATTTATCTTGGTAATGTAGTACGGAAACAGTTATTTTAAGGTGTTACATGCATCTTGTGTGGTACGCGTATTATTCGATCTCCTGTATTATTATATCATCATCAATTTCATTTTAATTAAATTTTTGAAGAATAATTACCTATAGTTTAACAATTTTGGATTTCAGCGTGATGAAAACTTTTATGTGAATGAGCGGTGAGCCTGGGATTACGTATGTGTAAGTTCCATGTTGCTCCTGCTTATTGTGAAAGTAGCTGATAAGAGCTGATTGACAAGAAATCTAATATTAATTTTACTTCGAAGAACGTAAATAGTAGTGAATGATGATTACTACTAAGATTGTGCATTTTAACCACTTACAAAAAATGTAGGTAGTTTTATTGAATCGCAGTTGAATAGACGTTACAGTGTTTTCAATATACAGTATATTTGTAAATGAAAGGTAAACTATAGGAATAAAGTAAAACTTTTAAGACATTCAAATTAAACCGATGGATTCCAATTTGTTCTATTTATTTATTTATTGTGTGATAAGCAGAGAATTAATGTTATAGAGGAAATAACATAATGAACCTCAATAATGAAACTGTTTATTACCACAAAATAATCAAAATTTTTCGTCTGTCAAACTTCAGATACATAATTGGCATATTATTTAAGAAAACTCGTTGGAGAAGAAAGCATTTTAACATTAGCTGCAAAAGTAAAATCTTCATTCAGTTAATAACCTGCGGCATTGTAAATCTTGACATAACAGCGTTCAATCAGAAACCATTGTTTTCTTCACTGAAATAAGATTCGAACGAAATTGCTTCTTGTATATATTGTAGAAAGCGATTAAAGACTGTTAACTGTTAGCAATCACGTCAACAATCATCACATCTCAGATATTAAATTTTAATCGTAAGAATTACTTGTCTTGAAATGATTGTATGGATAGTATGTATATATATCCTAACTATATATAAAACTACATGAGCTGACAAATTATTGAGCACTTCCTGTAGGGCCACAATGATTTAATTTGATATGATTGTAGGTTTTAGGGACAAACCCACAGAAAAATTGCCAAAAGTGAATATTTTTAATTGGTAGAGGGTCTAAAGAGGGGGATGAAGAATTTCCCATGTTATTTAAATGAGCTTTTACCTGAACCTGTAATCTCATGTTTTAGGTACTTAAAATTGGAATAAAAACTTGAAATTCGGCATGCTTGTACGTTTTCGTTAGCGTTACCTGAGTGAATCATCACTAAAAATTTCCAACCATAGAGTGGTTTTATGGAGAACCGAAAAACCTTCCCCATGTTATTTATATGGGACGTCTTCTACACCCCAAAATGTTAGGCACTTCCGGCAGGATTAGAATCATGAAATTCATGATTATAACCTTCCAGGACTAACCAACAGGAAAATTGCCAAACTAACTAACTAACTAACTAACTCTATGGCCTATGGAACCCGGAGGTTCAGTGCCGCGTTCACAAAAGCTCTCCACTGACTTCTATCCTTAGCTAATTGCATCCAGTTTCTACTTTGTATTCCTATCTCTGCGAGATCCATCTTAATATTATCCTCCCATCTTCGCCTAGGTCTTCCTAATGGTCGTTTTCCTATGGGTCTACCAGTCAAGACTTTGAAAGCGTTTCTACTTTCTTCCATTCTAGCTACATGACCTGCCCACCTAAGCCTCCTAGACTTGACGACTCTAACAATGTTGGGCAATCCGTATAAACTATGTAGTTCCTCGTTATGAAGCTTCCGCCATTCCCCATTCTCGTTCCTCTTGGGTCCGAATATTCTTCTCAGGATCCTGTTCTCAAATACTTTCAGTCTATGTTCTTCCCTCAGAGTAAGCGACCATGTTTCGCAACCATACAGAACAAGAAAATTGCCAAAAGCGAATATTTTTAATTTTTTAGGGGTCTAAGGGGGGATGAAGAAATTCCCATGCTATTTAAATGGACGTTTTCTTGGGATACAAAATATTATCTTTTAGATAGTTGAAATAGGAAAAGAAGAAATAGAATTATGAGTTCAAGAGGTGCGGGGCCGTAGGCCAAGCAAAGAGTGTGTGTGTAAGGGCGAAGGGGGGGAAGGCAAATTTAGGAAGTATGAAGAGCAAGTTCACCAAATTCACGGTTAATACAAAAGCCGATAGATAAGAAATGCGAGGCCGTAGGCCGAGCATACTCGGGGGTTTGGGGGCGGAGCCCCTAGCTAGCCAAAGGCTAAGTATATATATATATATATATATATATATAGTGCTAGAAGTACTCGTCTAAGAAATATAAACCAATAACGGATATGGACCTTCAGTATTTTCACTGAAATTCCAGAAAGTGTGCGGAAATTTGCTCGTAAACAATTGACTAGCTTCCTTTTGTGTTTGAACCCTAATATTTCTTGCAGGATTTGATGTAGGACTGAACCGCATAAAGTTTCTTCTAGCAGAACTAGTTGAAAGTAATTGAAAGTATATAACAGTACGACAGAGTTGTGAGACAATTCAAAAAGTTCCGTTCCAATTCAAATTTAAAATAATTATGACTGTGTTCTATAATTTGTCGGCATTTGAATGAATTTTGGCTTAAAAAATTTGATACTTGAGAATACAATGATTTTTCTTCCGTCATAGAAATTCAAATGTAGAAAGAGCATTTGAATCAATAAGGAATGTGTAGCGGATAGCTTAAAAGAACAAACTTCTGTAGCACTCAGACTTGTGTACTATTTAGGAGCGTCTGGTTGCCGTGAGGAAATATCCATAAGCTAAGCTATGATTCGTTACGTACAAATGCCGCTTTGCAGAAGCACTAAATTGACGATGAGAGGAAAAGAAACTAGAAGAAAATCTATTCTTCGTCCACAGTTACTAGAAACTTCCAGTGGTTACCTGCAAGGTGTTTGTACAACTTTCGAATTTCATATATCTCTCCACGATATATGAAAGGCGCAGCATATGAACTCTGGCCCACATTCGTCTGTACCAGTTGTAAGTCGTGGGCAGTTACGTGATTTATTGTTTCGGGGAAACTTTTTTACTGTCTTTGTTATTTCTGTATCAGTAGATGAGTTCTCTTCGCAGCAAGAAACGCACTTTTTGTATGTCAAAGGAACTCTTGGGCCTCCGATGTGTACGCTGCCCATTATTGGAGGTCCCATTAACAGCAGAGGTACCCGTTTTGTTGCGTTTCATTCTTCCTTTTGATACAAACCTTTTGTCATACACGGTATATTTACTTGTCTATAACTATAACCAGTGTCGGAATGCGTACAAATGTAGCCATCCTAAAAGCTATATAACCACACAGGTACATTACGCTGTATTCTCTGAGAGTCAACACACAGTACTTTGTAATTACCTCCAACGACCGTTCTGCTGTTGCACACGTGGTACTTACGTAAGATCAAATTTGATACTATAAGCGTAAAATGATCTGTTTTAGAAGCATGTGTTAGTTTAGTTACATTGAATTTTAAATCAAATTTAAATTGTATTTTATAACCCTATATTTTAATTGCTAGCTATATGGTATCATTCTCGAATCTCAGATGGCAAGGGTTTAATACTTTGACTAGGTGTAGCAGATAGTAAGAACAAACTCCAGTAACGTTCAGGTGATTTTTTTTTTCGTCCTAATTGTTACAGATTACATGAAAAGTTAACTTTCGTTAAATTGTTTCATTTTCTCTTTATTTCATTTATTTTCTGTTCGTTAAGGATATGCTTCGGCATTTTGCTAGTTATTTTGTATATTTTCAGAGTGTATGTTGGGAGCATAAGTTTTGAACTAAAGGAAGATACTATTCGCCAAGCATTTCTTCCCTTTGGACCCATTAAATCTATTAATATGTCGTGGGACCCAGTAACACAAAAACACAAAGGATTTGCGTTTGTGGAGTACGATATTCCAGAAGCGGCACAGCTAGCTTTAGAACAAATGAACGGTGTCACCATAGGTGGAAGAAATATAAAGGTATAGTACCAAGTAATAATTTTTATATTTTTTTCCTTTTGTTAATTTAATCGTGAATAATTTTCTGTCAGGTGGGTGTTGTGTATGTAATACTGAAAATATTCAGGAAGATGAGATCATAGCTAACTCCAACAAAGAATGAGGATTTTAGAAAATGTCTATAGGAAAATGTTTGGTTTGTAAATTGAAAAAGTTATGTAATATGGAACTGCATAATATGTAACTGAAATAGTATTTTGTCATGCATCCAGTGAATTAGAAATTAATTCAAACTTTGTGATCCGTGATTTTTTTCAACGACTACTAAATTGGTGACATGTGTGTAAATTCTTGCCTTCTATTAGAATTCTTCAGAGGAAAGCAAGTAAAATTTTCAGTAAAATTCCGTAATAAAGATGAATTTAAATACATAAAAATCTCTGTAGAAAATTACCAGTATGCATCCTCTAGTTAGTGTAGCATCTATGAACAATTGTACAATATACATTTCATATGGATATTAACATCGAGATATCTTACGATGAGGAGGATATATTGCCCATATTGGAAATTCTCATACGCTGTATAGGGTTGTAATGATGTCATTAGGAAAGAATTCCGTTGCATAGACTGAGAGAAATAAAACAGATCTTGGAGAAGTGAGTAACAATAATTGTAACTGGATTGATCTGGTACAGTCTGATCTAGTAGCGAGCTTTTCGATCATGGTTTAGGCCAGCGTTTCCCAACCTTTTTCAACTTGCGGCACACTACAGGTGTAACTTGAATTCTAGCGGCACACCCATCTCTCTCTCTCTCTCTCTCTCTCTCTCTCTCTATATATATATATATATATATATATATATAATTACTATTATTATTTGTAAATACAAAATACCGTGGTATTTTAATGTGATTACTGATCTCCTTCTTACAGAGAATAAAGCTCAATCACTGATTTTCCCCCGTGGTAAAACATTATGCTTATTTTTCATTCTAATTTTAAAATAGAAAACAATTACAATGAAATATAGGACTTGGGTTTTTAAAAATCCACTTTCTCTTTCAAAAACTGTATCTAACCTTTAACTAAAAGGGAAGATCACTAAATAATGAACAAATAAACAAATCTCCTATACTTTTAAAACACAAATGTAGGTAATTTGTATGCATGTTTGCTTTGATGAATTTATTGAATGATATGTTAAAATTTCAAGTTACGAAATAGTCTGCAACAATAAAGAAGCAATAATGGTCATGACAATTATAAATAAGTTTTTCAACATTAAAAATGTACAGGAAAGTAACACAGTATGAAACTTAAAATTGTAGATTTATGGTAAAGATTCATAGTAATGTGAAATATAAATATATATTTTCCCCTATGTCTTGCAATTTGGTTCCTATAGAATTAATAATTTGTTTCGATTTCCTCGCGGCACACTAGCGGCCCACTCGCGGCACACTAGCGGCCCACTCGCGGCACACCGGTTGGGAAACGCTGGTTTAGGCCATGTGCGTTCATGATGAACATCATCTTATCCGAGGAATTTTTCGAGGTTTCTTAGTTTTTTCACAATCTTTTTCTGTCATTTCGTTCTTAATTTATTTGTTAATCTGTTGTGTTTTAGTCTACAGGGGTAACAGTTTGTTTCTCTGATTATGAATATCAGATTTATTGATCCATTGTGATTCTGAAGTGATCACATCATAGTCGGGAATGATATAAATGCTTCTCAGTTCGAATCAAAGATTCAGTAGATATGACGACTTAATTGCTGTGCAAGCGACTTGTCCGGCTCGTCATAAATGTCACTGATTGGGTGTAAATTCCACTTGTAAACATTACGTTGGACTTCCCGTTGAATTTAATAGTTACTAATTAAACAAATGTCTTTGTTGAAGGACACACGGAAAATAGGGTAATTGAGGAGTTGACTAGAGAAAGGGCAAATAGTCATAATTGTTACCATTATGCGTTCTTGAAAGTAGACTCTACATATGTGAAAGAAGATACAGTTTATACAGTTATTATAAATATGTTGCAAAACACACAATTAAATTTTTGGTGAGTTGAAATATTTGTTTTCATACTTTATGAGGTACACGGAAACTCTTTGCTCTGCATCATTACAGTTTAAAATGTAGTAAAGAACAAAAATTTGTCTTGTAGGTTGGTAGACCAAGCAATATGCCTCAAGCACAGTCCGTAATTGATGAAATCACTGAAGAAGCAAAGCAGTACAATAGGATATATGTAGCCTCAATCCATCCTGATTTAACGGAAGAAGATATCAAAAGGTATGTAGACTATTCGGATCATATAGTTATACGTTTTGGAGATTCTGGTTAAATTACCTGAAAAGAAAACAACGATTTCAGTCATTCATAACACATCAAACAAGAAATCATGAGGAACTCGTATCTTTTCGAGTTAGCATAGTTTCGCCAGCATTCTTTTTTTTTTAATTTTGTATATACGTTCTGTAATGTGACAATCCATACTGTTTAGGTTTTGAGAATGGTAAAGATTTCTGCTGTCCATCCGTGGTACATTTCCTTGCTCGTACTCAGCAGCAATGGTCATTCGTAAAAATCGGATCAAGGAAATGCTGCAATTGTACTGCTTAAGGATCTTCACTACAGCGAAATTTAACTACCGCCAATTTTAGAGTTTTCCTGTAATATCTTCAAAAGAAACAAAAATATTTGAAAAACAAACGTAGTGAACTGGACAATACAATTTTGCATGTGATACCTTTACCACAATTCACCTATCTGCTTTTGGTAGGCCGCTATTTACAAAACCCGCAAAAAAATGCTAAATCTGTCTACAATTGCAAATGGAAAGCAGATAGATTGAGTTGCGATAACGGTATCACATGCAAAATCGTATTGTCTAGTTCATTACGTTTCTGCTTTTCGAATATTTTTGTTTGTTTTGAAGATATTACAGGAAAACTCTAAAATTGGCGGTAGTTAAATTTCGCTGCAGTGAAGGCTCTTAACGCGTTAGTAGACTTCATTGTAATTCGCAGTATTGCTAAAGAACTTTTATTTTTGGACCTACGTACTATAGGTACTGCCAGGAAATATTTTGAAGTAAAAGTACGAGGTATATAGTTTCAAATGTATACAGGTAAGATTTTAGGGACTTAGCTAAAATTATACGTTGTGGCCGCATTCTCGGAAAATCTTCATGTATTGCTGTTTTGCGACTTCCAACGCCATCTAGTTGTGGCTTTCTTCCCTTACTGACTTGTTACTCAGCTCCCCAATTTTATCATGGTGCTGGGTCAACAGCAAATAATCAGAAATCGAACTAAGTATGGGAAACATGTAAGCATTGGGCTAGTACTAATACAGTGAAACCTCCCTTAACGGACACCTCTATAATACGGACAGAATTTTTTGTCCCGGCAAAAATATATGCTCTCTTACGTAACAAAACCCTCCCTTTTACGGACACTCAGATACGGACGCGGACGACAGTCCTTTCTTGCCCTAAAAGTTTCAACAACCTCTTCATAACGGACAGGAATTATTCTCGGTTCTGCGATATATTACAGTAGACAGTAAAGTATTTTTCCCACAAGTATATCTATCATGAGTCTGGACCTGATGAACCATCAAATAGAAAAACTTCAAGCTGAACTTTGAATTCTTTTTTCTGCCCGCAACGAACTGTTTTCTGGTAGAAATCTTAGAAAACCTTTAATAAACAATAATACTCATGCAGGGTCAGTCGTATGGCCAAGAATTTTATCCGAAAGATCTTCCTTTCCCTATCAAGTTTAGTCCTTTTTCCTCTGGGGTTGCATCTTTCCCGACAATTTCATAAATAACAAAACAAACATTGTTTGTTTTACAATAACATTTTCAACGAGCAATGTTTCCTCTCTTACTTTTTTGGAAAATCAACGGTTTTCTTTTACTTATGATACTGGAACAAGTCTGGGTTAGAGTTTTCCTGGCTTCCTTTTTCACTTTCTCTACGAGGATATTCTTTGTGATTAGGGATGGGTTCAATAAACATATGCACTCCTAATAACTTGCCTTTTCATCCATTCCGCTGATGAAGATGCAGCGCCAGTACATAAACACACATACACATACACGTTTCTTCCGCAACCGTATTGAAGATTCTCAGAGGACACTTGCTAATGAGATTTTTTACCTTTGTAGAAAAAGCATGCATTTTTCGCTAAACAAGAGTTCAGCCTGTCAGTGGGTTCCTTCCTAACACATCTTTTGAGAAGGTTCTGAGAATTTGAAATAAATGAAAAACGCTTACCCTAATTAATTATCCCTAATTAACATTTAACATAAATAAATTTCTCCTTCATCCCTCCCAGTTATTGAAATACGTACTGATTAGAGTATTTTCATATTGAATTTTACACTGATACATAATGTATTTACTGTTTATTACTGCGTTGTGAGAAATTAAATTTCCGTAACCTCTCAGTAACGGACAAAAATTCTTGTCCCATTGGTGTCCGTTATTCAGAGGTTTCACTGTAATAATATAATGATTTAAGTAAAAGCAATTAAGTTTACCAGTTCATTTGAAATATTAAAAACTCTCAAGACTTTTAAGCAGAATTAATTGTAATTAATGGTGTTCAAGTAATATAATTAGGTAATTGATCTCATAATAATGTACTGGATTATGAACAGTAAAAAGAGGTACGTCATACAAGAATTAAGAATGGGTTCGATTTGTATTTTTCACTTTTGTATTCTATATGTTCCAGAAGCGAAGTATACTTTGTTTTGTAAATTATAATAAAAGGATGTAAAAAGTAGTAATCAGTAGTATTCTGAGAAAATTATGTGAAGATTTCTCAGAAACATAAGAAAACAGAATATCACGGCAGATCATAAAGAAGTATGCATTTCAAGTAAATCATTGTTTTATAATTCAGTTATATGCTACTGCATAAATATGCTTATTTTAACTTAAGAAAACATTACAGATGTTGTATTTGACTTAATACTACGTAATGCTGGACATTTATAGTTCTATAATTGTTTATTTTCTTCAAAATAATTTGGACTATATGCATTTTTACGTTTTTTCTTGATATATTACAGCGTTTTCGAAGCTTTTGGTCCGATTAAAACGTGCAAATTAACACCAGGTAGCACTCCAAGCAAACATAAAGGCTATGGTTTCATCGAATATGAAACTGCTCAAGCTGCACAGGAGGCAATTTCATCAATGAACTTGTTCGATTTAGGAGGACAGTATCTGCGAGTTGGAAAAGCGATCACTCCTCCTAATGCTTTGCAGGTGAGTTCAAGTATCGTAACTAATTTATGTGATAAATTGCTTTGTCTTCCATGTAGTACTTCTTTATTTTACTCGACATAATTTAAAACCTATATAGAACAGGGGTCAGTCCATATGAAGTGATCCAGAGGTGGTTGCTCGACCATCTCCGAAAATTATAAAAAATTGAGTATGACGAACCTTGTGTATGGGAAGGTCAACAAGAACATTCACGTTGTCGTATGTACAAGTGTTCCTGAATGCCGGCCATCTTTGTTGTCGGCGGAGTGCCATTTTTTGCATTTGCAAGCGTTTACGAAAACTACAGTAGCTCAGGACGTATGTATCAGACGAACTCCAAACAAAAACGAAAGTTTAGAGGGGAAAGACTAAGGTACACGAAGAATATATACTCTTGCTTCTAAATAAATATGCAAGGTTGCAACCTCATACATGAAATTACTAGAAAAAGTACAGAAAACCACTTTTAAGGGGGCTGTAATTTGGAGTAGCATAAAGTGGGAGGTCCATAAGTTTTACGCTGAATACTATTGCATGTAAAGAGTTTGCGGAAATATCCACAGCTATGATACTATTGGCATCATAGATTTATGAGTGTCCGAAAGCTTGTGATTTTGATGTCATGTTTGGGGCGTAATATCTCAAGAGGGCAAAGTGCTAAAAAATTGCTGCTTAGGCCACAAGGTAATTCTGTATGTGGATAAACTGTTGCAAAAAAATCATGACTGATATTACATGGAGAAGAATGTAAGGACATAGTGAAAACGCGAAGAAAGCACGAGCATGACGATGGTCGTAGCCCAGAAAAATTTAAATGTTTTGATAAGTTTCATGCTAGATTTTAAAAACTACATATGATGCAGCAATCAATCCCGTTTTTGTTTGTGTTCAGTTGTGCAATAGTTTGCGACTGGCGTTTGTTTAATCTTTCTAGCTCCATGATCATTGCCATATCTACAAAGTGGACAATTTATCTTGACCATCCGCTATAACAGACAAACCAAATGAGAGAGAAAAGCGAAACTTCTGCACGAAGCAACTATAAGAAGGGGTACATGTTTGTATGTATTAAACAAAAACACTCAACAAACAGTGTTGCCAACCCAATATAAAGCTATATTTTTCAAATGGCATTACGTCAGATTATTACGTATTTCAAATCAGCGTGTCAAACTTAAACTTAAAATACCACTTTTATTATTCAGTGTTGCAAACTAAGGATGTTATAATATACAAACATCTAAAGTTCGGAAGCCTCTAACGCAAACACGGCATAATGGAAATCCACAGGATAATGCACATCGAAAGAACTTCAGTGTTGGATACCATGATCATTGTATGACTTGTTTCGAATGAATACGTAAAAACGAAGTTATCAGGGCTTGAAAGTTTTACATTTTTTAGAAAGCATTTATTTCGAAAAAATGCTGAGATAAGTATCATATCTAGTTACTTGGGTGGTTTATAATGGATGTGTAAACTGAATGTTTACAGCACTTCGATATTTCAAACCGTTCCGGAGATATGATAAAAACATTGCAGAAGTTTGCAACACTGCTTAAATCGTGTAATTGCGAGAACTTGTTGTAATTATAGCTACTAAAAGCTATTGTTATAATGCTATAGAAGAGAAGGGAAACAACAATGATTTTAAATATTTTTCACAAATACGCCATTTTCAGCAGGATTGGATAGATAGGTGCACCGCAACCTTATGAACATACTAACTTCCGTAACTGGAATTGGATTTCATTAATGCTTTGCTGATACATTAAGTGCCTTAATACCGCGGTCGTGTTCGACGATGGGTGTCGTGGGTGCAAAGGGGAGCTAACCTCCTCACCATATAGACTTGGCAATGATCGTGGAGCTAGAAAGATGAAACAAACGCCACTTGCAAGCTTTGGGACACTGAACACAAACAAAAGCAAGCCTGATTGTTGAATCATGCGTAGTGTTTGAGATCTAGCATGAAACATATCAAAACATTTAAATTTTTCCGGGCTACGACCATCATCACACCTGCTTTCTTCGCGTTTTCACTATGTCCATACATTCTTCTCCATGTAATATCAGTCATGATTTTTTTTTTCAATAGTTTATTCACATACAGAATTACCTTGTGGCCTAAGCAGCAATTTTTAGCACTTTGCCCCCCTGAGATGTTACGCCACATAAATGGCATAAAAATCACAAACTTCAACTTCCGGACACTCGTAAATCTATGGTGCCAATAGCATCATAGCTGTGGATATTTCTGCTGACTTTACATGCAATCGTATTCAGCATAAAACTTATGAACCCCCACTTTATGCTATTCCAAATTACAGTCACTTTAAAAGTGTGATTTTCTGTACTTTTTCTAGTGATTTCATGTATTGGTTTGCAACCCTGTATATTTATTTAGAAGCAAGAGTGTATGTTCTTCGTGTATCTCCGTCTTTCCTCTAAACTTTCGTTTTTATTTGGTGTTTGTTTGATACGTTCGTACTGAGCAACTGTAGTCTTCGTAAACGCTTGCAAATGCAAAAAATGGCACTCCACCGACAACAAAGATGGCCGCCATTCAGGAACACTTGTAGATACGACAATATGAATGATGTTATTGACCTCATACACAAGGTTCATCACACTCCAATTTCTGTAATTTTCGGAGATGGTCGAGCAACCATTTTCCCCATCTTTGGACCACTTCAGATGGATTGACCCAGAGTGGGCTATTTATTCCCTGTATTAACTTTCTTAGGCTAAGAAAATTCCATTTCTTCTGTCTCATTGTTGGAAACAGTTATGTTTGTATGGTGTTCCTAGTGATGTTCTTTCATAATTTAAATAAATCCAGTAATGAAAATTCATTTAAGCACACCTAATAAGAAGTAACAGATCAGGTACAAGTTGGTACACGAGAAGGTGATGGTAGGTGGTAGTGGTTCCATCATGGCACCTTTGAGACATAACAGACATGTTATACAGGTTCAGGGCCATTCTATCGACTTACGAGTTCGATGTAGATGAAAATTCATACCTACCCTGTACGAATTACTTTGTGCCATCTTTGACTTTTTCATTTAGATGATAGTGTTATCCCATTAAATATCTTAAACAAGGGGAAGGTAGTAATAATATAAAAATGGACCTCAATACGCAGGCTGTACAATACAGTATAGTACTTTGTGTGTGTACTTAACTAGAGAAAAGTGCAAGCTTTATAGTAGTAGCTATAAAGTTCTAACTCTGCAATTTTCATTGAAAGGAAAACAGTTAAATTGCATAAAATTTAAGCTAGTACTTAATACAACTTGAGAAATTGATCAGATGGTTACCATAATGACTGTAGTTATCATTGTAATCCTCTGATGTTGTTTTGATCCAAGAAGTCTTAACTTCTTAACTTAACTTAAAGGAACTCTTCCCCTGTTTCTAAAATTAAAGTGCTTTCAAAACTACAAACAAATTGACAACTCAAAACCACGTGCAGATTTGTTTTGAAGAAGGGAATCTATGTCACATAGTTATTGCAGTCACTCAGCAAGGGTCGAATCATAAACTCCATTTTAGCAACAGTGGGTGGAGGGTTTCCTTGGCAATAGACCTCAACATTCCAATGTTGCCGCTAAATAGTAAACACGTGTTTTCAGAATGAAAGAAGCGTCTTTCGTTTCTTTGTAAGCGGAAGTGATTTTGAAAGAAAAGCATCCCCTCCTTCCTAACATGCACAAACTGGGACGGTAAACATATCCTTTCATCCATTCCAAACAAACCAATATTTAGATTTTTTCTTTTTTGTTAAGACTCTCAGAACAGTTCCAGCTGATGAAACACGATGCGCATGAAGTGGCAACAGCGTACCACGTGCTTCTCCAAACGTCAATTTGTTTCTAGTTTTGAAAACCCTTTAACTGCAGTGTTAGTAATTTCTGCAGTCCCTATGTTATTTCACTTTCAGTAGAAATTATGTCCAGTCCATTTAAGCGTTATACTTACGACTACTAATCTGTGAAGATCCTCGCGAGTTGCAATTCTCTGGAACGACTGCCACCCTCTCGCATCTCCGTTAAACTAGGACGCTCGAAATCGCTTTATTGAAAAATAAACGCTCGTTGCCATTGTCTTGGGATTACAGACATTGACTGTGATCCACACACAACGGATTGTCACATACAACTATATTTGTCTTCTTGTCCTGTGACTTTCAAACTATTAGCAGCATGCTCTTTACAGATATAACGAACGGTTTGCCCTCCGTAGTGCTAAATATACTGGAATCTTCAAAACTAATATCATCATGCCTTCTACAGGAACACATTCTGAGATACGAATTTCATCGAATCGGACGATGCATATAGCGTGTTTTAAATGCATTTTTACCACTGTAAAATTGTGTTTATATGTGAAAACAAAGATGGTGAAAACATTCAATTGTTGATCATTTCTGTCCACAGGGACCTAGTTCCGCTCAGAGTCAGATGCCAACAGCAGCAGCTGTTGCTGCCGCAGCTGCAACAGCGAAGATACAAGCAATGGATGCAGTGGCAAGCAATGCTATGGCCCTAGGTAAGTTCATTGTATTAAATATATTTTTTTTTTTCTGATTTCAGAATTGCCTGGACTTTGGTAAATGTAGAAAATGGATTAAAATATAATAATGTTTAGCTAGTTAGATACCGTACTGGATGTAAAGAGAATCTATAGTTACCTTGAAGAAAATGAAGTACAGATCGAAAGAAACAAAACATATTGTTGCTACTTTCGAGATATCAGTAGATTATTTCTGTAATAGTAAAATTGGACACGGTTCAGGCTTAACAAAAAGTATGCTGTTTTTTCAGTTGATCTAAATGAAGAAACCCTGCCTGGAGCAAAACGCTAAAACAAGACAAGATAGCATGAGAAACTTACACCCTGTTCGTGCTTATACGAGAGTTGGAACTATTAATAGTGGTAACACTGTTTTAGAGATGCAATGCAACGGAATCAAGTGGTAGCCCTCATACCACGTGTTAGTTACCTACCTTCCCTACCTCAACATAAATGGACTCTTCCGACGTCACACGCAAGGACAGTAGACAAGAACAACTTATGTATTTGGCTGACTGTTACACACACACATATATATACATGCATACGCGGACGGTGTATGGCAATGTTATTATTGCCACGATGTTTTCGAAACAAGAACAACGGAATAGATACAAAAAAAAAAAAATGTGCCAGTTGCCTTACGAGATTATTATCAAGACCTTCAAGAGGCTTGTGGGAAATTTGCAACGTCTTACAGAACAGTGGCCATGTGGGTACGAGCCTTCAACAATGGATGCCAAAATGTGGAAGACATGCAAGGATCTGTTTGTCCCCTTATCAGTACATGAAGAAAACATGAAGTCTGTTACCGCGTGACTGGACACTGATCAACGCCGTACTATTCGAGATCTGGCTTAAGAGACAGATTAGCGCATACGATTGTTTTGCACAATCTGAAGGAACGCTTGGGCATGAGAAAAATTGCATCACGAGGAGTTTCGCATGAGTTGGGGAAATGCAGAAATGGGTACAATAAGGCGCTGCTCGTACCGACTTGGAACGTACGAGCGGGAAGGAGAGGCTTTCATTACGCTGGATGAAACATGGGCTAAATCGTATGAGCCACAGTTTAAACACTAATTAAACAAATGACGTAATTATGGATCGCCACGAAAATGCCAAGTTCGTTAGAACCCCAAAAATGTGAGTTATGGTGATTCTCGTGTACGACTGGAATTGTGTAATACCGTTCCCCACATCAGTAATTTTGTTCCTTTTTGAAACACAACTTGCGACCAGCCTTGAGAAAGAAGTGATGACACTTTTTACGGAACCCACCAATCATTTTGCTGGAAAAACTCGGGCGCATGTAGTGCAGATGAGATGTGCTGTACCATCCATCCTACTCCCAAACTTAAGCCCTTGTGACTTTAACTTTATTCCTAAGATGAAGGAACCTCTTCGTGACATTCATTTCAGAACTACTCAAGAGATTCTTCAAGCAGTAGACCTGTCCATTAGAACTATCAACATAACATTGCCGCTAAAGCTATCCAACGACTTCCACATCGCTGGCAACGGGTTATACACAATGCTAGTGAATACAGTGAAAGACTGTAAACCTTTGTAACATGTATCTATGTTGTATCAGTTGTAAATAAATAGTTGCCACTCTTAAGGTTCCGACCCTCGTATGTAGTTCTGTTTAATATTTCAGTGTTCAGTATTCCGTTTTGCTTCTGTATAATCATAAAAGTTTGTATGAACTAAAGCTAAATGCGAACATAAACAAAGTGTTTTACTTCGTTGGAAAATATTACAGGAATTTTGAGTAGTTTATCGTGTGTGTTTTAAAGGCAATAATTGATCCTAGTTGTTGTAACATAAAACATGTTATGATATTGAGTTAAAAGCTATTCTTGATGATTGAGTTGTTATCCCTCATTTTAGGTCTTACCAAATTAGCTACGACAGTATCAACTCCAACTGTTCCAACAGTAGCAGCGATACCAGCAATACCAACAGCAATTCCAACATTACCTGCAATAACAACGATACCAGCTGTTCCGAGCATACCTACGATACCTACAATACCAACAATTGCACCTGCAATCCCAACGCCAGCAACAGTTACTGCACCGGCAGCTGTAATACCACCTCCAGGCGTCGCAATTCCACAGCTGGGAGCTACAACATTACCACCAACCGTTCCTCCAGCAATACCAGGTAAAAGAGAATATTTAAACTCGTGGGTTAGCTAGGATTTTACGTAAATATTTGTTTTTGTTACCAAGTAACAATTAGATAAAAGAATGTGTTCATTAATTTAAAATATTTTTTTGATATGTGGCAATTTAGATTAGTTCTATGTTAAATAAGTACGAAGGAAAAAAAATAACTTGTGTAGAAATAAAATATAATTCATTTATGTATAATGCTGACTTATAACTTACCTAACCAAGCTGCTAGCAGCCATTTGCTTTGTAAAAGTACTAATACAGAAAATACTGAAGTCCTTTTAATTGTGTATAATCTCGATTATTATTGATAAATAGATAAGTAGGTTGGAAATGTACAGGTGTTTGTGATCTACCAATTAGTTTTTAATTTCGTGTAGACTTTAATATCAATACTAATACGAGATCTAACTAAGTTTTACATGACATACTTATAACTTTCAGTAATAAATATAGAACTTGTGTCATAAAAAGTTGGAAACTTATATTTTTAACAATCATGTTTTTTCAGGTCCTCCAGGTGTTGTTATTCCTCCTCCAGTTGTTTTGCCTACGTTGGTAACTCAACCATTAACACAGCCGCCTTCAAATCCACAGGATGCAATTAGGAAAGCTCAGGAACAAGCGCAGGTATGTTGACAAATGTACTACAGACAATTAAAAGAGTGCTGACTTTAAAAGTTAGATAACCTAGACTAATGCTTTCATTTTGAATAATACACTGTTAGGTAAAATAAGAAGTAGGGGCACGTACCATAGCTTATTCGAGGTGTTTTTTAAGTATCTATAATTTTAATGTCCTACTGACATCTTCGAGCGAGTAAATCTTGAATTACTTGTTGAGCTGCTGACAATTTACGTGTTGATCCGCTGACTCTACCAATTACTAGTGAAAATATTAAGGATAGTTTAATATTAAAGTCACTAGTGTGTACTGTATAACTACCTATTTTTCTTCAAAAAACCACATCGCCGCAACCACACGCAAAATACAATAGTTCATTAAGTATGAAAATTGTTGAAGCATTTTTAAGTAAGAAAAAAATATTGCGATTTTTTCGGAATTAAAAGGTGTTACTAAGTTCAACAACATTGTAGTAAGATCATCTTAAATACCAAAGATAAAAATCATTAATTTATAATTTCATATCATTAACCAAAATTATATTTATCTCACGTAGATTTTTTCTATTTTTTTGTTTAAATCTTTCAGACAAACCAAAAATAAAAAAATAAATATACAAATAAAATAGCCTTGTGTCTACAAACATAAATTACGTTATGTCAATTATATTACATTTACGTCATGTAATATTGTATATGCATTAGGGACACGATGACTCAGAGCGCTTACCTCTGGTGCGTGGGATCCCTAGTTCAGTCTCCGGTTAAGTTCATTTGTAGTGGACAACATCGTGTCCGTGGGTCTACCAGTTGCTAGTAAATTCAGCATCTTCAGAAAGCCACTCTTTCAGCTACCTTTTTACCCCAATTAACTAAATTCCACTAAAAAGTAGTAATCAATCCAAATTCATCTACATACGAAAGCAAACCATTTCTGAGTTCAAGAAAAAAAACCCCAGTGTCTATAACTTTTTTTTTAAAACATATTTCACTATAATACAAAGAATGATTCAAAAGTAATAATCGTACATTTATAATACACATAAAAGATATATCTAAATAAAATAATTCCACTCCTCTACACACTTAGTAGTTCTCTGTATATCTATCTATATAATATGAGAGAGAGAGAGAGCAGTCGAGGTGATAACACGAAAAGGAAAGAAATCTTAAGTGACCGTCATCAAATACCTTTACTTGAAAAACCGTTGCCGAGGTTTCAAACTTGTCCTGTTCTCCAGATCTAGGCCTCAGTGACTGAAGAAATTTGAAAATGATAGCTAGGCCTCTGGGAAAACATTTTGAGAGTATCAAGACAACGGTTTTTTGTAAGGGTATTTGGGGTTTAGAAAAAAGATGGGCGAAATATATTGACGTGTTAGAAGAATAAATATAATTTTAAATCATAACCGTTGTGTTACATATTCGTTATTACTTGTGGATCACTCTCGTACACTAAACACACCACACTATTTTAACAATTATTGAAAGAAATAATTAAAACCAATTACAAATCAAACATCCGTGTCAGATGTTCCATTTCACCAATAAGCTATAAATTTACCAATACTAATTTAGTAAAAAAAAAAAAACGTATCTCTAATATTTAAACTCTACCTAGTCCCTATACCCTTGTCATTTAGATACATCATGAATATAATAACGATGTTAATATAATTACAGTTTTTGTTAAGTGAGCCTTGATCGAGATTAAGTTCCGGTGCCCTAATCCTAAGATAGAGTCGTAAGTAGACTACCAATTTACGAAGTGGTCTTATAGTCTTTCATCAACCACCAAAATCACCGGACTTAACCCTATACAATTTTTAAAAATGTATTTATTTTCTGTGACGACGTGTCAGGGACATTGTGTACAAACTACCTCTATCCCGAGGTGTCCGAGAATTGCAAGAGCGCAGTGCAAAGTGTTGATGAAAACATGCTGAAATAAGTCTAGGAAAAATTGAATTTCCGACTTGGTGTATGTAGGGTAACAAAAGGGGGCTTACGTTGAGCATTTGCAAGTTACTGTATTAACATTTTTACTAGTAAGACTTGGACAGTTATGATACATATGCGTAAAATTTTAAACAATTTTCACAATTAATATATATATATATAAGGGGTTGAAATCTTTCAAATTTGTTTAAAAGATGTTGCATAATGAGAGTGGAAACTAGTAACTTCGTAATAATTAGTTACACTAATAATTAAAACACAAATACAGTTTTTTTTTTTTTTTTTTTTTTTTTTTTTTTTTTTTTTTTTTTTTTGCAAGGTGATAATTTTTCCATAGTAATTTCCTGTGCATGTATTACATGTTAGCATATGCTTACATTTTATTTTTTCTGTTGTATTCTAAAGTTAAGCATAATATTTTGCAGCAAAAGCAACAGGAGGAGCTTCAGAAGAAATTGATGGAAGATGCTGAACCCCAGACATTACAGCAGCAGGAGAACATGTCTATTAAAGGACAGAGTGCAAGGCATCTTGTAATGCAGAAGCTAATGAGGAAGAATGACGTAAGTATGAATTTAATTCGGAGTGTATTATTTAAATCCAGTAAAATTTCTAGCTCGTTAAAGATCACCATCTCTAATTTAGTGAAAATGCCAGTAGCATCTTAAACATGATTCTGGAGTTAATCGAAATCATGGATAGATTCGACTTCATACGTTCATAATAAAAGTTATTGTTTCGGCTTGCCATTATTGAGATCAAAACTGAATTATTTTTTCCTTTCTCTTTTAATACGTTCGCTGTTCGCTGCGGAAGACTGCAATCTGCGTCTGATGCTGTTTCGCATATTCGACGGACACCGATTAACCTTTAAACGACCATTGACGCTGCTGCATTAAGGCTTTAAACTTCAATAGCGCAACCCCTGATTAAGCTAAGAAGATAATTTGGTGTCAGCGTGTTATGCTCGGCACCGCTCCATATTTTGACCTATCTGACTTTTATTTTATATAGACCAAGGAGTTAAGTCTAGCCCTAAAACTGAGTCGCCACCACGTTTATGCAAAACGTGGAAAATCGGATTTAGATCCAGATTCTTGATTTCGGAAGTAAGTGAAACCATGAAGATTTATTTGATCACATTGCACGGTACGAGATGAAAAAGAAACCGTGACTCACTGAGTGAATGTATAAAATCTCTTCAAGCCAATGTCGGATTTTCCATAACATAATTTAAGTAGATACTAACTAATTTGAAGACAGACAAATAATACTGTTCTGAAGTAGCTTGTTCATAGCATATCTTCATAAGGAACAGATTATAAATAGGAGTTCAAGTAGTTAATATTGGGCATGCCACTCATGACAACTTTCTTCGTCACGACCACCTTAAAATGGGTTGGTTCCGGTCACTGAAATTAATTAGTTCAGAATCTTCGCGTAAGCATTACCCATGGTCAGAGTTTATCTTATTACAACACTGAAGTTATTCCTTATACAGTCAGCATTATCCAGAGCTCATAAATTCAACAAAGGCAAACATACATTAAATATAAATTCTACCATATACTAAACACATTATTTAAAATTTCCGTAAATACATTTATCTTCTTTAATATTCCTTTATAATTATATCTCATCTCTTTAAATATAGCCTTTGTATATAGCATAATTTGGTTTGGCATCGCTGCAACTATACGATGTCTAACTTCATGTTTCAATGACTAACTTTATTGCATAACTCTGGTTTTATCCCATGGCATAGACTACTTTTAATGCTGCGCTGATTCATATTACAGGTATCAGTTATATAATTATCTGGTCAGTGACATAATGGACGTTATGATTACTATAAAATCATGCCAATGCAATAACTCATCTCAAATGATATTTGTTCCCGAAGATATTCCATTTTACAGAAAATTACTAGAATTTTGATTGTATATTTGCCGATTACACAGTAATTTCCATCAGAATATGTTTTTAAGGTGAAGTGGCGGTATGAAAGAATAAGGGCCTAAGCCCCAGAAGAAAGTATTTAATTATTCATATTTATTAATTTACTGCCACCGTTAGAAATATCCACAACACGTTCAAAACTTATATAATTACGGATTAATATATAACTTTTACCAGATGATGATTCAAACACATTAATAAGTTCTAAAATTATTATTTTCGTTAAATTTGCAGTTAAAAGAATTAACTGATTCACAATTACAATTACAATTCTTCTTCTTTTTTAATATTTCTTCTTCCTCTGATATTTAATAAATTAAATTTAGTTTCCAAAGATTAATTTCGGATACCGACAAGAAGTAGGTTGACATATAACAAGACACATAACAAATAAAATCTACATAATAGACAAACACGAATAGAAACAAGAAAAACAAAAGATACAAATAAACAAACAACAAGAAAAGCAAAAGATATAAACAAGAATAATTGTGGGGCATAACAAGCGTGTTCCTGAAGCATGAAGCTTTTCGCCGATATGCATTTTATGTATGTGGGGAGAGGGTACTACGGCGGAGGTAAAGTTCGTTTTGGGAGGAGGTTCACTCATATAAATTGGTATGTAAACCAATGAAGTAATCCACTAGATGGTAATATCCTATATGTGCACTTGTTGCTTATATGGAGGGAAGAAGGGGACAAAGTTGGTGAATTTGTTTAGTCTCTTTTTTTGACGTAAATTACATTTATTTTCAGGACATGTATTACATTTCTTCTTCTACGAATAGGGCGGGAGTTGCACAAATGTTAATTCGTTGAAATCTGTGTTACATTAGCTTTCCAACGGTGTATCAATCATTACTCTGTGATAAGGGAATCCCCGAAAGTCTGCAAAACCTATAGAGGCTCAGGAAATTTTCCGGTGAAGTTTTCTTCTGTGTTGGCTTGAAAATGATAATGTTGCTTTGCGAGTTACTAACATTTATCTCTATCTTTTGTTGTATATTCAAGATGTTAGGAAGGATAAGAATATACCCAGCTCTTAGAGCTGTCAGTTCCGTGTCAAGTATTTTGGAAGATGATCAAATGCTTATTATTCCTGAACTTACATTTTTTAATCTACTTGCTTCAGAAGTAGAAGGTTCCTTGACTAAATTTCAGACTGACGTTCCTCTCATTTCATTTCTTTACAGCACTTACATAGGATGGATAAAAAATATGGTCCTAAAGTTTGCAAAATCAGAAGCTTTTAATTCTTGAAGTTTAGGTTGATGTTGGAAATGGTCCAATGTCAACGTTGACATTGCCATGCCTTTAAGAAATGTCAATCAATAACGGATTTGGACATTTTGGATTTTCCCCAAAATTGCAGAAAGTGTCTACAAAAATGCGTTCTTACTTTTCGAGAAGTTCCCTTTAGATTATAAATTGACTAGAGCTCTTTCGTGTTGGGATCTTAATGTTTCTGGAGAATCTGATTACAGGGCTCATAGCGAGTCACTTTTTTAACTAAAAGTTACTTTGTTTAAAGTTGGTCACTAAAAGTTACTTTTTTTTTTTCAAATTTGTCACTAAAAGTTACTTTTTTGGGAAGTAGAGTGACTTTTTCGTTTGATTTATGTTTTTCATTGGCAGTTTTCTAAGAAAAATATAATAAAAAGAAATGGAAAAAGGCAGAAACTTGTTACTCATTACCCTTCTGAAAGCTTCTGTACTTGCTGCCACGTGTGAAACAGTCAGCTTTTATTCTTTCTAAAGCACAGTGGTGGATGCTTAAGCTCTCAAGGTGGGGTTGAGAACCCTTCTGTGTCTATAGTTTTCTCTCGTAATAGTTAACGCTCCGCTGAATGTTTTGTGTGTGCGTGTGTGTGTGGTTCATTATGTTCGTCTTGTGTTATGCTTCTTGTATGTTCCTCTTAGAGTAAGGCTGCGCTAAGAAGAGCTCTGACAACTTTCACGTGCGATCAAGCGCGGTTGCCACATTTATCTTCTGTAACAATATAAATATAACAAGGGACACATTTTGTGGAAATGAAACATATATGTATTACAACAAAAATATTATTTAACATTATGCCTGACAAAAGTATTAGACAAAAGAAACAAACAAATTAGTATTGCGTTAAGATAGTTTACAAAATCGTAAAGAAAACAACCGTTACTTCTAAACACATAGGGCCTTATGCAGAGTCGTTTTGACATATGATTAGCGTCATACTAAATGCCTGACTACTGCATGGAAACATATGTTAGTCGAACTCTTTAGTATGAGATCGGGCTTCTTCGTAGCTAAGCGGTTAGCGTACGCCTTTGGCATGGGAGACCCCGGTTCTATTCCCGGCGGGAGCTCATGTGGTTCGGATTCCACGTTAATCAGTAGGTCCACGTCTCATATAGCCTCGCTGTTGAAAGAGACGTTAAATTCAAAATCAGTTCAACTCTTTAGTATGACACTAAACACGCGTCAGAACGACTCTGCTAAGACCCATAATATTATATCTTTTTTTTTTTTTTTAAAAAAAAAATGAAAACTACTTACGTTAAAGAATGGCTTTCAATTGTAGACAATTTAATTCCATTTACTGTAGAAATCTTCCGCTTTTTTCCTAGGGTGGATAAAATTTCCGTCGGTTCAGCGAGGTCTTTCAGGCACTTCTCTTTTGTGATTCTTTTCACAGTTGTAGGGCTAATGTATAAAGCTGAAACTACTCTTTCAATCACTTTATTCAAAGGCAATAAAGGACCGTCGTTACGTTCTTTCTCCAAATATTCCCTAAGATTAAACACAAATTCCCGTTCTCCTTTAGCCTAACCGGCATAACCGTGGGACGTAAAACTCAAACAAATTCCCGTGCCTGACTTGTCAAGGGCACCCCCTTTCCGCACTTCTTACGCACTTCAGGCATTGTGTTCATAAACACAAACACATACACATACACATACTAAATTTATATTTTAGGTCTATGTGAATAATACGAATAGAAACTATGTTCCACTGAAGAATGAAAATAACAACACAATATTCACACCAATGCACTGAGATGATAGCACAAAAAATCAAAACAACCTGACAACACAAAAACTTTCACAGTAATGAGTAGGTATAAATGTGACAACACTGTTCGGTTACCATGGAAACAACCTAGTGTTTCCAAATGTATTTTTGTGGGTCCAAACCTATCCTCCCCTTCACATATTGGTGAAAAAATGTCTTCTACGAAAAGACAAACATAGCTGGATCACGTTCGTTACTTTCCAACCACTCAATTTCTAAATCAGTCCTTATGAAAAGCTCATTATAACAATCTATGTAATATATAGAGTATGTACGTACATTTTTTCCTTATGTCAACAAATTTCCTACAAAGATCATTAGAAATTATACTCATTTCAGCCTGACATTCCAAATAATGGTTCATTGCCCTTGAACTTTAGAAGAGCCGTACAGACTCTCTACCCTCTTCGCTTTCAATTCCACGAAAACCTACTCCCTGCGGCGATAGGGAGGTGGACCGGTTGTTGTTCCATGTAACCCCACTTCTATTTACGTAGCAAATTTGTCAAAAGGACAGAGTTGTGTCAATAAGTGGAAAAAGTAAAAAAGTATTCATTATTGTGGCAATAACTTTAAGGCCTAGTAGAACTACGTTGTGCTGGAATGTTGAGAAGTAAAGTGAAGTACGATTATTTTTTTAAATATCTAGTTTGTAAATATTTCAACTTATAATCTGATTCAATCAGTGATAAAGTAATTCGATTCCTTTATCGTTCTGTCATGTGGTCGCTTTGATTCTTCTTGCTATGACGGTTCGCAACACTGTCGTCAACTTACACGATGTTAGATCTGTCAGAGCTCAGGTTACGATGGCCCTAGTCTAAGAATAGGTGATAAATTTGAATATTTCATGGTTTTGAGAACTCAATGCTAAGTTAAATATATTGTCTGCGATGAAGAAATTCGGAAATAGGCCAGAACTGGTTCCACTTACTCAGAAGCTTCTTACATCTTCTAAGTCTGCTAACCGTAACTACAAAGCATAGTTAGAAAAAACCCAAGAAAGGAAGAAGCTCAAAAAGAAGAAGTAAAGAAGAAAAGATGAAATAAAACAACAAATAGAGAGGTGATGAAGAAATTGACAAAGGATGTGATTTTGGTCACTTTTTCGTGTGCTTTTGGTCACTTTTCAACTAGTTACAAGAGACCAGACCACTATGAGCCCTGATGAGTGGATCTAATGAAGTCTCTTGTATCTTAACTAGTTGAAAATAATCGGTTAGGTGACAATAGGGCGGATAGAGTTGTGAATCAGTTCGAAGAGTTTTGTCCCAATCTAAATTGTAAGACAATTATGAATCAGTATTCTAGAACTGGTCAGTGTTTGGATGACTTTTGGTTAAATAATTTGGATACTTCAGATTTCATTGATTTAAGATATGTTAAAATGGTCTTGATTTCTCTCATGAAAATTCAAATGTAGATAGGATTTTCAACCAATACACAATGTGTAGATTATTATTATTATTATTATTATTATTATTATTATTATTATTATTATTATTATTATTATTATTATTATTATTAAAAAAGAAAAGCATTCAAACTTGCGTACAATGCAGCAGCTGGTTCTTGTGACCTTGAAAATTGTTCATAAGGAAATTCATTAAGCATGAAATGCTCGTACTCGTTTTGTAGAAGGCAAATTAACAATGAGAGGAAAAGAAACAAAAAGGAACCTGAAGATCATTCAGAACGAGCTTGAACCTAAGAAGACTAAAATAATTAAAGATGTTTGTTATTTTATAGTAAAATAGGTTGTATTTATTTTTACACTGTTCATTGTTCTAGTGATTAGCGGAAAAGTATCATCGTTGTCATGTTTTGTATATTTTATTTTTCCATTAAAATGGGAGAGCCTGTGTTGGCTAATTACGTATGAGGGGAAAATTTCAAAAATGTTCCAAAATTCGAGAAAATCAGGAAATTGGCGTCCATAATTTTTATCGCCACCCTATTGACGAAAACAGTTCAGGAAATATTAAAGTTGATGGTATCAGAGGTGAATGGGAATTAAGTGTTGATGAAATAATGCAAATGAATCTTAATAATGGGAAGGCCATGAAAAACAAGTTCCGCGTTCCTTTCAATGGGAGAGGAGGGACCCAAAATTTCTTGAAAGTTTGCAAGCATTTTCATAAATGCTTGATCAAAGGCAAAAGAATTACGAAAAAAAAAGTTCTAAAATTATATTTTGATCACAGTGAATGTGACTCAATTTGGAATGAAACAAAAATTACTCAAGAAAATATATTGAGAACACAGTTTTCTTAAAAAAAGTAAAGTTTAAAGATTATTCTTGGTAATGTCTCAATAGATGTATTTATGCGTTATTGATATGTGACAGTAGTTTAAAACTGTGTTGTGAGGAGAAAGTAAGACTATGGTATTTATGTTTAACAGGGAAATTTACTTCAAATAATATAGGTCAAAGCTTCGCTTATAGTACTAATCATTTATGTAATTTATTTCTTTACAGAGCCGAGTTGTTATTCTTAGAAATATGGTAGAGCCTCAGGACGTCGATGAAACTCTTCAAGAAGAAATTCAGGATGAATGTAGCAAGTAAGTAAAACTATTATTTGTAACTATAAGTGTTCTCAAGAGATGCAGGGCAGTGAATGTGTCCTGCAGTGTCTCAGTAACAGTGTCTCAAGAATATAGTGATTATAGACTTTTTTTTCTAGAATTGCATAGCTGTAGGGGGTTTGCTTTCCCTAATTTATAGGCCTGCACATGCTTATATCCGAAACGAATATTTGTAATTAAGATATGAATACTTGTAAGAATATTTGTAAATACTTACGAATATTTGTAAGATATGAATGTCTCAAAAAATAATAGCCAAGCAGTATTTGAACTAAATTTAATTCGATGTGCGGTATGTTTAGTTTTACGAAAATGAAAGCAGCTAAGGAACATTTTGCGTAATCATTAATTTTCTAAATTACCATATCCAATTATGATGTACAGGGAATGGACAAAAATATGGAAATACCTGGAAAATTGCGCATTACCTTATTAATAGCGAGTAGGACCACCTTTGGCACACAGAACGGCCTGCAATCGACGAGGAATGGAGAAATACAGGTCGCGTATGGTTGTTAAAGGGATGTTGTACCATTCTTCCGCCAAAGCAGCTTCAAGTTGTAGAGACGACGGTAGTGGGTAACGGGCTCGCACCGTGCTCTCCAAAACTGACCACAAGGGTTCAATGATATGTGGAGGCCATGGCAGATGTGATACTTCATGTTTGTGCTCATCAAACCACTCCGGGACAATGTGAGCTGTATGAATAAGGACTCTTTCATCTTCAAACATGGCATTACCATCTGGGAACGAAGTTTGTACCATAAGATGCAGCTGGTGACTCAATATGGTCCTTGGCAGTGACATGTTCATGCAGGGTGATGATGGGTCGGGCAGAATATCTGGATGTGGCTGCCCAAATCATAACTGAACCACCGTTATGCTTTACTTCTGGCAAGAGACAGTCAGTATCGTACGCTTGTGGTGGCGTTCTCCACACGTAAATTCAACAAGCAGTTGGAAACAATGCACAGGAAGATTCGTCCGACCAGATAACAATCTTCTACTGCTCCATTGTCCAGTTTTTGTGGCCGTTGCACCACTGTCTCCGTATAGCAGCCTGGTCAACAGTCACGAGTGGTTTGGGTATTGCAGATCTGCCATAAATACCGTGCTTGTGGAGTTCTCTTCTGACGGTTTTGACGCTAGCAGGGTATCTAAGCACTGTATTCAGCTCAGCTGTAACTTTTGGTGCCGTGGTGATATTCTGCTTGGTTACTATCCTACCCAATGTGCGTCTGTCTGTGTCACGCAACACACACTTGCGTCTACGCTGGTGCTTCGCTGTTCGGTTTTTCCGGAACACACGTAGGCAGTTATGATCTTCGTGCCTCTTGATACACCAACCATTTCCGCTACTTTTGTCACGGAAGCTCCCACCATACGCCCACCCATAATTTGCCCTTTGTGAAACTGTCTAGCTCAAACAGGATTCACGATAACCTGTACGGACCGGTCTGAACTGTAACTGGCTCATCTGTTCGATTGGCCAGGTTGTATACTTCACGAGATGTGCCGGTGACCACAACGACACGTACCATTCAGACGCAAATCGTGTTTGAAATGGCTACCTCTTTTATACCAGTTTTTTTTTTTTTTTTTTTCATATTTTTGTCCTTCCCCTGTATATTATTTATAATATGTCGTTTCTACACCATAGTCTTTTAATACTTGAATACTAATAATGTGAAGTATCAGGACATATTACAGTGTTTTGAAACAGAGAGTTTGAAATGCACTAAACAAAGATCTTTTCTTTCTTTTCTATTTGAAATACTGCTCGATTCTGGTATAAGATAGTAATGTAATTATTTTAATGTTTTTTCTTCTTCAGATTTGGTTATGTAGAGAGAGTAATTATTTACAATGAGAAGCAGTCTGAGGATGAAGATGATGATGCCGAAGTTATTGTTAAAATCTTCGTGGAATTTTCAAATACAATGGGTAAGATATTCTGACAACATTGAACGATATAATATGTAAACTGATAAACCAAAGCATTATGTGCACCTTTGGCTCGCAGGACAGAGTAGTGCTATTTGGCATGGAAGCACTGAGACGTTGGTAGGTAGCTGGAGGCATTCGCATTACATCTGCACACACAAGCCACTTCATTCCTGTAAATTCCACTGAGGGACGATAAAGTCAGATCTGATGTACAATAACATACTGAAGGTGTTCAGTTGAATTAGATCGGGTGAGTTTAGGGGTCATTGCAACAATTGAAATTCGCCACGGAGCTCCTCGAACCACAGCAGCACAACGTTGACCTTGTGACAATCAGCGTTGTTATGCGTTAAGATGCTATTCCAGCTGGAAATACAGTTGACATGAATTAGTGTACGTGATGAGACATGACCTTCCGATACTTAGGAGCTGTCATATCATTCGTACGCACTACTTGGCGCATGAATGAACATGTGAAGGTTCCGCAAATAATAATGGAACTACCACTATCTTTTTCCCACCTTTGGAAGACACTACCACGACAGCTTTCGAAGATCCTACATGTGGCGCTGTTTGAGCTACTCGTGGACATCACAATCCGGTCCCTATCAATTCGGATATATCGCTTTCTCCCCGTTCTACGCACAAAGATCACACTGTTCAAGTGAGATCCCTGTCACCATTTCTGCTATGCCCGTGCTTCGTACGTCAGTCCAACGACTTAGTTCAAAAAGTAGCATGTGGTCATAATGTTCTGGCTGGTCAGTGTATAATGAAGTATCCGATCATAATTATTTGTAATCTGTAATTAAAAATTTCGTAGATGTTTGTGCTTCTCTCTAAACAGAGGTAAGACGTTTTTACGTGTAGATTATTTAAACTTCAGATAGAAATGTAATTATGATTTAAAGTCTTGTTATATTGGTTTTACACAGATAAGATCACACTTATGTTGTAAAAAATTGAATTTGTGGCGTACAATAACATATATGTTGCCTCCCGTTATCTCTTAATCACTCAATTGAATCCATTCGTAATATATACTTGCACTTATTACCAGTTTCCATTAGCCTACAGAGCATAACTCTTGAACATTAATCTAAATATTTAATTTCATATCGTTTATATAATGTTGAAGTCAATTCTCCATTGGAAAAGCACGAATCCAGAAATTGTGCAGAGGTGAAACGGGAAGCTGAATATTTTCATGCGTGATTTTGTCCATTCTGAAATGCGAGAAGGCTATAAGTACTTTTTTTTTTTAATGACCACCTCTGCCTAGTCTTATAAGGTGGTAGGTAACTCCACCGACAAACTTTGGGAGGTGATTCCTTATATGAAATGAAAGAAAAAAGTTATTATAAACATAGGTCGAAAAACCTCTCATTTCAGAGTTATGAACCGTCGAAAATTCGAAAAATCATGTTTCGAAACAACCTGCCTTAGAAACTATAGGACCTATAACAAGCGGTTTAAGGAATTACACAGGAACTAGCATGCGAACTATCTAAATATCCATGTTTCACCATCCTTCGTTATCGGCGACACGAACGCATTATTAGTACTTTAAGGAGTATCCCTATACCTCAATTTCCTTTTTACAGTTCGTTTCGCCGATAACGGAGGATGGTAAAACATGTATTTTTTCTAAAATCAGGTATTGATCGTGGACATAATTAGCAATTTCTTTATACTTCATAGAATTGTAATTGTCTCCCTCATCTACATACTGAAGATCTGTACTGATCTGACTTAATCTGACTCTGCTATCTTGGAAAAATGGTGGACGAAGAGATATCTTCATTTGGATTTTAGCTAACTTCTCAAAAACTATTTTTTCCCTTAGAAAAAAATGAACCCATTTTAAAAGAGCAGAAACCTCCTATCAAACTAAGTTTTCAGACTTTCACGCAATTTTTAGAAGATTCTGAATTCTCCAAAATTTATGGTCAATTTACGGAAAATTACTTGAAAATTTAGACTTCTACGGAATGTTGTAATGTGTATTGTATTCAGTACTGTTCTTCAGTTTTGATTATAAAGGGTGAATTTTAGAACGGGAAAGTTTTCTTCCCTTCTGCTCGACCACCTCTACTACTATAGTTTATGTTCCATCATTTTCTGTTTTATAAAATGAGATATATTATTTGTCTCATATAAGTGTAATAATTATGTCGTTCTTCAAAATGTTCGTACAGTCCCAACAGTAAACTTCCTCCAACAATTAATATGGGGGTCATACTGAAAAAGGATATAAGGGACAGTCCACCAAAGTTACCAAAGCAGTGAAGATCACATCCGTATAAATATCCGAAGGGTGCATTTAGTATTCTTTACTTAAGTTAGTAGATAAATTTAGGGTTCCTCTCGAATATCCTGAGGACGGCACTGCTACCTTAAGAAAAAATCTAGGCACGACCTCGACATTATACTCTATAGAAATTCCACTTCGCTTCTTTTCATGTCACATTGTGATCGGAGAGAAAATTAGATTGTTCTGAGGTGAGTTCCAAGCAAGGAAAAAAGCGCGTGTCCGCATTGAAGTTTGTACTGCATTCGTAAGGCATTGAATAATCACCGTCAATTAGAATGGAACACATTGTCAGAAATAAAATGAAACACACTTAGGAAAATCTGGAAAGTCAGTGTTCTAAGAGATTTTCTAGTTTTTTCCAAATGATCCGATTTATATTCCGACTACAATTATCCAAAATCCGATTTACGATTGAGTCATTCCGCATCAACTCTACACACCATTCTAGACTAGTCCTCTTAGATTTTAACTATTTTTACTTCATATGAAGATACAGCTAGATTCAAAAACATCAACTTTGTAGATTCATTAGTTCTGAAATTTTCGACGCGAAATTTCCAATTTTTACGATGCAAAATTTCCAATTTTTATGTTTTTTAAAAAAGAAAATTGCATATATTAGCTTGTTTTTTAGACCTAAAACTCAATAAGGATGAACTTTTTGTTTTTCTCGAAAAACTAATTCGAATACCTCGAAAAAGAACAACTTTAAATTTTTCCAAAAATTCACATACAGTAATGAAAAAATTAATAGCACCTCCATGTTATTTTTGTGCGTTTACAAAGTGTAATAAGAAATTTCTACATAAGTAAACGTAAGCATACTATGGAAGATATATCAGTTTAAAGGGAATTTTATGTAGAATGCAAAGTAAGTTGCAGAAAAAAAAATACCTATATATGCAACAGCTTTACAAAATGTGACAGTCAGTGTTAATGGAAGTTAAATGTAGGTTTGTACCAGAATGACTGTCTTGAGCTAATACTTAATTGGATATCCACGCGATTTGATAACTAAATTGCACCGTTTTGGCATGGAGCTCAGTAAGTTTTACAGTATCTCCATTTGAATATAATGTTACTAGACGTTTATTGCTTCAATTAACTGATTTCTTGTTGTAGGTGTCTGACGAATCATAACCTTCAAATCACACCATAATTTTCAATAGGGTTTAAGTCGGCGAATTATCGGGTCAAGGAAATGATGTAACATGCCGTAAGGACAGAATAGAATCTTCCTTAACTCTAGCATGGTAGCAGTGGGCAGAATTGTCTTGAAAAATAAAAGGTTTCGCCGTTCCCGACGGTATCATTTTAGTCTGAAGAATCATTTTGCATGTTTGTGCGTTAACAGTATCATAACAAATATAGATTCTACTAGCCTCATTGGAAGAAAACATCCCAAATCATGACACTTGTAGGATACGTCGAAGTTTTAACAGTACACACAGGACTGAGTGCTTCATCAGATACGCGATTCACCCTGGCACTTTTATAAATTTTGCTTTTTATCTTATCACTGAACAGTACTTTAATCCTTTGTTCACTAGTCCAATCTTTGTAAGGCTTGGCCCATTGCACACGCATTGTACATTATTTTGTATAAGGCATGGCATCTTGACAGCCCTATGTGAACGCAAACCCATGAATTCCAACTTGTTTCTCACTGTACGTGAACAGACATTGACACCAGGTGTTTCCCGGGAACTTGGTGAAAGATCTTGTGATGACTGTCTCTGTCTGCAAGACACAACTGCTACGATGCACTGTTCCGTCTAGGAGAGGATTTCACTTTTCGGCCACAGCTGTCAGTTCTTTCACTTCGTATGTACCGAATCCGTGCAGTTTCAGCATTGGTTTTGCCACGCTGACTTAATGTTCGGTTTTACTGGCTTTTTTTCGGTGTTATCTTTTCCCAGTTCTATGTCCGATGTAAATGGATTGCATGACTTCCCTTTTCGAGAATGCACTTAATAGAAATATTTATGAAAGAAAAGCAGAATTTCTAGAGCATAAATTTGAATTTCAGAACACACAACTTTCTCTACACGTTTGACAAATTTAATACTCCATCTGCAGTCCTGAAAACATGCACAACGAGAATGGACAGAAGAATGGGTACTGTATGATTGAGGGGTTGATTATATAGTCGAGGGCGGACCTTACAGTAAGCTAGACCAGGTTGGCTCTGAAATGAACATTAAGAACTGCTATTTTGTGTTTCATTTACGTCACATTTTGTAAATTATCACCCATTGTTGCAGATATAGGTAACACTCGTAACTTAATATGAATTCTGCATCAAATTTCCTTTAAATTGATATATATTTCATTGTGTGTTCATGCTTACTTACGTAGAAACTTACTAAACCTTGTAAACACATAAAATTAAGTGGTTATTAATTTTTCCATTATTGTATATAGGTTAGGCCTTTATAAATGTACAGTTAAAATACAATTTTGGGATCAGCAGATACAGGCTTCGAAGGAAAATGTGTGAATAAAGGAAAATAACATAATGTTAGTATGCGCATATTTAGTAGTCTAGATCTGCTTGATAATTGTTTAAATAATTTCCTGTGCGTTCATTGGAATTTTCTTGCAGTGCAATATTTGACAATTAGTTCAAACTATTCTACTATAGTACATCTATCAGCAGAGACTTCTAGCTATAGTTCTGAAAAACTCGCGAAGTTTTTTAAGGAACATGGTATACAGGACCAATAGGTATCCCTGTGCCTACTGTGCGTAGGATGGCTCGTAATGAAACTCTCAGCACATCGAACTCAGATAAAATAAAGGTGATGATTCAGCAGGGCCCAAAAATTCTACCTTCACCTGATAATCTTGATCAGTAGTGACGACACATATCAAAGCTACAAATTCCCTTCGTAAACTAGTTCCCAGTAATTTCACTTAATAGAAGCGTTGTAGATACCACTTAGCTGGTGTACGATGGATGTTGAAGAAAAGACAGACTTTAGCACTACAAACATTTCATCAGGGAGTACAATAGTGTACAGGCTTCGTGTCTCTGAAATTCCATAAATATGTTCGAAACGGCTTATATATAATAGGTATTCGTCAGCCGCTGCACGTTCCGAGTAAGTAACAACGGACATCCCAAACCCTGAGTCATTCTTTACCTACTCAAATTGTACGGTTCCAAGATTTGATTTGAGAACGGGCGTGGAGATTTCCTTTCCTTGCCGGCTATTAACAGTACCACTTTTACCATCGCATGCGCTATGCCCCCCCCCCCCCTTCCCCACACACACACCACCACCACCACCACAAAAAAAAAAAAAAGTGGCACTTAGTCTACATTCGGAAATCTTGTTGACGTAAGCAAAAGTACAGAAAGTTCTTGCATTTCTTACATTATGCAGCTGAACTATTCGAAAAGCAGAGAACTTTCTTAGGGACTGTGTCCTGTTTGGTTTGAAGTAATTCTACAAGCTTCTGAAGAGAGAAAAATATAGTATTGTGGTCTATTTTTCTACCTTTTGATAAAAAAAATAATAATAATAATAACGAAATTGGATTGATATTCCAATGAAATGATTGTGCCTAATCATGCATGGCAAAGTCGTAATTTTCCACGAAGTCACAAACAGTTCACTTTCAGAAGTTTTTCCTTTAATGTGGCTTCTGTAGAACAGACCTTTACTAAGACGTCATAATATAAAAGGTAATTTAAGTTTTTGACAAAATAGCTCAAATTCTGATTATCGCTTCTGAAGAGCTTTTAATGTATAGACATCAATTGCTGGAAAGTTACAGTTTGGATTAAGTTTTCCTGGGGTCTCGCAGCAGTTTTCAGACACAGGCTCATACGTTACAAGATGTAGACAGTCCTTGTAAGTTGTGGAGTCATTAGTAAGAGTTTGTAGTTAAGCAGTTTGTCACTAATTTCACGTTTTATTGAGTCGTACAAACATGGACAGTATGCGTCTCATCAGTTCCAGCAAGACAGCATTTTATGGATGTAGCTGAGCAACTTTGGAAAATCATAGGGTCATACATATATTTAAAAAAGAAAAAAGTATAAGTAATTGACATAATTCTCACAAATTATACAAAAGCAATCGTTTTGAAATTTCGACTCTGTCCGTTGCTTTCTTTTACTGAAATGCAGTCTTTTGTGCCTGACATAGCCCTAGAAAATGTCAGTTTGGTAGGATTCCAATCTTACAGTGGAAGGAAATTCCAGTGAACGCACATGCATATTATTTAAGCAATTATCTAGCAGATCTAGACTACCAAACATGCGCATACCAACGTTATATCACACAATTTCCTTCGAAGCCAGTGTCTCCAGATCACAATAACAAAAAAAGACCGGCGGGAGTTCATGTGGTTCGGATTCCACGTTAATCAGTAGGTCCACGTCTTACATAGTCTCGCTGCTGAAAGGGACGCTAAACTAAAATCAACTCAACTCGACTCCAGATCACAATCCCAAACTTATATTTTAAATGCGTCTTTATAAAGGTCTAACTTACAGTGGTGGCAAGAAGTTCTAAACACACACTTTTTTTTTTTTTTTTTTTTTTTTTTGCCTAATTTTTGTGTTTGACTTCATTTTCGTTATGAAATGATCGCACTATCTTAAATATTGTTATTGATTTTAATGTATTTTTTCATGCTGATTTCAAATCTACTACTAGTTTTTTAATGCCTAAAATATTTTTTGTAGTAAAGCTGCCTGAACACAATAATGTGAAATATGTGCAGAATGAAACAATATAGAATAACATAATATGAATAGAAGAATAACACGAAAATTGACAAATACGGTACATTTAATACGCATTTTGAAAATTACATTGTTATCACATCAGTATTTTATGGGCCAGCTGTTTGCTTTAATTACGGCTCTACATCTTTTTGGCATGGAATGCACCAATTTCAAAAGAAGTTCTTTCGTGACAATATGGTTGAAGGAAAATATTAAACTTCAATTAACACGTTTGTTTGAAGGTTTTTTTCTTTGAAATTTCATAACCAATTTTAAACCGTAAGTTCTCTATTGGATTAAGGTTGGGAGACTGTCCTGGCCAGTTCATTCTATTCACAGTATGGTCTTTGAACCATTTTTAGACTTTCTTTGCACGGTGACAAGGGGCGTTTATCGTCTTGAAAAATCCATGACTGATGCCCAAAAAGATCTCTCGCAGTTGGTAGCAATTTATTTTGTAGTATTTCAATGTAATCCATGGCTTTCACTGTTCCGCTAACGATGCGAAGTCTTCCAACACCACGAGAAGACATGCAACCCCATACCATCACTTTTGTCGGGTACTTTACTGTGGGCTTCAGACACTGAGGGCTGAATTCCTCATGAGTGCGTCGTCTTACATAGGCACTACTTTGGTTACCAGAAATACAAAACTGACTCTCGTCACTAAATATGACCTTTTCCCAGTCTTTAATAGTTCATAATGAATGTTCCCTTGCCCATGTCAATCGCCTCTTGCGTTGAAATTCAGTCGGTAATGGTTTTGGGCGCGCTTTACAGCCTCGTAACCCAATTTCCAGCAGTCTTCCTCTGGGCACACACTCACATTTGATGTCAGAGTACATTGTTTCAAAATTTCCGTTGAATTAAGCTTTCTGTTTGAAAGTGAAATCCTATACAATAACCTGTCTTCACGTAAAGATGTTTTTCTTGGTCGTCTTGATCGCCCCCCTGTCCGCAATAGAATTTGTTTCAGAAAATTTTTTCAAAGTTCTCACGACAGTAGAAAGGCCACATGGTACTTTAGCAGCCGTTTGGCGCATAAAATAACCTTCTTCCTTCAGATGTATTATTTTGTACCTTTTATTCTCAGGCAAATATGAAAACTTAGCCATAATTCCAATATTTTTCACAAACGCACTTCAAACTGCTTTCAATACACTACTAAACCACATTTCACCTTCTCCTTTCAACCCTTTATAACTACTGCTCTCTGATTGGTTGAAATAACGAAGCATTTCATTGGTTGAAAACACTCACTCATTCTTACAGTGACCTTGTGCTTTTTTGTCAAGGTTTTTTTCAACGTATCAATGAAACTATTTACTTTAGATGATCTCTACAAACAGATTTGAAATCAGTATGAAAAAATACATTAAAATCAATAACAATATTTAAGATAGTACGATAATTTCATAACGAAAAATAGTCACACAAAAATTAGGCAAAAAAAAAAAAAAAAATGTGTGTTCAGGACTTTTTTGCCACTACTATACATAAGGGATTTTTTTTTTTTTTTTTTTTTTTTGGAAAAATTAAAAATCTTTTTCGAAATTCGAATTTGAAAGATCAAATTTAATATTTCGATTTTTCCAGTACACCTTTGCAATGACACAAGTTTCAGTTCTGTATGTGAAATAGGAGCTGACACACATCAAATTGAACAAGCCAATATATGCAGGATTTTTTTTTCTTACAAAAATTGGGAATTTCAAAAACTAATGAATCTAGAAGGTTGACATTTGATATTTTTCAATTTTGCTATGATACCATCAAGTGACGTAAAAATCGTCAAAAGCCAAGAATGTGAGGGGGGAAAAACGCTTTTTTTGTGTGTGTGTGTGGATTTCATATGGAATGACACTGTACCTCTGTGTCCACCATTTTTCCAAGCACAAATCGGATTAGTAAATACATTTACTAGTGGGGTGAGATTTGTTCATAACGTAATAACTTTAATATGGCATGGTTCAGTATTATTTATTAATTTATTTATTTGTCCACTTGTATGATCTTAAAATTGAATTTGTCATAATTTACAAATTTAATGTGAAACAAAAATTCAATGTGGAGAGTCGTACCTTCTATTTAATGTGTTTTATTGTTTATATTTCAGAAGCGGAAAGTGCACGAGATGCCCTGAATGGAAGGTATTTCGGTGGAAGATTAGTGAAAGCTGAGTTGTATGATCAGGCTTTGTTTGATCATAGTGATTTTTCAGGTTGAAATTATGAAAATCAGCCATCATTTATTTCTTATAGCTGCAGTGTTTTTCTCCTATGGTAGAAAAAATGCAGTACTGGAACATTTCCTGTTTCTCAAATCTGCTAAGAGACACTTACTAGATTTAAAAATAATTTTGTTACATGTAAAGTGCTCTAGTAAAACAAAATGAAGTGAAAAGTAATTAAAAGAATTTTATGTAAATTATGAAAAACTAACATGGATGAATTCTGAAATGTTCAACTGGGTGTGCTATCTAGCCTAAGCAAATTTATTATTTTAACAACCTAAAAATTAGCTTACGTGAATGCAGTCAGATCAGATGAAAGACTGTGTTTTTCTGCATTTGTATTTCAAGAAGATAGTAATAGCAATAAGCGATGAGCAGCTCAATTAATCCGTTCTGCATCGGATAAACGATATTGAATTACAGATTAGCCATCATGAATTAAGTGAATTATCCAAATCAATAGTTAAATGTAAATTTAGTGAATTCCATACGTTTCTTTTTTAAATCAGTTGATTTGGTAGCTGTGCACTGCGTAATTGTAGCACATGCCTTTGATATATGATGAAAATTTATTACATGTGTGTACTTCGCAAATAATGCATACATGGTAAATATTCAATGTAATCATAAATCACAAAATATGTATTTCACTGTGTTTCCAAACGAAACAGCCATCAGAGTGTGGCTAATAGTTCATGAATTATTGATAAACAGAAATGGGAAAGCACCTTACTTGAACAGCAGTGTTATCGTTAATTACGAATGTGAAACAAAGACTGTATTTAAGTATATATATACATATATACATGTACAAATAAACATTTAATTTAACTGTCTCATATTATTGATAAATACCTTAAAACTACACTACTTATACTCTATTAGTACTATTCAGACTTCTTAGAATCTACGCCAAGAAAAACAATTTTTGATACATGTTTTTGTTAAAAATATATTCTTATTAAGACAGGACTAATTTTTATTAGATTATCCTATTCTCCTTTTCTTCAGGTAAACTCTGTCCATAAATAATAATCGTTGGAAATCATTTCTTAACTAACCTAATATTTTGGTGTCCGTCAGCAGGTAAGCAAAGCATATGTTACCTCAGCAATATATCGATGGCGAAAGTGCAAAACCTCGTTTCTCCACTTTTCGTGGAATTTTAGATTTGGTTGCATTCAATTCCCGGTATTTGAATCTACGTGTGTGCAAAAGCTCGTAAACGGAAACCCAACAAAAAAAAAACGTGAAAAACTAACTTTCAAAAACCTCTTATCCCATATAAGCTAATGTAAAAGCAGAACGGTGTTTTCGCTCTCCTGAAAAGTTTGGTTTTGATGAGTTGCGAGGTTCTGCACTTTCGCCGTCGATATAACCCTTTTAGTTTCTGGCTTTTTTTAGGTAAATTGTAGACTTTCAGTCGAGCGTCTACAGGATCATTCCTATTTGTCGTAGAATCGTGGTTCATACCTCATCTTTTTCACAATAGAGCAACCTTTCAAACTGTACCATTCACATTTCCCTATCATGTCCCTGAGGCGGGAAATTTTGAGAAAATCGGGACTTTTTTTCCACATTATGAGCCCCCATGTTACCGCAGATATCTGAAAATCAAGTGAAAAATACTAAGAGGTGTATTAAATTTCAAGCTTCTATTTTGAATAGTAAGGACGGGAAAAATATTTACAAATGGTCCCCACAATGCCCCAGATTACCACAAAAGACCCTGATCTCAGGTTAAAAAAAAAAAAATCCTGGGAAATCCCCATTTATTCTAGGGTCATGTTTTGTGCCCCATTCTCTTCAGAGTAGAACAGCCTTTCAAACGGTACCATTCACATGTCTTAGTCATGTGTATCTCAGGCGTAAAGATCGTGAAAAAAGGGATTTTTTGGTTAAAATGTCTTTTTTGCTTAAAATGTCTTTTTTTTTTTCTTCTTTACATTTTTACCCCTCTGGACCCCCTTCCCCCTGCGTTAACGCAGACTTAAAAAATCTGATAAATACAGGGTCTTTCAGTGAAAAAGCCGTGATTCTGAAGTGCAGCAACATATTTTATTGATGAACATAGTAAGAGAAATTTACATGGTATAAGTTTAATGTAACATATGCTTGAAGTATCCACTCTGATGATTGAACACTTCCCTGACCCTGATGCACATGTTATCAAAACCCTTACCAAGGGTGACGTGACTAACTGCTGCCGTACACTGCTCAATGTTTGCTCTTAATTCACTTGAAGATCGGGGTTTAAGCTTGAATACCTCCTGCTTGAGGTAATCCCATAAAAAATCACAAGGTTTAATATCTCGGCTGCATGGAGGTGACTCTAAGCCTGTTCCAAAAAACAATGGATAGCAATTAGAGATCACACCTTTTCTGAATTTTGTGTCTTAGCTACATCCTGCTGGAATCATTGCCGACTAAGTGGACATCTTTTACGACGAAGACTAGGATAGAAGTAATGCTCAGGCATTTCCAAATAATTTTCTGGTGAGACATAGTCATCAAAGAAGAAAGGTCCAATTATGCCACGTTTTGTTACAGCACACCAAACCAAAATCTTTTCCGGATGCAGAGGTGAGTCTACCACTTCATTCGGATTTTCTGTTGCCCAAATTCTTACATGTTTTTTGTTTACTTTACCTAAAGACAAAAGTAAGCGTCTGTACACCACAAGTTTTCAATAATGTCTGGGTCATTAGCAATTAACGCATTGAACTGATTTGCAAAATGCCTTCTTTTTGCAATGTCTGTTAATTTTTGAAGCATCTACATTTTGTAAGGGGGAATTTGCAGATCTTTTCGCAGAATACGCCAACATGATGTAACGGATATTGCGTTTTCTGGTGACAAAGATCCCAGAGAGATTTTTTAGTCAGGCTATTCACAACAGATGCTCGCACTACTGTAAAACGCTGTTCAGTACGCACAGTTGATCTGGATAACCCCTCTTCGAAGTCCTGTAACACTACCAGTCTTATTGAACTGATCAACATAACGCCATATGGATTTGGTGGATGGTGCCCATGCACAATGATTCTCCAGTCGCAATCATCGTTGGACACCAACAGGGAAGCGTGATTCAATGAATCAAAGCACCAATGAGATTTTCTGCTGCAACGTAGGTATACGGTCCGCCATTATTATACTGGACTGTGCAACCCCTGTGCATATAAATATTACTATACTATTATTCAAATAAATTTTGTAGCCGCTATAAATCACGGCTTTTTGAATGAAACCCCATGTACAACTCGGTGGAGTGAATGTTTGTGTAAAATTTCAATCTAGGTGGAAGTAAAACGTAAGCCTGCTATAAAATAATAAAAATAGACCTAACCCCCCCCCCCCCAAAAAAAAAAATCAGGATCTCAGGTAAAAATTTTCTGAGATCCTATTTACCGTAGGATTATGGTTGATATCTTATTCTCTTCAGAATAGATCATCCTTTCAAACAGTACCATTCACATATCTGCATCGTGTATCTGAGGCGGGAAAATCGCGAAGAAGGATTTTTTGGTTAAAATCTTCCTTTACCGTTTTGCCTCTCTGATTCCCCTCCTCCCCCCTGTGTTAGCGTTGAGACCTGAAAAAATCTGACAAATACTACTTGGTGGACTGAATGTTTGTACAAAATTTCAAGCTTCTAGGTGCAAAAGTAAGCCCGCTAAAAATAATAATAGGCCTAACGAAATTTTTTTTAGTTATGACGTCATTTCCCTTATGTCTCGACGCAGGAAGACTTGTTCTACAATGCCTCTATGCTTGGGAAAACAAAACGAAGTGAAAAGCTTTATTGGTACTTTTTAATGAATGATGAAGAGACTACTCTAGTATCTTAAAAATAGGTACTAGAATCTAAAAGGGATAAAACTGGTCGAGCGCACTTGTGGTTGTAAGACCTTTCTTTCTTGTTTTGGAGTCCTCCTTTAGGCATAGGTGTTTTTTCATTATTTTTCATCGTATTTAGTCTGAAATTCAAACCCATGTGACTGCATTAATTTGCAATTTAGAATTCTTTTCAATAAAAATGAAATGGTGTCGCTGTAATACTTCTATTATAGTGAGTGTTCTGTTAATCCTGGAAGCATTGCAATTTTTAAAGCATTAGTGAAACAAAAACTAGAAAATTTGATTTAGTGTTTATGCGGTGCGCAAGGAGTTGTTTTTAGCAATTGCATAATGCCAATTAACGAAAATACGTAATACCTTAGAATGCATACGTGTGTTGTATTAATTTCAAATGCTCTAATTTGTCGTATCATACAGTTTTAACTCAATACATTACCAGTTTTAAAGACTGCTTCAGGAAGAATATGTACAGATGGTGATCAGAAAAATGGAAACACCTGAACGAAATTGCAACTTACCAGATTAATATGATGTCGGGCCACCTTTCGCCTTCAGAACACGATGCGACGTGGGATGGAGGCATAGAGGTCGTGAATGGTAGCAAGTGGAATTTTACACCATTCCTTGTGCAGGGCATCGGCCAGTTCTGTGAGAAAGGATGGAGGTGGAAATCGTCGCCGGAGTCGTGTTTCCAAGACGGACCACAGTTGTTCAATTATGTTGAAATCTGGGGATTGGGCCGGCCAGGGGAGGTGTTGAACTTCATCCCGATTTTCCTCAAACCACGCTGCAACAACGCAAGCTGTGTGAATGGGTGCATTATCATCCTGGAAGATGGCATCATTGTCCGGGAACAACATCCGGACCATAGGATGCAAGTGGTCTCCTAAAATTGCGACATAATCGTTGGCAGTGATTCGTCCGCTGTGTGTGACCACAAGGCCCAATGAAATCATGATATGGCGGCCCACAGCATCACCGAGCCGCCGCCATGTTTCACAGTTGGGCGGTGACACTGCAGATCATAAGTTTCTTTGGGCGTTCTCCACACATAAACACAGCCCGTGGTTGGGAATAGGGTGAAGGATGACTCATCCGACCATATCACACGTTTTCAGTCCTCAACGGTCCAAGTTGCATGGTCGCGGCACCATTTGCAGCGTGCGAAAGCGTTATGGTCCCTGATGAGCGGTTTGGCCCGTGCAGCACGATCCCGTAAGTTCATGTCATGTAATTCGCGGCGGACTGTGATTGTCGAAACAGGGTGGGGGAGGTGCTGATTGAGTTCCTCCGTCACTTGCTCCGCAGTGACACGACGGTTCTGCGTGACAATGCGCTTTAATACCCGGCGTGACCTGTCACTCATGATGTTCTTCCGCCCACTGTTCCGCTTCCCCGATGTGATTTTCCCGTGTATTGTGTAGGCCATCATCACCTTCGACACTGTTCCACGCGACACACCTAACACAGTAGCCACTGCCGTCACACTCACTTCACATAACCGCGCACCAACAATTTGCCCTCTTTGAAAATCTGAGAGGTCTCCCATTTTACACTACTTCCGTCTGCTGCAGCCACTGGACACTGCTGTTCCATTGTGCCTGATGTAGTATGGAGACCGACCTAACACACCACCACCAGCGGTTCGGCGCTGCGGGCGCCACGACACCGCTGCCAACCCATACATCTGACGTGTCGCCAAATACAGGTGTTTCCATTTTTCTGATCACCATCTGTAGAAACTTACACAGTTCGTGTAAGCAAACGAAGCAAAACGAAACGAAATAAATACATGGAGTTCTATACGTTAAGTGCATATTTCAGGAACAATGAAGACTACGAGATCTAAATGCTACTTTTTATACGCATACGGTAGTGCATACAAGACGATCAAGCACGAATTTAGAAACTGGTTCGTGGGGGTCCTCAATTAACTGGCTGGGGATAGGAACTTTTCTCTGATTCTGAACAGGACCAAGAGAATCATTCTTTATATTGTGGAAAGTAAAATACAAAGACATATGACAAAAAGTTTCCATGAATCGTATTCTCATCTTTATTTATGGTTATATTTGTGCTGCTACCTCGTATCACTGAAAGAAAAGCTCAGCACGATGGAATTCAAAAAGTACAGGCACATTTGAGAAAAACTGTACTTGTTCTAATGATAGAAAACTGAAACATGCCTTTTCTACGTAACCTCCCTGGATTCCAATGCACTTTTCCCAACGTTTCACAAGTTTTTTAATTCAGTCAGAAAAGTTTTTCGGTTGCATCTGTAACCAATTTTGCACCGCAGCAATGACGTTTTCATCACTCAATTCAAGAATACACTGAACCACGGTTGATGTTTAAAGTATTAGCGATTTCGTCCACTGTGACTTCAGTTTTTCCTCGCCATACCAGGGCCTAAAATTGAGTGGAGTACTCCACACTTTGTGGAACTGTAGGAAAGGAGTGTGGAACTATAATTCTTAAAGTGTGGAGTGGTATTAATGTGAGTACCTTACTTTTCTCGGATTATGCATTTAAACGCGTTTAGTGTGTCAAACTAAGTCTTACTGATTCAATACATTCATTGTGCAATGGATTACTCAATTCCATATAACTGCCAGTATATGACATTAAGCCAGAGTTAATACGTATAGGTGTCTCCTAGATGGCAGGAAAAACTATTGCCAATTTTGAGGTGAAGGAACCTTTTAACTATAGTTTTCAAACGTTTTCGGTTGCATTCATAACTAACTAACTAACTCTATGGCCAATGGAAGCCGGAGGTTCAATGCCGCGTTCACAAAAGCTCTCCACTGACTTCTATCCTTAGCTAACTGAATCCAGTTTCTACTTTGTATTCCAATCTCTGCGAGATCCATCTTAATATTGTCCTCCCATCTGCGCCTAGGTCTTCCTAATGGTCGTTTTCCAATTGGTCTTCCAGTCAGGACTTTGAAAGCGTTTCTACTTTCTTCCATTCGAGCTACATGACCCGCCCACCTAAGCCTCCTAGACTTCACGACCCTAACAATGTTGGGTAAACCATATAAATAATGTAGTTCCTCGTTATGAAGTTTCCGCCATTCCCCATTTCCGTTCCTCTTGGGTCCGAATATTCGTCTCAGGATCTTGTTCTCAAATACTTTCAGTCTATGTTCTTCCCTCAGAGTAAGTGACCATGTTTCGCAGCCATACAGAACAACAGGCATGATTACCGTTTTGTATATTTTAAGCTTCAAATTTCTCGACAGAATTCGCGACGACAAGAGATTTTGAACCGAATAGTAACACGAATTCCCTGCTTTTAGTCGACATTTAATTTCTCCGTGAATATGATTTTCCTCTGTTAATATTGATTCTAGGTATTTGAAACTATCCACTTTATCAAAAGCATTATTTAATATTTTAACGCATCCATAGTTTGCTGTATTCCAGTCCCGACGCACTTCCATGTATTTAGTTTTATCTGCATTTACTTCTAAACCCATGTCCCTGCAAGCGTTTAATAAGATCTCCGCATTTCTTTCTATTGTTCTCCTATCATCACCTATTAAATTTACGTCATCAGCATATGCCATAACCTGGTGAATACCGTTCAATTCTAGGCCCTGGTTGCTATCTTTGATTTTCCTTATAGCGTATTCCAGAACGAAGTTAAATAATAAGGGTGACAACGCATCTCCTTGTTTCAGGCCATTTTCGACGTGAAAGCTCGTGGACAAAAATTTTCCTACCCGGACTTTACTTTGGGATTCATTTAAACATATCTTAATTAATCTAATTAGCTTTCTCGGTATTCCAAGTTCTGTAAGGACGTTGTATAATGTTTCTCTCCTAACTGAGTCGTACGCCTTTCTAAAATCAATAAATAGTTGATGTACCGGGGTATTGTATTCCCATTTTTTTCCGAGTATTTGGCGAATGGTAAATATTTGGTCGATAGTTGATCGATTCCGTCTAAATCCGCATTGATAATCTCCAATAATTTCATCTGCGTATGGGGTCAGTCTTGCTAATAGAATATTTGAAAGAATTTTATAGGATGTTGACAGAAGAGAGATGCCTCGATAATTATTACAGTCAGTTTTGTCGCCTTTCTTGTGAATTGGAACAATGATTGATTCTTTCCACTCTTGTGGCAATTCTTCCTTGTTCCAGATAAGGAGAATGAGTTTGTGTATCTTGTTCCACAATTTTTCGCCTCCAGCTAAAATTAACTCAGCCGGAATTTCATCTACACCCGGAGATTTGTGTTTCTTTAATTTCTTTATAGCAGTTTCTACTTCTATTCGGTTGGGTTCTGGAATATACGGTTCTGCGGTGTGTATCTCCTTTTCTCCACGCACACTAGTTTTCGGTTGCGTGTTAAGCAAATCGTCAAAGAAATCTTTCCATCTATTTAAGATGCTATCCGTGTCAGTGAGAACTGTACCGTCAGATTTCTATATATAAGCACGAGGTTGATAGCCTTTCTTAAATTCGTTGATTCCCTTATACATTCATATAGTATGCATTCATATAGTATTAAATTGTGCAACTAAGGCGCGCTATACACTACGAGATCAAACCTAGGAAATATCTTAGGATTTATCTTCGGAAAAATGTTATGACTTATCTTGTAGGAAACCCTACCCTTTTTGTGCCATACACGTGAAGAGTTTTCCTGTCTGACCGAATGACGTTTATCAACATTGTGAAATAGTTCTATTTAATAAATGTACAAAGTTGAATAATTACTATGCTAACCACACTGCACATCCCACTGATATTATTACCAGGCGCTATATTGTTAAATTGGACACCTCTTTAAAAAAAAGAAAAAGGAAAAAAAGGCATAAATGTCAGAAGAGTGCTGGTATACTTTTGGCGCACCACATTTTAGAAGATTTACAAATAAAATTTAATACTTTGCATGAAAAGACATATTTGTAAGGATCAAATTTCTGCAAGCAACAGAATTAAATACAAAGTAATACAGTGAAACCTCTCTAAAGCGGACAGCCATGGGGAATCAAAAATTGTCCGCCTTACAGAGGTTTCAATATTTTCTTACGTAAATTAATAAACAAGGTAATATGCAATTAGAAAAAAATATTTTTGCATGAATCACGTATTTATGAATATTACCAAAATGTCACCTGCATAATCTTGCGTCATCCAATTCACTATGTTCGAAGCACAACATGGGAATAAGATGTTATAGTTCTCTACACTTTACATTTATCGCTACTTACTACGTTTTCGATGTGTTGCTTTGATTTGTGAGTTAATTGCAGTCCAGTAATGACTTTTTTTTAAAAAGACAATATGCGTACCCGTGGTCAAAAATACCAAACTTGCCTTCCGCGTGGTTAGAGATTCCACCCAGCGGGACAGTAGAATGATGTGTCATCCCAAACAGTGGGCAACTGTCAATCCCTTTCGTTTCTGAAACAGTTTGGGTGGGAGTGGAATGCAAGAGTAGTAGGGGTCCCCGTATGCCCGAATGACTCATCCTCACTCTCTTTCATGACCGGGGTGAAAGGTCAATGACCTTGGCCCGGGGTCAATGACCTAGGGGTACCTAGGACCACCCCCTCTAAATTTTGGCAGGGGTACAATGGCCCACCCCCTAAATTTTGGCAGGGGTACATAGGACCACCCCCCTTAAATTTTGGAAATTGCCAAATCTAAAAATTGGGTATGGTAGCGTAGGACCATAGTATGTACCTCTATCAGTATTGGGTGTCTATGTCGTTCCCTTTCATGGGTAAAAAATTGCCAAAAATTCAAATTTCGGGGGTTTTTGACCTAATTTATCCCCTTTGATGAGGTATTATTACCCTATATAGTTATATGGGTGTATACAGGGGTCCATTCCCTTTCATAACATATGGGTATATTAATGTACCCCTTGAAAAATTTGGGAGGGGTACCTTGGCCCACCCCTTAAATTTTGGAAATTGCCCAATTTTAACATTGGGTATTATAGTATAGGACCCTAATATGTATTATGATAAATTTGGATGGTCCACCTCATTCCCTTCTAGAAGTACAAAATTGCCAAAATATAAACGTAAGCAATACGTTGTACCACGTGTTTGGTCTTTTGGCCCAATTTGTCCTCTTGGATGAGGTCCTATTACCTTATATGGTTATATGGTCATGTATAGGGGTCCATTACCTATCATAAGACATGGGTATATTGGTGCACCCCTTGAAAAATTTGGGAGGGGTACTTTGGCCCACCCCTTCATTTTTGGAAATTGACCAATTTCAACATTGGGTATTATAGTATAGGACCCTAATATGCATTATGATAAATTTGGGTGGTCCACCTCATTCCCTTCTAGGGGTACAAAATTGCCAAAATATAAACGTAAGCAATACGTTATATCACGTGTTTGGTTTTCGGCCTAATTTATGTGCTTGGATGAGGTCCTATTACCTTATATAGTTATATGATCATGTATAGGGGTTTATTACCTATCATAAGACATAGGTACATTTGTGCACCCCCGGGAGGGGTACAATGGTCCACCCCTTAAATTTTGGAAATTGACCAATTTAAACATTTGGTATTATAGTACAAGACCCTAATATGTATTATGATAAATTTGGGTGGTCCACCTCGTTCCCTTCTAGGGGTACAAAATTGCCAAAAATATAAACGTAAGCAATACGTTATACCACGTGTTTGGTTTTTGGTCGATTTTATTCCCTTTGATGAGGTGTTATTACCTTATATGTTTACATGAGCGTATACAGGAGTCTATTACCTTTCATAAGACATGGGTATATTGATGCACCCCTTTAAATTTTGGGAGGGGTACCTTGGCCCAACCCTTTAATTTTGGAAATTGCTTAATTTCAACATGTGGTGTCATAGTACTGGATACTAATATGTATCATGATAAATTTGGGTGGTCCACCTCGTTCCCTTTTAGGGGTACCAAATTGCCAAAATATAAACGTAAGCAATACGTTATACCACGTGTTTGATTTTTGACCTAATTTATCTCCTTGATGAGGTCCTATTACATCATATAGTTATATGGTCATATAGGGGTCCATTCCCTATCATAAGACATAGGTACATTGATGCACCCCGGGAGGGGTACAATGGCCCACCCCTTTAATTTGGAAATTGCTCAATTAAACATTTGGTATTACAGTATAAGACCCTAATATGGATCACTATAAATTTGGGTGGTCCACCTCGTTCCCTTTTAGGGGTACAAAATTGACAAAATATAAACGTAAGCATTACGTTGTACCACGTGTTTGGTTTTTGACCTAATTTATTCCTTTGGATGAGGTCCTATTACCTTATATGGTTATATGGTCATGTATATGGGTCCTCGCTATCATAGTACATGACCTCAATATGTATCATGATAAATTTGGGTGGTCCATCTTGTTCCCTTTCATGGGTAAAAATTGCTAAAATATAAACATAAGCAATATGTTGTACCATGTGTTTGGTTTTTTGGCCCAATTTCTTCCCTTTGATGAGGTTTTATTACCTTATATGGTTATATGGTCATGTATATAGGTTCATTTCCTATCATAAGATATGGGTACATTGATGCATCCTTTAAAAATTTGGGAGGGGTATCTTGGCTCATCCACTCGGTTTTAGAAATTGTTTAATATAAGCATTTGGTATCATAGTACAGGTCTCCAATATGTACCACTATAAATTTGGATGGTCCACATCGTTCCCTTTTCATAGGTAAAGAACTACCAAAAATCAAATTTCGGAGGTTATTGACCCCTATTTAGCATGTTATATGGTTTATTACCTTTATATGTTTATGTTCCCTTTTAAATTTGGGAATTATCAAATAACAAAATTCGGTAAACGTTTTCTAAGACCCCATTGTAGATGTTGATGTTCCTCTTATGGCCAAATATTCAAAATGTAAATATTATTGACCGGCTTTATTATTGAATAAGTACAGGATTTATTACTTTTTTCATAAGACACAGGTGTATTTGTGTACCAATCTTAAATTTTGGAAGGGGTACATTTCTTATTGTCGTATCAATAATTGGTAATTGTTCATTGGGTAAATCATTACGATCACGTGATCGGTTATTGACCTATGATGGGATTAGGAGTCCAGGACATTGGTACATTGAAACTTTGTAGGATAATTTGAGAATGCGTCATTGGTTTTGATTATTCCCACCAAATATAAACGTAAGCAAGACGTTGTACCACGTGATTGTCCTTGATGAGGTAGTGTACAGGGATTCATTTCCTTTGTTGTGGTACTTCTTAAGTTTGAGTACACACACACTTCTAGAAAACAGTTGGTTCTACTCAGGTAAACAATTGACGGACATTATTGACCTTATTGAACATATAATGATATGATTAACTCTAAGACTTAGGTATATCAAGAGAAGTATTCTTTAAATTTGGGAATGGTGATAAACAGAATTTTAACATGAGGTGCGAAATTTGAAACAATACATTGAACTTTAGTCACAGCTCATAGTTTAAGATCATTGGTGGTGATTGATTTGAAATCTGATAGCTAACCTTATTGAATCTTATGACTCATAGACGAAAGGCAATACATGCTACAACAGTTTAAAATTTAATCATAAGGTGATGTAATCTGACACTAGCAAAGTTATTGTGTATGCAATTTGATTGGATGATCACTATCTTTCCTGCAATCTGATTGGTTGATCACTATCTTTCGTGCAATCTGATTGGTTGATGATTTTCAAATCTTTGCTGTATTCAGTTTTAAGTTTAACATTTAAAAATCTTGGTTTCGTTCATCATTTTGCACTCACTGATAAATATGATCAAAACCGTTTATTTGTTAATCGAATAGTTAAAAACCGGTTAAAGTTTGACGGTTAACCGTGAAACGTAAAATTTTTTGCTTGAAACTTTTTGTTTAAAAATTCTTGCTTTCAAATTTTTGTTTGATTTTTTTTGTTTCAAAATTTGGTTTGACATTTTTCGTTTCCAAATTTTTTGTTTAAAAATTTTTCGTTTGAAATTTTTTGTTTGAAAATTTTTGTTCGAAAATTTTGTTTAAAATTTTTTGTTTGAAATTTTTCGTTTCCAAATTTTTTGTTTGAAATTTTTTGTTTCAAAATTTTGTTTGAAATTTTTTTCGCTTCAAAATTTTGTTTGAATTTTTTTCGTTTGAATTTTTTTCGTTTCAAAATTTTGTTTCAAAGATTTTTTGTTCTAAATTTTTGTTTCAAAGTTTGGTTTGACATTTTTAAAAGTTTGTGCACTCATTAGTAAAGAACCGGAACTGTTTAGAGCAAAAACCTCTGGCAACATGTGGTGCAATAGTACATGTCAGAACATGATAATGCAACGTCATCAGTTTTGCATCATATATAAGTATCGTTCGAGTTAGTATTCATGATAACATCATCATGGCTACTTGTCTGCAGTTTCTAAACACACGTGATGTGATGAAATCATTTACCAAGATTACTGATTTACAACAGAATGTACCTTATAGAATCTTAGCTAGCCAAATGATCCCTACAAAGTTTGGATTAAGAATCGTAGTGAAGCTTGAAAATGATAAGAATATAATTTTACCAGCAAGATATTTACCCATGGAAGCATCAAAACAAGAAGAACTACTGCGTTTCTTAAATACTGGATCTGTATCTTTATGTTACAAAGGATTCTTGGGTCGAAGTCATCAACTTGAATTTAGTACACAGCAATTGTGATGAAATCATGAATCAGCACATTTCTTTCCAATGACGTCAGCCGTAGTTGTATGAATTTGGTTGGTCGGCATGACGTCAGCAACTGTGATGAAATCATGAATTCAAACGTCAGCACATTCCTTTCCAATGACGTCAGCAATAACTATAAACCAGCAAATACAGTGTCATCCCACGAAATCATTTGAGCAAGTGCTTTTCAGGAGGAAAGATGTGTACTTCTAACGATAAAGAGTTCATCTTCGCAAGCTATTATCCAATAAATATATTTCAAACAAAACATGTGATGATTGGTATCAGTGCTAGAACATTTGAACCTGTGATTCGATTGGGCAAAGCAGAACAATTTGGTGTACAACTGACCTGTGAAGAATGGCAAATATTATGTTCACGAATCGACCAAATGAACGATTATTTTCATGATGAGCTAAATGTGACCATAGTCAAATCATTAGGCTCAAATCATGAAGTGGTGCTACGTACAGTCCTCGAAGAGAAGATGGTGCTGTTACGTAAAAAGAGTACATCTCATGTCCCTCGCAACATGGTGTATCTAACGGAAACAGAATGGAACAAATTCATCAGCGTATTCCAGTGTGTGAAACATGCAGTGGAAGTGTGCAACAAAACTAGTATATTCCTGAAAAAGTACTATTTTGAAAAATGTGTTATGCATATTGTACAACATGTATCTAGATATTGTGATGGTTGTCAACATCGTTCGTGGGTGCATAATTGTATTGATAAACAGTTTATTTGTGATCAAATGGACATTGAGTTTCCACCAATTGATATCGCAATAGACCTTAAAAGACTTCAACTGGAATTAAAATTATATGCTAAAGACAAACTAGTGCAAGAAGTTCAAAATACATTGTATCGACAATATCCAGATCATATATCTGGTATGGATGTATGTGGAGTGTAATAAAATGATCCATTTCAATGAATTGTGTTTTTTCATTTCAAGTACAACCCCAGGTTCTGACGTGCACCACAATGTTGTCAAAGGTTTTTGTTCTAAACAGTTCTGGTTCTTTACTAATGAGTGCACAAACTTTTAAAAATGTCAAACCAAACTTTGAAACAAAAATTTAGAACAAAAAATCTTTGAAACAAAATTTTGAAACGAAAAAAATTCAAACGAAAAAAATTCAAACAAAATTTTGAAGCGAAAAAAATTTCAAACAAAATTTTGCAACAAAAAATTTCAAACAAAAAATTTGGAAACGAAAAATTTCAAACAAAAAATTTTAAACAAAATTTTCGAACAAAAATTTTCAAACAAAAAATTTCAAACGAAAAATTTTTAAACAAAAAATTTGGAAACGAAAAATGTCAAACCAAATTTTGAAACAAAAAAAATCAAACAAAAATTTGAAAGCAAGAATTTTTAAACAAAAAGTTTCAAGCAAAAAATTTTACGTTTCACGGTTAACCGTCAAACTTTAACCGGTTTTTAACTATTCGATTAACAAATAAACGGTTTTGATCATATTTATCAGTGAGTGCAAATGTTGAACGAAACCAAGATTTTTAAATGTTAAACTTAAAACTGAATACAGCAAAGATTTGAAAATCATCAACCAATCAGATTGCACGAAAGATAGTGATCAACCAATCAGATTGCAGGAAAGATAGTGATCATCCAATCAAATTGCATACACAATAACTTTGCTAGTGTCAGATTACATCACCTTATGATTAAATTTTAAACTGTTGTAGCATGTATTGCCTTTCGTCTATGAGTCATAAGATTCAATAAGGTTAGCTATCAGATTTCAAATCAATCACCACCAATGATCTTAAACTATGAGCTGTGACTAAAGTTCAATGTATTGTTTCAAATTTCGCACCTCATGTTAAAATTCTGTTTATCACCATTCCCAAATTTAAAGAATACTTCTCTTGATATACCTAAGTCTTAGAGTTAATCATATCATTATATGTTCAATAAGGTCAATAATGTCCGTCAATTGTTTACCTGAGTAGAACCAACTGTTTTCTAGAAGTGTGTGTGTACTCAAACTTAAGAAGTACCACAACAAAGGAAATGAATCCCTGTACACTACCTCATCAAGGACAATCACGTGGTACAACGTCTTGCTTACGTTTATATTTGGTGGGAATAATCAAAACCAATGACGCATTCTCAAATTATCCTACAAAGTTTCAATGTACCAATGTCCTGGACTCCTAATCCCATCATAGGTCAATAACCGATCACGTGATCGTAATGATTTACCCAATGAACAATTACCAATTATTGATACGACAATAAGAAATGTACCCCTTCCAAAATTTAAGATTGGTACACAAATACACCTGTGTCTTATGAAAAAAGTAATAAATCCTGTACTTATTCAATAATAAAGCCGGTCAATAATATTTACATTTTGAATATTTGGCCATAAGAGGAACATCAACATCTACAATGGGGTCTTAGAAAACGTTTACCGAATTTTGTTATTTGATAATTCCCAAATTTAAAAGGGAACATAAACATATAAAGGTAATAAACCATATAACATGCTAAATAGGGGTCAATAACCTCCGAAATTTGATTTTTGGTAGTTCTTTACCTATGAAAAGGGAACGATGTGGACCATCCAAATTTATAGTGGTACATATTGGAGACCTGTACTATGATACCAAATGCTTATATTAAACAATTTCTAAAACCGAGTGGATGAGCCAAGATACCCCTCCCAAATTTTTAAAGGATGCATCAATGTACCCATATCTTATGATAGGAAATGAACCTATATACATGACCATATAACCATATAAGGTAATAAAACCTCATCAAAGGGAAGAAATTGGGCCAAAAAACCAAACACATGGTACAACATATTGCTTATGTTTATATTTTAGCAATTTTTACCCATGAAAGGGAACAAGATGGACCACCCAAATTTATCATGATACATATTGAGGTCATGTACTATGATAGCGAGGACCCATATACATGACCATATAACCATATAAGGTAATAGGACCTCATCCAAAGGAATAAATTAGGTCAAAAACCAAACACGTGGTACAACGTAATGCTTACGTTTATATTTTGTCAATTTTGTACCCCTAAAAGGGAACGAGGTGGACCACCCAAATTTATAGTGATCCATATTAGGGTCTTATACTGTAATACCAAATGTTTAATTGAGCAATTTCCAAATTAAAGGGGTGGGCCATTGTACCCCTCCCGGGGTGCATCAATGTACCTATGTCTTATGATAGGGAATGGACCCCTATATGACCATATAACTATATGATGTAATAGGACCTCATCAAGGAGATAAATTAGGTCAAAAATCAAACACGTGGTATAACGTATTGCTTACGTTTATATTTTGGCAATTTGGTACCCCTAAAAGGGAACGAGGTGGACCACCCAAATTTATCATGATACATATTAGTATCCAGTACTATGACACCACATGTTGAAATTAAGCAATTTCCAAAATTAAAGGGTTGGGCCAAGGTACCCCTCCCAAAATTTAAAGGGGTGCATCAATATACCCATGTCTTATGAAAGGTAATAGACTCCTGTATACGCTCATGTAAACATATAAGGTAATAACACCTCATCAAAGGGAATAAAATCGACCAAAAACCAAACACGTGGTATAACGTATTGCTTACGTTTATATTTTTGGCAATTTTGTACCCCTAGAAGGGAACGAGGTGGACCACCCAAATTTATCATAATACATATTAGGGTCTTGTACTATAATACCAAATGTTTAAATTGGTCAATTTCCAAAATTTAAGGGGTGGACCATTGTACCCCTCCCGGGGGTGCACAAATGTACCTATGTCTTATGATAGGTAATAAACCCCTATACATGATCATATAACTATATAAGGTAATAGGACCTCATCCAAGCACATAAATTAGGCCGAAAACCAAACACGTGATATAACGTATTGCTTACGTTTATATTTTGGCAATTTTGTACCCCTAGAAGGGAATGAGGTGGACCACCCAAATTTATCATAATGCATATTAGGGTCCTATACTATAATACCCAATGTTGAAATTGGTCAATTTCCAAAAATGAAGGGGTGGGCCAAAGTACCCCTCCCAAATTTTTCAAGGGGTGCACCAATATACCCATGTCTTATGATAGGTAATGGACCCCTATACATGACCATATAACCATATAAGGTAATAGGACCTCATCCAAGAGGACAAATTGGGCCAAAAGACCAAACACGTGGTACAACGTATTGCTTACGTTTATATTTTGGCAATTTTGTACCTCTAGAAGGGAATGAGGTGGACCATCCAAATTTATCATAATACATATTAGGGTCCTATACTATAATACCCAATGTTAAAATTGGGCAATTTCCAAAATTTAAGGGGTGGGCCAAGGTACCCCTCCCAAATTTTTCAAGGGGTACATTAATATACCCATATGTTATGAAAGGGAATGGACCCCTGTATACACCCATATAACTATATAGGGTAATAATACCTCATCAAAGGGGATAAATTAGGTCAAAAACCCCCGAAATTTGAATTTTTGGCAATTTTTTACCCATGAAAGGGAACGACATAGACACCCAATACTGATAGAGGTACATACTATGGTCCTACGCTACCATACCCAATTTTTAGATTTGGCAATTTCCAAAATTTAAGGGGGGTGGTCCTATGTACCCCTGCCAAAATTTAGGGGGTGGGCCATTGTACCCCTGCCAAAATTTAGAGGGGGTGGTCCTAGGTACCCCTAGGTCATTGACCCCGGGCCAATCTTGCAGAAACCCGTGGAGAAAAAAAAAAAAAGGAATTCAGGTACGTCACATTTGCGTTTCTTTTCTCACCTCACTCTCTCTTGATCAGTTAGTTCGATGTTAATAATCTGTTTTTCTTCTTTCACAGGAAACAAAATAAATATTACCATGTATATTCATATGTTTTATTTTCTCTTTACAGAATTTGTACCCGTCACGGACACGTCTTCCTTTGAAGAAAAAAGAAATTCTGTATTCTATTTCACATGCTAAAAATAAATGTACAAAAACATGATTCTGTGTTTTTTATTTCACATCCTAAAATCAAATTCTTTTTCCTGTACTGCGATTTCAATTTCTTTTTCTGAATCAGTTTACCGGTAAAATAAATCAATGTTTTACGAAAAAAAATCAAACTAAATTTTTGTTTCAGAAAATTTTTAGTGTACGAAAAAAAAAACTGATTCAGAAAATTTTTGTGTACGAAAAAAAAAATGTTTTCAGAAAAATTTTTTGTGTACGAAAACAAAATTCTGTTTCAGAATTTTTTTGTGTGTACAAAACAAAAACTGTTTCAGAAAAATTTTTATGTACAAACAAAATTCTGTTTCAGAAAAATTTTTATGTACAAACAAAATTCTGTTTCAGAAAAATTTTTGTGTGCAAAACAAAAATCAGTTTTCGTCACGAAACTGCTCCGACTAAATGAATCGATTCATTCTGATAGTGTTGGCAACACTGGAAAAATTTCGGTAAGTATCGCTCAGACCCTGAGTTACAGCGAACACAACTAGATTCGAACCAGCAACCTTACATGTCTGATTCATCTCTAAATACAGCCAACTAAACAATAAGATTATGTGTATACGTCAATGCTAGCACTGAGTCAACAAGGTTTTCTTCAAGGTCAAAGTTGCACACGAAGTAAAAAAGATGACAACGCAGATCTTCTATCTTTCTATATGAAACATAAACCTAGTATAAACTGCTCGCACTGAAATGTGTAATGTAACATAATCTGCTCGTCTTCTTTTCATACGCGAAACTGTTCGCACTGAATGGAGTACGACGGCTCAGCGCTTCAATCCACAACGAAGTAAGTTCATGTTTCCTCCTATCATTTTTCATCATCGTTTCAAGGGGACGTTAAACTCAACATTTCCAAGAATCGAACTCGGGACCATGACATAGTAATCAACAAACTGAACTTCTCAATCGAGTATGGTGACTTATGATGTTTTCTCATTTCTCATCATCGTTTCAAGGGAACGTTAACATTTCCTGAAACTAACACCTAGAATCAAACTCGGGACCATTGCATAGTAATCAACACACGTGTACGATGGCTCAGCGATTGTCTCTACTGTATGAGGTCACTGCTTCAATCCTCAGTCAAGTAAGTTCATGTTTCGTCCTATCATTTCTCACCGTTTTCGCGGGGACGTTAAATTCAACATTTCCAAGAATCAAACTCGGGACGATTGCAAGGTTCACTCCTAAAGCGGAACAAAAATGCCCCCTAAAAGGGAACGATGTGGACCACTGTATCCATGTTCACCCCTAAAGCGGAACAAAATGGCTCCTAAAAGGGAACGAGGTGGACCACCCAAATTTATAGTAATATATATTAGGGTCCAGTACTATGATACCAAATGTTTAAATTTGGCAATTTCTAAAAAACTTAAGGGGTGGGCCAAGGTATCATTCCCAAAATAAAAAAAATTTCAAGGGGTGCACAAATGTATTTATGTCTTATAATAGGGGATGGACCCCTATACATGACCATATAACCATATAAGATAATAGGACCTCATCCATTGGAATAAATTAGGTCAAAAAACCAAACACGTGATACAACGTATTGCTTACCTTTATATTTTGGCAATTTTATACCCCTAAAAGGGAACGAGGTAGACCACCCAAATTTATAGTGATCTATATTAGGATTTTATACTATTATACCAAATGTTTAAATTGGGCGATTTCCAAAAATTTAAGGGGTGGGCCAATGTACTCCTGCCGGGGTGCACGTATACCCATGTCTTATGAAAGGTAATTGACCCTGTATATGCACATATATCCATATAGGGTAATAACACCTCATCAAAGGGGATAAATTAGGTCAAAAAACCCCGAAATTTGAATTTTTGGCAATTTTTTACCCATGAAAGGGAACGACATAGACACCCAATACTAGTAGAGGTACATAATGTGGTCCTAGGCTACCATACCAAATTTTTAGATTTGGCAATTTCCAAAATGTAAGGGGGGTGGTCCTATGTACCCCTGCACCCCTTCGGTAGGTCTACCCATAAAGCCTAACACCACGTGACCCCATGACGTAATGCTAAGGTGTGCGCATGGGTGTATCAAAGGGAACAAAAATAAGGTAAGCTATATATACATCCTATAAGGTAAAAAGGAAATAACATTCTTCAAATTTATAACCATAAAAAGAAACAAATAAACTCATACGTGAAACTGCCCCATAAAGGCGGATCGTAAACTATGTAAACTAAAAGGGCCGGGGCGCAAAATTTCAGCGGCGTCACACTCCAGGGGCGCAAAAGTTAAAATCAAGTAACACAAAATAAGCTATACATACACCTGTACTCCATCATAAGGTAACAATCTCCAAATTTTATACCGTAAAGGGAACAAAATCAACAACCTACCCCATAAAGGCGAACGGGGGTGTGGCCTAGGGGCGCTAAATTGAAAATATATACCGCAAAGTAAACTATACATACACCTATATCCCATTAAAAAGTAACGATCTCCAAAAATTTTATGCCGTAAAAGAAAACAAGATCAACCCCCCTCGGTAAAACTACCCCATAAAGACGTGGCCTAACACCACGTAACCCATAAAGGCGTGGCCTAACATCACGTAACCCAAAAAGGCATGGCCTAACATCACGTAACCCTATGACGTCATAACATGTAACCCCAAAATGGGCGCCGGGCGCCCGGGGCGCAAAATTTTGGCGGCGGCGGCGGGCTCCATGCTCCAGGGCCTAACATCACGTAACCCAAAAAAGGCATGGCCTAACATCACGTGACCCTATGACGTCATAACATGTAACCCCAAAAATGGGCGCCGGGCGCCCGGGGCGCAAAATTTTGGCGGCGGCGGCGGGCGCCACGCTCTAGGGGGCGGTAAAAATGGCCTCAAGTCCCGCGATTACTACTGCAAGCAAATGATATAAGGGTGTTGTGAAACAGAGACCCTTCCTCAGAGTTGGTGGACAGACAGTTGAGGAGGCAAAACGTTGTCACACCCTCATGTTCTTTCTTGGTGACATAATATGAATTACTAAAAGTGTATTTTTACTGTACTTTTCAACTTGTTTTTAGAGAAAGTGTCCGTAATAGGAGGTAAATAATACCTATAAAAGACAAGAGAGACTGTCCGTGTCCGTACTAGAGAGTGTCCGCTTTAGAGAGATTTGCCAAAGTTTTTTCCTATTACGATGTTTGGGGATTACAAAATATGTCCGTTATGGGAGGTGTCCGCTTTATAGAGGTGTCCGTTAGTAGAGGTTTCACTGTACATCTGTATTTTATGTTTGCAAGTGTAGGATTACTAGTGTAAAATCATTATAAATGTTTTAACGACGGATAAAATAGGTGAGAGACAATGTTTAGCAGAAAGGGTCCAGCTAATTATTCCAAGAAATGTTACAATTTCGGTAGTTTCTATTTACATTAGTTTAGTTTAGGTTAGTTACGGTTATGTTACGTTAGATTATATTAGTATATGGCTCCAGCTAATTTTCGAAAAGTGATAGAATTTCGCTTACTTCTATTAATATTAGGTTAGTTTAAGTTAGTTAATTTCATTAGGTTAGATTTGGTTAGGTTGTGTTAGGTCTAAGTACTTGCATCTTCCGTAAATTTTGTATGTTTTGCCTACTTCTGGATCCCTTCTGCGAAACATTTACCTAAGTGAGTGCATATGAAAGATGACCGGTAATACTATTTTCCAAAACCAGTGTATTTCTGCATAGTTTACAGAAGCTATAGTTTATGTTTACAAGTGGAAGCGTTACTACCACGATACCATGACAATTGCTATTCAAACTCGTATCATTGCCAAAACCCACTCGTATTCACTACATTCACTGACGCGCCTGCTTCCTTTGCTCGCACCCCCTGACAGATGCTCGCCCTGCCTGACTCGGTTATATAGCATTCGTACTTTCCAGAGGCCACCTAACACTACTTGGTTTGCGTTTTTTCCACTGTAGTTTTTATACTATATATCCGGACCCTGTATTTGTACGCAAATCGTAAAAGAATTGTAGTTTATCAACAATTGCTTTCGATGGTCCCCTTGAGGGATTTTATCTATGTGAATAATTTTCATGTCCGTCAACGCAAATCATTTAGGGAACAGTGACAAATTATAATTTTTCAACAATTATTTCGAGTGGTACACCTAAAGTAAACCTGTAGGGTTAGAAGATACCTCATCCGTTGTTTTCACTTGTTTTGTGTTCACTTTCTCTCACCTGATGTCGCTTAAATCGAAATCTTACGAATTTTCTTTCCGAAATAGAGCGTGCTCTAAACACGAGAAATCTCATAGGATCGTTCAGAACACAAGAACTGACATGCGATCGTTGAGATTTTGACTCCAGGACAAATCGTAAGATATTTCCTAGGATCTATCCTATAGTGTATAGCTCGCCTAACTACACGTTTATCTGTTGTTTCAATCAGTGGCGGCGATTGGACGTTAAAAGTTGGGGGGCAAGATATGATCTTAATATTTGTATATCAGTGTTAGTTTTCCTGGTTGTTTCTAACACTTTGTCTGACGAAAGGTTGTATAACTAATAGGATACTATCTTTTTCAGTTAAAATACCGTATATCGTGTTTCATATTTAATTAAGTAAATTGACAAGAGCAACGCGCATTAGGTACTAAACCTTCATTCCTTGCTCATCAACATCATTAAATTCTGTCTGGAAAATTGTGTGATCAGATTACTCAATAACATATTTGCAAAACAAATAAATAGAAAGGATAATATTAATCATACTAATGAATAATGAGGCTTGTTTTGTAGAAGTTATATTGAAACTGAGGATTAATAAACAACTTACATTTTTAGTTCCACACTTGCCATTAAATGTGTCATTACTTTTAGAAAATGAAAGACAGTAAATACTACAAGCATATGCTACGACACAATTGTAATATTAATTCCTTTGAATTGCCATTAAAACGCAATTCCTGTAGCTGTCTTAACTCCATGGGGAGACAAATAACCAATACCCACTTACGCAACGACAAATATTATATGGTACAACTTTTTCTATGAACCAGTAATATATGCAAAAACTTTCCATTTCCAAATTATACTATATACATTAACCAGTTTAGATTATGGCTTTTTAAAGGTAAATTATTGAATTTCAGTCAATCAGCTACAGCATCATCCCTATTTATCCTAGGATCATGGTTAGTACCTCGTTCTCTTCAGAATAGAACAACCTTTCAAACGGTTCCATTTACGTTTTCCTATCATGTCTGTAAGGCGGGAAATTTTGAGGGAAACATGAATTTTTTCTGATTTTTTAAAACTTTGATCGCCTCTGAACCCACTATGTTAACGCACAGATCTCAAAATCAAGTAAAAAATAAGAAAGGGGTGTACTAAATGTGTATAAAAAAAAGACAAGCTTCTATCTTGAAAACTAAGTGCGGGAAAATGTTTACCAATGAGCTAAGAACATTCCCACAATGCCCCAGATGACCCAGTTGTAATATAAAATTTTCCTGAGACATATTTATTTATCTTAGGATCATTGTACGTACATTATTTCCTTCAGAATAGAACACACTTTCAAACGGTACCACTCACATGTCTCCATCTTGTACCTGAGGTTGGAAAATCATGAAAAAATGGATTATTTGTTTAAAAAATATTTCTTCTTTGTACTTTTTTGCCCCTCTCTACACCCTTGTTTTAACGCAGAGATCTAAAACAAATCTGAAAAATACTAAAGGTTGTACTAAATGTGTGTGCAAAATTTCAATCTTCTGTGTAGAAAAGTAAGCCCGCAAAAATTATATCTCTATAATACTCCAGATTTTCGTATAAAAAAAGATCTCAGGTAAAAATTCCCTGAGACATCTCTATTTATACTAGGATCATGTTTCGTACATCATTCTTTTTAGAACAGAACATTCTTTCAAACGGTACCACTCACTTGTCTCCATCATGTATCTGAGGAGGGAAAATCACGAAAAAAGGGATCTTTGTTAAATAACTTTTTTACCTTTTTGCCCCTCTGGACCACCCCATTTTATCGCAGAAATCTGAAAAGAATGTGGAAAATATTAAGAGGTGCACTGAATGTGTGTGCAAAATTTCAATCTTCTAGGTGCAAAATTAAGCCCTGCAAAAAGTAATAAAAAAGTCATAACATTTTTTTTAAAAGTTTTTACGTAATCACACTACATCTCGACGCAGAAAGGCGTGAAAGCATATGTAACGTGTTCTACAATGCCTCCAGTCTTGAGAAAGAAACAGAAGTAGAAAGCTTTTTGGTACTTTTTAAATCGAATAATGAAGATTCTAGTCTATCACAGAAAAATAGATGATAAATTTAAAAGAGTTAAGTGGTCACTTAAAAAAAGTGGGGGGACAACTGCCCCCTCTTGCCCCCCCTAATCGCCGCCCATGGTTTCAATAGGACATTACACTTTACCGATATAATGAAATGTGTTGTTTTGTAGATAAAAACTACACGATCCTTTGAATCCGTTATAGAAATATGTACTACCAGAGATAACATACATCAATAACCGCCAAAAATTTAGCCGAAGCAAGGTAGACTCTCGACAACCAATCATAACACAGAAAATATTATCCGTTCGTAAGTTTCATGGGGAAAAAATCTCGCTAGCCGGCTCGGATTATTTCTTTTTTCTATAGATTAGCGTTCGCTGTTTGGTGACGATACTGCATTGTTGTCTTTGGTAAAGTAATTTCATTAATTTAGAAACAATAACGAAAATGGAACAGAGGAAGGAAATAAAGAAACAAAAGGTAAGCCAATGTTCCTTTAGTTCGTCTTGATGCCTGCAGACACTACACCTAACACGTGGTTCTTGTCTAGTTGATTTACCGGTACTTTGTGCCTATAAGCAGCATAGGGTATTCAATTTTCCATGTTGCTGGGCGTTGGACATTAGGTCTATTTTTATATGGAACATTGGAATTCAAAGCATCAGTAAAATTATGCAGGGATCCCTCCAGGAATTTCTTATTGTGGGCACCCATTACTGACTAAATATTACCCGGTTTTGAGAAATCGCGCTCACAGTCAGCAGTATGAACAGGTACTCACTTGCAGTTGCCTATAACGCAGTAAATTTGGGGCATGGGTAAAAGAGTACATGGTCTTCTCAGTGGAGAAGTACTTCACCAACTCTGAGTATTTTTATTTGTTTCACGTATTAACGCAATTTGATGCGTATCCGCATCGCATCCGCAATTTGATGTGCTGTCCATCGCATTAAATTTAGTATGGAAAGATGTCATCAAAAATGTCCAAGAAGTTTCATCTGTCATACAAGCAGCATCTGGACTGTGTGCTTTCTATCACTCTTCAGGGCAGCGAACAAAAAGTTTAACGATGGTAGCTTCAGAAAATAACTTTGAAGTTTTGTACTACCCAGAATATTTTGACGTCAAGTAGACAGAATTTTCATTCAGTATGCTCACTACTCTCCTAAAAGATTGGTATCCAAGCTGCCTTTAATTGCAAACGGAAAGTATTGAAGCCAATGGTCATGTGCGTAAATGGATAGAAGTAGATCGCCTTCATCTTCTGTGTCTTGTGACAGACGCTCTCTATGTTTTCAAGAACTGCCAGCACAAGTTTGAGAGTGATGAAATGTTTCTTTTGGACATAAGAACAAATAAAAATAGAACTGTAGCACAATTGGAGAGTATGAAAGAGAAATCTCTGTTAGCCGGGTGGGAAGAAACGTTTTTAAACGAACGTGTGCAAGAGAACGTCAACGGAGAAATACAGTACTCATTACATGGTATTCAACTTCATCGTAACACACGTCGCAATAAATCCCATAACAAATATGTCAGGGAGAAAAGGGATTTTACTATAGTACGCTACGAAGTCCTGGATTCCATAATTAACTTTATTAGTCAGCGTTTGCTGTATGAAGACAGTATTGTTGCTTTGAAGCCTTTGCGTGTTTTGCAAGAGGATGTATCTGATGATGCCCTAAGAGGGTACCACAAAGTTATTTGTCCTGATACAGATCCTTTGCAGTTAGGTCTGGACGCTAAAAGCCTTCTCATGAAAATCTGTGGAAATCAGTCATTTCATGCTCTGTCAATAAGTCTAGCCCGAGTTGTTGCTTCAAAACCATCTTCTTTCGATGTTGATATAAGTGACTACGACATATTGGAAACAGGCCCGTAGCCAGCCTCCAAATTTAGGGGGGGCTAAATGTAAATTAGGGTGGGCACACACAGAGAGAGACACAGACATTATACAATATATATATATATATATATATATATATATATATATATATATATATTAGGGATGGCCAGACGGATCCGGATCCTACAAGATCCGGATCCGGATCCGAAATTTCGGATCTTGGATCCGGATCCGGATATCCGGTTCCTGGATCCGGATCCGGAATTTCGGATCTTGGATCCGGATCCGGATATCCGGTTCCTGGATCCGGATCCGAAATTTCGGATCTTGGATCCGGATCCGGAATTTCGGATCTTGGATCCGGATCCGGAATTTCGGATCTTGGATCCGGATCCGGAATTTCGGATCTTGGATCCGGATCCGAAGTTTTGAATATTGGATCCGGATCCGGATATCCGGTTCCTGGATCCACACCCGAAATTTCGAAGTTCAGATTCATACTCCTGTTTTGAATATTTTAGGCCTTAGATTGAGACCCAGAACTAAAATATCCATATGTATAAAATTGACTAGGTGAATTTTATCTAACTCAGTGGGAAGACAATTCAATTTAAATGACAAAAGATTACATCAAAATCTCATTTTCACATTTTTCGGGTTAGACCATTGTTCCGCACACCCCATCATTTAGTCTTTAGTATATCTTTAAACGTACTACAAGTATGCCACTTTCATCTGAAGTCAGTAGTTGTATAGATCTGCCTTTTGTTATATATTAATCGAGTTAGGATTAAAATTCGATTGTTTGTGAGACCTATAATAATATTTTCAGAATGAGTTATAACGTTGAAAAACTGCATAGTAATGCTGCATATTTTCTTTGTGCCACATTGGAATTTAATGTTGTCTATCTTATACAATCGGCTCTTATTAATTCAATGATCTGAACTCCTGCAGCATTACGCTAAAATCATGGATGTCTTTGAATTTTCGTCATCATTTCTATTTTTTTTTATTACGAGCAAAATAAATATCATAAGCGGTATTTTACATAATACATATAGACGCAGATCAGTCAGTTGATTGCTTAAAGTTTATAGCAAAGCTATTACATTTCTAAGACACTGGCGGCCTTAGGACAAAATCCATGGCTTTCCCATAAAATCTTAAATATCTCTATATAAAAAGGGCAAAGTCCTGAGTGACTGAGTGAGTGAGTGACAGATCACCGTACAGACCAAATCGCTTAAGCTACAAACTTGAAATTTGGACAGTTTATAGGGTTTGTGACGTAGGATACCACTAAGGAAGGACTTTGGGAAATTCGACGAGGAAGGGGGGAAATGGGGTGGAAAATATTGATGATTCTTGACGTTAGATACTTCAAATTTGGTGTTTGGGTTTCTCATTGAAAATAATTTGATACTTGTTAAAGTGCTTTTTGATATTTAAATTAGAAGGGGCAGGGAAGATGTAGAAAGTAAAAGAACGGGTGGTAATTGCAATTATTCAATTAGTATAATAATATGCCTATATCTCGGAAACTTAAAGAGTTAGAAACATGGAATTTGGTATTTGGACTTCTCACTTAAAATAATTAGATACGTATTTCAACGTTTTTTTTTTTTTTTTTTTTATGTGTGGCCCAGAAGGGAAGAAAAGGGGCGAGAAAAAAATAAGTGGGGATTACAATCATTGTATTAATATGTTATATCCTTTAAGGTTAGAGACTTGAAATTTGGTATTTGCACTTCTCATTGAAAATAATTTGACATGTGTTTCAGTGTTTTTTGACGTTTTAGTAAAAAGGAAAAGAAAAGAGATGGAAAGGAAAGAGGGTGGGGATTGTAATTATTATAATAACATGTCGATATCTGGGAACCTCTGAAGGTTAGGAGCATAGAATTTGGTATTTGGACTTTACATTTGAAATAATTAGGTATGACTTAAGCGTTTTTTTATGTATGTCTTAGAGGGGAAGTAAAGGGGCGGGGAGAAAAGACTTTTATATCTCGGAATCCTGGAATGTTAGAGAAATGAAACTTGTTATTTGAACAAAAATTCGTTATCTTGTGAAATGAAATGCTTGTGTTTTACATCCCACGTTTATGCCGGTTAGGCTAAAGGAGACGGTGATTATGAGAAATAAATGAAATGAAGAAAGTAGGAGGAAACAGGAAAACCCCGAGAAAACCCACGAGCACGGTGTTTGTCCACCACAAAGTCCACACGGTGCAAGCTGGGATTGAAACAGGGACCCCAAGCACCGGAGGTGAACGCTCTACCACTGAGCCACCGCGGCCCCTTAAAAATTCGTTATGTTTGCAGGCGTATGATGTGCGAGGCCGTAGACCGAGCAAATGTGTGGGCTGGGGGGAAAGCCCCCATGTACTCGCACTGAAATTCGGTATGTCTCGGGATACCGGAATGTTATCACATACAATTTGATATTTGAACTGAGATTCGGTATGGTTGTAGGTTTACGAGGTACGAGGTCATAGACCGATCAAATGAGATATCAGAGGGTCTAAGGGCAAATCCCCAGACATTTCTTTTTAAATTGATTATGATTAGAGGCTTTTGTGGTGCGAGGCCCTAGTAAAGGGGGTCTAGTGGCGAAGCCCCCAACTAGCCGAGGTCTATTAAGTATATAAATGTATTTGCGTAATGACTGGAAATTGCATGTATGCCTGTGGACAAAATTGCATAAGTAGCCACGAGAAATGACAATCCTTTAAGATAAAAATTTTAAAAAGCTACCAAAATGTACTCTTGAATGAGTTGTATAAAATTATGTTTGCGCAGGGGCGAATCCAGAACGGACTCTTGGAGGGGGCGGATGGATTCTTAGGGGGCGGTTGGGGATGCTAGCAGTGAAAAATTACTTAGATGATCTGAAATTGCCACAAATTACTACTAAAGTACACTGTTAATGGTGGCGCTGGGTAGGGGCAAACGACTTTTCGCCCTCCCCCTGCATCCGCCTATGTGTTTACATGAATGATATAGCTCCTTATACAACCTATGCAGAGTTAATAGTAGTGGATTACTAATTACAAAGATACGTGTTACTGCTCGAGGCTCCATATGGTATTTTGTATACACATACAGTACATTAATACATTGATTTTGATACATTAATTGCCATTTAGAACTTCATCTCTACTACAATTCTTAATTCTAACTGGAGTGGTACGGTCACAGAGAAACGTATCTTTAAAGAAAGAAAAAAAAATGCTCATCAAGAGCAAGAAAAGGAAGTTGCTCCTTAATTTGATTTGATCTATATTTTATGGGCTGTTCTATTAGCAATGGCCTAGCCCATCACGACTAGGAAATGGCCTCATTCAGTGACCACAATAACTCAGAAAGAATTAGAAAAGTAAGCAGCCAGAGTCTAATGAAAAAGCTTGGGCTTGAGACTAAGGTTTCATCCCAGCATTTGACTAGTGTTACAGAAAACAAAGGACAAATTTCCACCAGGACGACAGCTTTAAAAAAGATTTATTACCTTTTCGGTCAAGTATTTCCACTAGAATCTAATCTGACAATGAGATTGCTCTCACCTAACTCGACAGTTTTACTCAATCAAACTTGGAGTTATTGTGACATATTAAGGCACGAAAACCAAATATCAACAGAATGAAGTTAACGCAAGGCTGTCACACGATCAGATACCAAAAGTGTCTTAAAATCTTATTTTAAGCATAGGAATGAAAATCACTTTGTCAATAATTTCGAAAATTTTGCTGATTCGGAACACCCGAATTTTCTGACACTGAGTTTCGAATCCGGATCCAAGATCCGAAATTTCGGATCCGGATCCAAGATCCGGTTTTTCGGATCCGGATCTAAGATCCGAAATTTCGGATCCGGATCCAAGATCCGGTTTTTCGGATCCGGATCCAAGATCCGTTTTTTCGGATCCGGATCCAAGATCCATCCGGATACCGGATATCCGGACCCAAGTGGATCCGGATATCCGGATCTGGCCATTCCTAATATATATATATATATATATATATATATATATATATATATATATATATATAATATCTGTCTCTGTGTGTGATGATGAATAATTTCTTATGCTCTTAAAACTAAAACTACAGCGTGAAGGAATTATTATTAAAATTTTCCCCTATAGCGTTAGTACAACTGTACCTGAAAGCTAGAATACTATGTGTCTCCTTTTTATTTATTTGTTATGGTAACAAAATATTTTTTCCGTTTTCTCATCTTCAAGGAAATAAAAAAATATTTGTTAAAAAAAATAGTTGGCCGAACGAACCAATCATTAAAATTTCCAAAGAATTAGTACAGGAAATACATTTTTTTAATTTTTGATGTCTGAAAAAATATTTGTGAAACTTGAAAACATCTAGAGAGTAATGCGATTTAAAACTATCTTCAAAGACACTCTACAGAGAAGGGTCTCAGAATCTTAAATCAATATATTGAAATACATGTGGCCTAAACAAATATATGCATATTGAAAAAAATGAAATTAACATCTTACCTGTATTATTATTTACATCTCCTTAGATATGAAACTTTATATTTCTTCAAATATCACGCGCTTTATTTTACACTTGTACTTCTAAACATTTTTTGATCATTTTTTTATGGTGATGTTCGAAAGAAATAATATGTTTATGGGTTTTTGCTATCTGCAAATTTATAAATTTCATAAGATTAAGAAACACAAACACAACACGCATATATACACTCCTCATGTTGGCACACTATAATAGAAACAAGTTGAACATTTGAACAATCACTAACAACACAATCACAGTATAAGTCTCCTTGTTTTGGATGCTGCCAATCTTAGAACAATTGTGTCCAGATCGAGGTTTCTGGTGATGTCCTTGTTGTAACTCAGCAAAACAAGATCGGCACGGTGCAGTTAATGTACAACTCCTTTTGAAAAAATGCCCTAACAAAGAAGGAATTCCTCTCACCTGAAGTAGTTCTATATAAAGGTTGACCGGCTTCAGGGCAGAAATTTAGTAAAGAAAATATTCAAATTTACAAACGTATAATTTCTAATTGCTTTCTTTTTAGTAACTGAAAAAATACTTTTTGCATAACAGCTGTGAGTTCCATTTTATCACAACACATTTCAATTCTTAGACGTCGTGGACCCCGTGGCCAGGTCACGCGGACCCCCGAGGTCCGCGGACTCCAGTTTGAGAACCACTGCTCTAGACTCTTTGGAACATACTATCAACAACCATTTAGGACGATTGCTACTAAGGTCATGTTTAAGTAAAAATAATCTGTTATGTTTTGGTACTCGAGCATTCAAATAAGAAATAACTCCAAAAAAGTTCCCTGTTCTAGCGCAGTTACCTTCTTTCTCGAAACGAAATTGATAAGAGAAGTAACAGTTCATTAAATTTTCTTTGTATAGTACAATTCATATCAAAGCATACATGAAATTCTTCTTTACATTGTACAAATAAGAATTCGAGATCAGTTGCTTTCGTAGATACGAAAAAAGTTTAAGTTAAGAACTAATGATTTACTTATTTCTATTGAAGATATCTCTTCTCCAAAATGAAACTACATTAACAAATTGTTACTTTTGTGGGCTACCCCGTAGCCTCATGGGTACAGCGCTCGCCTTCGGCGCGTCTGGTTTCGGGTTCAAACCGTGCTGGGAGTCCTCGGATTCAAACCGATAGTGATTTGGATGTTACTTTAAGCTATAGGTCCCGTTTCTTTATAGCCTCCCTGCTGAAGAGAGACGCTAAACTCCCCAACGCACCCTGTTTTAAGTCAAAGGTCAAATTTCAAATTTATAAAGCATTATACATATTATCACCCAATAAGGTTCAATTTTTAATTGAAAATTCTGTTTTTCCTATAAATGCAACTACTACCTCCGTTTAGTCTGTTGCATTTTTTGTTTACATACCAGAAGAGTGCAAGATATTCTTTTACAAAATAGTAAATTTGGATGATTAGGATTACGTCTAATGATCTGCTTGAACATTTGATTCTGGCACCAAAGATTGCCAACAATTATTAAATTATTTTAATATAAGTATCTAATTATTCATCCCCGATAAAGATTAAGTGAATCGAACTTATCGTTAGTTTAAAGATATATTATTCTAAGTTATTTAACAAATAGTCAAGTTGCTGCTACACTACAATTCTCATTCTTCAAGTGAACTTCGGTGCATCTTCAGAAACCAGCATCGACCAACTTTCAATTACAACCATGTTCAACTCACAACACAACAAGAGTAAATACAATTCAGAAAAGGAAACTTTTCTTACTCCGTTATCACTTGACATAAAACGTAGTCAAAATTCCCACCCCTCTTACTCTCCATGTCCAATATACACAAAACAAACCCATACACCTGTGTGATTATTAGAGGGAAGCAGTTGCGACCCCCTGTTGAGGGATGCTATCTTTTCAATCTCTCGCATATTGACCGAAAGCCAATGACTCACAGCAAAAGGATGTTTTCAGTTATAAATTTCAAAAAGGACAGGAAGAAGTAACCTTTTCGTCCGCAGATTAAGGTAAAATTATGTTGTTTCTAAACACAAATGCATGTTTGCCGATAGAATAACCATAAATTATTTTTCTCCTGCAGCGAAGGTCGTTTGCACATGAAGGATTATATATATATAGTAGTGTTAGTGTACGAATTAAATTTTCGAACGAGAGGGGGATGGTTATGTATTGTTGCTATAAATGTAGAAGGCGAAAATTTGTCCCAAACAGCGATGTTATGTTACTTCTGTGATACGAGGTGGACATAAATTTTTACCGAAGGGGAATTTCCCCGGCATCCCCCGTTATTTCGAACTATGATTTTAGTTAGGGGGCTGCAAAAAATTTAGGGGGGGCTGAGCCCGCCCTAGCCCCCCGTGACTACGGGCCTGATTGGAAACAGATAACAGAATCTCTTTGGCTCCCACTACTGTGAAAAATTACCTTCACGTTAATATAAATAAGGGTCCGTTGGAAGATTTTAGCCCAACCCCTGCTGTTATGAAATGGCTGGCCAGAAAGGAAAGGCGTTTTGAAGTTGGTAGGAAGTCAAAGGAACAGCCCTGGTATAACGGTGTATTTGCCTAGGCAGAAAACAGACTGAGACAGCGTGATGATCACAGAAAAATGACGGTGAAATTCTTATGTAAGAAAAACAGGGGTGCCCACAAGGGGGGGCTATGACGCAAACTGCGTCATTGAAATATTTGGGGGGGTTAAAATCTATAAATAAATACGTTTGAGGGGCTGTAAAAATTAATCGAAGAGATTTTTTTCATGGAAGAACACCTACGAATAGTCAGTTGAGGGGGGGGGGTGCGTCATGGACATGAGGGGGGTGGGCACCACTGAGAAAAAGTTACTTTTTTCTCCCAGTGTGACTATTTTTCTTACCGGTTTGTTTCCTGTATTTTATGGTTTAATACAATACAATTAAATATGTATCCTATTGTGCCTTTTGTTTGCTCTAGATGCCAAAATTTTCCTACATAATATTAATAATAATAATATTAATAATAATAATAATAATAATAATAATAATAATAATAATAATAATAATAATAATAATAAAGTAATAATAATAATAATAATAATATTTTTTGGTCGCAGGTAACATGATGTACTGGACAGAACACTGATTATATGTCAAAACAAATGCTGACTAAAGTAGTTTTTCTATACTATATAAAATTTTTACCAGTGTGGAGCTGTGATTTCGTTGAATTTTAGGCCCTGCACCATAATCTCAACGCCATTCACATTGTCCTCAGTAATTGACGTCGATGGCCTGCCCGATCTTGCCTCGTCACATACAGAAGTTCTTCCCTGTTTGAAGCGCTCTATCCATTCGTAGATCTTTCTTCGCGATAAACAGCTGTCACCATACTGTGCTTGCATTCGACGAATAATGTGCGCAGGTTTCACACCTTCCGCAAACAAGAAGGGAATCACTGTTCTCATTTCCTCCTTGATGCAGATCGCCAATGGAGTTGCCAAACGACCCGCTCGGGAGAATAATGCTCCCGGAAGTACGTTTTTTTTCGCGCGCTACTCTAGCCAGCTGTTTTAAGTGGTCACTAAATTTATGAGTACAAGGAGAACAAAACGAGCCCTGCGGGGCTTCTAACACGTTCCTACTACTACTATTATTATTATTATTACTTATCTGCACAAAAGTAAGTAAATCACTTTTTTGAGTATTATTTTCATCTTATTTTAATTTAAAAAGTGTTATAAAAATGTAAAAATAAAATTCCTTGGGCCGGGTTTGAACTCACGCCAAAAGAGATTTTCGGTACTAGCGTATGGCGCTAGCCCACCTTTTTTTTATACCAATATTCTCCAAAAAATAAACAAAATGTTTGTCAGGTTGGGTTTCGCATTCGGCCACGAAGTCCAACAACAGTAGTCGTTTGATTTCTGCTATTTGAATGCAATATGGCAAGAAATGGATAACACCAACCAATCAGAACTGTGTTTTTCGTTCCTACTTCCGGAAGCATTACTCTCCTGAGCTAGTCCTGCTGCCAACTCCAACGACCAGGGACGTGTAGTGCATATTACCGCTGTTACCGACGGTAACGGTAAAAATATGACAGTTTTCTGTTGTTTTCATATGTCTCTAAATTTCATCATCAACATGGGAAGATGTTTACATATTTTCCTTTTCTTTCTTTTTTTTTAAAAAAAAAGTTCAGACGGCCTATGCCGCATTTACAATGTGAATGAACACAACATGCCAGCGCCAAATTGGAACATACTGTTGTTGATACCGCAGATTTCAGAGGTAACGCGAACTCCGATAGCGGTCATTCACTCTAGAAGTACCTTTCAGCGTGCCAGCCAGAAGCATCCTGTGCGTTCGTATTTGGACTTTTCGGAATGGCCCTTATGTTACCGTTCGGCTGAGTGGATCAGGAAAACGTAGGAACGTTCCCTGTCATAACAATGAGAATCTAGAATATCATCAGCATGTTTACTCTACCCGCTCTCTCTCGCTAAATAGGATCGAGCTGGCAGTGATTTTACTATACTGTTTCGTTTGTTTTCCCATTCCAAGGACGGAAATTTGGCTGTAATTTCCATATTCGTAAGGTTATTATATTGTCTTAACAGTATACAATTTCAAATATAAGTAGCAGGTTTTTCATAGTAATAGCATTGAACACCTGACACTGTGAGACTGTATGTTCAGAAGTGCATGTTAAAATATCATTTTCGGATGACTTTGTATATTAATATGTTACCTTTAAATTTGAATAATATACCAATAGAGAACAAGAAGAATATATTCCATAGGATATTGTAACAAACAAATTTAATATGTTTGCTTTGATTCAAAATGAAGTTTCTTATTGATTGTTAATTTGAGCTATGGGAATTATTATTATTATTATTATTATTATTATTATTATTATTATTATTATTATTATTATTATTATTATTATTATTATTATTATTATTATTACTGAGATTTTCTAGCTGTTTAAACGCTAGAAAAAATTAAATGGTAGTTCTCTCGTGCCTTAAAGAGCAAAGATATTGTCAGTCTCTGAAGCGTGTCATTAAATATACAGGAATGCCCATCGATGAAACATATTGGCTGTATGTGAACTGTTTCAAGATCAAGGGGAATACTAATGATAGAGAGAAGTAGAAATATTTCCGGCGCTCTTTCTAATTCGAATACTTATTATTATTTAGGATTTATGCTAATTGAAAATAATTTGTTTTTAATTTAGTATAGAATACTTTCTATTCAGCAAATTTGCAGCTCTAGCCTAGTAGTTGAATTTGCACTTTGATGCAGTTTGATTTCATCATACCGTAGTTTGACTGTCCCAAATTGTGTTTGACTAGTTTTCAATACGGAAAACTTGTTGCTCAAACAACAGATGGAGCTTCGGTTATGGTTGGTGAGGTAGAAGTCTAATTTTTTCATAGTTATGCCCATAGGCTTAATTTAGTTTTAGAAAAGTCCGTTGACTGTACAAAAAAAGTGTTGTTTTTTTTTAACTATGTCGTGACTTGCGTCTTTTTTCTCGAAGTCTTGAAAAAGAACAAATGCTCTGCACTATGTAGTCAACAAAAGTACCCTAACAGCCTCAAACACAAGGTGGAACTATAGAAGTAGGATAAATGATGTGCTGTATAGCTTAAAAGATGAACTGTTAGAACTGTTTAAATCCATGAGGAAAACATCGGTAAATGGGATTCTCAAACAGTTCGTGTAGCAAAATTCTATCAAACCCTTCAAAGTTTTGACTTCAATTTTTTTTTACTTGAACTGTTTTATGTTATGGGATAAAGTAAGAAACCTTGTTCAATATCTTAGAGAAGAAAATTCATTATGTAAGTTACTGTAGAAAGAAAATAGATGACTTTGAAGAATATCTAAGATTATTGAGAGACAGTTTCGATTCTATCTAGTAAAAAATGGAAGAACCTGAATAGCCACATTTTTCAAAAAGATCAAGGTAAATGAAGTGAGATTTGACCACCCCCCTAAAAAAAAAATTGATGCCAATGCCTATAGTTTGAAATGGTTGCTACACTAAAAGAAAAAAAAAGTACTAGATTTTCTGATATTGATAAACTAGAGATACTTGTAATATCAACAACCGGTAACAATCGTCAAGGTGTTACGCCACGCCACTGACAACGACTATGTAGGAATACGAGCGACACGTCTCGAAGTGTTGCCAACTACACTCAGCGCTGGTTACTAGTAGTGTTACCAATCCCTAGAAAGAGAAATTGCGAATTCTCCTCGTATATATCAATGTTATTAGATCCAAATTATATACAATTTCGTGAGGAAACTGTACTCGAGTAGTAGTTGACAGAGGGTTGAACTATTCCAAATACGAAGTGGATTCCTTAAAATTATTTCTACTTTCAGTTAATATGCGACAAGGGATTGGAAAGTTCATGGCCTGACTAGTGTTGTCAACGGCTCAGTCACTACCAAGCCGAACCGAGAAGTAAGCCAAGCCCACAGATCACCCAACCGAGGCGGTTCGGGCTGATGACTCACTTGACCCGAGCTGAACCGAGCGATGGCTCATTCCAATCGAGCCAAGCAGGTTGACATCACTAGCTAGGGGAACTTTTCCCAACAGTACTCTTTTCCAGACTGTAAGTAATATGTGTAGGACATTTGCTTAAAATTGCCCCAAGTGTTCCAAACTCAGATATAGATAGATAGATAGATAGATAGATAGATAGATAGATAGATAGATAGATAGATAGATAGATAGATAGATAGATAGATAGATAGATAGATAGATAGATAGATAGATCGATATAGATATAGATATATAGATATATAGATATATATAGATATAAATACAGCTAAGAAACGGCTCAGCCACTACCGATCCGAACAGGTTGACAACACTAGGCCTGACTAGGAAGAAAGCAATTATTTTGTTTGTATTCATTAGCTGCGTAGCTATATCCGTTGGTAGTCAGTATGTAAAATTTCATTTCTCTATTGTTTCATGTGAAGTTGAAGGCTCTTGAGTCGGCAGAAGTGACGGAAATTTTTGATATGAGAAAATCGAGCATCGAGCTGCATTAAGTACCTGTATAAAGGAAATTATCATGTGAGTATGGTAGGGACACTAGGAAACTCCGCACCCTTGTATTCCATGGTGAAAAAATGGATAGCTGAATGTAAGCGTGGCAGAAACATTATTGAAGATGACCTCCGCATTGGCAGGCCTTCAACCTCGACTACTACAGAAAATGTTAATGAAATTTGTGACCTGATTTTGAACGACTCCGAGAATCAAAATCCGAGATAGCTGAGGCGGTGGATATTCTCTATGAGCGAGCACAAAACATTATCGAAAACAATTTTCTAAGGTGTCCGCGAGATGGGTACCCAAGTTGCTTTCAGTTTAACACAAACGCTATCTACTCACGCTGTCCCGCGATTAGAACCGTTTGAAAATGATCCGGAGGAGTTTATTGGCAGATTGGTATCTGCACGAGACATGGGTACACCAGAATCAAAAGAACCGAACCAATGGAAACAAAATGGATCTCCTGTCCCAAAGAAAGCTAAACAAGTTTTGTTGCCAAACAAAGTTATGGCATCAATTTTTTTGAGATGCTAGATACATTATCCTAATTAATTTCTTGGAGAAGGAAAAGATTGTCAGTTCTGAATAGTGCTGCACTCTTCTGCGACGTTTGCGTAAGGAAATCAAATTAGGTCAGGAATGCAGCGAAGAAGAGTGTTGTTTCACCAGAACAATGCGCGCATTCACACGTTCCTTGCATCCATGGTAGAAATTCATTCCTGTGGATTCGAATTGTTATCGCACCTGCCCTGTTCGCCTGATCTGGCCCCTTCGGACTTTCACTTGTTTAGAAACCTGAAAACGTTTTTTGAGATCAGCGATTTTCTTCGGATGCAGAGGTTAAAAGTGCCGTACTGGGATATTTTGGAGATCTCGAGGAATCATTTTTTTAAAAGTGATGTAGAAGCGTTACCTGAGAGGTGGCGTAAATGTCTTGATTGAGGTGTAAAATTAAAGCATAACATATCCAAATATTTTCTAATTTTGTAGGTCAGGCTACGAACTTCCCAATCCACTCTCGCATTATAAAACACATTTTGAACCTGGAAACTGTTACATTGCCTCTCGAAAATTCAGAGGAAGCATATTGCCCGACATGCGTTCTAATTTCCGATGTTCCTGCTAATAAACTAAGCTTCCATCATTGTCTTGTTTGCGAAAGAGGAATCCAAGATTCAATGGACCGTTTTCCATTTCGAGTTCCCGACTCTGTTCTCATACTTAAGAGATACTTAAAAATCAAATTCAAAAATGACAGGAATATTGATATTTCCAGCATCGAATGTGTCATAAGAATGTATAAAAAATAGAACGGTGATCTTTCTAAAAATATTATTAAAATGACGTTAAATATTAGACACAGTAATATTAAAATTATCCCAGACAACACGTACGTGTACGGCAAATGTGCACTTTCCATGCATAAGCCGTACAGTCTGTTAGGAAAGTAAATGTACTCCCATGCGCAATAAAAATTGCGCGTATACTGTAACTCACGATTTTTCGCATTTATTCCATTTTCCTCACGTTTATGGGTAAAATTCAGTTATTAGTATGTAGAGATAATAGAAAGCAATCCATCTAAGCAGATATTTCCAAAAAAGTATAATAAAATAATAAAAATATAAGCAAAAAACAAAATTATGCTCGGTTTTGTGTATACTGGCAATCATGATTTCTAGGGATTTTTTCAGTAGCAGAGCACGATTGCGGAGGGAATTCAGTAGGGAAGTCGAGGAGTTGGATCAAGGAACTGGATAGTGAAGTAAAATGTTGCATTTATTGGTTAAAACCTAGTGTGTAGTAAGCTTCCGTAACCAAGATGTCGTACGGAAATATAGAAACAAAGAGGAAGTCTCCTGTCTTGAGGTTGGAAGTGACATGCATTATGGATATTAGCATTTATTTGCTAAGAGAACAAGCAAAAAGTAGTTTCCGTGGGTAGGTGGGTAGCGTGGTGGATTAGTAGTTCTTACACTATTTTGACACTAGATCGAATCCCATTCTTTTTTTTTTTTTTTACAAATTATAATTTTCATGTTAATAAGAACCGAAGCAATATAATAAGGACATAACTTATTGATATCTTACTGTAATGACGTATTTGTCCCGTATTAGAGTACTATTGGTAATAGCTATTGCTTTCAGTTCATGCTGTTTTATAGCTTCTCTCATCCTGGGAAAAGAACAATTTTGTCTCCAACAAAGTATGAAGGATATATACGGACAGAAAAAGAAATCTTAGTACCAAACGTGATTTATCGTGGTGAAATGGACTAGTTTTCCATTATTAAAAAAAAAAACTAAGTAAATTATTGAAGTTGGCTTCTCTTTAGCTTTTAGCTAAAAAATATTTTTTCTTTATAAGACTATACTTTATAAGACAAGGTGTGTGTCATACCCACAAATTTAGCTAGGGAGTGAAAGATAATTGTTTATACAAACATTTTACAGATTTAGGTGCGTGAAACACCAATACACCATGGTCTCGTTTATCTGACCTTCCTTTGTTCCACATACCGTATGATCCGACATATCTGCAGATAACACCAATCGGCAAGAAGAACTGCAAGTTGTGGTCTTAATCTATTTTTCATGCTCTGGAGTCTATCGCCCAGCGCGCCCGTCTACAGCTTGACTCATATGTCTATCATTCAGTACAGACACGTATCCAGGTTTTCTATTCGGAGGGGGACCCAACACGAATCCTCGTAAGCACGTAATTCTTTTGTTTTTAAAAATATCAATAATAATAATAATAATAATAATAATAATAATAATAATAATAATAATAATATAACAATTCTGTATTTCTCTTAAACTTTTTCCTATTTTTCATTTATAAACCGGTTTACTTTGGAAACTGCATTATAGCACAAACAAAATGAAACATATTTTCGAGAGAAATATAACTAAAGAAAACTGTCTGCTACGTATATCACATAACAAAAATAGCAAGAAGACATTGAGTGTATCGTTCTAATATATTAAAGTTAAAAACAGAACGAACACGAAATGTTAATCCTATTTAAAACTGTTCTTTAATTCCACCTGGTATAATGGCATTATGGTATGTTCTTAGAATTATAAGAAGACAACAGCACATTGCCCAAAGTTTGGACACTGACTCCAAGTAAACTGATATAAAAGAACCTCAAAAGGGTAAAAGCAAGTTTATTAAAAAGTGCTTGAGTTTCGGAGGGGGACAGCCCTCAGGCCCTCACGCTGGATACGTCCCTGATTCAGTGCAGTGCATTTATTTGTTATAAAACATGATTATTAGATGCGTAATATGTAAAATTATATCATAAGTTTTACTTTTAATAGCTCTTTTCTTAACACATTCATATTATTCGGCGTTCTGCCTGCCTGTTTATGTCGGATAAGCGAAACTCTACTGTATTTCCAAAGCTAGCATATACATGAACTAGAATCGTATCGTCCTAGAACAGACAATAGTGTGAAATGCTTATATTAAAAGGCTGGAATAAAAAAGCATAAGTACTGTTTTGGTAGCGTGAGAACAAATTAAAAACAATTCAATATATTTCCTAAGTATCAGATCATCATCTTATTGTGTCGATGTTTATTCTTTTTTAAACATAGTTTTAAAAGTCATACCATTCGCAATATTTCTAAGGAAATCGAAAGAAAAACTCCTATGTGCCCTTTGTGGCAAAGTGGCTTAAGTGCATGGTCCGAAACCGATCCCCACGTTAAGGTATTGATAGAGTTCCCATATTTCAAAAATGCAAATCCGGGATGCTACTAAATTACGAGAATCTTTGAAATGCTTAAAATTGAAAAAGTGTTGAATACTAATTTACTTTCCTCCATTAGATAGAGTTGTTCAAGTATTACGTTATCACATTTTTATTCATTTCACTAGACCTTCTTCCAAGGGCGCCGATTTCTCTGTAAATTTGGAGGGGGGCACTCAAATGAAGAAGAAATATATGAGAATTTTAAGACAAATTGCACTCAAATTATGCCAAATATTGTATATTCTTAAATACGAAGGAGGCCCACATGAGCTTTGGGGGCCCGTCCTCCAGGATCGGCGCCCTTGCCTTCTTCCTAGTTAAGCAAACGTAGGTAGATGATTTACTCCCTCCCCCTGGTAAGCAATTTTTTCCCCTCAAGATCTGTTGTATTTCGTGAAATAACAGCAGCAATTTCCTGATTACTTAACCATCTAAATGAATGTTTTCACTTAGAGCCATCCCGTCAATTCGTGTTGCCTAGGACTAAAATAAATTAAGGGCCAATAATGAAGATGAGATTTCCATATCAAACATGAAGAGACATGTGGATCGCAGATCTTTCTTTGTTCGAACTTTGATTTTTTCAAATTCATGATGGGAGATTATATTATGAGTACAATTTTCGAAAGTAATAGTATACGATCGTAAAAATATCTTACAAAACGATGGTTTATTGCAAAATACTTTGACTCAAAGAATAAATTACAAGTAATAATCTTGTTACTTTTCCTGAAGAGCCTAAGTCTTGAATAAGATGGAGGATGTCGAGCATAGAGCTTCGAACGATTGCCTCACTTGTTCTACCATCCCGTGGGGCAGCAATGATTCGACTTGATCCTAAGCGGATTATTCAGAAGTCGAAGTCGGAAGATGTTCCCCATTTTTGCAAAACACTCTTGGTCGATTACAATCTGCCTCACTTGTGAGGTTACAACCGCATGTCGTAAGCGTCGGTGGACCACCGTTAGGCAACTACCGACATGTCTCCAAAAATTGGCGGTCCCGCAGCGACGATCGGCGGTGGTCCCACTCAGTGCTTTGAGTGACATCAGATGAGGTAACGGTATGGAACAATAATGACCACTTAGAGCAGCAACTTTGACAGAACCCTAAAGAGCATCTCTACTCCTGATATTTTTGCACAATTTTTGACATGAAAATTTATAGAAAGAGAGAGAGAGTGATGACTAAAATAGTAAATGTTTTACTGTACTCCCAACTATCATCAACCTAACAGAAATATATGTTTATAAAATGATTTTGCTTTCGGATGCATATCGGCGGTCTAAATGTAGAAGAACACGGATAATACGTTTACTTAAACATCGCATTTACAATAACATAGTGATCCAACGCATTTAGAATAACATAGTTTTTAAGTGGATAAAAACAAGAAAACACATATATGCCCACATCCTTTTTCGTCTCGCTTTCAAAGCTTTGTAGGCACTCTCGTCTCGTTTCTAGTATCTAGTATTTAATGATTCTTTCCAATTTCATTTCCATTTTGAAAAGCTTCTGATATCGTCTCGTCTCGAGGCCAACACTAATTTCCTTATAATTGTAAACACAGAAGTCCAGACAATGTGCCAAGAATAATTTTGAATTAAAAAAAAAAAAAAGAGTTCTGTCAATGTTTGGGTTGAATCCAGGTTAAACATTTTAGACGGCCGGTACAGTAGTTAGAATTTTTTCAGGGTGATGGAATTGCTCGCACAAAGGTTGAAAAAAATCAAGAGCACAAATTCTGTCATTGAGTAGGGTGATAGGGAACTGTTATTTACTTTCGAAGTAGCAGCAACGAAATCTTTGAAAGTACAAACATGTTTGTTGACTCAATGCTAACATCGTACTTATTTCTACGTGTATTTTTTTTTAAACATGGCAATTACAATTTAAATCAGTCATTTTTACCGGTATGCCATACCGGTCGATTTTCTAACTTTCGGATGCATAACTGGCTCATACCGGCTCACTTTAAGCACTGGTCCCACTTCCGTTTTGAAAAGTATACCACCAGCGGCAGAGAAGCGACGGAACGCTAACGAACCACAAAATCATTCCCCTGAAATACGTTAAATCGCCTATATGTGTAATTTGTTTGCATTAAGGTGAGTCTAAAAACATTTTTAAAAAAGTGCCTTGAGATGCGCGCGAACCACCAACCTTAGGGTTACTAGTTGCGTGTACTTCCGAATTCTCCACGGAGGCGATTATGAGGACCCAGCTTGTAGAGTGATAAATCGTTGACGTCTTTTTAATATTTCTAATCAGAGTGCTTCTTTAACCGTGTACATTTGACGATAACTGTTTGGAATCAGATTAAATGCACTCGCCATGTAATTTTATAACAAAATGGCAAGCGTCTATTTACTTTTTTCATAGTTTTCACATATTCACTTGCTAGTGATCGGCGACAGTTGCCATCTAAATTCATATAATTATATGCACCCATCTCAAGATTTTTCACTTTGTGATGTAAAGGCAGGAGTTACTCTTGACCCCCGGAGCTCAAGCATTGTCCTTTAATAAAAATTCGTCAGGGAAAAATAATTTATAATAATAACCGCATGCACATGACTGGCGATAGTTCGTGTTGGTCCCTTTGCGATTCTCCGTGGCAAATCAAAGGAGCGCGGATCAAAATGAAGTACTTGCTGTTACGCGGTGGTAACTTCAATACCCCTGATTCTAGATATCTGCTTCGACTCGACTAATCCCTGCCACTAGTGGCATACTAGCGACAATCCTTCGACGCGTCGCTATATCGACGATCGCCATTTACCGGCAAGTAAGCCACTAGGTGTTGGCGACGTTTACGGCATGGGGAAGCTAATAAACAAACAAATCAATAAATAAATCTAAACCCTTATAAAAAAAAGTTTTCCCAAGATTTACATCTAGCAAAATCATTTGTTGGTATTCCAGAACTGTAAATTCACCTTTATTCATAATTTACTTCTATCGTAGTTTTGATATGAGAATGATATGTCTGAAATTGTAACACAGGTCATTAATACTTTTCTTTGCTTTAGTCAAATTTAGCAGTTGTACTTAACAGTCAGTCAATTTAGATCTGTGATTTCAGAGTTTTAGAGATTTCCTTAAATTTTTCATTTCTACAATAGTTTGCAACTAACACCATTAACGTATCTCTTTCGATATTTCCATAGGTAATGGCTTGGTCACTCCCAGTATATTTTAAACAATAAACTACGGTGTCTTACTCCATTAATCCGAACTACATTTAATATCCAATAACTCTGTGCATTTTCCCTTAAATCTGCAAAGTTTCTACTAGGTTAAAACTGAGCAGTTTCTATTTTCTTCCTTTCTTGCTAAAACAAAAGTGTTCTTTAGACAACCTAGAAATGATGACTCTATACTACATTATGTTGCATAGGGCATTTCATGAAGCATATCATTTGACAGTTGGACACTTTCTTCGTATATTAAAAGCAATAGGGATTAAGGGGATCTGATACCTCTTCGCTTAGGCTTCTAACTCTCCATTTGATAACATGTAAAATTTAATATGGTAATTTCTAACAAAGTATTGCAGGTAATGACTTGAAATTTTTAATACAAATACACAAGACCCATATAAATCCAACCACGGTCTCCAATTTACGTTACATGCGTTAGATTAATTGTAATATATTCTTCAGTAAGTTTGGCAACTATGCTGTATATAGTATATGGATAGATCTTTTTGAAGGAATTGAGAGCCCTCGGAACCTCTAGCCCTACTAGTCTTCGCGACACGTGGTAGTGATTTATGAGCGCTTCAGGCTAAAAACCAATATCGCCTCTGATCCTTTCTTTCTAATTTTCTTTCTTTTTTTCTTTTTTTCAAAAACTTGTTTTGGGCAGCTTTGCCCTTTTGTCGGCTGTCTATAGAAATAGCAGTCATACTCCCTGCAATTGTTGATTCTCGGTTGGGACAGTCACTTCCTCTCCGTCGTGAACCTCAGTGTTAGATTCGACAAACAAAAATAAACTCGAAGACACTAAATGTAAAAAGACAACAGCAGCAGTAGTTTGTATTAAAAATTTGTTTGAACAAAAATATTGTATCTAAATAACGTATTTGTGTTAAATGTACTTTATCATAATAAGAAGTTCTATATTGTTCTCGTACAAGATGCTATATATGCTCTACTTTGTAATAAAACTAAAAGTAATGTCTTTGAAAGATGGTATTAGACTTGGCAAAAATTGGTTTTGTGGGGTCAATGTAATAATTCCATACATACAATATTTTTATTCAATTTTCAGACATTAGTGTATTGGTAATATACAAAGTGTACAGTACATGTAATCAGTGTACAATATTAATATATTTTATTGATAATTGCTTTTTGGATGAGTTAACTTCAAGCATATAATCATTCTATTCTTTTCTATAATGTAATTAATATAAATGTGTACACAGAGTATAAATGTTCTTTCACAATAGTAAGGTATTTTGTTGGAAAAAAAGTGCTTTTTGTAGGATCGTTTTAATTCTGATATATAGTTTCGTTTACATAAAGTAATTAATATAAATGTATCAACAGTATAAACGTCGTTAGTGTTAGAAATGTACTGAAATATTTCGTGGATAATTGTTGTAGAATCATTTGAATTTTAACCTTATAGTCATTCAATGGGGTTTCATAGTCTAATGGTTAGAGCGTTCGACTCCTGATCGCCTGGTTCTAGGTTCGATTCCCTGCTAGAATACTCAAATTATTGGCGTCTGCCCATCGTCGTGAGGCAAGCTGGGTAGCCATATGACTAAAAGACATAACAGTCTATATAATTAATATAAATATATACACAGTACAAATGTTTGACAGTAGTGAGGTATTTCGTTGATAATTTATTTTTGTAAGATGTATACTATTTTTATAATGGTAAAATGTGTGTATACTATTTATAAGGTGTAGACCTATACATTTCTTTGTATAGACTTTTATAATGTATAATGAATTTTTATAATCAAGAGCGAAAGTTTAAAACCTTAGGATGGGCGAATCTTGCCACAAAAGCGAGATGTACTCGTAGAAAGATTAATAATAATAATAATAATAATAATAATAATAATAATAATAATAATAATAATAATAATAATAATAATAATAATAATAATAATAATAATGGAAGGAATGAAGACGTACTAAAGGAAGCTAGTAAAGGACGACAGATCATGAAGATAATAGGAAAGAGAAGAAAGAGCATGCTTACCTATCTTATTCGACACTCAGATCGGACACCGTGTTGATAGTGGAAAAGGCAGAAGAAAAACCAGGAAGTGGAAGACCAAGGATAGAAAAATTTATAAGTTTTACGTCCCACAGTTATGCCTGGTAGGTTAAAGGAGCTAGTGATGTTGAGAAGTGAAGGAAATGATGGAATGCAAAAGTGGAAGGAAACGGGAGAGCCCCGAGAAAAAAACCACACATGTTGTTTGTCCTCCACAAAGTTCACTTGGTGAGAGATGAGATCGAAATAAGAACGCCATGCATTAGAGGTGAACGCTCTACCACTGAGCCACCACGGCCCGACCAAGGATAGATGCAGTAACGAAGAAGAGACCTTATCAAATATAAACAGCTCTCCCAGGGGAGAGAAAAGTTTTAAAATTTCCTTCTTGCCCATCAACCTATGATTGAAGTGAGGAAGATGATGATGATGATGATGATGATTATTATTATTATTATTATTATTATTATTATTATTATTATTATTATTATTATCAGTGGCGTATTTACGATTTTCTTTCGGGGGGCCTTGCTAAATTTTCGGGGGAATTGCCTGAAAATGTGAACATTCTGCAAGATATTTCATATACTTTACTATAGTAAGATTTCAGGGGGGCCTTAAGCCCGGAAGCCCCCGCTAAATACGCCACTGATTATTATTATTATTATTATTATTATTATTATTATTATTATTATTATTATTATTATTATTATTTTATCGAGAATGTACTTTGGGTTTCCTCCTAAAAAAATACACTATTTCCAACTATGGTTATCTTACTTTTTACAAATTTGTCTAATTCAATATTGGTTTAAATAGTAGTTTTCAAGCTACGAGTTCTTTGACTAACTGAATAGTGCACGCCCCTCCTGGCTCACTCGCCACTATTTAACATTAAATTTCAGATGTCTCTATATATTCGCATAAATTTATTATTTCTAAAATAAAAATTACGTACAAGGTCTATTCAAATTGATATCAAGTTTTTCTGACATGTGTATATTACGCATATCTTTCTTAATTTGCATTACTCACATTACCCCAGAGAAAGAACAAATTTTAGAGTTCTGGTTTTAACTTCTCTTACAATAATAAGCAAATATACGAGGAACAAATTTACCATTATTGACGATGCGGAGGGGAGGAGATTTTCTGGACTAGGAAGGATTGTGTGCGGGTGCAGAGCAGAGGTCTGCACGGGCCGGAATTTACAATGTGAGGCCCGACCCAAGTCCGAAATATGTCTTAGTATTTAGGCCCGAGCCCGGACTGAGCTCTGTGATAATCAAATGAGCCCGAAATAAATTCGAATTACAGAAACTTAATTATTAATGCAAAATTGTATTTTTATTTACAGCAATTAGAGGTTTGATTTTGCAGTTCTGTTTTAAAAATCCTCCAGAAAGAAAGGTGCATTTGTATCGTTTTACACAATATTTACAAAGTTAGGCCAGAAAAAGTCCGAGAAATATGGTTGTATATTTAAAAATTCACAGCCCGGACCCAGGGGCGTCATTTAGGGGGCAGGGAGGGGCATTTGCCCCTCTGAGTTTGAGATTTATATAGATTTTATCAATAGAATAGTAGTAAGTCAGTGAAAAACGCGAAATTTTACATATATCAAGGGGTCTTGCCCCCCCAAGCCAAATCTGAAATGACGCTACTGCCCGAACCCCTCCCGGGCCCGAAGTGATGCATGCTTTATAGGCCCGAGCACGTGCAGACCTCTAGTGCAGAGGCGTTTCAAGTGGTGGGCAACTGCCCACGACCTTGCATCTTTAGGGACCTCGCAAAGACCAACGAGCCTAAAACGATTTGGCACTCACTTTTGTCGATGCAACAATAGAAACAAATATGAATTCGGACTTATTTACAGAAAAACAATACATAAGGCTTCAAACTAACTTTTCATCTATTTGTATATATTAGATCGCTAGCATATGCGACAGACAGGCGGCGAGTTTATTTTAAGATTGCAATAATGAATGTGTAAAAGTCTTTATCGTTGAGATGAATTGTTTTCGATAAATTTTATTATAATTAGCAATTTTTAAAAAGGGGGACAGGAAGGACTCGTAAACCTTACTCGCCTTGCTGTGCAGATGGTATGGTCAAAATCAATACTGGATAGTGAAAGTGTAAGTGTAAAGGCTAATATGGAACAGAGAAACAAAAGAGAACTTCTTCAGAAGGGAATTGGGAGGGGAGGGGAGGAGAGTACAATGCTGTAACACTTGAAATGCGTCTTGATCTGTATACTTTTCTTATTAGATTACGCAATTTCTAGTTTCTTACTCCGATTATTCAAAGTATTCAAATGTTCTCTGAGGGAGTGACCGCCCCTCCCTTTAATCCGTCCATTGTGTCATTCAGTTTTGTTTTTTGCTACTAATTCAAAATGCTTTCCGAAACAAGTTGTCTTCTTGTGACTGCAGGGGGTGGAAGAAACAAACAAACCGTGAAAGGAAGAAAGAAGTGGTTTTGGGCGCTTACAGTCCAGACCATTCTAACCACTTATCGTTAGAAGTGAGAATCACAACGTGATTTTTCTGGTAAGAGCGTCCTTTTAAAAGCAGCTAACAAGCAAACAGATGGTCAGCCCCCTCCCCTCTGCAGCATACTTTTTATTCTCTGTTGCCAAACTTACTGAAGAATATATTGCAATTAATGTAACGCATGTAACGTAAATTGGAGACCGTGGTTGGATTTATATGGGTCTTGAGTATCTGTATTAAAAATTTCAAGTCATTACCTGTGCAATACTTTGTTCAAAATTACCATATTAAATTTTACATGTTATCAAATGGAGAGTTAGAAACCTAAGCAAAAAGGTATCAGATCCCCTTAAGTCTTTCTACATTTACATGAGAAGTAAACAAATTCTTTTTAATTCGTGGAATTGTGTCAATGCACTATATCCAGAGAGTTTTTAAGATTATTATTATTATTATTATTATTACTACTACTACTATTATTATTATTATTATTATTATTATTATTATTATTATTATTATTATTATTATTATTATTATTATTATTATTATTATTATTATTATTATTATTATTATTATTATTATTATTACATGTATGTCCCACTACCTTCTCTGTGTTGGGCATAGCCCCTCGAAACAAAATCCTAAATACGCCATTGGTTGTCTTTAACATTGGGAGGTGGACAGATTTGAGGCTTATTCTAGGGGAGGGAGATGAAACTCATATTACGGTAGATGAATTTGATTTCTAAGGTGAACGTGTTGTAGAGTATATCATATATATTAGGCGATGTAGATGAAGTAGTAGTACATATCAGTATTACAAATCAATCCCGTGAACACATTCTGAAATTTGAATATATGCATATTTATAATTGGTATGTTTCTAATTAGGCATCCACAATGATCCACGTTAAAATTGTTTTATGATAATATAATAATATAAATAATGACTTCCCAAAAGCTATGAAGAAAGAATATCAATCATGTATGACGCAACAATATTCTTCTTTGAGCAAAATGACGATAATTTCAATAGCATTACAGGAATCGTTACAGAAATCTGACGCATGTCATATACTCTTTAGTTAACAGATGTAACCTTAAAATAATGGAGAAAAATATTCCAGCAATTGAATTCTTTTCTTTGCTTACGAAGCATCCTCCCTCAAAAGAAAAAAATACGACACGCAGAAATACGTAGAAACAAACCATGATTCGACCGGGAATGCATTAAACTAGCAAAGAGAAAACAGGCAAAACTACGTTGGCTATAAAATCCGAATGAAATAACAACACAAAATTTTGTAGAAATTAGACGGGAAACTTCCAAAACTTTCAGAAAAGAAACGCAATATTTGAAATGCTAAACTTAAGGAACTTGAAGATAACAGTAAAAATAAAAACATTCGGGACATGTATAAAGAGATCAACGAATTTAAGAAAGGCTATCGCTATCAACCTCGTGCTTATATTAAAGAAAGCTGACGGAACAGTTATCACAGATATAGATAGCATTTTAAATAGATGGAAAGATTTCTTTTACGATTTGCTAAACACGCAGTCAAAAACTAATGTGCGTGGAGAAAGGGAGATACACACCGTAAAACCGTATATTCCAGAATCCAACCGAATAGAAGTAGACATTGCTATAAAGAAATTAAAGAATAACAAATCTACGGGAGTAAACGAAATTCCGGCTGAGTTAATTTTAGCTGGAGGCCAAAAATTGTGGAACAAGATACACAAACTCATCCTCCTTATCTGGAACAAGGAAGAATTGCCACAAGAGTAGAAAGAATCAATCATTGTTCCCAATCCACAAGAAAGGCGACAAAACTAACTATAATAATTATCGAGGCTTCTCTCTTATCAAATCCTATAAAATCCTTTCAAACATTCTACAAGGTTGTCCCAAAAGTACGTAAACACATGGAAAAACTCGAAATTTTATGCAATTGTTAAGCGTTTTGTGTGTTTATATCGTGATAGTGATGCTCTTCATTTGTGTATTCCAGATGGCAATTGATAAAATGGAGCTGCGAGTTTTGATTCGCTACTGCTGGAAGCGAGGACTCTCAACCAGAAAAGCTGCAGAAGAGATTTGTGCTGCCGAAGGTGAAGGAACAATTGCATATGCTGCGATCAGACAAGCGATGGGTTAAGAAAGGGCAAGAAACACCGTCAGTTCCAAAACAAGATCGCTTCGGCAAGAAAGTCATGTTGTGCGTGCGGTGGAACTTTGAAAGAATCGTGCATTTTGAGTTGGTTCTGAATAATCGTGCCGTCAATGCCGAACTTTACTGTCAGCAACTGGAGCGGGTCTACGACAAGTTGAAGCAAAAGTCCCCGACTCTAAACAACCGAAAGCGCGCGTTGATGCAGCAGGACAATGTAAAGCCACACACCGCCAGGAAGACCAAAGACAAGTTTGCAGAGCTGGACGGCATTGAAGTTTTACCACATCCTGCATACAGTCCGGACGGTGCTCCATCAGATTACGGCCTTTTCCGCTCAATGCAACACTTTCTGAAAGGCCGCCGATTCGAATCGTTTGATGAAGTCGCGGAAGCGTGTCAAGAATTCTTTAATTAGAAGCCGGCTGAATGGTACTTTGACCAGATCCGAATGCTTGCAGTTCGATGGCAGAAAGTCTTAGAACATGATGGTCTTTATTTTTGAGGAATAATGTTTAGTATGTAAATACTTGGCGAATAAAATGTCAATTGTTAGCAAGTGTTTACGAACTTTTGGGACAACCTTGTATTAGCAAGATTGACCCCATACGCAGATGAACTTATTGGGAATTATCAGTGCGGATTTAGACAAAATCGATCAACTATCGACTAAATACCATTCGCCAAATACTCGAAAAGAAGTGGGAATACAATCCGGTACATCAACTATTTATTGATTTTAGAAAGCCTTACACTCGGTTAGGAGAGAAACATTGTACAACGTTCTTATAGAATTTGGAATGCCGAAAATGCTAATTAGATTAATTAAGGCATGTTTCTCTCCTAATAAGTCCAAAGTAAAGTCGGGTAGGAAAATTTTTGTCCACGAGCTTTCACGTCAAGAATGGCCTGAAAGGAGATACGTTGTCGCCATTATTATTCAACTTTGTCCTGGAATACACTATAAGGAAAATCAAAGATAACAACCAGGGCCTAGAGTTGAACGGTGTTCACCAGATTATGGCACATGCTGATGATGTAAATTTAATAGGGGACGATAGGATAACAATAGAAAGAAATGCAGAGGTCTTATTAAGCGCTTGCAGGGTCATGGGTTTAGAAGTAAATGAAGAGAAAACTAAATACATGGAAGTGCGGCCTGACCGTAACACGGCAAATTATGAATGCGTTAAGATATTAAATAATACTTTTGATAAAGTGGATACTTTCAAATATCTAGGATCAATATTAACAAACGAAAATCATATTCACGAAAAAATTAAATGTCGACTAGAAACAGGGAATTCGTGTTATTATTCAGTTCAAAATCTCTTGTGGTCGCGAATTCTTAAAATATATAAAACGATAATCATGCCTGTTGTGCTGTATGGTTTGGAAACATGGTCACTTATTCTGAGGGAAGAACATAGTCTGAAAGTATTTGAGAACAAGATCCTGAGACGAATATTCAGACCCAAGAGGAATGGGAATGGGGAATGGCGGAAACTTCACAACGAGGAACTACATAATTTATACGGATTACCAAACATTATTAGGGTCATCAAGTCTAGGAGGCTTAGGTGGGCAAGTCATGTAGCTACGATGGAAAAAGTAGAAACGCTTTCAAAGTCTTGACTGGAAGACCAATCGGAAAACGACCATTAAGAAGACCAAGTCGCAGATGGGAGGACAATATTAAGATGGATCTCACAGAAATAAAAATACAAAGTAGAAACTCGATCCAGTTGGCTAAGGATAGAAGTCAGTGGAGATATTTTGTGAAAATGGCATTGAACCTCCGGGTTTCATAGACCAAAGAGTTAGATAGCTTGCGAAACATGAGTAGATGCATAGGCTGATTCTACAAATAGATAAAATGCGGATTTACTGGAAAGATGGGTTCTACTGACATTGGGTAGTCTATATACTCTTCGTGTGCTAGGGCCTAGGGGAGAGGAGGAGACAAGATTTCACATCAGGTTACGTCACGCACAGTCGCACACCTTCATTTTCATTAAAAATGGAAAAACCAAGATAAACCAATTTCATCTCACTCTTCTGTGTGACGGTCGGACACAAATCATCACACTTATCTGCAAAAAGCACTTTTCAAATCGGATTATTGGGGGAAGCTCCAGTCCCAATGTTCGGAGGACATGTCTTTTATTTCCCCGGAATTTGTGCCCGTACCTACAGCTGAGATAACTTTCCAGCATGAGGAGAGGGGCATATCCTCCTCTGGCATTTATTGCAATTTGTGACCAGGTACCGGAAGTGGAATTAATACATATTGATGAGACGCACTACAGCACGAAGTTCAGTTTGAAATACTACAGAATACGATTCTTTTTTTAAAACGGAGAAGCCAAGAGAAATCAATTTCATCTTACATTCCTTTGTGGCAGGCGGACACAAGTCATCACACTTACCCCAAAAAGCACTTTTCACGTCAGATTATTGGGGGGACGGTCCCCCAGGTCCAAGATTGGGGGACATGTACCCCCGATCCCCCGGGATTTGCGCCAGTGATTATTATTATTATTATTATTATTATTATTATTATTATTATTATTATTATTATTATTATTATTATTGACAAGTTTTCCTGAATATTAAGCAATATTTCATAAAAAGCTGGTATTTTTAAACTAATGTGTTCGATATCAAGTTTTCATAAAGTAGTCACTTTCTCCTATAAATAATTTCAGAAGGGCCGCGGTGGCTCAGTGATTAAGTGTTCACCTTTGATGCATGGGATCCTTGGTTCGATCCCAGCTCGCACCGAGTGAATTTTGTGATGGACAAACACCATGTGCATGGGTTTTCTCGGGGTTCTCCCGTTTTCTCCCACTTTCTTCATTCCACCATTTCATTCATTTCTCATCATCACCGTCTCCTTTAGCCTAGCCGGTATAACCGTGGGTCGTAAAACTTAATGATTTGATTACAAATATTTCCAACCCAAACAGTTGCAGGAAGTGTCATTTCTAATAAAACAAACTACTCTATAAAATTCTGAGTATTATTATTTTTTTTATATATATACAATTCTAGCGGACCTTATTTCTAAATCGAATGGTAAGCAGACTAAATTCACTCTTTTATTATTATAGATTCATTTCAATTGAAGCAGTTAAAATAATTGGGAAAAATTAGAAAGCCATACCCTATATTCCAGTGTGCCACAACCGGATAACACGGCACACTGGCGTGCCCAGCAAAATGAACAGTGTGACGCAAACTAATACTTATTATTTACAAGAATATTTGTCGAGTTTATTTTATTTATTATTATCAACCTTCTTATGATTCTTCCACGGATCAACTGTCTGTATACAGTTAAACAAACAAGTATCACATTGAGGGACTGAGTGTAATTATTTACTTTAATAGTAATAGAAAAGTATATTTTCTTGTATTTTCTACCGAGAATAGCTGCATCCGGTCTAGAAAGGTGGAACTAACAACAAAGGAACCCGATTTGTCAACCACACACCACCCTATAGTCGTGAGTGATACAAGTCCTTTTCTACGTCTTGGCACCCTAAGGGTTGTTGCCTTCAAAGAGAGAGAGAGAGAGAGAAATAACTTAAGTCCATTGCACTTCCATGCTTAAATAAATAAATTATGAAAATAACTGTTTCGTTTTCTGTTTATTATTATTATTATTATTATTATTATTATTATTATTATTATTATTATTATTATTATTATTATTATTAATTTCTTAGGAAGTTGACTGCCATATGTATGCCCACGGTTCTCCCGTCCAGCGCCTCGTGTATGATCTTCCATACACAAACTATATATTCCAAGTTTGTTGTGTTCGTGTTATAGGTGTGTTTGTAGTTAGATGCATATGGCGTAGAAGTCAAAATTTAATGTCCACGCTACGTATATGCAAAACCGTAGACAAAGAAATTTATGAACAAAGACATTTATGGCGCTAAAACAGAGGGCAAAAATAAAGAATTAGTAGCGGATTGTTGCTCATAGTGCACAGGTGATAACGGTTAACAGTGTTAAATTTAAACAAATAGAGTTTTAATCAAGCACGAATTTAACGTATAGTATACAGTGGGGAAGGCTCAGGAGTTCGCTAGGATTGTTACAATATCGAACCCCGTGAAATGCACTGCAAACCTCTCTGCAAGCCCTCCGTAATGTTCAACAGATATTATGTATTAATGCTCATTTCAGTGCAAACCTATATAGGCCTACGCACTTCAATACTCAACGAAGGTGCAAACTATTCACGAGTTTCAGTATTAAACTCTCTCACCCACTGTATTCTCCTAACATGTCTCCCGGCGATTACAACATTTTTTGGTATCTCAATCACTTCCTAGTAGGATAGCTTTGCCTAGAGACCACTGATTAACCTGGTATTGGATGTTTCACTTTCTTACCTTTGGAGTTGACCGTCATCGGTTGGACATTTCACACGCAAATATCTAATATTAACAACGTTTCTTCTGTAACTGCGTAATATTGTATTATTTCTTTTATTATTCATTAGCTTGGTTAGGCTTGTTTAAACAATTTTCTCTTTGCACCTATTTATTACCTATATCTTAACGTTGGATAAAAATACACTACCTCTCACCGGGTATCAAATTCAGAACCAATGCACTTGAACCATTTGGTCACAAGGAGGCACATTTAAAAACAAGTTTCGATTTTGTTAGGAAAATTGTGATTTAAAAATATATTTAAGAATGAGTACGGATGAAACGCACTGAATTTTCTCGCTCGAATTTCTTAAACTGACTCGTGTTAGGCTGCAGTTATTAATTAAACTTTTATTTGGGAAATGCGAATAAAATAATGTGTTTTGGAAAACTTTGTTCGAAGCAACTTACGTCCAAAAGTAAAGTGCCAATTGGTCATATTTCTATTAGAAATAACTTATGTCATATATTAGTATTATTAAGGAAATAATTGTATGTGAACTATGAGCAAAAGCGTCTGAGTACTTTCTGAGAAAATCATCAAAAAAGTCATCCCCAAGAATAAAATATCCCTCGTATACCTTTTCAGGACAAACGAGTTATGCTATTTATGAAATACAAACAAAATTACCTGAGTCTTTCTCGACAAAATCGTAGGGTAAAATTTACTCCGAAAAGTAATATACCACTTCTAGCTTTTTAGGATGATGGAATTATACTATATCGTTAGGTTAGTTATGTAACATTTATTTATGAAATATGAACAAAATTGCGTCAGGTGTTAATGAGAAAATCGTCGGAGAAGAATAAACTACCCCTTCTGAATGTTTACAGGACGAACGAGTTGTGTCATATTGTTAGGTTATTAATGCTACTACATTTATTTATGAAATGTGATTGAGAAAATTGTTCGAAAAAACGCATCCCATACCGTAAATTACACCTTATGTATTTTTTCAGAGCTATGATTCATACTACGGTGAAGGGTTATTAATAAAATATATATTTGTAAAAATTAATAATAATCTTTACAGCTGTTTTTGAGACAATTTAATTATTTTAAATTTTCATCCTTCAGTAAACTACCCTTATTTTTAGGTGTCGGAGGATATAGAATTCGAAACGATAAAGTTTTATAAAAACTTCATGTCTAGAATTCGGTCGAGATACGTCGAACAATATGGCCTCTATTTGAATGCATGTAAATGCGTGATGAACCGACAGACGAACAGATGGACATACATCAAAATCACTTTTTTGATATGTGGGGGCGTGAAACTTGAATTCATTGAAATCTCGAATTCGATTTTTATCACTATCACTACAATTTCTTCTTTCATCGCTCGAACGTGAAAACGAATAGGAATAACGACACGTAAGGTGATAATTTGTAATCCCTAAAATTTAATGATTTACGTTTAATGTGTTGCCATGCTAGAAAAAAAGCTTATGCCTGTTTGTTATATCATTTTAATATCAGTTTTTCACAATACTATATAATGTAGAAATATGGCATGATTGTCGTTCATATTCATGCTATCTTTTGGAAATATTCGTCTTCCACATAAATAGATCTGTATAATTTAGTTACGTTCAACAAAAACATTCTTGCACTTGTGGATATGGAAAAAAGAGAGAGAAAGTTTATACTCTAAAAAGCAAAAAAACAAACACAAGCACACACACACATAAACGATAATTTGACATCAGGTCGATGTAACAAGGGGTAAGACTGGAAAGACTGTTAAGGTCACGTATGTTCTTTTTCCTGTTATTGACACACAAATCCGAAGTGAGTTGTCTGCTGTTCAAGAACGGGCAGGGGAGGTGTAACTTACAAGACCATAAACTGAAAGCGTGTCAAAATAATAAAATAACTGCTAGTCCGCCACTCTATCCACCTAACCACGGAGACTACGTTTTGTTTGCTCTCTTTTTCTTAACAAATAGTGCTCATAACCATGGTGCGTATCGCTTCGGGCCTTAAGATAATAGTTTTTCTGTTTAATTCTATATTTTCGTATAACATATTAGTTACAGAAGCTAATTTATATTTGGCAAACAATTTAGACACTAGGTTTAAACCAATAAATTCAATATTTTACTCCACTTTCCAGTATCTTCCTTCGCCTATCGCCCCTCGTTCACTGCCTATTGTCAATTTCCCTTCGTAATCGTGCTCTGCTACTGAAAATCCTTTGAAAGCATGATTGCCAGTATACACAAAACCGAGCGTAATTTTGTTTTTTGCTTATATTTTTATTATTTTCTTATATTTTTTGGAAATATCTCCTTAGATGGATAGCTTTCTATCATATCCACATACTAATAACTGAATTTTACTCTTAAAAGTAAGGAAAATGGAATAGATGCGAACAATCATGAGTTACACTATACGTGCATTTTTTGCGCATGTGGGTACACCTGTTTTTTGAATCTGGCATTTCTGCGCTCCATCCATGGAGAATATGAGAATTAAATCAATCAATTGTTTACTGAGGGGCAAGAAGAAAAGTCTAATCTCAATAAGACATTTTAGAGAGGCACAAGCTGTGAGAACAAATAGTGCTTAGTGAAAATAAAGGACGACACCGAAATAGAAAGCCAGAAACAGCTGCTAAACGGAGAAACTAAACTTTTACCAAGCAATGATCTTTGTGTAGTGGTTAAGGTCCTGGCTTACAAATGTAAAAGACGTCAGTTTGAATCCCCTGCAAGGAGACTTTTTTAAAAAATGTTAATAATGCATACAGCCCATGAAAGATGGTAGAAGAGGTCGTATTTAGTATTTCGTAGCAATTATTATTGGTAATGTTTAGAACTGATAACACTTTTTGTCTTTGCGTATTGCTTTTATTCTTGTTTTCATTTCGAAAGAGAAGAATATCCGAACAAATGCCACCAAAATTCCTCTTATTTTGAATGTAAACGCAATTTGCAATTAGTAAAGAATAAAAATTGAACGTTCCAACGTAGCTGCAAAACGTAAAACAAAAAAATGGAAGTGGAGGGATTCGAACCCATACTCATGGTCATCAAAAATACAATCACTACACGCCTTGAACGTGTTGACATAGTTTCTACGTTGGGCAGAAGGACCCTTGTGTTTAGTTTAGGCTGGTCAATACGTTTTGCAAAGAGGCCCGGTTTAGCTCTGACACAGCACAGATGGGAAAAGAGAGAAGGGTGCAGGGTGCGAGGCACTTTTTTCTTTCTCTCTGTGTCTGTCTATCTATCTGTATATCTATCTATCTATCTATCTATCTATCTCTATATGTGTCTATCTATCTATATGTATCTGTGTCTGCTTCCGCCTCTGTCAACTCTGGTCGATTTCGACGCGATATGTTTGCTTTCTATATCTCTTTCTTTGTTTACTGAACTGAACAGTAACTATTCTGAATTCTGTTACTGCAAATGCCTCGTAGATAAATATTTCTGATGCCAATAGTTTCCGTTTTGTCCAAGAAATGTTCTTTTTCTTAATCCCAGCATCCCAGTAGAACAACATATTTATAGACATGCGACAATAATTCTGGACATGAGTGTACATTCGCGAAGTGTCCCCTTGTGATTCGTGTAAAATTGATCCAAATGCAAAGTTCTCGACGGTCCAAGGTATATTAATTTTAGTGGCCCATATCGGTAATTTGCATATTTATGGGCCTTCATATATCCGGAATTCAATCATACACTACTATAACACTCGGACACAGAATTACTTTTAGTTTCTTTAGATGTAACTGGACATGAATGTGATCATATGCAAAACAAATTGGATCAAGTACTGCTTCTCTGAAACTTCTTACCTGGCTGCTATCTTGAATCATCCATATTGGATTCAACTTTCGGTTTTTCAAATGGGTGTAGGTACAAGTGATACATCAAATATATGTGCATTTTTCTGGAATTCATTGGTGTAGTGAGTTTTACCGTAGCTTGTACCGTTTGCAAGCTATTGCATGTTAAATGTCTGGTATTTCACTAATATTGAACCAAATAGAAAGTTGTGCAGGGCTCCATGTAAAAATGTAATCTTTTACGTGATTTATCGTTGACGAAATATTCTCTCAACGCACATGCATACAGACACACAGATGTCAATACTGAGATGGTAGGTCTTCACCCAAATCTGGTCGTATCTAGATTTACATTAGACATTTTGACCTAATAAATACTTCCTTGTTATAGTATACCATTGGTATGTTATGGTATAGTATAATAACAATCACGCACAGAAGTGTAATAAGAATATTATACCAATGTTGTAAAGAGTTTGTTTATAGCTACAGTATTTTTCCTGTTACAAATTGTTTTGATTTATCAACATCAAAAACTAGGAGCATAACTAATAATACTTTGCAATTACCAATCGCGAAGTGCCTAGAGGGATATAACATGTAATACGTACCAAACGGTACAAGCTACGGTAAAACTCACTACACCAATGAATTTCCAAGACAATTGTATACGAATTTGATATATCACTTGCACCTATTCCCATTTCAAAAACCGAAAGTTGAATCCAATATGGCGGATCCAAGATACCAGCAGGTTTGGATAAGCAGTAGGGTCAGAAGGATTCAGATTTATTTTCAGTACAGACATCTGTATAGTTCCTTCTTATTTCTGTTCCCATATATCCATATATATATATATATATATATATATATATATATATATATATATATATATATATATATATATATATATATATATATATATATATATATATATATATATATATATATATACAACCCTACATCGGATGAATATGTAAGACAAACAAATACTTTTCAGTTGTTTTTCAAACGCTTTGTTCTGTAAGCTTTGGTGAGTTTCTTATGCTGTTCTTCCGCCGTTTGTCTGTTTATGCTCCAGCAACACTCCGCCATCATGTTAAAACTCCACCTACCCTGGTATATCTCTCATATCCTAGTAAAATCTCTCATCTTGCTTCTCACTTACTTGATCAAGATTTTCTGGAATGTAATCCAGATGTCAATGGAAGACATGTATCTTAATACTCATGTTGCAGCCAAGTTCTTGAAATTTCAGCAACATAGTTTCTGCAATGTTCTTATAATCTGGACTTTTGTTTCGGGTTAAATTATATTATAGGATAAACAGGAACACCAGACAGAAGATATACAATCAATACATGCAAAGAAAATAACTAAAAAGTTAAGACCCATACCAAATCACCATTCACAATTATTACGTAATTTCCTAAAGTAGAAGTAGTTAAATGGAAAGATATTCTGATTCGTAAATTCCATAAGTTATATCAATTAAGTTGTATTAGTTACTGGACTTTTGTAGTTACCCAGAAAATTCTGTTATACTTTTGAATGCCACCCAGGCATCTCTGTCAGCTGGATTCATAGCTGTTTTAAAATCTCTGTTTTCCGTAAGTTTTCGTATATAGGGGCCAATAAATATGCTTTCTTTCACTTTTCCATAGGAGAAGGATGGAAATATACAGGGTGGTCCATTTTTGGTTTCCCTATTTTATGTTGAAATAAAACACAGAGTTTTATAGACACATGAATCCTATCAATAATGCCTATCAATAATTACAACACTTAGTTGGATTTTTAGGTCAGGTGTTATTTTTTTAACATCACATCATCTAAGCCTCCTCCACCCTTCTGAATGCAACGGATCAGACGTTTACAGAAACTAGCCATTCCTCTGTGTAAGAGATCTAGAGTGATGACGGATATTTCCTCCTGAATCCTTGTTTCAGTTCCTCCAGTGTATGCAACCGATGTCTAAACACTCTATCCTTTAAATGCCCCCACAAGAAAAAGTCAGGGGCAGGCAAGTCCGGGGATCTGAGAGGCCATGGAATATCCCCAAATCTGGATATCTCTTTTCCAGGAAACATGGCCCTGAGAGTTGCCATTCCAATATGGCTTGGCAACACTGTACTCGCATTCTTTTATCTGACTCTGATAATCCTTGCACCACCCTCATTTTGTATGGGTGAAACTTCAAATCATTTCGCAACATTCGACCAACACTGCTCCGAGGAAGATTCAATGTAAGGGAATGTCGTCGTGCTGTTCGTTTTGGACTGTCAAGAATTGCCTCCGGCAGACGTGCGATGTTTTCAGGTGTACAAACTGTTTTCTTACGTGTGTGTATTTTGTCACCCACATTACCACTAGTGCGCCACTGTGACACCTACCTGCGTATGGTTTTCCCTGATGAAACCTTTCCTCGTCTTTTCTCGTCACCAAACTCATGGCTGAATGCTCGTTGTACGAGAACAATGGACTCCTGCTTTATAAATTGTTCCACACAAAACAAGCGCTGCTGTACCGGCCAACGCTCCATTGTCAACTGAATCCAAGGCCACCTGCTAACGGCTGACAGGCATCTCACTCTTCCCTCTCCCATTTCTCGGCTGTGTTGTCAACTCACAACTAGTGATGGGATTTTTACCGGTAAATATTTTTTGGGTATTTACCTTGGGTAAATACCCAGGTATTTACCCAAATTGGGTAAATATAAGGGTTTTTTTCCTTTCAATCATGTATGTGATACAGATCTTCTTGAGCAGTACATAAAAATAATGAAAAGGTAACATTAGATCCAGTAGAAGCTAGAACAATTGTCAAAAGCAATAAATTTATGATTTTCAGTAAAAGAAATGAGTTATGTGGTCATTCCTGTTTTGATATTTTTCCAGAGAGCACAGTTTAAACAACGGATCACTCTGATAAAGACTACATTTATTTTTCTGCAAATAAAGAAACTAAGCAAGTACATGGAACGCTGATAAATGCTTTTCTTTTAATTTACATTCTGCAAGTGACTATGGGCAACAAGCCATTACAACTGACATGACTTGAAATATATTTTCTGTTATATCATACATGCTTTAATAACTACAAATTGAACATAGCAAGAGTAGGAGTATATACGAAGACTTCCACACTTCCCTACACTTGATCACTAGGCATCACAATATAATAAAAAATGAGCTGTCTGAAGCCAGAATGAAGTAACTGCATTTTCATGTTTTGCGGGAAACTAGCATTCTTGGGAACAAAATAGATAAAATGCCATTGGTTAATGAACTTCACATGCCGGTTACGTCAGTTTCTTTAATTAGTTTATGATTGGGTGGCATCAGATTCATACGCGTAATTCAAATGATTCCATGCTTTAATTTAGAATTGGGAAAAATTCAGTTAGTTTTCTCTGGTTTCAAACACCTCAATTGACAGTATCAAGCGAATAAAAGTACAAAAAAAATTAGAGAACATTCAGGACTTAGTAACGTTCTCGAAATATTCTATACACATAAGGGCAAAACGTTATCTCGTTATGAGATGGCTTTTCTACCAAGATTACTCATCATATTCATCGGATACATGAAATGAATATATGGAATCATCGCTGGTAATGTCTCCATTTATCTCACACATATAAGAAGTGTCACTTTCACTGTCTTCTTCATGGGTTCTCCTTTTTCTTGGTACCATGGTGCATTCCAAATGTGATGAACTAGTATTTTCCGATAACTTATTTTCTAAGTCTTCCTGCTGCTCTGACTCAACAGTCTTCTCAGTCTCTTTACGCTGTGTTGATACTTTTGGCTTCTGTTCCCGGTGATGCAACTTCCAGTTATAAGCTATACACGTAATTTTTCCGGCTCTGAAAGAAGTCAGTCTATTCCTTGACTTAGTGTGAATTTTTGAGAAATTACTGAAGGACCTTTCTGTGGCGTCTGGTAATACCGATGATGTTAATATCCGCTGTGCGACTTCAGATAATGGGTACTTCCACAAAAACCTTGCCACCAAATTACTTGTCCAAATGAACTTCTTGCCCCACAAACTTTCCTTACCTTGTAATGTGCGAAATCCTTCATAACATTTACAAGATCTACTTTCATGTTCTCTGCAACCTTGTGTATGAACTCCAATCCATCGAGATCTTGTTCTGGAGTCAAGTCAAACCCCTGTGATTGATGGATGGTTCTGGTATAGTGAATCGGCTAAAGTGCTGTAACTTTTCTGCTTTCGAAATTATTAAGAATATGTGTTTCTTCTACTTTGGACAATGGGAATTCAGGTACAGCCTTTCTTAGTTGTTCTTCGATTTCTTTGACAGCAGGAACAACTCGGTGTATGTTACATTCATCAGATTCTAATATATTTATCCAGGAGACTTTTGGCTTAAGAACATATATTAGCTTTTCAACTGTCACCCAGAAAACCTCATCTTCAAGTAACCTTGCTTTGTGGTCTTTAATAAATGCTGTATATCTTGCAGTGGTTTCATGAACAGCTAGATTACGTAAAGTGATTTTGTAGCTTTCAGACTTTCAAAAGATTGTAAATAGCTTCCTCAGCGGGTTTTACATGGAAGAGTAAGAGAAGTGTGAATGTTCTTTTCATTGTTAATTGCATGAAAAGGCAATCAATACCTGAGTATTTTAACCATTTCAATAACGACTACAACATTTGCCATAAGTGAAGAAATTGAAGAAAACTTCAAAATATCACTGCAGACAAGGTTCAACGTGTGTGTTTCACGTGACTATGGTTGCAAATGGAAATACTTTTGTTTGACAAGAGAAAAATCCTTCTGCATATTTGCTGCATCACCACAAATGAGAACAAAGAACTTTGTTTGGGTCGCATTTTTCAATGACATCAAATACTTATCTCTAATGCACTCAGCAGTGTGACGGTTACCTTCCGTGTTGATAAAGTGAACAAATATTGGATGGGGGTTTGTAATATTAAAGTTGATTATTCCCTCATTACGAACATTACTCCAACCGCCACATCGAAGATTTAGATACTTCCAACCTTGTTGTCTTTGCATTTCATTAAACTTGGCATCAAATTGTCCCAAAAAATTTCAACTTATTTGACCATGTGGCCATTATTTTGCAAAATATAAGCTATTTGAAAATACTTGTAAATTGTTTTACCAACCCCTTTTCAGCCATCGTTTTTTGACTCTTTTACAAGGTCATATGGCAAGTCCTTGAATTATATGAAATAAAATTACGTGTACATTAATAGAAACACTTGCGCTGGGCTAGGGTAAATGCAATGTCATATATAAGAAATTAATTGTTAAATTTATTACATAAGTAGTTAACTATCCTTTACCATTTGCAATTTTTATCTGAACTTTGAGACAACTTATAGACACAGCAAGCCAGCAAACTACTCCCTTATCGTTCAACCCAAAACGTAACTTGATATGTGATGTGTGTGTGAGCTCATTAACTTACACGTGTTACGGTATGCATATATAGGCTACTTACGTTTTCATCAACTGTCATTGTATCCATAAAAGTGATAATGCTACTAGATGAACTTTTTACATTGATGGAGGAATCTTCATATATGAAACTGCATCAAAGTTTTATAAGACGCCCTTGTCAGTAAAGAGTCATCAATGCTTTTATTGTTACTACAACTTGACGTAGGTTATACACTTTCATTCACTTGTTTTGTCCCAGTATTTTGCAACAATGACACAAACTTCTCCCTTGTAAACCTTTTAAAATTGTTTTCTTTAGACTTTCAGGATACTTAAAATATGTATACACATGATCTGACATTTCATTTACATATGCGTGCTTATAGTTTCCATCACATTACTTGAAATTTACGATATATATCATTCCGTACATTATATGCGCAACATTACTTTTCTTTCTACCCATTTTAAGTTTTTTCTCTCCCTGAATAAAAGAAAACTTAGGAAATTGAACTAAGATAAGAGGCACGCCTACTCTCAAGTCTCAAATCAGTACCAGTACTGAACTTAATTAGAAAAGGAATGGTTCGAAGCAATTTTACCAGATATATATTATGAATTTCCAGTGTTGCAGGTTTGCATCTTTGTTTAACCACATCTGTATCTGGAAGATTTTATTCTGCTATTTTAGAGTCCACTATGTCTTCTTCTTATGTAATCTTGAAGTTTGTAATAAATACCCATTTTTTGGGTAGGTAAATAAAATTTCGGTATTTACCGGGTATTTACCCAATTTTTATTTACCTACCCAGTGGGTAAATACCCAAGTCCCATCCCTACTCACAACTAGGTAACCGAAATTGGACCACCCTGTATTATAAATAAACTTGAAACATTGTCCCTGTTTGTCAAGTGCTTTCACAAATTGTTTAGTGATTTCCAACTTAAGGTGTGGAAGTAACATTTTGTCCTAACGAACTAAACGTTCATGTGCAATATTTTTAGATTCTGGATTTCAAAGTACCTATAATGGCCATTTCCTTCTTACGCAATGCTCACTTCTTGCCCTACTATCCCACTCACAAACGAAACATGGCATCTTCGTATATCCAGATTGCTGTCCTAGTAAAACGCCCAAACTCTTGAAATCGCCACACACTTCCCATCGATGTTCTTGATATTTAATTTTCTTTACAATTAATTTCATCGTTTCTTTCATTGAAATCGAATGGGCAATACGTACAGATGGGTACTTACTTTCATTGTGTAAAAGGACTAGTGCTCTCAACGGGTCGGGTCGGGTTGAAGACCGATCCGACCCGATCCGTGACCCGACCCGATGACCCGACCCGCCTCGACTGACCCGAACCGTGATCCGATCTGATTGACCTGACCCGATAACCCGACCCGAGCTGACCCGGTTGACCCGACCCGACAACCCGACCCGACCCGTTTGAGAGCACTATGGTCACGACACTGGGTGAACGCCAAAATGCACTCACATTGGGAAACTAGTTTTAAAAGCATAATTTTAGAAAATAAAGCATAAAGCATAATTTAAAATATATAGCACAATTCTTGGAAAATTCTCTTTAACTGAAAGTTTAATATACTGTGTTAATATTTTTTAAAGCCAATATTTACAATGCAAAATCATTGAACATAACAATGCAACAATGAAAAACTTATTTTCATTTCTGTAAACTTTTCGGTGTAATCCTTTGATGTGGAGAAAAGAAAAAAGTAAAAGAAGAATTTTTTCCGCCAACAATGAATAGTATGCAAGAACTCCATACTATATTGTTACAGTGACGACGCCAGCTTTAAGTTCTTAGGCGGCAAAGGAGGGGCAGATACATTTTCGGGGGGCGGCTATTTGCCATACCAAAAATGACATATTTATTACGTTTGCCTTATTTTACATTACATTGTGTATTTCGTTGCTGTTTTTATGTTAGAACTATATGATTATAAATTAAATTTATTTCAAATAAAATTTGTAACTAACAAATAAGTAACGTCTGCACATGAAATATTTTTCAATGAAACTTTTGAAGCCTAAACATAAATTGAATTACTTTTGCGTATGCTATAAGTAACACATTCATCTATATGCTACGTATCTCTCTCTCTCTCTCTCTCTCTCTCTCTCTCTCTCTCTATATATATATATATATATATATATATATATATATATATATATATATATATATATATATATAGCCAGAGAGAGAATTTACGAGGAGCTGCTGAAAATGTCATAGTCCAATCCAGAAGGAGTGTAGGTATAGGTAGAAAAATGAAACCGTAAAACCGTAGTTTAGAAAAACATATCTCTGTATGTACAAATATAAATTTTCATATTAATAATGAAATTCTTATTGTTTCTCAGGCCTCTGAAGTGATTGTATGTGCCCAAACAGATAATTTCATGAACATCCAGATCCTTACTGTTATAACATTTTTGTTGCACCAAGGAAAGTCACCGAAGTAAATTAATTAGGAAATCAGTGACACAACACGGGACTCTCCTCCGTTATATATAGTGGTAAAGAAGTAATTGGCTTAGTATAAACGTAGCAATTTCTCAACAAATTATGCTTTACCTCCAGGATGATTAAAAGCAATGACTCTTCCTGGAATCATGGATGCAATTTGTGACATTATTCTTGAAAATTGCAGCATTTCAGCCAGTGGTGGATATAGCCCGGGTAGGGATGCACGCGAGATGAGACGAGACGAGAAATGGAAAAGACTCGTCTCGTCTCGCAGCCTCAAATGTTGGTCTCGTCTCGCGTCTCGCATAAAATTTTGAGTCTCATCTCCCGTCTCGCGCGAGACTTTCTCGCATGGTCTCGCAGTCTCGCATATATTCTGGGTCAAAATTTTGCAATGTGTTATTCTATGGCTGTTAATGAATGATGTGATATTATGTCCGAAGGAACGTATTTTACCTAAAAGTCCCTTGGCAAGGTGAATCAATGGTGGTTTGCCATTGCTTTCCATGGGATGAATATTCATAACATCCTAAGGAGAGGGAACCTAGAGTTCAACATGGTATCCGAACTTGTGTCCCCTCCGCTCCAAATTAAAAGAAAAGTTATGCTGGAATTTGATTGCTGGAACATTAATTTTCGTCTAGGGATGCGCACGAGACAAGATTTGTGGCTGTATCGTCTCGAAAGTGTGCTGTAAATGTGATGTTTCGACTCGAAAAATGTATATTTCCCTATTGGAAGAGCCGTGTCTCGATTCGAATTTTGTCAGGAAAATCCTGTCTCGACTCGTCTCGTGCGCATCCCTATTTTCGTCAAATTAATAGAATAATTTACAGCAAAACCAGCATAAATTGTTACTGGATCCAACATTGTTTTCCAGCTTAGAGGTCTCCAGCAATATTTTCCAGTATGCCATGCGGGCACATTTTTGCCCCGAAAAAAATTCGCCAATGTAGTTAGAATATAAAGAATATAACGTTTCCGTATATGTTTTTCTGAACTCATTGAACCAAACCCGGATCCTTTTACTATATCTATATGTAAATTGCTTCGTCTTTATTTAACCGGATTTCAATCTTGTCTTTGCCTGCTTCTAGTCCGAGGAATGCTCTAACGTCACAATATCCAAAATTGACACGGACTGTTCCCTTAGAATATGTTTGAACTTTCTTTTTAGGAAGTTTAAACTCTCTAGCATTAAATTTGTGGAAACAGCAGAGAAAATATAAAAATACGTTACTTGTGTAGGAGAACAGTGCTGCCATCTATAGTCGTCTATCTCTCTTTACACCAACCACAAAGGAATAACATTACTTATGCCAACGGACTTGTGGATAACGCAATATGTTAACAATTGCGAGAATCCAAATATCCAGCAAACTATACTTGGTACGAAAAAAGCTTTCTGGATCAATTTCCAGATCATACAGTTGAACTAACTGCAGTGTTGCCAGAATTCGCATTTTATCAACTTTCGCTTTCAACTTATATATTGTTGCCAGAGCTAGAAAATAAAATTACTGACAGATATAGGGCCATTCCTACCATCTTCCACCAAACCTATAGGGCCATCATACCAAACCAATGTTTGAATTAAACTTCCGAACTAGAGGGTGATATTTTTGATAAATATATGGAAAGAAAGTACTTATTCTATGTAAAAATATCATGTTATTTCTGCGAGCCGGGCCGGGGGTAAACTTTGACGAGAGGGGATTCCCCGCCATTCCCAACATTAATCGCTAGTAGTAATGTGAAAAAGACAGAAACAACAGAAATATCACATTTCGAAGCAATAAGTCTTATTCGCTTTTCAGACCAGAAACAGAAGTTCATGTATTCGTGCGCGTCCGCGTGTGTGTGTTTGTGTCGCAAAATAAAGACCTAAATCGATGCTGTAATAAATTTCCAATTTACAAAGTTTTTCTTTTTTAATGATGTTTAGAAACTAAACAAGGCTTTAATTCTGAAAATCAACCTTGAATAATAATAAATCTCATAAAATGTCTATTGCCCCAATCACTTTTTTTGTTCCTGGAGGCATTAACGCTCAACTTAGAAAACTCAATAAATGTAAAATCACTAAATATACAATTAAATGTAATTCATAAATGTTGCGAGACTGCTCTCGTCTAGTGTCTCGTCTCGCATGATTTAGTCTCGTCTCGCGTCTTGCATAACATTTTCAGTCTCGTCTCGTGTCTCCTCTCGCAAATGCGAGACGAGACGAGACTTCTCGCGTCTCGCGTGCATCACTAGCCCGGGGACGGAGGGCCTAGGCCACCCCAGTTTTGTGTGACAAAAATAATTTAAGCTATTTATATTTATTATAGTCTGAGGTCTGCACCCCGCTTTCTCAGTTTTTACCTTCTCAGCAAAACTTGTGTCAGAGATTCTGGGCATTTCTTTGGAACTCGTCGGTAGCATAATTCAGAATGGCTTGGGTATGCGCAAGTTCTCGGCATAATGGGTTCCCAAAATATATGTCAGGAGAATAAAAGGGTAACGGCATTAAGAGAAGTATCCTTCCAATTTGACCGTAATGCTGATCAATTTCGCTGACGAATGGTAACCATAGATGAAATATGGTTGTACCACTATGATCCTGAATCGGAACAACAGTCAATGGAGTAGTAGCACTCATTTCTCCATCGCCCCAAGAAGTTCAAGCCACAGAAGTAGGTTGAGAAACTGTTTGGAACATTCTTCTGGTATAAGTATGGAGTGGTAGACTACCTCCTCAATGGTCAGATATTTAATCCAGAATCTCTACATTACCTACAAAACTGAAAGAAAAACTCAAAGTTCAACGCTGCGGAAAATGAAAAGAAAGGAATTCTGTTCCTTCAGGAGAATACACCTGTCCACCAAGCCCCTGCGAACATAACTGACATTGCATAATCTAGGATTTCAATGTCTAGATCATCATTCTTATTCCGCAGATTTAGCTCCGTCTAACTATTACGTGTACTTATTTCCCAAACTTAAATAACACTTGAAAGACGCCATTTTAGATCTGATAGGGGTACTGGTACAAACAGTGGTGCGAGGAAATCTAGATTTTTTTTAAACTTTTCTGCAAAAGCTGGAGCACTGTACAAGGTAGTATATTGACTCTCGGGGGAAGAGAAGAAGAAGTAAAACTTCACCAATCCACGTGCACTCCTTCTGGGTTGGGCTACGAATTTTTCAGCAGTTCCTAGTCAATATGGTAGACGTCACGTCAGTACTTTGAAACAAAATAAGTAAAGGAGCACTAGTATAAACCAAAAACTAACTAAAGATCAGCACTCTGACAATACATTTTATTGGGAATCAATTTCATTCCATAATTTTATTATTATCATTTGCAGGAAGGGAAAACATAACTCTTTTTATCTCCTTCAAAAAATTAAGCGTAGTTGCAAACTAAGCTGTTATAAGCACATCCTCTGAATATTGGAAGCCGAGAATAATGTTTCAGAAAAAAGAAGTTTTAAATAAAACAAAATATGAAACTGAAAACTTCAAACCTGGATAAATACAAACAAGTTACGTAACTGGTTTTACCTTTCTTTTGTTTCCAATCGAAGTTGATCCAATGAGAAGAAAACAAGTCGACCAAATCTACTATTGTTCGCTAGGCACAATTATTAAAAATCATAAGAAAGAAGTATAACAAAATTTACCTCAAAAGGGGCTAAATTAGAAAACAGAAATATGCGTACATACCCAGACGCTCAAAGAAGAAAGCTTGAGGATTAATCTGCCACATAGTAAATTCATGGAAAGTAGACTACAATTTGTCAATGAGATTGGTTATGATACTGATATAAAATACTACATGAAGAATGTTTAAAGATTGTACGAGTCTGAGGTGGCAGTCAGGGGGGCAGAAGTAGCTACTAGGGGGGCGCTCACCCCCTTGCCCCCCTCTGGCGTCATCACTGTATTGTTATGTTTACTTTTTGAACTTAAGCACTTTCTGTACTTTTTGGTGGCATCTTTTAACTTTCCTTTTCTGTATATATGTACCTGTAAGACGCACACAAATGATAGAAAAAAATTATTCGAGCAAAGCACATCTCTTTACAATGAATTAAGTAGAAAGTTCATTAAATATGAGAGAAACTAGTTGCAAAAAAATATCAATAAATAGATCAAGATATTTAGAATATTTAATGTATAATAAATATACATTATACACGATTAATGTAAAATAATCATTGAAATTAACAATAAAGCATAATTTTAAAAAAGCATAATTAAACAAGAAATAAAGCATAATGTGGGTTGCTCTAATAATTAAGTTGTATGAAGACGAGAAGAAAGCCAAAGCTGATTCCTTAACGAATTTCGTTGATCTTCTTTGTGTCTACAAAAACGCATTCCTAGAAACCTACAAGCTAGGTATCATCTCTGTGATTATATCAGTTTCTAGTGCTACATGTGAAAGGTCATTCTCTTCTTTGAAAAGATTAAATACTTGTATACGCAATTCAATGACTCATGATAGGTTGAAAAACTTAGTGTTACTTTATATTGAGAAGAAAATTGCTAAATCGTTAGATCTTTAACAAGTTGTGGATATGTTTGCTGCTGCCCACACGAATAGAAAGATCCTCTTCAAGCAGAGGCATGAACCTATAAGTTATTTTCTTTATTTGTAAAAGTGTATTTGCTTCCACTTAAGTCAACCAGCTACACATATTTTAAACGCCATGATTAAATAACTATTTACTTATATTAGAAATCAATTGCATTAATTCGAATTGTGCGCGTCCTTACGTTTGGACACAAATTAACCAATTACAGGTGCTTTTTGTACCTAAAACTTCAAATAATATATTTACTTCATATTCAGTATTCTATTGTCATTTTTATTACCTTTACGCAACCATTTACGTTAAATACCCCATTCCGCCCCCCATTCCCCTATAATGTGATATTTCACAGCCCGCCTTTGATAAGGGCGCAACAACTAAAACCATTTAACTATAATGTGATGTTTCGCAGGGTGTTCTATTCGCAGGGTGCACTGTATCCTTCATGGATTCTTAATCAACAGTAAATTTATTGTACAGAACTGTGCTATGCAGAAGAATAATAAAACAATTTATCTTTGATGTAGTTTCATAAGGGCGCCTTACATAAAGGGCGCAAGTACCCTTCATCGGTTCTTTACCAACAGTAACAGTACTTAAATGCATTCATTGTACAGCCGAACTGTGCCACACAAAAGAATAAATAAAACCGTTTATCTTTAATGTAGTTAGCAAGAGCGCCTTATGTAAAGAGGGCACTGTTGTTATCAAGGATTCTTTACCAATAACAACTATAAGAATTTATTATTTAAAAAAAGTGTACCTTTATTTATAATGTGATGTTTCGGAGGGCGCACCGGGACATGTCCCGGTGGGCCAGCATGGGCCTGCTTTGTAGAAAAAGTACGGCTTAATAAATAATGATTAAAGAACCTTATTAGTTGTAGCGCGTTCCTGAGCGCGAAATGATGCTTGAGATGGCAAACTATTAGGCCGGCTATACACTATAAGATAGATCCTGGGAAATCTCTTACGTACGATTTATCCTAGAGTCAAAATCTCAACGTGTATGGCAACAATCCAGATGTCATTTCCTGTGTTCTGAACGATCCTATGAGATTTCTCTTGTTTAGAGCACGCTCTATTTCGGAAAGAAAATTCATAAGATTTCGATTTAAGCGACATCAGGTGAGAGAAAGTGAAAACAAAACAAATGAAAACACAAATGATGAAGTATCTTCTGATCGTGCAGGTTTACTTTAGATGTACCACTCGAAATAATTGTTGAAAAATTATAATATGTCACTAGTTCCTAAATGATTTGCGTTGACCGACATGAAAATATCTTACATAGCATAGATAAAATCCCTGAAGGGGGACCAACAAAAGCAATTGTTGATAAACTACAATTCTTTTACGATTTGGTACAAATACGGGGTCCGGATATATAGTATAAAAACTATAGTGCAAAAAACGCAAACCAAGTTGTGCTAGGTTGTTTCTAGAAAGTACGAATGCTATTTAACCGAGTCAGAGCAGGGGCTAAGCGGAGTCCCGAGCGTCAGTGAGGGGGTGCGAGCGAAGGAAGCAGGCGTGTCAGTTGATGTAGTGAAAACGGGTGGGTTTTGGCAATGATACGAGTTTGAATAGCACTTGTCATGGTATCGTGGTAGTAGCGCTCCACTCGTAAACATAAATTATAGCTTCTGTAAACTATGCAGAAATACACCGGTGGTGGAAAATAGTAACACCGGTCAACTTTCATATGCACTCACTTACGTAAAAGTTTCGCAGAAGGGGTCCAGAAGTAAGCAGAACATACAAAATTTACAGGAGAAATGGAAGATGCAAGTACTTAGACCTAACACAACCTAACTAAATCTATCCTAATGAAGTTAACTAGCTTAAACTAACCTAATATTAATAGAAGTAAGCGAAATTCTATCACTTTTTGAAAATTGTGTTGGACCCATGTACTAATATAATCTAACGTAACATAACCGTAACTAACCTGAACCAACCTAAACTAAACTAATGTGAATATAAACTACCGAAATTGTAGCATTTCTTAGAAAAAATAGCTGGATCCTTTCTGCTCAACATTGTCTCTAACCTATTTTATCCGTCGTTAAAACATTTATAATGATTTTACACTAGTAACCCTACAGTTGTAAACATAAAATACAGGTGTATTACTTGGTATTAAATTATGTTGCTTCCAAAAAATTTGTTCCTTATAAATATGTCTTTTCATGCAAAGTATTAAATTTTACTTGTAAATCTTCTAAAATGTGGTGCGCCAAAAGTATACCAGCATCCTTCTGACTTATGCTTTTTTTTCTCTTTTTAGAGGTATCCAGTTTAACAATATAGCGCCTGATATTAATATCAGTGGGATGTGCAGTGTGGTTAGCATAGTAATTCTTCAACTTTATACTTTTATTAAATAGAGCTATTTCACAATGTTGATATACGTCATTCGGTCAGACAGGAAAAATCTTCACGTGTATGGCATACAAGGGTAAGATTTCCTACAAGATATGTCATAACATTTTTCCGAAGATAAATCCTAAGATATTTCCTAGGATTGATCTCGTAATGTATAGCGCGCCTTATTATTATTATTATTGAATACATTTCGAACAACGACATCGAATAATTTATACCGCAGTATTGGAGACCTTTGTCACGCCTGTTTACGTCGTTTTCTGTGAAACACTTAAAATGCATTGTTGACTTATGATCAAATGCAAGCTATGTATAGAATTATTTATAGTCAAGTGCTATTTGCAGTATTATACGCAAGTTTTTCATGATAGCAATTGCATTTAGCTAACTAAATTTAGGAACAATTCAATATGTCTTTTCCATCTGCCCTAAATTTCTTTTGCTCTCTAAAATGTTTCCTCGTTTAACCCTTTTAGGATTTATGGTATATTTTTATACCATGGTGTAGTATCGTCTTTGACCGCTTATTTAGGTTTTATAACAGGTATTTAATCCATTTCTAATTGGTCAAGGATAGACCAAACAACACCTGAGATGCGTTTTGGAACCGGATGGTCAAATTGGCAGCGCCAAGTGGGGGCGAAGGGGCGTCACTTTTTTCTTTCTTAAGTAGTGATGAGCGCAAGAGTCTTGGTCTTGCAGTTTTTGCAAGAGTCTTGCATGCAAGACCAAGACCAAGACCAAGGGGTGCAAGACCAAGACCATACCTGCAAGACCAAGACTCTTGCGCAAGAGTCTTGCACAAGTACTGGCTCAGTAGTAGAGCGTTCCCCTTTCGTGCTGGGGTCCTATAGTTTGATCCCAACTTGCACCATGTGAGCTTTTTTGGTGGATAGAGACCATGTGTGTAGGTTTTCTCGGGGTTTTCTTGTTTCCTCCTACTTTCTTCATTCTACCATTTCATTCATTTCTCATCATCACCATCTCTCTTAGTCTCGGTGCATAATCGTGGCATGTAAAACTAGATACTACATCATTTCAAAACGCATTAGTGGTGTTCTTCTTCTAAAACTAAAGAGAAATGTAGTATTGAACATCGGTAACTCCGTACATCATAGGTGTCGACTACATGGTTATGGCCTTGGCAAAGAGGATCAAGCATCCGTTAGAAATTTTTAATGTGTGTTCAAAAACTTAATATCTAAATAACATTTTCATTACATTGACAAAAACTTGTGTATGTGACCAGGGCCGTAAGGTGGGGAGGAGCGAGCGGGGCGACCGCCCCGGGCGCCGAAGTAAGGAGGCGAAAAATTGGGGAGAATAAAGGAAAAAAATAGGAAAAATTACTTGGAATATATGTATGGGGGCGCCGTCGTATACTCTCGCCCCAGGCACTGAGTTTCCACTGCACGGCCCAGTATGTGACCGCAAGTTTGGTTTCTTGGGCGGGTGCTTATACGTTGCATAATTGTTTATCAATATAACGTTTAGCCTCCTCACTTGTCAGCTATATGGCACACGAGGATTGAGCGATATAATATTATACAACAATAAATAATCTATATTCACAAGTGAGAGTGGTTTTGTACAGTATTTCAAATAACTTGGAGTTTGATGCTGTGTTTTCGTATTTCTAATATAGGTCAAACGTATTTGTATAAGTTGAGTTTACACAAAAGACATGGACAGTCGAGTCGTTTTCAGTTTTTACTCAAGTTATACTAAAATATTAAGAAGTTTGATTATAATCTTTATTATTTTAATTTATCTCTTTTTTGGGGGTGGGAGGAGGCCAATATTGCTAACATATCATCATCATAGCTATTCTGCCATTTTTGGCAGGACACTTGTTGCAACTCAGAAAATTCTATATACGGGGGTCCTCAGGTAGTCTCTTCGTCTTGACGTAGCAATTTTCTGTTTTAATATCTTTCTTCAACTAGAGTCTAGTAGTCTTGGTGCTAAATGTATCCAACGTGTGTGGCCGCAGAAACAAAGGATTGGAGACAAATACCTTTGTATTCGAAAGAGAGAAGCTTCTTGTAACTGTCACATAAATTGGAGCTTTCTAGGATTATTACAATAGAAGATACTGTCACTTGAAAGTGACATATAGGTGTCGGACAATACTTTAACTGTTGGAAGTCAGAAAAGAGTATTTTGAACATGTCACATAACTTAGTTATATGTATTTAGAAACAGCGGAAATGTCGATAACACATTATTGTTAAAAGACATTGAATGATAGCTAAGAGACTAAAGAAATGTAAGAGAATTCTTTGAGGGCAAGTAAAGAAAGGAAAGAGAGGGAGTAGGTAGTATTTTGGGTGGTCCAAAGGATTGCAGGGCGAACTGTAATGTCCTTTTTTTGAGTAAAGACCTTCTTTTAATTGGGGCTGTGACTTGTACCCTATGGAGACTGAAAAGATCTGGAAAAAAGAAATAGCACTCATTATTGTGAAGAACAGAGATTTTTTAGAAACAGATGGTTAAATGTTACATGTCACTTTGTAAAAATTATTGCATTGGAAAGCGAAACCCACATAATGTTGGACTAGACATAGGATTGGGGGGCGAAGTGTAATGTCCTTTTGGGACCAAAGGACCGCTTTTAATTGGCGTGCGACTTGTTACGCATTTGTTAAGAAACTTGCCAGCTAGAGGCAGAGGAAGACTGTCCATTGTTACCTGAGTTTGAAAGGGGATAAAGAATGAATGAAATGTGTACGTAAGGCAACTTTCCCTTTTTGCTTTTGGAAGAAGTCTTGAAAGAAGATTTCTTTAAGATATTTTTTGCATAAATGATTTTATCCTTTTAAAAACTAGATTATTGAATTAATTATTTATGAATATTAATGAGATGGTAATGAAAGGGGTTAGAAAGAATGATTTTTTATGTTTTTCGTATATTTTAGAGGTATATTGGGATATATGTAATATAGAGTAGTACATATTGTACATAAATGTATCAGAAATTGTGGGAGGAAACGGCTGCAACTCTAAGAAACGTATTTTATGTATTGATATTGTATTTTCAGTAGCTGATATGTGATTTTAGCATAGAATATCATCTTTTGGATACTGTATGGGTCTAATGGTGTACGAAGCTTAGACGAATGACAAATTACATGTATATATGAATATATGAATCTATATATATAAAAGAGAACGTACAAATCCTTTGTCCGCTCATCACGCTAATACGGCTGAACCAATTTCTTTTATTTTTGGGGGGTTATTAGGATTTGGACCCTAGATGGTTTTTATCATATCACTTTAATTTTCAATTACCAGTGTCTTGAGATAATTGACCATTCAGGTGTCCATTACGTACAAATCCTTTGTTAGTTCATCATAGGTATAAAAATAAACGTATTTATATGCAACCCGCATGACCGTGTCACTCGGCGGGTTAACATAAATGACAGGCGTTATAATGGTTTTTATCATATCACTTGAAAGCGAAAAAGTAAAAATTATCTAAGTAACAAAGTTTATTGCGTTCGGGGGTGACCGCAGCGAAGCGGGGCGGGTTAACATAAATGACAGGCGATATAATGTTAACTTTTACTGCAATCTTCTATGGTTTTTATCATATCACTTGAAAGCGAAAAAGTAAAAATTATCTAAGTAACAAAGTTTATTGCGTTCCGGGGTGACCGCAGCGAAGCGGGGTGAACGCTGCTAGTATATGAATATATGATTAATTTGTAAGTGGGTACATGTATGTATGTATATTGGTTTTGATATCTGGACAGGAATATATGTACCATATTGTAGACATATTATCTTTCGTTTTCATGTAAGTGTTTTAAGCATGTGTTGTTGGGTTGCGTACCTTTAGGGGCTATGGTAGTATGGATAGCTCGTACCTCTTGGTTTGTATTGCAGGGTTATATATTGTGACTTTTTATACATGTAGCCTTATTTTAACGTAATGTAGAGCTGTATATATTGTTTTGGTAATATGCTAGGTGAATGCAAACGCTTGAAGTGTTTGTATTGTAGGTTTATATATTGTGACTTGTTATGTATATAAGTGTTTTAGATTACCTTGAATAGCATGTTAGGATGTATATATTGTGATTTTTACGTACGTGGATGCTTGTGAGACATGTCCTAGTGGTATTTTAAGCACAAAGGATATCAATGTGGTATAAGCCAATTACTTATAGATATCTTTTAACTACAGTATTCTAATGACATATATTGGCACTTTTACTTACTTCTAAGATGCTTGTTTACCTTGTAGAAGACATTTTAAAACGAATAGCTACTGATTGAGTTAAATTAACGAAAAATAATAATTTGTTTGTTGATAACAGTGGCATATGCAGAATATGATTATGCGAGCGGCTTATTGAGAATAAATTGAGATTGTAAGTGAATATGTAAATGCTTTTGAGTGATTATTTTTTAACTATTTATCGTTACTTTAAAGATATTTTTTAGCCATTTGAAAGGGGGAAAAAATTAGTTTTTGAGTATTATATTTGCCTATGTAATGCTACATAATACTGTTATGAGTATTACTGCAAAGCACATGCAAATTATACAAATTTTAAAACATTGTTACTTACTTAAGACAAAAATGTCCTCTTCCATCTTTGAAGCACATACGGGAACTGTATAGGAACAACTAAAATATGTCGGGAAAAAACACGGGAAGCGACAAAATATTTTTGTCGGTAAACGTATGAGGCATTGCCGTTTCTAGAAATAAAACCAGGCCGGTAAATTTTTGATGTTAAGCGCACAAAAGCCTGTATAGAACTGACATTTGTTGCTATATAGATGGCGCTGATGGAAAAAGACTAAGATTTTTCCGTATAATAACTTTAAACGATCATAACTCCTATACTATTGATCGTAGGAAAAAATAGACTACAGAAAACGATTTGTCAGGTCATAAACTATATAGAAAGACACCCTACATAATAAACTTGAACAATTTTTTCGGAGTGTTATAAGGACGGGTTGATATGAAAGTTTTGTCGCATTACATTTTTTGGCTTTTTGCGGCAAACTATTTGTCGTAGAAACAAAAGAAAGGTATTTTCTTGAAGCTTACAATCTAAGGAACAGTACGATAGAAGTTAGAACATTGTAACTTTAACACAAAAATATAATGATCATAACTCCTATACTATTGATCGTAGGACAAAATGGACTACAGAAATCGATTTGTCAGGTCAAAAACTATATAGAAAGACACCCTACATGATAAACTTGAACAATTTTTCTCGGAGTGTCATAAGAACGGGTCGATATGAAAGTTTTGTCGCATTACATTTTTTGGCCTTTTACGGCAAACTATTGGTCGTAGAAACAAAAGAAAAGTATTTTCTTGAAGCTTAGGACCTAACGAACACTACTATACAGGTTAGAACATTGTAAATTGAAAATAAAAATTTAATTAATTTGCATAAACAATATGGCGTCGATTTTTTTGAAACTTTGGAAATATGCTTATTAGAGGATATATTTTTATGTCAATAGATAAAATGAATGATATTACTAAAGTAAACACCATTTTTGCGCCTTTTTACCGCTACCGGTGCGCGCCGCGTGGTATTTGCGCCCGGAAAAAAGGTTTTCGCGACGCGGGACGTGTAAAATATTGCCGCCCGGAAACTGCGCGGGGTATTGCCGGTTATAAAAACAAACAACACTCGGTAACTTGCTATGGTACATGTACACACACACGCACAGTTTTATACACAATAATGTTAATGTTGTGTGTACAGATGGCGTTGTTTAAAGAAACAAACATGGGAAAATCAATGAACAAGGGTAAATTGTTATAAAGAAATAATAGAACTATACAACACAATGTAGGAAAATTTTAAACAAGAGAATAATAAAAAGAGTAAACTCACAGGTGTATGCTTTTTTAAAAAAAGAATAATAATTTACATGCCGAACAATGGTAGACTGCTATAAAAAATAATAGAAGTATACAATACGTTGTAGGAAGAATTTTTAAATAAAAGAAGTGAATAATAAAAGAGAAACCTTGCAGCTGTATGCTTTAAAGAATAATAATAAAAGAGAAACCTTGGAAAATCACTGAACAAGGGTCGTTTGTTATAAAGAATATTAGAAGTATACAACAGATTGTAAGAGAAATTTTAAATAAAAGAAAGAGAATAATAAGAGAAACCTTGCACCTATATGCTTTAAAAATAATAAGAGAGAAACCTTGGAAACTTGTTAAAGAATACTACATTGTTATAAAGAAAAAGAAAAGAATAATAGTTTATGTTGATGTCATGGGAAGCTGCATTGTACAATAGATGAAATGTTTATGGAAAGACTTTTAACCGGCTGGCGGATGCCGGAAACGCGAACGTGGCGCGGGAAGGGGCAGGGCGCGAATGGCCGGGCGCGAATGGTAATAAACTTGAAAATGAAGTAAGAGAGGATGATTTAGAATTTTAAAAGAAGACAATAGTATTTACCTTGAACGTATATATGAAAAGAAGTTTGGGATTTTTTTTGTTAGTGTAAAGAAATTTTTATGTTTTTGTATTGTGTTAATGACATGTTTAAATATTGTTTTGAAAAGGAATAGTTGACTTGTATGAACTTGATGGTATTGGTGGACGCCATCTTGTTTTTTTGAATTGCTTAAATACGGGAGTTTTGGAAAATGTTGTATGTATTTTAGTTATGGCTGCTATGCAGAAAGAAGACTTTGTGTACGCGGATGAAGAGACGTTGTTTTCTCCGCCATGTGTGGAGAATAAGCCGAAGACCGAGAATAGCGATTTATCGGTAAACGGCAGAGCAGACTCTCCAGATAGTGTGAAAACTATTTATTTATCATCATCATCATCTTCGGATGATGATACTGATATTGAAGAAGATGAAGAATTTGTGCCAGGATCACCATCCTTATTATCACGAACGGTACGATTTTGTAGATTACATTGTACGTGTGGAAATTTTAAAGTGGACAGAAAGTGCATTTTAAATGCTATTAAAAACTGGGAAACAAATAAAATTTTAATTTGTAGTGGTTGTTTTGAAAGTGTTAACAATCAAATGGCCGATGAATGTTTATTTATGACTGAAGAAGAATTGGCGGAAAGATTCATATCAACTTTAATAGAAATAGAAATTGAAGAATTGTTTTATACATATGCCAAATCGCATATAATTGGCATATGTACACAAGAGATGTTTTACGAATTGTATTATGATTTGATTGAAGAAAGGGACAAGACATTTTTAACTAAAGTGATTGATATTTTTAGAATGAAAGATAGAAAACATGTGTGAACTGATCTACAGATGTAAAGTGAACTTTGTGTTTGTGTTTGTGTAAATAGTGTAAAGACATACAAAAAGTGAAACAACACTTTATACTTTAAACTTTTGACTATGTATGTATGCAGATTATGTATTCCGAAAATAATTTTTGTGTATCATGTAGTGAAGAACATATTAGTGAAGTTTGTGTTTTAAAAACTGTAAGTGCATACTTACGCTTTAATAATATTTTTTGTGAACAATGTTTGATGCATTTTGAACATCAATGTTTATTTTTTTATGATATTGGAACTTTTGCTGTAGAACATTAATGCAAAAACATAACTCTTATTGATTTATTTGAAGTGTTTGAAGAACACCATAGTGAAATTTCAAGTATAAACTTTATACGCAAAGCGCGTGAACACTGAATTTGTTGCTCCGTTTTTTTGTTAGAACGTAAACATAACATTTCACCATGTGTTAATGAATACATTATTGACAAAGAAGGTTTTAAGATTTCAAATCATGAATTTATTATACGTGAATTTTGTTTAACTGCGTGTGATGATACAGTAAATTTGCATTGTTCAATAAAATCACCAGTAGAATACAATGTACTTCCGTTAGGTTGTCAAAAACAAATTGATTGGTTATCATTAAACTTACACGGTTTAACTTGGAATGATAAAAGCTGTTATACTGTTTTACACATACGTAACCTTATATATCAACTTTGTAAACAAGATGTAACCTTTTATTGTAAAGGTGGAGAAAAAACAATTTGATTAAAAATATTTCTGCATTAACTAATATTTTTTTTAATTTGAAAAATAAAAAATAACATTGAATGTATTGTATGCAAACAAGAAATAATAATAATTATTATTATTATGTGTAATGATTGATGATACCATTAAGTTTTGTTATTATAGTAATTTTATTGTATTGTATTGTGATGAAAATATAAAGAAATAAACTTTTGCATTATAATAATTTTTCTTGTTTTCTTTTTAAAAATGGTTAATAAAATAAATAATTAGAAAAAAATTGAAAATGATTGAAAGTAACATATGTTTGATATTTATTTTCTTTTGCATTTACTTATATTATTTGGCGATTAGTATTGTTTCACATGTTTGCATTATTTTAATTTTTCGTAATATTATTTTACATTTTAAGAAAATATTTAAAGATAAATACATATAATAATAAAATACTTAACAAAATATTACAATTTAAAATATACATGTATATAAATATATATTGCTTAGAGTAAAATGAAAGTTTAATGCTTAAATAATTTATGTATGAACTATTAAAAAAAGAAATGTTTTTGAAAATATTAATTATGTATATTTCGTACTAAATTAGTTGAACACTGTATGACCGTGTTAAAAATTGCAAAGAAAACTTTACCTTTGTATTTTTCGTTTCTTTTGGAAAAACTTATAGTTAAAAAGTGTGACTACGAATATTTTTTGTGTTATTTCAAGTAACACGTTATGTAGAAAATGTTTGGAGAATTTGTTTTACTACGTAAACTTATTATTTTTAAACTTACGTATTATTAACAGAATCGTTTTTTACCAAAACTATTTATTTATTTAACCTTGCGCAATAAATTACTGAAACACTTTGTATGAACTAATAAAAATGATTTGAAAATAATAAAATGTGCGAACTTAGAAAAAACATATACTAATATTTCTTGTGTTTTGGATATAGAATATAATTTTACTTTGTTTTGATGTTAGTATACTTTTAAAAATATATACATATACATACCTGCATAATGAAAAGCTAAACACATGTTGTAGTTGGAAGTTCTGGTAACCAATGGAAGCTATATTTACCAAAGGAAAGTAAATACCAACTTTGTAACACGCATGCGCAATTGTTAAAAGCTTATACGCATGCGCAAATTTATTTATGTATATACAGGAACATTACTTAAATAGTATAGTATTTGTGAAGATGTGTAGTAGACGGGTATACCATTCCGAGTATATTTCGCCACGAGAGAAAGAACTTAAACTTGTTAATAGGAAAAAAGTTATTTTTGTAGAAGATAATAATATTTGTAAAGTGAAATTATTATATCCTAATGAAGAACATTGTAATTCGTTTAGAAGATTTTATCGAAATGATGAAACACAATTTGAAAAAGTGTATCCTAATACACATATTGAAATTCATGAATTAGATAATGTGAACTGTAAGTGCAATCGATTTAAAGTAAGTGACTTGTGCATAAAATAACTTTTTGAAAATTATAAACTGAATGAACCACTACTTTGTTGTGCTTGTTCATTAAGAATACCAGATGAACGCCTTCATTTATGTTTATTATCATACAATAATCGTTTGAAACGTGCTGTGTGGGAATTTGTAATTAAGAAGACAACTCGTGACATAGTGTTTGAATTGTACTTGAAGAAACATTGTTTACACGATAATTACAAACAAAACAAAACGCTTTTAAATAGATTTAATTTATCATATGAATCACTAACATTTTGTGATACTTATATTTCTCAGTTAGTGGAACTGTTTTTGAAAAGACAAAAATGCCTACAGGAAACAGATCATGTGTGTATAATTGTAGTTCTTTTTTTGTGAATGAACAGTGCGTGTTGGAATGTATTTCAAGATGGAGACCAGAATATAAACTTGTATGTGAGGGTTGTTTCGAAAACTGCCGTATTATAGAACACCATGATTGTATTACTGCTGACTATGAAATGATGTGCTTTAATGCATGGCGTGTTATGGTACGAGGGGATACTTTTGATGAACTGTATGAAATCTTTTCATCATATCACGATATTGAAGCTCGTTATTCATTTTGTGAATGTTTCAAGTTTATGTTTTCTATTATAACTTTTTAAAATAAGTATTTTGTTTAATTGCATTAATAGAAGCTCGTTATTAATTCTGTAAGTGTTTCCATTTGATGTTTTCTATTTTACACTTTATTTTGCTTTTCAGTATACAATATTATGTGTGTTACTAACTGTATATGTCTATGTGTACATGTTTTATCTTCTATGTTTTCAATATAATTTTCTCGGTATTTTTATTACTATGTAATATGCGATTTCAACTTTTTAACTTATTGCATTTGTAATACATGTTTACTAAGAAATCTTTTTTCACTACTGTTATACTTTTAGGGAAATATCAAAATAAACTATTAACGAAAATATCATTAGCATAAACCGAAAACGTTCATAATAGTTTCTCGTAAACTTTTTGTAAACATTGTTTCTTATTTTTTTCATTATTAGTTTATATGTATTTAAATTATTTTTACGAATCGTTTCTTTTTTCATTCATTCTTTCGCTTCATTAAAAAGTCATTGTAAAAAACATGTCCTAACAATATCTCCGTATACTAAAGAAAAAACTCCATGTTAAAATTTCTTGTTATCATAGAGTATAAATATAAACTACAATTTAATTTTAAATTATCAAAATAAACTAAACATTAATTCTTTTCTTCTTTCCTTTCAAAGTTTTTTTCTATGTATGTATTTCAAACATGATTAATTTATTCTTTCTTATATATTTTTTCTTCTTTATATAACCGGCAATACCCCGCGCAGTTTCCGGGCGGTAATATTTTACGCGTCCCGCGTCGCAAAAACCTTTTCCGGGCGCAAATACCACGCGGCGCGCACCGGTAGCGGTAAAATGGCGCGAAACTGGTGTTTATTTTAGTAATATCATTCATTTTGTCTATTGACATAAAAATATATCCTCTAATAAGCATATTTCCAAAATTTCAAAAAATCGACGCCATATTGTTAATGCAAATTAATTAAATTTTTATTTTCAATTTACAATGTTCTAACTTCTATCGTACTGTTCCTTAGATTGTAAGCTTCAAGAAAATACCTTTCTTTTGTTTCTACGACCAATAGTTTGCCGTAAAAGGCCAAAAAATGTAATGCGACAAAACTTTCATATCGACCCGTTCTTATGACACTCCGAAAAAATTGTTCAAGTTTATTATGTAGGGTGTCTTTCTATATAGTTTTTGACCTGACAAATCGTTTTCTGTAGTCTATTTTGTCCTACGATCAATAGTATAGGAGTTATGATCGTTTAAAGTTATTATACGGAAAAATCTTATTCTCTTTCCATCAGCGTCATCTATATAGCAACAAATGTCAGTACTATACAGGCTTTTGTGCGCTTAACATCAAAATTTACCGGCGTAGTTTTATTTCTAGAAACGGCAATGCCTCATAGGTTTACCGACAAAAATATTTTGTGGCTTCCCGTGTTTTTTCCCGACATATTTTAGTTGTTCCTATACAGTTCCCGTATGTCCTTCAAACATGGAAGAGGACATTTTTGTCTTAGGTAAGTAACAATGTTTTAAAATTTGTATAATTTGCATGTGCTTTGCAGTAATACTCATAACAGTATTATGTAGCATTACATAGGCAAATATAATACTCAAAACCTAATTTCCCCCCCTTTCAAATGGCTAAAAAATATCTTTAAAGTAACGATAAATAGCTAAAAAATAATCACTCAAAAGCATTTACATATTCACTTACAATCTCAATTTATTCTCAATAAGCCGCCCGCATAATCATATTCTGCATATACCACTGTTATCAACAAACAAATTATTATTTTTCGTTAATTTAACTCAATCATTTGCAATTCGTTTTAAAAAATGTCTTCTACAAGGTAAACAAGCATCTTAGAAGTAAAAGTGCCAATATATGTCATTAGAATACTGTAGTTAAAAGATATCTATAAGTAATTGGCTTATACCACATTGATATCCTTTGTGCTTAAAATACCACTAGGACATGTCTCACAAGCATCCACGTACGTAAAAATCACAATATATACATCCTAACATGCTATTCAAGGTAATCTAAAACACTTATATACATAACAAGTCACAATATATAAACCTACAATACAAACACTTCAAGCGTTTGCATTCACCTAGCATATTACCAAAACAATATATACAGCTCTACATTACGTTAAAATAAGGCTACATGTATAAAAAGTCACAATATATAACCCTGCAATACAAACCAAGAGGTACGAGCTATCCATACTACCATAGCCCCTAAAGGTACGCAACCCAACAACACATGCTTAAAACACTTACATGAAAACGAAAGATAATATGTCTACAATATGGTACATATATTCCTGTCCAGATATCAAAACCAATATACATACATACATGTACCCACTTACAAACTAATCATATATTCATATATTCATATATTCATATATACATGTAATTTGTCATTCGTCTAAGCTTCGTACACCATTAGACCCATACAGTATCCAAAAGATGATATTCTATGCTAAAATCACATATCAGCTACTGAAAATACAATATCAATACATAAAATACGTTTCTTAGAGTTGCAGCCGTTTCCTCCCACAATTTCTGATACATTTATGTACAATATGTACTACTCTATATTACATATATCCCAATATACCTCTAAAATATACGAAAAACATAAAAAATCATTCTTTCTAACCCCTTTCATTACCATCTCATTAATATTCATAAATAATTAATTCAATAATCTAGTTTTTAAAAGGATAAAATCATTTATGCAAAAAATATCTTAAAGAAATCTTCTTTCAAGACTTCTTCCAAAAGCAAAAAGGGAAAGTTGCCTTACGTACACATTTCATTCATTCTTTATCCCCTTTCAAACTCAGGTAACAATGGACAGTCTTCCTCTGCCTCTAGCTGGCAAGTTTCTTAACAAATGCGTAACAAGTCGCACGCCAATTAAAAGCGGTCCTTTGGTCCCAAAAGGACATTACACTTCGCCCCCCAATCCTATGTCTAGTCCAACATTATGTGGGTTTCGCTTTCCAATGCAATAATTTTTACAAAGTGACATGTAACATTTAACCATCTGTTTCTAAAAAATCTCTGTTCTTCACAATAATGAGTGCTATTTCTTTTTTCCAGATCTTTTCAGTCTCCATAGGGTACAAGTCACAGCCCCAATTAAAAGAAGGTCTTTACTCAAAAAAAAGGACATTACAGTTCGCCCTGCAATCCTTTGGACCACCCAAAATACTACCTACTCCCTCTCTTTCCTTTCTTTACTTGCCCTCAAAGAATTCTCTTACATTTCTTTAGTCTCTTAGCTATCATTCAATGTCTTTTAACAATAATGTATTATCGACATTTCCGCTGTTTCTAAATACATATAACTAAGTTATGTGACATGTTCAAAATACTCTTTTCTGACTTCCAACAGTTAAAGTATTGTCCGACACCTATATGTCACTTTCAAGTGACAGTATCTTCTATTGTAATAATCCTAGAAAGCTCCAATTTATGTGACAGTTACAAGACGCTTCTCTCTTTCGAATACAAAGGTATTTGTCTCCAATCCTTTGTTTCTGCGGCCACACACGTTGGATACATTTAGCACCAAGACTACTGAGTCTCCTTTGCCCCCTCCCTCTCTTTCCTTCCACCATATTCTCTAGCGTGTCCCTCATAATAAAGTTCCTGCTCACCCAATGTCTCAACCAGTTCCTTTTCCTCCCTTTAATTACATCTAAAATTCTTTTCTGCCATCCTGCAACTATTTCTAACACCTTCTCATTCGTTTTCCGTTCATTCCAGCTAATTCTCTCCTTTTATCGAAAGCCTCCAATATACTTTTTTTCCATCGATTTTGCGTAATGTCCGTGTTTCTGTTCCATATAGTACATATTGAAATCAGTAAAATAAAATCTCAAAATTTAATTGGAAGTTTGTTCAATACAAAGATTAGCTAATCTTAGTTGAAAATTATATATATATATATATATATATATATATATATATATATATATATATATATATATATATATATATATATATGTATATATATATATATATATATATATATATATATATATATATATATATATGTGACGCCTTTAGAGTGTAAAAGAAATTTAGCAATTTGTGGTATTTCAGTAGTCTGCCCCGTTTAGATATTGTTTCATGCGTCTCCCAAACCAGTAGAGTATTTAATCTATTAAAAAATATAAAAGGATTACGAAACGTTGTAATTTATCTTATAAGTAGTGAAGCGTGGGGACCCATTGAAAAGAAAATAAAGGTTATCACCCATGTTGTATACTATCATCATACTTACACGAAGGTAAACTATATTTTATTTAGAAACATACAATGTATTTCCGTTACTATTGGCGCATTGTAGAATTTATCCAGAGTAAAATTTATGTATGAAAAGCACAAAATTTCTTAAAAGCAAGACTTGCAAGACTCTCAGGGGTGTAGCCAAGGGGGGTCCATCGGGGCCAGGCCCCCCCAAATGGTTTCCTGGCCCCTCCAAATGACCAGCTTTTAAAAGATCATAGTAAAATTATCTCGCTGCATTCATTTAAAAGTAACAAAGTTTATTGACAATTAATAGTTTATGGTAAAATAGTATGGAGAAATATTTTTTTTCCATACCGATCGAAAAATAGTATAGTATCTCTTCCTTATACCGATCGAAAAATAGGATTTTTTGTGACAGCAGATTACACAATTTACTGGGATTTATATTTGACAGTTTGAAGACAAACGTTTTAACAAGGTACTACAAATACAGCCATAAAACAAAGGTACTAAACTGATTTGTAAGTACAGTATATTTTATATGCTTTAACAAGTGTTTTAAAAGACATAGAGGATGGAAAATTTGGTGAGAAACAATGCTTTTTTCAATTTGGATTTCATTCGCTCTCTCTTTTATTTCTACTCAGTGTAATAAAATAATTATGTTTTTATTAGTCATGAATAATAAATAAATATTTTTGTCAGGAACCGTAAAGAACTTAAGTGAAATTTCAAAGAAAATTAATCTTGTGTAGATAGGTTCTGTATACAAGGTCTTAAATTTAACCCACCACCTTCGAACATCGATATCTCAACTAACCTGGAAAATAGGTCAAAAATAGATCAAAAATAGTCCCCATCAGCATCGACGACCTTCTGAAAACGTTCTGGAAGGCCATGGAATCCATCGAGGTAGAACTTGGTGGCCCTTGAAACGAAGAAAGTATCAGGTGCATTTTGGACTTTTACTAGGGATTTGAACTGCCGTCCTCTAAGGTGATTGTCCAAAGAATGGAACAGGTGATAATCGGACGGTGCAATACCCGGGGAATATAGTGGTTGCAATATTGTTTCCCATTCAAGGCGAAAAATGGTGTCCTGAATCATCCTAGCCACGTGGGACTTAGCGGTGTCCCGTAAACGAGGACCCATTTCCAATTCAGAAGTGATGGCTCCAGAGTTTTGAGTTTTTGTTGAGCACAGCTCAACTGCTGACACTACACAGTTTCATTAATACTCTGACCAGCTGGTAGCAGTTCCCGATGCACGATGCACCAAAGACACAGAAGGACCTACTTCTGGTACAGTGCTGGTTTCGGCTGTTTTGAAATCGGTTCATGGGATGCTAACCAATGATGACGGCGCCGTGGAGCTTCGTATAGGACACACTTTTTATCACATGTCAACACCCTGTCCAGAAATGGCTCCGAAACAGTAAATAAACACAGGCGACTGCCGCGTTGCCTTCTGGCCCGGAGTCAAAATATGAGAGACACATCGATCCAACTAGTAGTGCTTCACAAGTTGATGGATGTGCTGCCGAATGGTTTCCCCACACACTGAATTGTAGTCCCAGTTCCTCTTTGTACATGTGTTGGTCTTCTAGCACGTGGTGTTTTCGGGTGTTTCGTCATCGTCCTTAAACTTGTTAAACCATCGCTGCAATGTCCGCGTCGTCACGAGACCCTCACCAAAGGCCTGGCATATCTTCTGTCCCGCTACAGCGGCGTTTGACCTCCATTTGAACTCGTTCAGCATACATGCTCTTATGACGATCTGTGGATGTCCTATGTTCCCTCTGTCTTTACGCAAGTTCACGGTGTATCTGGATTACCACAACCAGGTAGTATGTTAGATATACCCACACCAACAACTGACGTTTTTATCTCCACTCGCATTCAACTCACGGTGTGAGGTCCAATTGAACACAGACTTCCACGAAAAGGGACAGAACTTTCTTGGTTACCTTTATACTTATGCACAAAAGTATAGTGTTTGGTCCCGGGCAGTAGTTCTTGATTAAGCATAATAAAAACTATCTTGAATATAATTTATGGATAATAATAATAATAATAATAATAATAATAATAATAATAATAATAATAATAATAATAATAATAATAATAATAATAATAATAATAAGCTAAAATAGTGTTTTAGTTTTCCAAAAGGAAACCAAAATTTTCCTTTCTTTCAGGCCTCAAAAACACTAGCAGCAACACTTTTTTTGGCTTTGTACATTGTAGCTGTCCCCCCCTCAAAAACGACGGGCCCCCCTACACAAACCTGCTGGCTACACCCCTGAAGACTCTTGCAGCAAGACCAATACCAAGACCAAGACTGGGTGTGCAAGAACAAGACCAAGACCAAGACCAAGACCAAAGGTTCCAGTGCAAGACCAAGACCAAGACTGGATGTGCAAGACCAAGACCAAGACCAAGACCACCCGGGTCTTGGTCTTGGTCTTGCATTTGCTCATCACTATTCTTAAGGCAAATTTCAAAAAAATTTCAGGCATTTAGTTTTCAAGATATTGCATTGAAACTTTGCATTGATTGTGTGTACATTTGGGTATTTCTCAATTTTTTTTAGATCCCTACGTGAAACTCTGGCCGGACCAGGAGGGCGCAAGTGATCCGAGGGGGTGATTTTTTGAGAAAAAAATCCGGACATATGAGTGATATCGTTGGAAAGAGGTCGTTAAAAGACCTCTAAAGAAAATGACGTTTGAACCATGACTCTAGGCCAAATAGTAATGACGCAGTAATTTTTTATAATATATGTATATATGTGTAGGGCTTAAATTCAGACTTTCAACAATTTCTTCCGACCTTTGTTTTCAAGATACAAGATTAAAATTTTGCTCACATATTATATGCATAACAACGTATTTTTTAAAATCAGATCCCTACGTGAACCCAGGCCCGTGCCAGAGGGCGCAAAAATTTCGAATTTTTTCGAAATATCTCCCGGTTTTTCCCGATTTTCCCGTTTTTGGTGTATAATACGGACAAGCAAGTGGTACCGTTGGAAAGTATTCTCTATCCTTAAAAAAAAGTAAGAATCATGATCCTACGATAAATAATAAGGAAGTAGTAGCTGTTTGAGTGAAAGCCTAAAATTTAACTCAAAAAGTGGAAATCCTAAAAATGTTAATTTGTATATTGCTACAGTTATTTTCTTTATTTTATTATACTTCCATTAAATTTATTGTCTTTACGTCTACTGTAGGCTCGTTTCAGTCGCTTTCCATTTCTAATTACAATTGCGTTTCCCTTCTTTAGTTTAATTATCTATTGACACTTTTCTTCCCCTCTTTTTTATTCGATACTAGCCGAAATTCTCGTTCTTTGCACGGAAACTACATTCATGGAAAATATTTCAACTCCATTCCCCCTTAGAGTGCACAATGCAATGAAATTGTAATGATAGAAACCCATGGCATAAGCCTATTCTACTTTTGGCATAGATATTGTACACCTTACTCGTTAACACCTTTTAATGAAAGTAACAATAAATACGTAGCTCGAGGGAAAATAACAATGATAGAAACGTGTTATCTCCCTGAGAAAGAAAAGTGTAGTTGTAAACTCTACGGGTATGACAATTGTTTTATCGTTACTCTCTTGAAAACGTATCGTCTCTAATCTAGCTATACAATGCACTATATACAATCACTTTAAAACAAATGGAATCATATTTTTCCTAGGTAACATATTTACGTACAGTCTTTCCCTGAAAAATTAAGCTCAAACAAGTAGCGGTGTCACGTGTACACCAGGTTGAGGTATTTTGTTTGTATGGCGCGATATATTTTCTCAATTAATATTTAAACCGGAAGTGGTAGTAGATTTATACCACAGCCCGTTTTAGTAGACTGATTAGACTGGAGGTGGAATATATTATTGGGATACTTACTTGGTTGCAGAAAACTGCTTCTTTCCATCTGTGATATTACCCTTTTTTACTTTATAGACCACTGTTAAAACCAAAAGTGATTTATTTCTGCCACTTCACTTTGTAATAGAGTGATTAGAGTAGAGATAATTGCAGAAAACTGCGTCTCGCTGTCTGTTACCGTTTTTACATTATTATAGCGATCACCTTAAAACTGGGAGTAATTATTTCGGCCAATTCTGGTTTTAGATGGAATGTGTTCTTGGGACACTTAGTTGAAACGGAAAGCCGCATCTCACTTTCTATTACGGTTCTATAGCGATCAACGTAAAACCAGAAGTAGTTAATTTCTACCACTTCCGGTTTGAATAGGGCTTAAGAAAGATTATACTTATTCTTTGAACGTTAATTAGGTTTTAAAAAAGTGCTTATCTTGTTGTTTCTACTTTACGTAGCTGAATATTGAAACCGGGAATTGTGATGGATTTCTATCGATTGCAATAATAATAATAATAATAATAATAATAATAATAATAATAATAATAATAATAATAATAATAATAATAATAATAATAATAATAATAATAATAATAAACTACCTCTTCCTATCTGTTACCGTCTTTGTTCCATAGTGATAAACATCAAAGTCGTAAATGGTTAATTTCTACAAGTTCTGCTTTGAATACGCCTCCATAAACGAATTCGATTTCGAACATTTGACGCTTTACAACCTGACCATCTTTACTTGATTTGGTTGTGACTCATGAAATAGTTCTTAAGATTTATTATTATTATTATTATTATTATTATTATTATTATTATTATTATTATTATTATTATTATTATTATTATTATTATTATTATTATTATTATTTGTCTTCCAGATTGACGGATGAACATGTTAAATATATAAAGGAGTTTTGGTAAAATAAACTCCTTAAAAATGCGAGTATCTAATACGCCGTTAGACAGAGTTTGGTTACTCTGTTAGATTTCCCCGACTCGGAACATTCCTCTTTCTACTATGATTCTGAACTGGTTGAGGTTTCCTTGCTCCCTACAGTGTCCAGCAACCTCCAGTTGCAGTAGGCGCTCTTTAATCCAACATTCTATGGTTTGGTACATTCTATAATCTGGTACTGTTCAAGTCCCAAGAATATTTTGTTAAATAAATACTTAGTGTTTAATCTAATTTTGTACGCTATTAAATTATAAATTAGAAGGATATGTTAAATCTCACAGTTACTAGAATCACAAAATATTTTGTACAGTACGATATTTATAAGATCTGCACAGGTTCAGAATGTAACACATTAAATGAATATTCTAATCGTTTGAATTTGTGTCTAGAATGATTTATCTTTGGAATTTCCATTCAAACTATATTGGCGTTCGATAATCCGGTACGTCCGTGATCCCGAACATGCTGGATTAAAGAGCGTTTACCGTACTTACAACTGTTCAGATACCAGTACACCTTCTCAACTAACATCTTTCATTGCTAAAACATGTCTTTACGGTATATGTTGAAATATAACACGCAGTAAAAATCTCTTTTCCTTCAAAAATGGAAGACTATAGGTTTAATCTTTTACGCCTGTAAATACGTTATTTACTACTTCTGTGGAAATACAATTTCAATTTCAGAAAATTTGATAATTTTGACAGCCTTGATATATCATCAGTAGCGTCGTATGCCAAAATTCGTCAAGGAGGCAGGGGGGAGTTCAATCTTCCAAGTTCATATATTTGTAGATGTTTGTATACATAACTTAATATGATTTATATTTATATTTACATATCTTGCTCAATAGGAGGATTTAAACCTCAAATCCCCCTTTCATACGTCACTGCCTGGCATAATTGACATATACAGATAACATTTTTATTTACACGCCCTCTGTACCGCAGCCAGAGACGCCTGTCCGTTCTACTACATGAAAATTGAATTTTAAGGTACCTGAATTTGGAAACTTCATTTCTCAAAACCTATCCCTAGATACGGAGAAAATTTGACACGATAATAGGTTATCACTTGAGGCAGGTTTTTAATTACTTCTAATTTTTGGGAATTCTACTCTAGATGAAGAACAAACAAACTATTCACTTACGCAAATTCAATATTGCGGACACAGATGGTATAGACGGAGAGAATTATTTCAATAGCTTTCAAAATTTGCATATTTATACAAATGTGAATCTCGATAAACTATTTCCTTACTATTTTTTACCGTGTCTAATCATTACGTTATATTCAACTTTTTAATACTAAAGTATAAATGGAGAGCGTGAAAGTACGAAAAATTGATGATGAGTTATTTTTTAACGTGCTATTTTTTTTAAAAAATCTTTAATTCTTGCAATGATTTCTGACGTGATCAGAAATCACCATTTGGTGCCAGATTTGGCGTGGGTCAATAAAAACTTGACCCACCACTCATCGCGACCAACTGACCCACCACCCACCGTGACCCACCACCCACCGTGGCCCACTCTGACTCACAACCCACCGTGACCCACCACCCACCATGAACCACTCTCATCCACTGTGACTTACTCTGACTCACCAAAATCCATCGTCATCAACTCTAGACACGATCCATGGCCCCTCCTGTACTGACTAAAGAGTTTACACAAGACTGTGAAATTGTCACTAATTGGAGTTTGAATTTCTAGTCAATCGCTCAAGCACCACTCTGTTACAACAACGATGGATTTGACCTTTACAGTATCAAATGGTAAAGTGTTTGTCAGTGAGGAAATTAAAGCACTTCGAGGTGGGGGACATTAGTGTGTTCCTAAAATATACTTGTAGTAAGAGAGTATTCTTGCGAGTGTTAATTTCTAAACGCATTCCAAAAGAAACTTCTATTCACAGGAAAATACCCCTGTACAATATGGAAAAGGATATGGTTTCTCAGTTCACAGTATTTTTCTCACAAAAGACTTGAAAAATCAGTTTTTCATAGTGTATAAAGGTGTTCGGGTACCCTCTGTGAGAGCATCTCCACAAAGTATGCTCATAATTGTAATTTGTGTAATCACTAAAATACCATGTTAAATTTAAGTTACAAATATGCATAACTGCAATTATTATGAATATTTTTTCAAAGTAGTTTACCTAAAGCAAAGAAGAGACTTATTAAAAATGAGGTACAAAGTTGAATAACACAAATATGCCATTAGTAATACAAGTATACATTTTCCATAACGCGTAATTTGTCACCTTAAAACAAATCTGAAATCGGGTTTAATTCCTGTTGGCCTCCAGGCCTCCGTGGTAAATCATCCGCAGCGGAATGATGTCCATTCTTCAGCCAAGAAATAACTAGCTCGTCTATTTGGAGCTTGTCTAGCGGTGGGCCATTAACATTGATGAACAACAAATTAGACAATGTTTGAGCACTTAGTCTAGTTCTATATGTCATCTGTAAATTCGTAAGAGGAAATCCCCGTTCGCGCTCTTCGTGGAAATTGATAATACTTCTACCCGATTCTGCAACTCCTCATCGACAATCTGCTTGTTAGTAACGATTTTTCTCGGTCAGTTTTGAAATACTCACCAAGAAGTATCATCTCTCTATCACCATACAACATCTTTTCCATATCAACCATGTCAGTTGGCAATGTCGACTCATGGAGAACAGAAACTTCATATACCACACCTTCGCTAAGGAATCTTGTGAATAGCCAGATAAACTGATGATTTCTTATTTGTTTATAAATTTAATTTTTGTAATTACATATGAAGGTTTGATGTCATTACCAAGTCTCTCCCCCCTAGAAAGTAAAAGGGAACGAGGGTCCGGGGAAGTGTTCAGAGGTGAATGGGAATTTCCCTCCTTTTTCCCTTTCAATTACTACATTGTTGTTTGCCATGGGCCAAATTACCATTAATTTCAATTAAATGATCATAGCATAATTATTTCCTTGATGAATTATCGATACTCTTCAGTGGAAAAAAGGATGAAACATGAAAGTCCCAAATCAAGGTAAGTAGACCAACGTAAAGAAAGAAAAAAAAGAAAAAAAGTAAATTTTCCATATAATTATGCGTACAATCCAAAATTTCCGTGTAATTAAACTTACAGTACAAATTTTGTCTACTTTTCTCACAGCTTTATGGGTTGATTGCCCTGTGCTGTAAGCGCTCCATATAATAAACATAAGCTTCAGCAATTATTTATTCCGATAAACACCACCTTTACGAAGACACTTATGTGTCGGGTGGGGAGGATTGCGTGCTACAGTGAAATTTAGAGCTGTGTCGGTGGTAGTTCACTACCAGAAGGGCCACCCCTACCGAATTGGTCTAAATGGAGTAGCCAGACGAAGAGTGTTCTGGGAGAAGGCAGCAGTTCTCCAGTAGCCAAGTTGGCGGAAATCATAGTGATTGGTACGGCAACTTGGACATTAGTCCCAGGCGTGCTCAGAGTGACTTTAACGGCTGGGATACTGCGGGGTGGAAGGCAACGGGAAACCACCACTCTATTTTCCCTAGTTTGCTGGCAGCAAAAATAGAACATATGAACAATGGTCTTTCGCAGGTCCAAATGTAGTTCCGTTGGTAAAATATCCCCCCATTCGGATCTCCTGGAGGGGGATGGCTTGGGAAGAACTATTGGACGAGAAAGTAATAATGGGAGGAAGACAGACAGAGAAAGACAGGGAAGAGCAAAAGGTTTAGGATAGGGACATGGAACGTACGTACTATGTTACAGGGAGGAAAATTAGAAAATCTTAAAGAAGAAATGAAATAAAATAATTTAGATTTGGTAGCGTTTGTGAAGTTAGATGGGAAGATAATGGGGTATTGAACAGCGAATTATATAGAATGTTTTACTCAGGTAATGAAAAGGGCGGTCATAATGGCGTAGGAATAATTCTTGGAAAGCGCTTAAAGGAGAAGGTAGTGAAAGTAGAATTTATTGATGATAGAGTTATGATGTTAAGACTTAAAGGGAAAACGAAGGATCTAGTGGTGATACAGACATATGCACCGACGACTTCGCATGCAAATGAAGAAGTAGAGGAAAATTATGAGAAAATAGAAGAAATTATAGATAGGGAGAAGAAGGGTCCATGCATAATTCTAATGGGAAATTTCAATGCAGTTGTGGGAGAAAAACAGGAAGGTAGTATCGTAGGCAAATATGGTTTAGGCGAAAGAAATGAAAGGGGAGAGGGACTAGTGAATTTCTGTAGACAGAATTCACTAGTAATTGGGAACACTTGGTTCAATCAGCACAAGAGAAGAAGATATACATGGAAATCACCAATAGACGGCGGAAGATATCAGATAGACTATGTTATGATTCAGGACAGGTATCGGAATAGCTTAAAGAACGCGAAGACCCTTCCCGGGGCTGATATTTTCTCTGATCATAATCTTGTGCTGGCCGAAGTAGATATTCAACTGAAAATGTAGACAGAAGAAAAGTAGGTAACAAAGTGTTGAATACTGAAAAGTTGAAAAACGAGGAAATAAGAAATCTTTTCGTTGAAAAATTCGAAGGAAAATGTTCAAACGAGGAAAGGATAGGCACAGGTAGTAACGCACGGTGGGAACATATTAAACATTGCTTACAGCAGGCTGCAGAAGAAGCAGTAGGTTACCGCGAACACAAAACTGCTAAAAAAACATGGGTTACAGAGCAGATGTTGCAAAAAATGAGGGAGAGGAAGATGTGGAAACAGGTTGATACAGAAGAGGGCAGAAAGATGTACAGAAAGTTAAATAATGAATTACGAAGAGAAACAGACAGAGCGAGGGAAGAGTTTTACAAAAGAAAATGCGAGGACATAGAATAATTAGAAAGAGTTGGGAAATATGAAGAAATGTACAAGGAGGTGAAATCTATGGAATTTCGGAGTAAACAAGGGGGTATTATGATGGCAGTAGAAAATAAGAATAGAAAGGTAGTCAGCGAGAGAAATGAGGCGGACGGTGGAAAGAATACGTTGAAGACTTATATGAGAGTAGGGATAGACCGTGTAGCCTAAATGTTGAAGTGGAAAATGAAGTAGGCGAGGATGATAAAGGATTTAGTATTCTTCGGGATGAGTTTGAAAAGGCAATATCCGAGATTAGGAATGGAAAGGCAGCCGGAATAGATAACATACCAATCGAATTCATTAAAAATATAGGAGACAAGGGAAAGAAGGAATTGTTGCGACTATGCAATGAAATATATGAAACAGGAGAATGGCCAAAAGACTTTCTGAAAACGATCATGATACCGATGGCTAAGAAATCGAACCCAAAGAGATATGAGGATTATAGAACTATTAGTCTCATATCTCATGCAGCTAAAATTCTGCTCCGAATACTGAACAGAAGGTTATATGGAAGAACAAATAAAGATGTTGAGGAGGAGCAGTTCGGGTTCAGAAGAGGCAAGGGCACAAGAGATGCTATTGGATTATTAAGGGCGATCGGTGAAAGATTTATAGAAAAAGGGGAAGAGGTGTATGTTGTATTTATTGATCTAGAAAAGGCTTTTGACCGCGTGAATTGAGAATTGTTGTTGGGAGTTCTAACAAAGATAGGGTTGGAATGGAAAGATAGAAGACTCATAAGAAACTTATACATGAATCAACAAGTAAGTGTTAGGATAGGGGAAGAACTGACGGAAGAGAGTGCAATTGGAAGGGGAGTTCGACAAGGATGCTGCCTCTCGCCAACACTATTTAATGTCTATGTAGAAGATATAGTGAAAAAGAGTTTACATGATGATGATGGCATTTCGGTAGGAGGTAGAATGATTAGATGCATAAGATTTGCAGACGATATGGCGCTTATTGCAGAATCTGGAAAGAAAATCAATAAAATGTTAGAAAAAATGAGAAAGGGCTTTGAAGAATATGGGATGAAAATAAATGTTAGAAAGACAAAAGCCATCGTGATTGGAACGAAGGGGTCTGTGTCAAATATAAAAGTAGGAGGGGAGAAAATAGAACAAGTGAATAGTTTTCGATACCTGGGTAGTATTCTTAGTAATGACATGAAATGCGAACGTGAAATAAAAGCAAGGATAGGATTGGCGAAAGAAGCCTTTAGGAGGAAGAAAAGTCTGTTTTGTGGGACCTGGAATAAAGAGTTGAGAAAAAGACTCATAAAATGCTTCGTGTGGAGTGTTGTACTGTATGGGGCGGAAACGTGGACATTACGTAAAGGTGACGAAAATCGACTGGAAGCCTTCGAAATGTGGGTGTGGAGAAGAATGGAAAGAATTAGTTGGGTCGAGCGGAAAACGAATGAGAGAGTGTTAGAAATAGTGGGTGAGAAAAGAACACTTTTAGATATTATTAGGAAGAGGAAGAGAAACTGGTTGGGACATTGCCTAAGAAGAGATTGTATCATGAGGGACTTCCTAGAGGGTATGGTGTCGGGAAAGAGAGGGAGGGGGCGAAGGAGACTACAATTATTGGATGATATTAAAACAGAAAGATCATACGTCAAGACGAAAAGGAGGACCGTGGAGCATGGAAGCTTCTCAGCTGCGGCAAGTGACCTGCCAATAAAGGCAGAATACCTATGATGATCAGCAATTATTATAGTAGAAAGCAATGGTTATATGAAGCAAAGCACTGTAATTTTTGTTTCTGATTTTTTTCAACTAATATCGATCATTTTTACAAACCAACTCACTACCAAATTTCCATATATAGAAAGTGCCTCCCCTCCATAAAGGAGAATTTAAAAAAATGCTAGGACACATTCTATTTATTTTCAATAAAGAGTTAATACACTGAATTTCAGCTCCATAAGTTTAACGGCTTGCGAGATACTCATTTTTTTTTTTTTCGAGAAATTTCGGATCCTCACTACCTCCTTAGGATATTATGTATTATGATGAAAGCAATGTAATATTCCAGTTTGGATTAAGGCCTAACTATATACCAAAAGTAATTTCATTTCACTTTGCAATTTGACCGCGATGATCAGGCACACATAATTACATTCAATTTTTTTTATATAGCCTAATAATTTATATATTAAAGTGATTCAAAAATGTATTTTTTCCAGTCGTTAGCTACTCTAAAAACTCACAGGTTTCGAAAGCCAAATAGTAGTATAAGCCCTATTGCTATTATTACAATTACAGATATCAATATCCAAAAGTGCCTGAAGTTCTTTTTTCACTTGGTTAGATATACTCACCTCAGGTAAGTAGACAGAAACAAATGGAAAAGAAAGGGAAATTAAGGTCTTGAAAGTAAAACGAAGACAAATTTACCAGTCTTTAGAAGATACTGTCCACAATGCAGTGAGCAGAGTGGGTCGGTAGATCAGACTGAGTCGGTGGGTCGCTGTGGGTCATGATGGGTGGTGGGTCGCAGTGGGTCGTGATGGGTGGTGGGCCGCAGTGGGTCACGGTGGGTCACAGTGGGTCACGGTGGGTCACAGTGTCACATGCTGTTGACCCAAAAACATTGACCTACTCAGAAAACTTGACCCACTGGCCCACTCCATCTCTGTTAGGTGCTACTTCATATTTTTCAAAATTATGTTTCCTGGATGCAAAGCACGAAATTTGGTAAATACGTTGTTTTTCCTACACAGAGCATGAGTACCTTAATTAACTTCCATGAATTCGAATTTAGATTACTTTCGGTTAGTTGGATATGTAAGCAAGCAGGTGGATCTATGAAATGTAGGGCTTATATGATATTCATTTAAAAAAGTAATGCATTTTTCAAAAATCATAATTATTGTCAGTAGCGGCGATTGGACGTTAAAAATGGGGGGGGGGGGGACAAGACATGATCTGAGTATTTATAGACTATCAATGTTAGTTTTCATGGTTGTTTCTAACACCTTGTTTGACGAAAAGTTGTATAACTAATAGGATACTATCTTTTTTCAGTTAAAATTCAGTGGCGGCCAATGTTAGTGTTGCAGCGTTGCGCAACGACCGAAGTATTTTAAAAAAATATTATTATCAATAGTAGTAAAGAACAGAAAAAAAATACTTTTTAATACTTGCATATATACACTTTAAATAACATATTTTTTACTTCTGTAACTATCCGTTCCGTTAATACGTTTTAAAAAGCGAAAAATAATCCGTCACAAAGTCTCTAATTTATATTGTGTTGCAGCGAGCATACAACGACCAGATTCCTTCAGCGCGACAATTGGAGCAAATGCTAAATCTCCTTTCCCCTATCTCAGAAGTTAAAGGGACTGGTCGTTGCAGTGCTTCTGCAACAACGGCGCACGGTTTTCAATGAACGAGAAGGTTTTTCATGCTAAATAAGATTTCTGATTTTTTTTTTTACTAGCAATTAACAAATGGAATTTGTTTTTATGCATTCATATTTTTAAATTACGGGACAATACTGAAGCAAACCAATATAATGACAATTAAAAAAAAAAATGATTGCAGAATTACAAAATAAGAAAGAAAATATATAGTAGAGGAGAAAACAAATGAAAGTAGACCCGCATTTACAAGTTAATTCTTAGCTTATATTGATAATGAAGGCATCTTCTACAGTAATTTGTGAATCAAATATTAATAAGTAAGTATGTAGAATCGCTTCCCCCCCTCTGTGGATGGTATTTTAGTATAAATATATTTCTTTTATAAAATAAGTATATTTTATACTCTTGATAATTTCCACATAGTGGCCCCGCGTAGCATAGTCGCTAACGCTCTCGCCTTCGGTACGAGAGGTCCCGGGTTCGATTCCCGGTAGGGTCACTCGGTCGAAAAGTGTAACATGCATTATCAGGCCAGCCACCCTGAATGAATTTTTCCTGGGTGGCAAATGCCGGGGTGGTACCTAACTTATAGGTCCCAGGCCGGTTCCTTCCTTCCCCAATCCTTTCTTCCTTCCCTTTCCCCGTATTGTGTGCTCGTGACGGGCTAAATGGCCTTAGATGCCGAAAGCCCACAAATCTAAAAACCCTAAACCCCCTAATTTCCACATAAAACTGTATGATGGGGAACGCCACATTGAATTTGGGACTAGTTAGCAATGCTCAGGGGCGTAGCCATGAGGGGGGTCCACCGGGTCCGGACCTCCCAAAAATTTCGAAACTTGACTAACATTTGTAGACTTTCTTAACGAACGATACTTGTTTAACAGAGAAACGATTGATATAGGCTGAATACGCCTCATCATGTACTCTTCTTTTCTTATAAAAATAATCGTTCTATCATTTTTTTCTAAAAATATAGATGACAGTAAATAAGAATTACTTATCGTCTTTTCGGGTGCAGTATAAGACAGGTTCCATATTATGTAGTCGTATTGGACCTCCCTCAAATACTTTGGACCCCTCCCAGTTAACATTTCTGGGTGTAGAACTGGCAGTGCTATTTGTTTTGATGTTCTTTGATTTTTGGCTTCTGTTACATGCTGATTCTTCATCTGGCGGGTTTCGAGGTTTCCTTTTCAGAACATATCACATTGGTAAGCATTGTTTCGCCTCATGTGGAAGTATATTATGTTCATCGTGCATTGCGTAACAACCAAGACGGATGATTTGGAATGTAGTTTTTTTTTCTTTTATGCACATGTGTGTGCGTTGATGTATGAATATGTGACATTCGGAATTCATATACCAGTACCTATACTGTATCAGCTGTTTTGGTTTTTAATTATTAGGTTTAATTTTATTGTGTGTGCTTTAATTCTGTAAATAACCTACAAATTCTGAATGAATTGTATACCATGACTTCTGTAAATAGCTTCAAAAAATATTGACCAGCTTTCAACTGAGGAAAAATTTGCAATTAAGGCTTAGACAAAACAAGCAAAGGGCAATTCAGGAGAGTGTTCAAAAAAAAAAAAAAAATCCAGTTTAAATTTACAGGATATCTTATGGCCGTAGTGTTGTTTGCACCAGATACATTTCCTCAATTTATTTTAAATTTTCCTGGATAAACTGTGAATAAAGTGTGTTCAATGTTCATTTTTTTTTTTTATAACACTAATCTCTGCTACGAACTCTCTTCAGTCAATGCTGAAGAGGAATTCGGATCACTGTCAGGGACTGACTTTGCTAGAATGAATCGTTCGCAATAACCTAAAAAAAACATTTAGTGAATCTACAAAGCTTCTGAAATTAATATTAGCTGTACCTATGGCGCCAGCAAAAGACGAAAAGTTTTTTTCCACATGAGAAAGAATTGACACTTTCAAGGAATTGAATGTCCTAAGAAAGGTTATCACCATTGGTTATGTTTTCCATCGAAAAAGACCTGAGAATAAGAATACCAGAGTTCAGCCAGCATGTATTAGACAGATTTGCTCCAATCAAAGAAAGGAGAATGATCTTACTAATTAATTAAGGTGATTAATCGGATAAAATGTTCTGCATTTTTTATTTTTAAAAAACAGAATTATATTTAATTTAGCATGTCACATAGCATTTGCATCTAAAGTTATGCTGATTAGTCGATGAGTCAACTTTATATCTTCTGTCTCTTATCGTTCGTACTGCAACACCCGAAACCACAATCTCCCGGCCGCCACTGTTAAAATACCGTATATTGTATTTCATAATTTATTAAGTAAATTGACAAGAGCAACGCAAGTAGGTACTAGCCCTTTGCACTCTTAAACAACGAAGGTATAAGAACATATTTGATTCCTTACTCATGAACATCTTAAAATTCTGTCTGGAAAATTGTGTGATCAGATTATTTAATAACAAATTTGTAAAACAAATAAATAGAAAATATAATATTAATCATAGTAATGAATAACGACATTTTAGTAACTGTCGATTTTCGTGCAATTAAAGAATAACTTGTGAGAGACTTTTTTTTTTTTTTTTTTTTTTTTGCGAAATATTTTCTCATAGTTTCAAAGTAGCTGACTAACATATCGAGCTTTTGGTAAGAAGAAATGAAAATATGCTGGAGTTTTTGCGTTCCAATAGGTGATTTTCGGGCCATTTTCCGTGTCAATTAAAACGCAATTTCTGTAGCTTTCTTAATTCCACACGAAGAAAAATAACCAGTACGTACTCACGCAACGGCAAAAATTATATGGCACTATTTTTTCTATGAATCAGTAATATATACAAAAACTTTGCATTTCCAAATGAAACTATATACAGTAAGGGGTCTCTTAAAAAAAAGTGGGGGTAACTTCCCCCTCTTGACCCCCCTAATCGCCGCCCCAGTTTATTGTAATGACTTCTTGCAGATACCACCGCAATGTACCTTTTGATACTCGTTTATGCACTTGGAAGGGTTCGCGAATTCAGGTTGAGTATTACTGTTGTAGTAGGTTGTCAAGAACGAATTAACAAAAAACTACCACAAAAAAGGTAGAAAATATGAATGGTACTTAGTTCCATTTTTAAGTTTTCCTTTTGAATTGTCGTAACACACATTATTTGTTAGTAGGGTATGAATGGAATTAGTTGCAAGATATTCTTATAAACTCATCCTGTCCTCAAGACTCTCCCATACTGTACTTGATGCCGGTAGTGGCGGCGAACAGATGGGATTCAAGGCCATCAGAGGCGCTGTTCAGGATAAATGAAGTGCAAATATTTTTTAAATGCATTAATCCATTTAAATATCGTTTCTTTCGGTAGATAATAAGTATAAAGCATATAATTGTATCTTCGCTTAATAGTGGAGCCAGAAAAATTGAAAATATATTTAGTTCAATTTGAAATCACAATTTCGAACATAGTATTGATTTTTGTAGTTACGAAAAAAATGAAGTTGAAATGTATGATCTGTAAATTATTTTATTTTAATTTTTCACACGTGATTGGTATTGCTTGAATTATATTAAGGTTTTCCAAGATTGTATTATGTAATTTTATGTATTAATGTTTTTCTTGTAGAAACGCTTATTAGTCTTATGCTGTTTTCGTCACTGTCGCCATCTTGGTATCTGCACTGAAGTAGTGAGTTGACGTCATGCTCAGGCGTGGTGAAGTTATGGCTGCTTGACTTTCAGGAAAAGTTGAGCGGTATTAAAATATAACATTCACGGATGTTTCTTATTTGTGTAATGTGTAAAAATAAGTGCTATATTACATTTGACATATTGTGATAATTTTACAGCTGACTGGGCAATGGAGGAGTAGAAGGTCACCCGATTCATCATATTGGTAAGAATGCATATAAGTTTACGGAATTAGATTATGCTACTTTCGTGTAACCCACTAGCCTCCTTGGTCAGACTTGACCTGACCAGGAAATGTTGATGAATACTAATCATATTTGGTTCAAAATCTTTTAATTATCAGTGATTACAAAATTATGAATGAGTGAGTGTAAATAATAAGGTGCGCGTATTTTTTCTTCTAAGTAATATTAAGTTACACTGCAGCATAAATTTATCCGAGTCATACCATGCAAGAAATGTTGCTGATTATGTTGTTATGTGTAAGTACTGATATTAAAGTGTAGGACTCTGTGGACAAACATGTTTATTGATTACAAATTTCGTACGTTTTGTGAGAAATAGTCCAACAAGAACTGTAGGAGTTATAATTTGATTATAGATAGTATATTAAGGTTCATTACGAATATTTCCAAATGTTGAAATATGTATATGATTTAGAGTAACACTAACTAGAAGAGAATAATTCATTAACTTAGTTAACATCATTTGTTGGAAATTATGTATGGGCACGAATATTTTGTAAATGAAACAACCAGAGATCACATTGCTTGAAGGTCAGTACTTAGAGATATTATTCTAGATCTCCCTGCGATTAATGATTTGCAAATTAGCAAGGCAAATGTTAGTATTCTTGGGTAAACTTTACAAGACACGCTCCAACTGCGCATCGATAAGTAGGACCCTTTTAAAAAGTATAGTATAGTATAGCAGGGTAGGGTAGAGTAGAGTAAGATATAAATAATTAGGGTAGGAGTTAGGAACGGGTTAACTTAAGTAAGTTTTGATCCATTTTCATAAAATTATTAATGTGTAATTTCTCGTTTCTGAGTGAGTATACCTGCTGGAGCGGGCGTTGTAAAGGTAACCCGTTTTCTTTTCCAATTAAAGTTTTAGTTCTTAAAGAGGTACAGATTAGAATATATGGTGCACGTTGAGTTAAAGAGTACAATTTGAAAATCTTACAGATAAAATCCAATACTTGCCATCGAAAGACAAGTATAAGGAACAAATTCCTGCATGCGACAGAAATAAATATTAGATGATGGAGGAAAAAGTAAAATCTGTCCGTACGTGAAGTTAAAAGGATAATAGAGAACATCTACTACAGCGGATCTTCAGTGCAGAACATTTTCACTATAAAAGAAGATCTGCACTGATGAGGGTTAGATTACATCCATTTGGTGCAGACGCAGTTCGTAGGGGAAACAGCACAATACATATGCATGTAAATGCTTTTTCATTCCTTTTAGCAAAATTTGTCTCGCACTACCTTACAAACGTATAATTCTGTTATCGACTAAAGATAGAGGTAAAGCTAACAGGATCTATCACTTGACTGATCGTGAATTCTGGAGAAGTTTTGATGAAATTTCTATTAATTCGAGGATGTTACCTTTTATTACAAAACCAGGTTAAGAACCAATAGGCTACTTACAATAACATGTTCGGTGTCGTAACCGTGTGTAACTGGCCAGTTCACGGAAACTTCAGCTTCTACACTTCTTGGTGGTGTACGAAACAAATTTCCCTACTGTAGTTATATTCTTTCAGTGGCAAACGTAATTTTGTCAAGGGGCTTCACAGCGCCCAAGTCATATCCTTTCGGGACGCGCTCGATTTTTGTACACGTATCTGTAACATAGTAAATGTTCGTTGTTTTGGATCATCTTGTTGAAAGCAGATTGTAAAACCTGGGAACCCGCCCCCTGTGTACACTCATTAGGTTAAAGGATTCGGGTGATTAGGGTTGCCAAACCAAGGATAAAGGTTTGGTTAGAAAAAAAAGTCGCCTAAGTAGATTTGCTTTATTTATTTAGATTATATATGGATAGAAATAACTCTTTGGCGTTAACGATTTTATACAACAACGAGGTTATGAAGGACGAGACCTACAGATTAAATAGGGTTGCCAAATTATACGTTTACTTTTGACACACCATTTTGTAAGATTTACAGATAAAATTCAAAACTTTGCGTGAAAAGGCATTTTTAAATAGAAGAAATTTCTGCAGGTGATAGAATTAAATGCAAAGTAATATAGCTGTATTTTACTGTTACTAAGCCTAGTATAAAATTATTACTTGTAAGTACTTTATGACGGATAAAGTTAAGTGCACATGAAAGATAAGTGTAGTCGGTGTATTTCTGCTCACCGCCGCTGACGCGCCTGTTCTTTCACACACCGCGCGGGTTCAAAAGGTTCGCCCTGCCCTGACTCGGTAATTAGCATTCATGCTTTTCAGTGGCTACCTAGCATAAGTTGGTTTGTGTTTTTTGCACTGTAGTTTATTGCCATACGTCCGGTCACCGTATTTATACGCGAATCGTAACAAAAAATGTGATTTTTCGATTATTACTCCTGATTGCCCTTATGAATTTTACCTATGACAAGTGAGATATTATTATGTTGTCCAACGCACAGGAGACAATAAAAAGGAAATTTATACATATATATATAGGATTCGATTTGTTAATTTACCAGTGGGGGGGATAGCTGGATCACAATGTGTAGTGCATTTGCATATCCATTAGGGGCAGTGGGGCTTCAAAGTTGTGATGGCCAAAAATATTTCCTGGAGCTTCCTCTAATCAGAGTAATATTTTATGTTCAAATTCAAAACATTTAATTATCAAAAGTAACACAACAATGTCAGAAAATGTAGTAAAGATAGAGTAATACAAAAAGTAAGTACACTCATGTCCAAAATTATTGTCGCATGTCTACAAATATGTTGTAGGAATAGAATTTGATAAGGAATTCGCTCGGTATTTCTTATTATGTTAGTATATGTATAATCGACAAAGGCATGTATGTGGCAAATTTCATGTCAAAAGAGCAGTAAATAAGAACAATAAAACGAAAATAAATTTTTCTTGTTCATTTAGCAACTTTTTGTTGTACTCATTCTAATTTTCTTATTTATAATTCTTTTCCTCTGAAATTTACCACAAGCATACATTGTCCGATTATACACACAGTAACAGTATTAAAAGCACCTTGCAAAATCATTATGAAATTATATTCTTACAAGAAGACAGTTATAGATATGCGACAATCATTTTGGACATGAGTGTACATACAACTAAAGTTTTTTTTTTTTCTTTTCTTTAAAGAGAAACATTACTTAAGTTATAGTTGAAAAGGCGAGATGCATGTGAAAATTCTTCGACATTTCTTGCTTTCCCGGTAGAATTGTCTATGGCACTGTGACTCCTCAATTTTACCCACATTGTTGCATATTTTTCGGCATTAAAGAAATGCAAAGGTGGACCATTTATAGATAGGACCTATTTATAAAAAAAGGAGCTTGCTAAGTGTTACAATCTGCATACGATTCGTCAGATCATTCAATGTTTTATAGCACTAAACCCACGTTCACATCCTGCAGTTGATATCAGTATTACTTCCACAGCTCTGAAGTTCCTGAAGAGCTGGAGGCATATAAGAAGGATTGTTCTTGTACAAACGAAATTCTTTCACTACGAAGGAAACACCATTCATTGACTGTTTTAACAATTTGGATAATCGAGGAATGGCGTCGTCTCCGAAGAACACTAGTTTATTTTGATCAACAGGCCAAGAAGGAGAGTTTAACAGTGTAGCATCAGCGAAAAAGTCTCTATTTGGAAAATGGAAGTTAATGTTGTCTAAAAGGGATTGAAGAAATTTCAATCGGAAAGTGTCAAATTTTGTTTTATCACTAGCAGTAGGCTTAGTGATGGACACTCCTTTGAATGTGTTTCTTTGCTCTAATTGATTAATAGCATTTCTTGATTTCGGGGGATCAGCAGTCTTTAACGCGCAAATTGATTGATACACCAAATCGATTTCTCGTTTGGCTTGAACTGCAGATGCACTTGTTCTGCAAATAGAGCGAAAGACCTTTCAAAATTTCAAGAACATCATAGATTAATATAAAATCTCTGATGAATAACCAGCTGACTGGCTTCTTTACTAAACCCTCGAATTTCGATCTCTCACGCACCGGACGGGATGCTACATTTAGTCAAAAGACTGCACAATGCAATGTAACTTTCTCACAGTGACCGTACAGAATTAAATGAAGATGCAATCCAACGTACTCCAAACACACGACCCAATTTCAGAATATTTGTTGACAGTTCGTCTGGTAATTGTTTAAGTAGTCTCTGGTTTCTTGGGCTATGAGAAGACACTGAATATAAAGCATCCATAAATGCTTGCATATGATACACATCAGAAACAGATTTAATCACACCTTGAACTGTAAGCTAAAGTTTATGATTCATACAGTGAACCACAATTAAGTCGTTGTTCAACAGTCCACATAATCTTGTTGCAACTCCATTGTGTCAACCCTGCATCACTGCCGCGCCATCTGTTGCTAAGCCAACAAGGTGATTCTTCAGAACGTTTTCCATTATTCCATGGTTAGATAAAGTCTCTAATAAGCTTTCTAATATAGCTTCTGCTGTAGTGTTGTGAAGTTCGACAATTTCAAAAAAATAGTTACACGCAACACCTTCAAAACCTACGCGAAAATGAATTATCATACAAGCTTTATTATATGTTGTTGTGTTCTCATCAGCTAAAATCCTAAAATTTTCCCCTGACTCCACAATAAACTTAGCAAGACTTTTTTTTCATCTCCTTGGCAATAAACATCATGTTTTTGCACGCATGATTGGAGTATAACATATTTCCCACGGAAACCCCATTTAAACTCTGAAGTTCAACCAAAGAAGAATGTGTCAAGAAAGTTAGATGTTCTTTAGCAATCATATATGCAGTACGCATGAGTGCTGCTGCTGTTCTAATTTTTTCTTCATTTTGGAGTTGCCATAGATTCGCGCTTTTTTGTATGGATTCCTCAATGTGCTGTTTCTTCCGATTATCCATTATTTCTATGCACTTGAGGTGGGACTTGCATCTTCCATGATCACCAATTTTGTCATTAAGTTTCTTGGTATTAGTTGCAGAAACACCGTCTATAAACACATTGTCGATACGTACGCGTTCCATACTATCTACGTTAAGAGATCGACTATCTACGTTAACCACCGACATTTGCACTACTATTGTTTCCCGACTCTGTGAAAACGATACTATTAGCATCACATTTAGCATGTTTTTCTCCTGGTGGGACTTCTATAAAGGGTGGTTGGAATTTTTCTCAACCCAAAATTCTCCAGTTTTTTTTTGGGGGGGGGGGTAAAACCCAAAAAAGCCCACCTCAAAAAATATACTTTAAAGCATTAATTGAAATATTCTATCAATCTTCTATATTCTAGCTAGCTAGCTATCTTATTCTATCACACTCTACAACAAATCTTTCTTGTAAATTCTGCAAATTTTCAGAGTTGCTGCGGGGCTTAACGGATTTAACCCCAAAGATTTCTGTAAAGTACTTGGTTAGATTTAAGTGTGGCGTCTTTTTCAGCTCCGAGGTTATACAGTATAAGACGTGGACCTACGGCTTAACGTGGAATCCGAACCACACGCTCATCCAACAGGAATTATAATAAATTTATTTGTGTTTTATGGGTTGCAGTTGGTTTTAATGAAGCTTCCTCAGTTTTCCAATCAAAATTATTTTGTGTTACTGTGTGGAAGCATATATGTTTGTTATGTCTGAATTCTCAGCATCACATATCTTTCTTTTTCCCCCCTAAGAATCATATGAGATATTTTTTCTCTGAAAACTGGCAGCCAACCCTAAACATAAAGTGAAACCGAACTATTACTCGGTTTCCATGAATTGCCCTCAATCTGATTTCAAACGCGATGCCTTTTGGTTACAAAGACGACGAGCTACCGATTTATTCACAGGACATCTGATGCAAATACGTTGTACTGATCTTGCATTGTTGTGAATATTTTAAGAGTCACTTCAGAAGGACAAGAAGATACACAACTGCACAAGTGAAGTCACTGCACAGAGTTATACACATTATTAAAATAAATGAGCAATTTCAAAAGACTACAGAGTACAGAATATCCAATTTAGTGCAAGTTAGATTACTTGAGTTAGAAATACACCGACTTAATATCAATTAAAAAAAAAGTGATTGAAGATACAAATCATTTGAGTGCACTCTGGCACTGAAATACTTATAAATATGCATATGCAGAAAATACTTTTGTTTTCATTAAGTCAGTTACATTCATGTTTTCTTGGTTTGTGATGTATGAGAAAATATCTTCTAGATGGTTTTATATATGAGGATATTTCACCACGTTCACATTGTTTGTGACACTTTTGCTTTTAAATTCATTTTTTGCTTTAAACTTAAGAACAAAGTTTTAAACCTGGCAACCCTATGGTTGACCGATGGAAGAAAAGCATTATGAAAGAATTGGTGGTATGATAATGTTTGGGTAATGGCAGAACCCTGAGAAAATCCACACACACTGTTACCCACCGCAGTCACATGACACATCCTGGGATCGAACCGGGAATCCTTCGTAGCTGAGATGAACGCTCTACAGTTGAGCCACCATGGCTTCCCAACTAGAAAATTATTTTATTTAATACTTCAGGAGCCGATTTTATGCCAAGATCGAAGTGTCTTTATATGGGACAACTCAGTTCGTCACATCATCAAATACCTCCGCTATGCGTTGGTATTTCTTCTCACTTTCGTTATTAGTGTTGTGGAGGCCTCCAAAATCTGAACGTTTACGTATGTTTGTGATACTGTAGCGTTCTTGATTTGCAACACTGACTAATAAATGTGGTATTGTAAGTTTTCGTTTAATATATAGATTTCTAAAAGGAAGTTAAAGTGATAGAACTAATGGTCAGAAGCAAAGTTGGCTAGTTTTTAACTTGTGGTGCATCCATCAAACAGTTTTAGGCATCTTTTATTTTACTTGACGCCAGGGTTGGCTGGTTTAAACCTTGGTTTAAGCCAGCTGGTTTAAAAAAAATAATGGTTTAAACCAAGAAACGAAAAATGTTCGTCAAAGTGTAAGTGTTCGTAAAATCGTAATGAACACACATTTGTGGGTTATCACGTTTCACTTCCGTGTATTATTCGTATTATATTCAGACCTAAATTCCTCATTCATTACTCAAAAAGATTGTTCTACAAAAGCAACTTTTTTATGTAAGTTTATGAATGTTTCTTTTGTGAGTTTTATATAGTTTGTTATTGTTGTTATGCAGTTGTAATCAAAGGAAAATTCTAAATATCGTTTCGTTTTAATAATGTTTATTGTTAATAAAATACATCGAAATGCCGTTTTTTTTTTTTTTTTTTGGAAGGGGGGGTCATACAAACTCCACGAGAGGCATTTATTGAAATCAGAAGTCACTATTTACGGTACGTGACGTTTGAGCGCGGACGTTATGGGCACTGGACATTTGGGCGCGAGTTAAATTAAAAAGTCATTATGTTAGGCACTGAGTACTAAGTTTCAATCAAGGTATCACAAGGTGTCTACTGTAGTGGAAGTCCTTGAATTATACTGGATTTTGTTTTACATACTAGAAATACTGGAATTTCAAAATTCTAAACACTGAATTAACAATTAAATTTTGCAAATTTAAGTTTCAGCCAAAGTTAAATGTGCTTTTAATTTGATAACTTTTCAAGCCAAAGGTAAGTACACCAAACTAGATATGATTGACTGCATTACATACATAGTGAACCTATTCCATTAAAAAATTTAAACAGGCCTTCTACTGTAGTTATACAATAAGTGTGAATGTCAAACACATTTCTGGTGGCTAAATGGCCAATATATGTACACTTAACAATATTTTTCGCTTTGAAATCGTTATTTTTTTCCTTTCGCCACTTTCTTTAATGCAGATTAAATGCTTACAATGGGACGAAAAAAAAGTGTGTTAAGTTTTGATTTTTATATTGGAATGTTAATATAAAAAAGTGATACCAGAAATACAGCATACTGCAATTCCTAAACTCAGTGTCTTAGACACCCTGTATTAACATCTTTCCCTCAACTCGATTAGGATTTAGGATTTTTAGATTTCTGGGCTCTCGGCATCTAAGGCCATTTAACCCGTCACGTTTGAGGAAGCACACTATCCGGGGAAAGGGAAGGAAGGGAGCGGCCTGGACCTGTAAATTAGATACCACCCCGCCATTATTAACAGTTCGTCCGATGGCTTCATTTCGTAGCTTTCTTATATAATACAAAAATTAGATCATTAGGTTAGAAGTACAAGAATAGTGAACAAGCGAAAAATCAGTCCATGACGAGGTTAGGCAACAAATACCACAAACGCATTAAACTTTTTAATTTAGAAAATAAGCAGATAAATGAGGTGAGATAAAAATAGAAGTGTAGGAGATGTATATATCTTGATTCGCGCTTAGTTTTCAGTGCCTAGCTTACTTTATATGTCGTAAAATGTGATTTTTACTATGTACCTCGCGCCCAAACGGCAGCGCCGAAACGTCCGCGCCCAAATGGTGGCGCCCAAACGTCCTGTCCCGACTATTTATGTATAAATGGGTCAGAGCCAAAGTGGACTCAATTAATTCGAATCTTTATTCATTTTTCTTACTGATATGCAAATTAAGTCGTTGTGTTTCTTTAACTTGGACTAAATTAGTTCTTCTGCACTTGGAGTAGTTTGAAATTGTCCATATGTAATTATGTATAATGGTTTCACTTGTGCAACTGTTTATCTTTTTGTGCTTCTTAAATGATTCTTGACAATCATATTAACAAGTATGCCTGTGTAAAGATGAGTGCAACGTATTTTTATCAGGATTCCTTCCTGATTGCGTCGGCAGACATATCGTATTTGTGGCCAATTAGTCTCGGTTTCGAGTTCAAGTGGAGGACAGTTTCTCTCGGACGTAAGTCGAGAAGCGGTTTGGATTCCGCTTTAAGCTTATGGGACCCCTTCCAGCACAACCTTGTTGTTGTATAGTAACACCAAGGCGAAACAAACTCATTTCTGTTCATATGTGATATAAATACATAGAGCAAATTATTTAAACCAAAATACCGTTTTTTTTTTTTCAATAAAAACCATGGTTTTTGCCAACCCTGCTTGACGCATACATGTACACTCATGTCCAAAATTATTGTCGTATGTCTATAAATATGTTTTTTTAGGAATATAATTTGATAACGAATTCGCCCGGTATTTCTTATAATGTTAGTATGTGTATAATCGGCAAAGACATGTATGTGGTAAATTTCATGTCAAAACAGCAGTAAATAAGAATAATAATAATAAAACGAAAATAAAACTTTCTTCTCCATTTAGCAAGATTTTGTGTTACTCATTCTAATTTTCGTATTTATAATTCTTTTCCTATGAAATTTACCACAAATATACATTTTCCGATTATACACATAGTATCAATATTAAAAGTGCCCTGCAACATCATTATCAAATCAGCTACCATTGCTAGCACTTGACACTGAATCACTGCTTGTAAAAGCTGGCGTCTTTCCAGCTTGCGAAGCACATCCGTCACTTGATGATTCCATTAAATTAGTTTATTACATAATTTTGTTTCAATTATATACGTTTTAATTAACTTATGATGGCAATGTTTCAAAAAATCAACCGTTAATTTAGTATTCATTGTTGAACGATGCATATGTTTGCTTCTGTTCTTAAAACCAAATCAGTTTTTGGTAATTTTAGCACTATTTCCGAACCGATTTGAAAACTGATTTCACCGCTTTCTTTTCCCAAGCTTCACGTTCACATTGCACACAGATATACGTATTTCACTATCACAAGTTTCACTATCACATTATCAAATTATATTCTTACAAGAAAACAGTTATAGATATGCGACAATCATTTTGGACATGAGTGTACATATTTTTTGTTCAAATAAATATAATAGCTTTCAGTCAGCGTGTCGTATTTTGTCATTAGCACTAAGATTCCTCTTTCGTTAAATAGATATTTAAAAAAAAAACAAAAAAACTACATTGATTACAAAGAAAATTCTCTCTCATTCCCCTCAAAGGTAAAGACTTTTGTGATATTTTACCAAATTTTACGTATATTCTTAAGCGGATTTGGTAAGTCGAGTGTTGTAAAACAATCCATAGTAAAAGGTGAATGGGTTTATGGTACAGGAGACGTAATCGTAACACTTGTTCATCGCATTTATTTGATAGTGAACACGAAAATTAAGCATCTGGACTGAAATAACATTCATTGCAAAGAACTTGCAAGAGTGTATTGAGAACAACCCTGTTAAAATGGAAGTAACTTCAAAAGAATAACATGATGTATTATTAATTGTCCACTAATCTAAGTAATGTTCGTTCCGATTGTATTTTTTTTTTTTCTCCGATATTTCAGTTGCACTGTTCGGCATTCGTTGTAAGTGCCACAAGACTTAAATCGTTACTGTTTGTAGAGTCTGCACAGTGTTCTTATATATCAACATTGAAAAAATAAATAAATAAATAAAATAAAACTATATTACACAGCATTTTAATCTATACTTATAGTTTTATCTACTTGTCCCATTAGGTATGTTAACGTAAATACATAATTAACAATTTGTTTGTAAACTTTTAAAACTAGTGCACTAGCTACTACTAAAACCTGTTATTTATTTTCTTAGTAAACATATTCCATGGTTCTGGATAATCAAAATAACATTTAAAACACAGTTCTGACCACAACAAAATGAATTATATTAATAACTATACGTTTTTGGTTACAGTTTCAAGGACTTAACGTCCTCTTCATCATACATTTAGAAAAGACAGATGACCCATTTATCTCTTTTTCTATAAAATGAATATGCTAACTAACGGCTGAAGAAGATATAAGATTTACTGTCATCTGTCTTTTTTATATGTCTGATGAAGAGGACGTTAGGTCCTTGAAACTAACAAAAAAACGTATAGTTATTAAATAGTTCATTTTGTTGTGGTCAGAACTGTGTTTTAAATGTTATTTTCTTAGGAATCCTTATTTCTTAAAAGTAACAACATGCATCCACTCAACCGATGACTGCTTCAGTTTATTGTATGTATAATATGACCAGATCAACAAAGCTTCCAAATTGATGATCATATGTAAACCCCATTTTTATAATATCATCGTTTCCGATCTACAGAAGACTTCCGTTCGTCTAGCATCCAACAGTCTGGATGGTCTGGCACCTGCATGATGGACTTTTTCCTTGCCTTTTTTAAAATTCAATTTATTGTAGACCTACAACAGTAAGTAATTTGTATCAATCTATAGTCTTTAAAATGTAGAATTAAGTTTTAGTCGTCTTTGAGTTGAAATGTTATGCTAGTTGTTTCTGGTAAATAATATTTGCTGCCAAACATTGTTACAGCTGTACTCAGTCTACGACTTCAGCGTCTACCGCGTTTAGCGATCGTGGGAGGCATTTTCCAATAATCCAGCATATTTGATAATCCAGCATTGGCCAAGTTCCAAATGTTCTGTATTATTTAGAAGTCTGCTGTAGATACAAAAGAACATTCAAAATTATAAAAATTAGGTTTACATATCATCACTATTGAAAACAGTGTTGGCCTAGCCACGTTGTACAGCAGTGAATTGCATATATATATATATATATATATATATATATATGGGTGATTCCGCGAAAAAGGGAAATTTTGTCACGGGCATCCCTTCAAACTACTACTAGAAAGAATCACCTCAATTTTTGTTTGTTTCTTTGTTTTTGTTTGGTAGTAACCGTCACAAAGTAGGTATGCCATGTATAACAGTTTGCAAATATAACACGAAACATATGTAAAAAATTAATTATTACCCAGATTTCTCAACACCGTGGACTGTCACAGAGGACAGTTGACTGATTTTAATAAAAAAATTACAACTGAAGTACATCAAACATCATTTAATGGTAATTAAATGGAAGAGAACACTTCAATGTTTCGGTTTTATGGAAAGTAAAATTTTATAACGATTATTTTCGAAAGCTTGACTATGCTTCGTTTCTGTCACCTCTATTTCGTCTCAACTCCATGGCATGAGAAAAAATTGTCATTGTTCTCAACAGATAGCATGGTTGTCCACATTGGCAACACCCACAAGAAGACAAAGCAGACATGTTTGACTCAAGAACAGAAAAAGTTGTGTGCATTTGTTAAAAGCTATAGGAAAAATATTTTTTTGTGTGGAAAGCAGATGCGTATATTGTTACTCAACACCATGGTATTTATTACTGAATGTATTTGTATGGTATATACCTTCTTTCCCTTGAGAAACCTACGCCTTAACATAGAAAATTCGTATACAGTTACTCACATGTACTGGTTAAAAAGTGTGCCGGTAAACATAAATTATAATCGATTTTCTCAACTCCATGTCCATCTGAAAACTAAGGAATCCACGGTGTTGAGACAAGTTCACGGAGTTGATAATCCTATAGTGTTTATTATGCTCATGTCTTCCAAATATTTGCTCTTTCAACATATTGATAGAAATTAAGCTCATTTATGGTCTAGTGATTAGTACGCTCGCCTTTCGTGCGTGGTTCTGGGTTTCCCGGTGGAATCTCAAAAATTAATGGTGTTTACTTCGCACAGTGAGGCAATTGAAAAACTCATTTGAGTAGAGATGTACTGAAATCTGATCGCGCAGAGCATCACAACGGCCGTAGGAGCCGACACGCTGATCACGTGTCATTCACACTCAAAGGCCGGCTGATGAGTCCTAGCTTATTTAAGGAGTGTTTCGCGGAAGTTCATTTTTGCGGCTGTCAGGTAGCCGGAGATAAAACTTCAGTCAAGTCAAGATGGATGGTGTCTGTTTTTAACCTATTGACGTCTCAATTTATAAGTATTATGCGCACCAACAAAAAGCTTTTAAAGAAGCTATAAGAAAACTATTTTTGTGCGTGGAAAGCAGGTGAGTATATTAATTGATATTGGTTTATTTCCTCTTGATTGATTGATTGATTGATATTGGATTATTTCTTCTTAACTAATTTGTAACTTTTTCCAACTCATTATTTGTCACATATGAGTCTCAATAGAAGTTTATTAAAAATTTCGAAAAAGTTAATTCGGTACATACAATTTGGTACATAGACGTTTAACGAAGAAAGAAAAAAAAAAAAACTGTTCATCAAAAACTTTCAATATCAATGAATTTCTTATATTTCTAAATGTTTCTTGTGTAAAAGTCTATAAGAAGTAACATTTGTTACAAGTTTTTTTTTTTTTTCATAGATTAAAATGCCGACAAAACGATTAAGTGAAAAGGAAAAGCTAAAAAGGAAGAGGGAAGCCGAAAAGAAACGTCGGTTGGTAATCAGGAATGATCCTATTAAGTAAGAAGAGTTCAAGAGGAGAGAACGAGAAAGAGGAAGGAAGAAGGAAAAATAAAAGGCATATTGGCATTATCCGAAAGAGAGCAAGGAATAAAGAGAAAAAGGTGGCGACTATCATCAAGAGAACATTACGAAAGGAAAAAGTCCGCACAAGTTGCTGAAAAATTGCTACTTACCTGTCAACATCAAATATAAAATGAATGAATATTACATGGAACTATTCCGAAACTGGACATGTGAAAGGTGGTCCCGATGGGGTCGGGGCCACTCTTGAAAGAACAGCAGAATGCCTTATTGCTCAAGGATATGATGTAGACATTAATTGAACAAATGAGAAAACATTGCAGAGATGTCAAGATATACACTGTTCCAAAGGAAGAAATTTCATTTGTCGAACAGCAGCTTCCTCTTACCACGAAACGTTTTGTGGGAACATCAAAAGTACATCAAGTAACATTGTGTAGCACAACACCACAAGTAATTAATTTCCGCTCTCTTTCGTGTTTCACGTGTCTAGCAGGAGGTATCTGCATTCATTTCCATCTCGGGCAACTTAACTACTATTCTCCACCATCAGTGGCAACAATTTCTTCAGATGTAAACATTTCTTGTGAAGTTGGTTTAACAGATGACAATCCGCCAAAAACTGAAGACTGAGTTGCAGTTTTATATACTTTGATGAGTGGTACCCCCGTAAAATTCAAATTATTTTTTAACTTATAAAAGCATTCTAAAAACTCTCGCTTCTATTATTATTTGGCCAAAACTTCTGATTACAACGACTTACTTAATCTTATCGTATGATCAGCTAGTTGTTTTCTTTTGAGGGATTGTTGAAGAGTATGAGGGCAATGTACGGACAGTCAATTTTATGACGCGGATCGGGAGGAATTTCTCCTGGCCCACTAAACCTGACGTTCAAAAAGCGTTGGCAGTTGACATTCTGTGTATACTAGAACAGTTCTTCCCTGTTTCCTCAAGACATTTCCTACATTGGAGTGGAAAATGTGGGCTACTTAACAAAGAACACCGAATTATCCACAGAAAACTGAGAAATGATGAGTGCCTTACACTGTTATTTAGTGTTCATTATACAGGGTGTTTCAAAATAACACCGACGTTTGGGAGGTGATTCCTAACACCAAGATAAGACAAAAAGTATAGACCAATCTGGGTGCACAGATGCTTTCTTTCGGAGTTATAGCCTGCCGAAAACATGAAAAAATGAACTTTAAAGGTCCATAGCTCTAAAGCTATGGGACCTACCGTAGTCGGGTCAAGACCACTTAGGAACTAGTACGTGCGCTATCCAAATATCCATGTTTCAGAATCCTGCGGTACTTCCACAACAACTTTTATAGCAGTAGTTGGTGAGTGCTTCAGATTATATGCCCGTAGCCAAACTCCCTCTATAAAAATTGCTTCGTGAGTACCTCAGGATTCTGAAACATGTTTTTGAATAGCGCACATATTAGTTCCTAAGTGAAGTCGTGACCCGACTACGGCAGGTCTCATAGTTTTGGAACTATGGACCTTTAAAGTTCATTTCTTTTTCATGTTTTCGGCAGCCTATAACACCGAAAGGAAGCATTTGTACACCCAAGTTGTCTATACTTTTCGTCTTATTTTGGTGTCAGGAATCAGCTCTCAAATGATGTCTGTATTGTTTTGAAACACCTTGTATATATACCAAATATACAAATACACTTACCAAATGTTGAAAAAGTATTGCACTTTTGACTTGTTGACTTGATCACACAGAGAAGAGACGGTTTACATAAGTTCAGAAAACAAATGAAGTAGACAATAGACAGGTTTAGTGACTACTTCATTTGTTTCGTAAGTTTATGTGAAACGTCTGTCCTCTCCATATAATAGTCAACATATTGAAAACGCAATAATTTTTCAATATTTGATAAGTGTATGTGTATTTCTTTTTTTCTTATTGTACGTCACATATTCATATATATAATACATATACTCAATTTTGAAACCTTCATTAGATATATTTTCGTATGTTTGCAGTATTTTCTGGAGTATTTTTGTATAACAAATTACGTGTCATCTAGTGTGTTAGAATTTTATTCAACATAAGGAGAATAATTCTAACTTACAAAAATTATTGGAAAATTATTTAAATTTTTATGTAAATTATAAGCTTAATCACTTATAAACCAAAACTTATCACCCAGATGTATCACGTTTCTTAACTCCACAGCAATTTTCAATCCCGTGTTAACTAATCTCAACTCCGTGGGTGCTGAAAAGTTTATTATTTTTTTATTTACTACACCAATAACGAATCAGCTCTGCTGAACACCTAATTAACATGTACTCAGTGGTAGTAAATGCATCTGATATTTTTTTCGAAATAGGCTACCATCAACGGAACAAAAATTTTCCAAATGAAAATTTCCCTTTTTCGTGGAATCACCCATATATACCCCCCTATATATATATATATATATATATATATATATATATATATATATATATATATATATATATATATATATATATATATATAATTATGCCACTGTTGATATATGTACAACAACAGTGTAAAAACTACATAAAATAATGACGTAAACCTTGTGGCCATTGCGAAGAATGTTCGAACAGTGCTTATGAAATACCGAAGGAAAAAACAATACAGTTGGAAGGTGCATTATTTAGGTTATTAGTAATTAATATTACAGTGTGTTCCATACATTATATTAGTAATGTTGACTATCGTTTATGTCAATCATAGCGTTGCAGTTAACCGTACATACGTCGCTAGAGTTTCTCCCCGAATAGAGCTTTCTTAGTTTTAGCTGTTTCTCTACCAACACCTGAATCTCATTCATTAACCAGTACCGGCTTGTCCAGTACGTAGGTGGGTAACCACTGGGAAAACCAAATATCATCGTCAGTATGGCGTTCACCCAGCGTCATGGACTTGAAAGACAGTGGAATTGGACTATGGTAAAAAAAAAAAGTAAATAAATAAATAAATAAATAATAATACAATACTAGCAACAACAATGAAACATGTGATGTGCTAACCACATATCTTCACAACTATATCATCTGCTTGTGAACATATGCTTTTTAGTCTCGTGCCACGAAATTTAGTTGTATTTATTTTTCTGTGATCTAGGTCACGATGAATTAATTATGTACTAAACGTTGGTCCATTCTCATTGCAGATGAGTAATCTTGATGGATGGGGGGTTTGGAGTTCTGTGTCTTTCAGACCAATGCTATATGAGACGTGGACCACGTGAGCGTCCCCTACAGGAATCAAACCTGGTCTCTCGCGCCGAAGACATGTAAAATAACCATATAGCTACGAGATCTCTTATTACAGATCTTGACAGTCGAATGATTACAAGAAGGTCATTAAATAATCCGTCCCAATGTCCTATTTGTAAAGACAATTTTCCATATTCTGACTTGTCATCAGATGCAAAATTTATTTACTGACAGCAACTCCTAATACAACTGATGAATGGATTGATACCTTCTACTCCTCTGAACTGACAGTCCTAACAGATAATGCTGAAAACCATCCATATCCACATATGTATGCCCTCTCATCATCCAGATTACACACCAGTAATTTGTAGTTCTTACTAAATATAAGGCCTAATTTTGTCAAGGTGTTTAGCCACGAGTACGTGTGTACTTTTCAGTAAGAAATTAAAAAAAAAAAAAAAAAAAAAAAAAAGTCAGAAAAGATTTAGACATGGGGTTTTTATACAATTTCAGAGATTACTTTAATAACAAAAGTATCCTGGAACTGAATGAATTCATGACATATTCAAATATTCATGTTACTTATGTTTTATATTAATTATTTATTTAAAGCTGTGGGCTATAATTGGTGTCGAACTCCCAGTATGTAATGACTCGTAATGTCCATCATTTGTATATGAATGAAAGAAGTAATAAGATGGCTAAAATCATGATTTTCGTTACGATTTTTTCTTAAAATAGTTATACGTTTTTATTATTAGTTTGACAATCGTAACTAAAACTGATGGTAGAAAAACATTTAGATACTGAGTATTTTGTTCTGCCTATAGTTTGCGAACACACAAACTGAATGTATGTTGTGAAAACACATTTATCCTTGTAGTTCTTTTTCTCTCCTTTGCGATATAGCACGAACGAGATAATCATCACAGACAAATATAACGCCAAATAAATTCTTAAGGCATTTCGATGCTGCTTTATTTCATCATAAAATCATATGCAAATCAATATTATTCTTCTAATACTTCGCATCATAAAATCTTGAGAATATATGTGCAATAAAACTTAGGAAGAAAGATTTTTTTTTTTTTATTTTGATTGCATCTGATAACACATTCTTTATGTTAAGCATAAAATTTCTTTCCTGTCAGTATGCAACAATTACAATGTCTGTCCACGTTCCTATATATATATATATATATATATATATATATATATATATATATATACCACAATAGTAGTTAATCATACGTTGAAGACTTTCTGTATCTATTATGACGTATTTGAAGAGAGTTGAGAAGTACGGACTACTCATAGTTAAAGAAGGAATCACTTTCGTTCGAGGCAAAATAATTCGATGTAATTAATTTTCCCTAATGTATTTTTAAAAAATCGCAAATTATTGTCTTTGATTAGAGAGAGAATGGGCGTATATTTTTTGTAAACACTAGTTTACAATTTATGTTTTATGAAGAGAAGCATGGGGACGCATTGAATAGTCAAAGATGTGCTGTATAAATAATGAATTTACTCACCTCCTTATATTCCTATGTCAATTTGTACATCAGTATTTCGATGCAACACACGGAGATTTATCCTCATGAACAAACTTATGTTTGAAATGTTGAAGTAAAAATTGACATAGGAATATAAGAAAGTAAGTTCATTATTATTATTACAGGGTGCCATGCGTCCCATTTTTAATTATGTGTTGTATATGTTAAGGGATATGATAAAAATAATTATTCAATTAATTCCCACTCCATCTTTGAGATCCAACCAGGATCATCGGCATGTATTGTACTTGAAATCTTTATGGAAAAGAATGAAATGAAATCTTTACGTCTCACGCTTATGCCGGCTAGGCTAAAGCTGACGGGAATGATGAGAAATGAATGAAATGGTGGAATGAAGAAAGTGGTAGGAAACAAGAGAACCCCGAAAAACCCACAAACACGGTATTTGTCCACCACAAAGCTCACTGGGCGGAGCTGGGATCGAACCAAGAACCCTGTACACCAGAGGTGAACGCTCTACCACTGAGCCACCGCGGCCCCGAAGGAATTATCGAATTTGCATTATCAACTAAGGATGTGAGAGGACGTCAGCTGCCGATTTGTGAACCTCCTCCTTATACGGATTTATCAGTCGCTTCATTTGTTTAGTTAATCCTCTTTTTTGGCTATAGCTAGCTGATCGTGACAGTATTTCATATAGAAGTTCGAGTACATTGGAATCGAAGCAAAATAATTTGTTTCATCCTGAAAGTAATCGGTTTTGCACTGTCTTCATTGTAGGTGACTGGGTTTGATTCTACGTAATCTTCGGACGTAAACAGACTAATAAGTTAAATAATCATTTACAAATGAAATAGTTTTAAATGATCACGATCAACCTTCTAATTTAATGAACGGAAAGTTACGAATAATAAAGTATAGTTTTCATGTCTCTCATTTTAAACCTTGTATTATATCCTAAATAATTGTTTTCTTATTACTAGATTAAGTGTGCTTGAATATAAAAGAGAAAACTCAAGTCGATTGTTTTTGCCATTGTAGACACAAGTAGTAAACCAAACTATTTGCATCCTAAAGATATTTAATGTAATATTTATAAATGTAAAGAGTGACATGAATACTTTTTGTTTCAAGATTATTTTGTTAATTTAAGAGAGATTTCCAACCTGAAGATCGCTTATTGCTATAGTTGTATTGTTCAACTTCAGCTCCTTACTTCATTGCAACAATTACCCGTACCGATATATTTGAGTATTTTTAAAGTCCACTGGTTTGAGTGTAGCACCCATTTCCAGCACCGAGACTATATGAGATGTGGAAACGCAGTTTGAGGTGAAATCAAAACTCCACTTTAAGAATAGTTCTAATCCTTAATTCCGGTATCGAATAAAGAAATCCAGTAATATCATATTGAAGAAATTCCGCCGCTTTTTCAAATCTCTTTGGTGATGGGGAAAAAAAGATTCATTTACTGTAAAGCTCATTAAAATCTAGTTTAAATAACCTTTTCTCCTAGCCCTAAATTATGGGTCATGTTTTGCAGTCGGCAGGTATGCACACCTATCCAATTTAAATGTGAAGTAAGTATTATTATAAAAAGGTATATACTTTACTGGTGTGCCATTGACATAGTATGGGTCGTCTATGGTAGAATGAAGGATACAAATACACCCATAATGCAGTTTAATCATTCTTTAGTACATTAAACAAATAAATATTATTTTATATGATTATTTATTTCACATTCACTTTTAATAAAAGTTTGACGAATAGAATTTTTTTTTTTTTTTTTTTCAGATCATGGTAATATTGGTGGATACTTGAGGATATGAATCAATTTATACGTAGCGGCAGTACCTAAAAGGGCAAATGAGAACATCGAAGTGGAGAATGCGACAGTTGCTTGTGGGACATAGGTCCAAAACACTTGATGCATGAAGTAGCGGTGCCCCAATATCCGTAAAACTGATGCATGTAAAAATGAAGTATTACATAAAAAGACAGACAATACAACTAACTACATATGTTCTAATAATGCTGAAAATAAGAAATTAATACAAGGTGAACTGCTCTGTGTTTGACGAGGCATTTGACAAAATACAATTTAGCAATGTCATTCCTAAGCAATTTGAAGAAAGTGCTCCATCTTGGAAGTAGTAACGATGGCAAAAAGAAAAAGGTCTTTAATAATATTAAAATGGATGTTAATCCAGAGGAATTCTGGGAAATGGTTGGCGAGCTAGGCGATGGAGCATTTGGAAAAGTATACAAGGTAAGTGTGTGTTATTATAACCAACATTATCTTCACTGACTTCCTAGCCAGAGGTTATCTGAGTGGTTTTTTTAACTGTTTTTAATGAGATTAAGACTGACGCTTGCTGCGACGGGGAAGAATTTACGACTGCGCATAAGTGTCCTCTCTACATCTGCACGATGAAAGTCTCTCGCGCTTCATTGATTTACGCGAAAAAAAAATGATTCGATACTTTTTGAACATACCTCGTATATATTTGAATTTATTTCTGTATGAGTGCCGTAGCCCTGTGTCGACGATAATGCTGTCAGTTTCTTTCACAATGTGATTTGCTTTTCAGTTTGCGCTTAGGTGATGATCTTTCCGTAAATAATCAATAGCGTATATAATTGAATTTCTGTAAATAGACAAGCAAGAATTTCTGTATAGTTGTTCCTACGAAAGAACTTAGAATGATAGAGGAGAATGTCCAATCTTGAATACATAGACTAATCAAATCCTAAAATTGCAGGTGTAATGGGAAAGAGCTTCTTTTTTGCAATCTTGTTCTTATCTAGCTGGAAATGAGGTAGTTGCTCATAACTGCAGATAAGATCCTAGACAGGTATCCTGAAATGATACTTTACTGGAAAGATTAGCTATATTTTGGATAACTGTGTCAATTGAGACTTTTCAAGTTGAAAATACATGTAATGCAAATAAGATATTTATCATGGCAAGTCACTGGACCATCAGGGAGGGGTCTTGTAAATAGATGTCTTAATATTAACAGTATTTAAATTGAAGACACAATTCTTAAGTTTACATAAGAATTTTGATTCTTTGAATAACATGTTTTGATTGATAACATAAGATATCTTACAAGATATTGGTGGAATTTGTTCCTTGGACATTATATATATAAAGTAATAGTATAAATAATATACGAAATCGGAAGATGATGAACAAGCTTTCAGTGAATACATATTTTTTAAAAATAGACGAATTAAAAAGAAATTTAAGAACTTAATACAGTTTTATTTTGATTTTTTTTATAGCTTACTCTTTGCACTAAAAACTTGAGTGGGGCAAAGACTAGAGTTATACTTCAGTGCATTTGAAAGAGATATGCAGTATTATAATTTGTGTTGCTTGAGTTGCATATAATAATAATAGAAGCAGCTCTATTCTCAGTATAAAGTTCAATATACAACCTTGTAATAACAATAATAATATTATAGAGTATAAAAAGCATAAGACACTTACCAACCAAAATTTCTGTGTGTTACTATTTGAGTCCTTCAACCACCGTAACTTTCTAATAAGGGGTTTCTTACATTAACCCCCTTTTCCCATATCTCTTCTATGCATTGATATTGATGGTTAGCTATACGAACCATTTAAAATACTTTCCATGCATCCCAATAGATGTTGTGAGCAGTAACTTTGATGATTAATTCTGGCTTATATTTAGAACAATATGACTGTTATATCGTTTTTCGGTACACATGTGTCGTTTTTCAGTATACGACCACTGACCCCTACAATTTAAACATTTGCACATATGTAACTAATTTGTAGTGTTTTTATAGTTTGTATTTTTTATAGGAATATTGTGTGTTGTGTTCTGCACGAATATTTTGCTCGTATTGTGTGCTGTAAGAGGCGATTGACGCTAAGTTGGTGGTTAGTAAAAGTGATCACTGCGTGTTCTGGAGCAGGGACTTTTACTGCGCGAACATGCCGCGCCAACTCCTTACTGACAAAGAAAAGGAATACTTTAGAGGGCATACCTCCTGAAATTGAAAATAATATAGGTGATTACTTAAGTAACTGATCTGAATCCTACATATAAAGTTAGGCAAGAAGAAATAATTGAAAATGATATGAGGATAATAACAGTGGACCCAGTATGTTTGTTGGTTTGTGACCCTAATGATTCTGCACAAGTGCCATTATCATGCAGCCAGGCACGTTACCTTTACACAACAGGCTTCATGAAGTAACAAGTGGTACAGACCCACCAATTCCAGATTTCCAGAGAGAATACGAAATTTAGCAGTGTATTTGAAATTTCGAGATTAGAGAAGAAAATACAAGCCTTCCGATCTTGACATCTGCTTTCAAGGAAATCCGGATCAACCTATGAATACTACATCACAGAGATGACCACAATGCAACATAAAGAAATGCCACACAGAACTGAGTGGGGTTAAAGCACATGCAAAGTTGCACTTTGATTGAAGAAGAAAAACTTCCTTGAGTACGATCATAAATGAAGCGTGTTCTGTGGACGATGGTTATCCGTATTAACCACCGGAAGTTGTTAATTTTTCACAAGGGTAAGAATTTTTGTCAACCCATGCGAAAAAAACAGGCACCTGAAAAACCTTTAAAATTGGGATACTGTTTTTACACCTGGAACAGGTATGTAAGGTACCCATGAACATTGCCTGTTCCTCGGCTGTTTTAGCAAAGATATTAAAAAATCGCATGTTATTGCCTGAACAAGGGACACACAAAGAACATGGAGTATAAAAGACATGTTTACCGCCTGTAAAAAGGGGCGAAGCCAGGGGTTGGGGACCCGACTTCAGCACCCCCACCCAAAATATTATTAATTTCACACTATTGTCCAAGTGACCATTGAGTGGCAGAGTAGCCAAAGTATCAGCAGCAATAAGCTTTGTATACATATTAATACTAAGTACCAGCAGCAATAAAGTCGAACTTAGTATTAATATGTATACTAAGTTCGACCTTATTGCTGTTGGTAATTAGGCAACTCTGGTACTCAACCGGTCAAATATTATATCATTGTGAATTCCATTAGTATAATTAATGTTCTTACATGTTAAACCAGTCGGCTTCAGTCCTCTTACCAACTAGTATTGTCTCAGTACAGAATCAAATTTCAAAAATCTTTAACTGCTAAATATTTTCAGATTTCATTCGTATCAAGAATATTGCAGGAGTGTCTTGCATACAAGCAGTCTTCCCTCCACCACCACCACACACTGTAATCTGCCTTTCCAAGTTGTAAATATAGGCAATTCAGTGCATATTTACAACTCCTCTCCATAGGAGATTGAGAAGATCTTTTCAAATGTCATACTTCAACTATTGTACCCATTTGCCAGGATCATGCCTTTACATGTTGTCAACACAGGCAATATACAATGCATGGCAAGAAATAATTACACCTGAAGAAATATCTGTATCTTACATGTACACATAACAGGTGATGAACTGGCAATGTACAGCCACCTCTGTAGACTGCTCAACAAAAAAAGAAAACAGGTATTTTTTTTAACGTAAAACTATATGAGCCAGCAATACTAAATGAAGTACAGTACTGTATTTTATATTATTGTGTGTGTTTATTGTTGTCGTGGAACACAGAGCGCGGGTGATAACGAAAGTAGCTTATTTGTAGGAAGATGGGTGGTTAGAGAGAGGACAGTTAAGAGTAAGTCCACTGTATTGTCCTTCTCACTAGTCTAGTGGCTACCGCATGTGTCTTTGGTGTTTTCGGCCCCGGGTTCAATTCCCAGTGGAAGAGCACAAAAAATTCTACATTCATTCAGTTTCATAACCATCCATCTCCTTTAGTCTAAAAGATATAACCAATGGGATGTTAAAATTACAAGTCTCATTTTATGATTTGGTTTCTGATACTTCGTTGATTATATTTGCTACCATGATATTGAATTTGTTAGTGAATATCATACGTGGGTTTTTTAATAATTATTTTTTTTTATTACAATATCATAATAATTATTAACTAATTTAAAAAGTTTTATGTCGTCTGTGTATTTTTAAATATTTGTCGTTACAGGTAGATCATTGGTAGAGAGAAGAAACTGGGGGATCCTTGAAATTTTCTCTTCTCTGTTTGGCTTTTTTGAGATTTCACATTGCCAATTTTTACGTTACAAGTTTTATTTCTTAAGTAACTTCCAAACCATTTAATATGTGTTAATGATAGCCCAATATTTAATAACTTACTCAGACGTAATTTGTGAATAATGGAGTCAAAGGCCTTTGGTACATGATGAAAATACAACTTCGTTAGATGTCATACCATACCATATTGACCTTTATTCGACTTTATGCTTTATCGACAATGACTATCGGATCCTCTTGCATCTGGTAGTCACAGCTTCCTACCCCCACATGTAAGGAACACTGCCTTAACTGACCAAATGATGTTCTTAACTTGGGTTTTTATATCAACCTAGTATAATCACTTCGAACTCCATTCAGCAGCTATGCCTGTAGTTATTAACAGTAATACGGGTTCCATTAACGAAAATTTAACCATATCACTAGAACAAATCGCGTAACTAATTGGTTCACTTTCCCGATCGATCTGGCGTCTTCCCCACTGGTCTAGTGGCTAGCCTATGTGTATTTGGTGCATGCGACCCGAAGTTTGGATTTCCAGTGGGAGAACGGTGGTTCAGATCCCATCTTGAGTGTAGGACTACGTCTCATATATCCTCGGTCCTGGAAAGGGACAGTACATTTTAACAAACCTGGTGTAGGAGACCAGAGTTTGATTCCTGGCAGGAACTTATGTGGTTCGAATCCACGTTAAGCTGTACGTTCATGTCTTATATAGCTTCACTGCTGGAAGGTATGCCAAACTGAAAATCAAATCAAATCAAACGTTAAGTAACCAATTCAGAATCTAGCGATCTACGGTGTGAGAGGTCATTGGGCTTTATGTGAAATCTGAAGAATTAGATCGATCTGCCCGCTTGTAAGAGTATGTACTAGAGACTCCTTGTCTTCTGTCTGTTTCTGCTAATCCTTGGTTGCATTGTAGCGAAATCAATTCACACTTCGCCACAATCACTGCCCTATACTATTAAACGTCACAGTCCCTACCATGAGAGCATTTGAGCTTGCTCACGCAGTGTTAAATATTGAACCATTTTCACTATATCTTTTGCTGTTGGAAAAGTGGTAAAAGTATGGTTAGATTTCCAAAATTTTCAAAATTATATTACATTTTGTCATTAAAATGGATTAATATTTACGAAAGTAATTGACAACTTTCAATGCACACTCACTTTCTGCCTATTCTTTTATTATATATTTTGTGGATTATTATGGAGTACATTATTAACATAGTGTTCTTTTATTAATTAAATTTGTATTTTATTTCTAGGCGCAGAGAAAAGGAGCTGACACATTTGCTGCTGCAAAAATGTGCGCTTTGGAAGGAGAAGATGACCTTTCGGATTTCATGATTGAAATAGACATATTATCTGAATGTAAACATCCAAATATTGTTGACTTACACGAAGCCTTCTTTTTCGAGGGGAGATTATGGGTATGATGAACTTCTTATATAATTTACCCTGTTCAAAGATTTTCAGTAGGTGGTTATATGGGGAGAGAGATACCTATTTTGTGTACAGTTTTAGAGTCCACAAAGTATCGAGAGTTCAGTTTTAGAGTCCAAGTTTTCAGTAATCGTAAAAAATATTTTTGTAGCGATACGTCAGCGTTAAAACTGAAGTTCCTTTTATGAAATTATGCTTGAGAATAACTTAATTCATCATAAGCGTTCTCTTAGTTTCATTTTAGAATAGGAGGGCTGCTGGAAAAATTTCTGAAATCAATATAAAAAAAGAAACATGTGAAATTCAGGAAAGTTCTTTGTTGATTTTCAAAATATTCATCCTTAAGATCAATCTTTTAAATGCGCTCAAAACTAATTTTGAAGGTTTTTTTTTTTCACTGAAGTTCTATCTCAGAAACGACTGTTGCGAATTCATCAAAAGCTACTTCAGGCGATACAAATCGTTCACTCTCATCTTATTTTTCATGTGGGAAAAAAAAAATTAGGTGAATAGGGATAATAATTCATTAATTCCACATTTTTGCTGGACCAAATTCAACATTTTGGTGTACTGAGTGGAAACCGTTGTCGTGGTGAAGAAGGATGCGACGATTTGTTTTACACAATGCTTTGCTGACCTGGCAAGCACATTGTTGTATACCAATCATCATTTATAGTCCGTCGATCTTCTAAAGATATGGCTGCCACATGTCCGGTATAACGAGTGATGCAGCAAAATCTGGACTGCCCGCAATTAAACATATCTGTAGCAGGTTGTTAACATGAATCAAAAAGGAAAGGACCAATAGAAAGGGTAACACAAGTTCTACGAAACGCACATTTATTCAGCTCTCAGCTACACCATTGCACCTAATCTGATCGATCCTCTTCTTAGTGCTCTTTACAAGGTGCTGTACATGTCCGGCGTCCTTTTGTCGCAGGCATAACTTGATGCGATTTATGAGCTGGCGAGTGTTTTCGGCTCTCCAGGCATTGGCATAGACTTGGGCTTTCAACAGAACCCAAAAGGCTTCAATACATTTGGCCTCCGGGAGGTTGGCAAAGTTGTCTTCTTTGGCGACGAAATGGATGTCTTCTTGTTTCAAGTGCTCCACCACCACTTAAGCGTAATAGACACTAGCTTTGTCCGGCCAGAACACCTAGTTGTCGTAGTGTGCCCTAATGTATGAAATCATTCGTTTCTTAACAATGCATTCCTCCAGGTAAACCCTGCTATTGATGAATCCTTGCTCAGCGGCTCTTACCATCCGTGTGGTCCGATTGCAAGTCAGACCAGAACCTTCTTCGCAAACTTAATTTTGGGATATAATTTCACCCTAGGTGGCGTATCTTCTTTGTTTCAGTTGTAAAAGGTATTGTTGGCATTAATGGTGGAGTGGGATAGCATGAAAGAGAATTCGCCATCAAGAATCCAGGAAGCTTTGAAAACTTTCGATACAGCTGAGCACACAATCTCTCCTCCGAATTCTGCCTGTCAGTCCGTTGTGGGAAACGTTTCTTCTTATAAGACTTGACATTCACCTTCTGTAGCTGTCGACAGAGCGTGCTTTGATATTGAGCCGCTTAGCTGTTTTTCGCTGCGAAATTCCGTCCTTGTGATCGAACAAACGCTTGAGGGTGGTCAATTTTCTTCCAGTGATTTTTGCATTGGATCAACTTGAACCAGGTCGACGAGATCCTGGTGTGTTGTAAAAATATTTCAAAATACCATAGATAATACATCTGGGCACTCCTCCAGCCATAAAGTGTCGTATAGTGGAGCATTTTGCGGACTAGATGTTGGCGGAGTAGAACTTGTACACTCGGGAACTAGGGTGTCTTCGCTTGAGGCCATTGTTCTAGTTATTGGTTCCCTTTGAAGACACAAACAAAAACTTACCAATACTAGTGAAAAGCTCTCCATATTACAAATACTAATTTTCTCCCTAATACTTAGCAATAAATGTCACAGAGCGCAATGCATAGTCCAGATTTTGCTGCATAACCTGTTACTCAAAGAAACAAGCAATTATCACCTGACAACATGCCACACACACAGCCTTGTGGTCGTCCATCAGCATTCGTGGCTCTCACCTGGAGGATATTTTTCGCATGTTAAGGTCTTTATTCAGGATTGTGTGCACAGATCCCACGGAAATGTCAAATTTGGAGACGTGTGTTCCACACTCATTTGGCGATCCTCCAAAACAACTTTTTCCGCTCGTTCGATCATGTCGTCAGACCGGCTTGTGTGAGACCGAAATTGTTTTGGTTAGTTGTCACACGATTCTGTGCCTTCTTTGAACTGTTGCACCTACAAACGCACATTAGACACATCCATGACACCATCGTCACATGGCTTACTCAACTGGTGATGAATTTCAAGCCGTGTTACGCCACGCAAATGGAGAAAACGACGAATATCAAAACACTTCTCACTCTCACCACTGTTTTTTGCCGTACGGTGTTGCCATCTCTTGTCACCATTGACAACGAGTGCTTGTGTATTTTAAAACAAACGGCACGTTTGTATTACTAGTTCTGAGAAAAAATAGAGGTGTTATAACTTGAATGGACCTCGTATTGTGGTGTAGCACGTATGAAGACCCCTGCTTTGAAGGGAAACAACGGGCAATGCAAACGCTAATGGTCTTCTTTAGTGAACAAAACTGATTTGCTTCATTAAGGAGAGATCGGAATCGTCCACAGGGGAGCCTGGAGGAAAGTTTCTTTAATATTTCGGATAAAACAAAATAAGTATATTTACGTTGCCGTTCGTATGGTTGACCTTACAAAATGGCTGTCTGACAAAGTATCCAATTTAAGATTTGGAGGATCATATCGGTAGGAATTCTTTCAGCGTAGGAATAGTAATTATTGACATTGTGCAGCCTGATCTAAAGTTGAAATTTGTGCGTGTTTGTGTTCTCCGAACCTGTTGAAAATTTTGTATTCTTACGAGTAAAATTAGTAGTTATGCCGCGTTAATTTCCGAACGGCACTATGCACATTTGAATTCATCGTTATAAATTTGCACGTCTTCTAATCTTGAATATCACTGAAAGTTAGAGTAACTTTATTTGGCAAAATATTGAGTAATATTGAATATGTTTCTTAAATTGGGTTAACATAGGAAAACATTTGGGGAAGATATTTATTCTCATTTCCCAATAACCCTTGTTTAATTTAATATTCGAGACTACCGCAATTCGTTTGCCTCTCTGTTTGTAATTATTAATTTAATATTGATTCGTTATATATTTCTAAAATTGTACGGAAAATTTATAAACTACTTTTACCGAATAGTTAAGAAGGTGTAACCTCACAGACTTACCTATGCTAAGTAGTTAGGAAATACATATGTTTTTGAATTGTTGATTTAAGGTATGCTCATACTATATAACAACCCCAACTATGTGAGATTAAGGAATTTTGAAAAATAATAGCAAAGCAAAGAATCATGCTTGCTATGACTGGTAGAAGGGGATTTGTAATATCCCTATTTCGCTTAGAACAAGTATATTTTACCATATGTCATATGTTTTCTATTGTATTATTATGCTGTATGTGTGTTTCATTATTCATTTCCATATAGAATCATTTTCCTTCATATACAGGGTGGCCCATTTTAATCTTTCCACAGATATATCTCGAAAACTGTTGAGCATAAATGATCTGAACAAAAACTCAAATAGGAAATACCATGGGGCAAATCGAATGGTGACGTCGCGGTGCCCCCTAGGGCTGCTCTTCAAGGGGGCCCGGGGCCCAACTTTAAAATTTTAAACTGAAACATGGCTAATGACACCTCGTTCGATAGATCTTTAAAAACTAAAAAGCGATATGGCAAAAGATCTTTTATATCGGTCACCGTATTCAAAATGGCCGCCAAGATATGTTACCTGTATCAGATAAACGTCCAGTAGCACTAATATAAAAACGGTTGAGCATAAATGAACCAAACAAAAACTCAAATAGGAAAGCCATGGGACAAATCGAATGATGTTGTCGCGGTGCCCCCCAGGGCCGCCCTTCATGGGGGCTCAGGCCCAACTTAAAAATTTTAAACGAAAATATGAGTCAAGTGATACCTCGTTCGATAGATCTTGATACACTAAACAGTGTTGTGACATAAGATTGTTCATATAGGTCACTGATTTCAAAATGGCCGCCAAGACATGGTGCCTGTATCAGATAAAACGTCTAGTGCCACTAATATGAAAACGGTTGAAGATAATAACGGATGAACAGAATAAAACTCCTATAGAAAATTACAGAGTATTTATCATTCCAGGGCTCGAAAATGTTGCAACAAAGGGGAAGATGATTAGAGTAAAAGTGCTATAATGCAAAGGAGGAAATCTAGTTCCTAGAAAATCATCATTCCAACGTCCTCCGTAAGTGGGTGAAGCGGGACGGGAAGGAACGGTGAAATTGAAAATGAGAACCTTAGTTTTTTCAAATTGTATGTACACAAAAATTATCTGAAATGTGTTTTTATAAGAGATAGATGTCTTTAATGAAAAAAAGTAGATAAAATTCTTGTTAAATGGTACCTTCCATTTTGATTACAGACAATGATTTGTGCAAAAATGAAACAACTGCAATGCGAAACCAATTTGTCGAACAACGCAATTTTAGAACAATGTGTACAAACGTTGGTTTTGCTCAAAAGCCGTCTGTACAATATTGGTTCATTACAGTACCAGTCACTTGTACACCCAAGTGTTTCGGACAAACCATGCCTATTGCAAATAAAAGTGGGGTTCTCATTTGAGATTTTACCATTCATTCCCCACTTATGGAGGGAGATCGGAAAGATAATTTTCTAAGAATTAGATTTCCTCTTTAGCATTATGTCACTTATACTTTAATCTTTTTCTCCGTTGGATTATTCTCGAGGCGTGGAATGATAAATTTCCTACACTCTGTGATTTCCTATACGAGTTTTATCCTGTTCATTTATCTCCAACTGTTTTCATATTAATGGTACTGGACGTTTTATCTGATACAGGCACCATGTCTTGGCGGCCATTTTGAATACGGTGACCGATATGAAAAATCTTTTGACACAGCACTTTTTAGTTTTTAAAGATCTATCGAACGAGATATCACTTGACCTATGTTTTTTCCATTGAATTTTGAAGTTGGGCCCTGGGCCCCCATGAAATGCAGCCCTGGGGGTCATCGACATCATTCGACGTGCTTTATGTCATTTTTCTGTTTCACTGTTTGTTCTGTTCATTTATCTCCAACCGCTTTTATATTAGTGGTACTAGACGCTTAATCTGATAGGCATCATGTCTTAGCGGCCATTGTGAATATGGCAAACAATATGAAAAATCTTTTGTCACAACTCTGTTTAGTGTTTGAAGATCTATCGAACGTGGTATCACTTTACCCACGTTTCCATTTAAAATTTCAAATTGGGGCCCCGGGCCCCCTTGAAGAGCGGCCCTGGGGGCACCGCGACATCACCATTGCCCCATGGTATTTCCTATTTGAGTTTTTGTTCAGTTTATTTATGTTCAACCGTTTTCGAGATATTTCCGTGGAAAGATTAAAATGGGCTACCCTGTATATAATAATAATAATATTATTATTATTATTATTATTATTATTATTATTATTATTATTATTATTATTATTATTATTATTATTATTATTATTATTATTATTATTATGTGAGTGAAATGAAATAATATAGATTTATATGTTTCCCCTGTGTGAGATCTTAAGCTGACAAGGAAACGACATGAACCTGTCAACGGAACTTCCTAATCAAACCTAGCCCATTCGATAAACATAACAAAGATATGTTCATGCACAAAAAATTAGGTCCCATGGACAACGGAATAAGTCCCTGAGACCCACTGACCCTGTTAGTATAAAGAAAATCGTAGACTCGCAGTGAAATAGCTGTTGCATCAACACTGTTCATTGGAAAGTCATGGTTTATAGTTCATTCTCTTCAGCATGAAACAAACTTGCCAGAGGTGCTATGGATTGGGGCTGTTAACGTACATGAATAGGGAAATCGTGTATTGGCATACAAGCTTTTTCCCCATATCTATTCCGTCTATCAATACAAAACTTGATATACTTATTTGTTATCCCCTATACTGTTTTTTGAGATATATTTGGATTGTGTGCTTTTACCCGAGGCCACTCCAGAGGGATCCAAAGTTGATGGGAGGGATTTCTGGAGGGAATTTTCCCGACATTCTCCCAGTTTTCCCTGTTCAAGTACGTTATGGACCCTAATACATAGCACCTCTGGAAAGTTTGTTCCATGCTGAAGAGAATGAACTATAAAACATGATTTTCCAATAAACAGTGTTGATGCAATAGCTATTTCACTGCGAGTCTACGATTTTCTTTATACTTTATAGGGTCAGTGGGCCCCAGGGACTTACTCCGTTGTCCATGGCATCTAATTTTTTGTGCTTGAACATATCTTTGTTATGTTTATCGAATGGACTAGGTTTGATTAGGAAGTCCCATTGACAGGTTCATGTCCTTTCCTTGTGACTTTGACTAGTTATGGGTAGGTACAAGAGTCTTTCGCAATGTGAAATTAAACTTTTCGTATTTGAAATTAAAAATTTCGTATTTTGTCGCATTTTGAGATATAAAATTTCTTATTTTGTCGCTAAGTAAATGATTATATTAGTAGAAATGCTTTTGATTATTATTTCATTACTACTTTATTTTAAATAAACAAATATTTTGACGAGAATTACAATATTAAAAAAATAATGGTAGTTATGAGCTTCAGAAGTTGGATTACTATCCAACACAAGAACGTAGAATATTAATATTCTACCCCTCTTTCTTTCTCGAAATTATGCCGTGCCAAATTAATTTTTTTTTTTCGATTTTTTTGGCCTATAAAGAATAGGAAACCACACACTTTCAATGAGAATCAAACTCGGGAAACCAAAGTCAAACTTTCTAACTACTTCGCCGCAATACAATGTTTTACATGAATGAAACCTTACCCAAATTGTCACCATTTTGAAGTTGTATTACAATAATTTGTATAAAAGAATTTGTGTAAATCAGTCTTAAACCACACTAATTAGTTTATTCATGTCCGTATGTGACTGCTTACTTGCTCGAGTATATTTTGCTCACATTAATGGTACAGCTACACTTTTCATGTCTTGCTTTGCTACTTTTACAATTATAAACTAAACATAATATTTTTTATTTATTTATAGATGCTCATAGAGTACTGTGACGGTGGGGCACTTGATTCAATTATGGTAGAATTAGAAAAGCCTTTAACAGAAGCTCAAATAGCGTATGTTTGTCAACAGATGTGTAAAGGACTAGATTTTTTACACAAAAGCAAAGTGATTCATCGGGACCTGAAAGCTGGAAACGTTCTTCTAACTATGGACTGTGGAGTTAAACTAGGTATGCATGTTCTTGTGTATGATAATACTTGTATTACAGTGATTTCTGTTGTCCGTTTTTCATTATTAATGACCTTTAGCATTTATCTAAATTGAAACGTTGAACATGAAATATTGCGTATTCGTCAACAAGAACATATTTTCTTCAAACTAGAAGTAATTTCCATTACGTAGCATTCATCTGTCTGTTTTAATATTTTTTGTGCGACTTTTTTGATTAAATTAAAAAGGAAAGACTAGAAATATAAGTTATATACGTGCATTATACATAAAATATTACATGCATTATTTATGCCAACGCCCTAGCTGTACTGGAATACCGCTTTTCGTGAAATCAAAGAGAGTCAAGCAGTGCTGGGTTATACAATGAAAGATGGTTGATAGTTCGTACTCATCAAATGGTGTTCGCATTGCGGCGTCCAGCTAGCGTCGTGAGGATAAGAGGGGAACTCCGGAGAATATAGGAAACCAAAAGTAACGGCAAGGGAGCCGATGTGCTGATCACACACATATTCCAAAAACATAAGTACAGCAAGCCGGCAGGTAGGCCATGGCCCCTAAGGGTTGTTAACGCGTGATTTTTTTATATATATATATACCTGTCACCGACTCGCTTCAATTTCATTCTTGTCTTCTTTTATCATTCTGCTACAGCCCATTTACTTGACGTTCTGGACAGGTCACAAAACCAACGGGATAGGGTGGCCAATTTGTCTCCCCTCTTTTTGAAAAAGTATGAAAAACGAGAAATTAAAGAACTAATAAAATGTAGAGAAGCTCTCGTAATTTTTTTTAAACTTAAAAAATTTATCATGTCTATTTTAATATAGCATAACATCTTTCTAGATGGCAAAAAGGTGAGAGACTGCGCTTTTTGTGAATTGCTAAAATTTGCCCTGAAACTTCTCTGCATATCTCAATACATTTTCTACCTTTCCCTGTAGTGTAGCGCTAACCATGAAAATCATGTAGTACATAGATATCAACTACCATATTGTACACAAATGTAAATGGAACTAATAGAAACTTTATACTCTGTTAAATATTTGTAATGAAACTGCAGTTTTCAGTCGACTGTGTATTGTTCGTAATAGGATTTTATGAACACCAAGTCATTCTGATAATTAATTATTTTGTTGCGTATAGAATCCGCCTAGCTTGTAGGTGTGTCCTATGACATGAAATTAAGATTTAACTTTGTTTTTCATTATATTGATATAGTTATTTTATTAAATTTACTCAAATACCAACCATTTGTTGTTTATTACCCATTTTCTCATTTTCACAGCTGACTTCGGTGTATCTGCGAAGAATAAATACACCTTGCAGAAGCATGACACTTTTATTGGAACTCCGTATTGGATGGCCCCAGAGGTTGTGCTATGTGAAACTTTTAGAGATAATCCTTATGACTTCAAGGTAAGTGTGTAATTTTTCTTAGACATTTATGGTATAGTTTATTAGACTTCTAAATTATGCTATGCTTAAGTGTCAGAAGTATTTCAGAACAGCTATGTCCGTCCATCCGTCTGTCGACAGTATTAGTGGAGAAACTGCAAGATATATCAAGAAGCAATTTTTTGCAATCGATTTAGCGTCCCAAGAATAGGTTTCATGCCTTCTGCTAACCTTCTATTCAATCCGGAAGTGGTTCAAATTAACCATTTTTGGTTTCAGTGTTTATCGTAATAGAACATAAATGATAACATAGCTTGAAGTGTATTTTGCAAACGATTCAACGTCTCAAGATAACATATCATGACTTTCCGCAACACTCGGCGAAAACTGGGAATGTTCAGATTTACTATTTCGGTTTCGATACTGATTTCTATAGAGCAAAATCTGTAAAACATATCAAATACCACTATAACCCACAACCATCTAACCGGTAGTAGTTAATATGTACTGTTACTTCCGGTTTCAGTACTTACTCTCATAATAAGGTATATCGAAAAGCAATGTTTTTTATTACATATTCAGCGTCCTTAGAGTTAGTTTTCTGCTTACTTTTATTTAACTGTTCAAACCGAAAATGAACGATTTCTGGTTACAACGCTAATCGCATAATATATGTAAGTTTTTTGGTATAAATTCAGTACCGCAAGAATATGTTTCACCTCTGGTTTTATTCCTCTATTCCAATTGAAAGGGGTAGACTTCAGTTAGTACTTCCGGTTTTAACTTTAATGTTCATAGAGATAGCAAGGCAAGATCAGTAAGAGATAGCGAGTAATGCCTTTTCGATATGGATTCAGCGTCCGAGGAACATGTTTTATCTATGGTCTTAATACTCTGTTCAAGTAATTATAGATGTACTACTTCAAGTTTAAGTATTGAATTTGCATAGTTTGGAAGTCTACTGTAGTTTCTACTATGTGAAATGAAACTCACTTAATATCTATATTCACGTGTGTGTCTATGTGAACTCCCTATGATTTTAAACTAGTATATCCGTTTTGTTTACAAGATACATAGCATCCATGTATATTTAGAGTAATATTCTGAAGTCTGTTTTTACTATAATACGAGAGTCATGCCGAAAATTTTTAGATACTCTTTGAAAAATCAATTTATTTACATGAAACCTTTTACAATTTTTCAAAATAGTCCCCACAGGCAATAATACACTTTTGCATGCTTAAAAAACACGAGTCAAATATTTTTAAAATTTCATTATTTGGAAAATCAGAAATTTCATTATTATGCGGTGCGAGAACCTCTTCATTTGTTTGAAAGTCGCGTCGTCGAAGTTTTTTCTTGAGTTTTGGAAAAAAGGCAAAGTCACACCGGGCTAAACTGTTGCGCAGTAGAATACGGTCTCCACTTTCCTATACAAACACCAAAGCTTTCGCTGCTGTGTGTGGCCGTCCATTGATGAAGAAGTAAGACAGTAGATACTTTTGGTGGGCAATCTCCAAGCTTCATAGATACTCGGAAAGCAATGAGTAACGCACCATTCTGCTGTAACTGTACGTCGATCATCTAACTGTATAGTTGTTGCATAGCTGGTCTTAAAGAAAAGAAAAATCCACCATAACTTTACACACGCTCCGTGATCGTTTAACTTTTCGAAGGTGGAGCTTAATTTTGAAAACACCATACTGTTGACTGCTGTTTCGTTTTGGGGTAATACTTGTAAAACCACCTGTGACTATATTATAAGCGTTTTTACTTTGCCCCTGCAAGAATCTTTTAAGCATATAGCGGCACCACTTTACGCCATCATCTTTTTGCTTAGGGACCCAGCGACTACAGCGCTTGGAAAGGCCAAGATAGTCTTTTATAATGGACTGTGGTGCAGTTGATCCTATCTTGAAGGTTGACTGAATTTCCTCATATGTGATATGGCGAACCTCGTTCACAAGATTTCTTACCGCTATGAAATTTTTATTCGTTACTCCGGCTCTAGGGTGCCCAGAGCGAGGATCATCTGTCAGGCTTTGTGGCCGCTTTTAAATTCCACAAACCAGTTAAAAACGGTTGCCCGTGAAGGGACAGTTCCCGAAACAATTTTCTATACGATCATGGCACTGCCATTGCGTTAAATCGTACTTAAAATCGTAAAAGATCATTGCTTGAAAATCATGTTGCTCGAGATCCATTATTAGCGATTGACTGACTTGAGCTAAGCTAACCTATACTTCCATCCCTTTAATTTTCAAACAAACCAACGTGTAGCCTTGCAGTTGTATCTTTCATCACTAGAGAGCTTTTACGTTTCAATACGGAATGCAATTTGAATTTTAGTACCTAAAATCTTTCGGCATACCCCTCGTAAATAATATTTTTGAGAAGTCACTGACAGAAGTGTGTTTTGTGAATCAAGTTTAAATAGAGGTAAATAGTAATTTATAGATTAAGAGCGTATTAAAAAAGCGAGAGCTTCCTGTAGAAATAGAGTAATTACTTAATTTCTATTTCAGGTTGATGTATGGTCTCTAGGTATTACTCTGATTGAATTTGCTCAGATGGAGCCTCCGAATCATGAGATGTCTCCAATGCGAGTCCTGCTAAAGATTCAAAAGTCTGATCCTCCGAAACTTGACCAGCCGTCCAAATGGTCGAAGGAATTCAATGAATTTATAGCCAGATGCCTTATTAAAGATCCTAGTCAGAGACCCACAGCAGAAGAGCTTACCAAGGTAAACTTTTAGTTATTTTATTCATTCATTTGAATATTATTCGTTTACTTAATACAATAATACAAAGAAGCATGCCCATTTGAAAGGGTATGAAATTTCTAGTTTTTCTTCCCATAATTATGCCCTTTAGGCTAAAGGGGATGGGTGATAATGAAAGTTAAGGATTATGAAGTAAGTGGTGTAATGAGAATGTGGGAGGGAACGAGAGAACACCGAGAAGATCCACAGACATGGTGTTTTCTACTACAAGCTCGCGTGGCTGGGAATCAAATTAGGGACCACTAGTACCAGCTGTTCCTCAACTTACTTCCGAATAACAGTTTTCGGGTACATTGAAATTTTTAAGTAGTATTTCAATTGTTTATTTTTTTCTGTTAAATTTACCTAACCGTATTAGCTAAAGTCGCAGTGGTAGGGCGTCTAGCATAGACAAGCACCTCTTGGTGGCTCATGAAACGCAGATGGCCATTTGGTTACCACTATTAATTAGGTTAATTAATTTTTAAATAAGTGCTAATACTCTAGCTGCATTGGAATACCACTTCCGTGATATTAGTGAAATCAAGCAGTTTTGGGAGATCTGTCAAGAAAAACTGGGTTACCATATATGTTCGCTAGTTCGCACTGACACTGTGGCATTCATATATATCGTGAGGACAGTTAGGGAGCTACTTACAAAAAGAAACTAATTAACTCGGATCTAGAAAGCCAGCATTAATGGCAAAGGAGAGGCAATGTGCTGAGCACGTAACTCCCCAAAGACTTAGATATGACAATGAGTGATGATTTCAGAAGAATTTTTCCAGCGCGACTTTTAATAAACGAGGATGGAGGCTGAAAGTAGTATTGCTAAAATAGTGATAAGCCAGGTTGAGGACGATGGGAGAAATGCCCCGGGAAGGGGACTTTCTTCCTGGTTCTCCATCTCTGAAATCTTCACTGGCTTTTTACCCGGCTCTTTGATCTTCGTCCTCTACGGGCTGCTGTGCCAGGAGTTTAGTTTCAGTTCTAATTTTAAACAGTAGCAAAATGGGAAAACATTTTCTATCAACCAACTGAGCGAAGTAAAGAGACCAAAAATAAATCTGATGTCAAAACTTACTTTCGTTTTCTTCTCGATCGTATGTTCTTGGTACCTGCTTGATCGAATTCGTGAGTGAGTCTGTAACTTACCATACCAAATACACGCATGATCAGCTTCACAAACGAATTTCGGGGAACTTCATATACGAGGTTTGATGAATAAGTATTCTATAGAATATATTCATTATATTGTAAAGCCTCTCCCTCGTATGCAGTGTCATTAGCGTCCGCTTTTACATAGGTATACTTGTCGTTTGCGTGTGTGGAGTACAAATTGGTGCGTTGTAGTGTTTTGAAATTTGAAGTTTATATATCATGAAGTGAATGAATGAATGTGTTATACTATTTTGTAATTTGGAATGTGTGTGTTTATACACACACACACACACACACACATATATATATATATATATATATATATATATATATATATATATATATATATATATATGCTAAAAAATGAAACCACAGCTTCTTCTTGGCACCAAAACAAGAAAAAAAGGTTATATGATCTATAGTCCGGAAGTGGACAGGGACGGAACTAGACAGCTTCGAATGTGGGGGGGGAGGAACTTGACACCTGCCAGCGGATAATGATAGGCGCTAGGAAGGGGTTCATAAATACATAAAGATAATCTTGATTGGCATATTAAACTCATGTTACATAACTGCATTAGAGATTCTCCATACGTCATTTAGGAATTCAGCGAATGTCTGTACGGCAGGAGTATTGAAACGGTACAGTAAAGATGGAAACCCTGCAGAAAAGTAATTATTCGTGGCACGATTGCACGCACATGTACAATGGAAATAAAAGTAAATCACTTTGATGCATAATATCAGGGGGGCAATGTAAAGTGGTATACCAGATAGAAACTTACAGATAGAGGGTGGGAATTAAAACAAGTATAAGTAGTCATGTAATGTAATGAAATAACAGGCAGAATACACAACGACGTACTTTATTTGTAACGTAGTGTCTTACACAGAGTAGCACTGCAAACTACTAGGTCATATGTGCAAACAATAAATGCATCTACAGAAAAATGTTCAAAGTGCTAGCTTCCCACGTCTATGCAACGTGCTAATCGTGAGTTTCGAATGCATTCCATCACTTCCAGTGTGTTTCGTAACTGAAATGAAATGAAATGAAATTTTGAGTTTTACGTCCCACGGTTATGCCGGTTAGGCTAAAGGAGACGGTGATAATGAGTAATGAATGAAATGGTGGAATGAAGAAAGTGGGAGGAAACGGGAGAACCCCGAGAAAACCCACGCACACGTTGTTTGTCCACCACAAAGTTCACTTGGCGGGAGCAGGGTTTGAACCCGAGACCCCTAGCACCAGAGGTGAACGCTCTACCACTGAGCCACCGCAGCCCCTGTTTCGTAACTGTTCACACGTATCTTCAATGCAGTTTTGTAAGTAGGCAACTTCCATTCCCTAAGTGTGAAGTTCCTTTCCCCCACATTCAAAGCTGTCTAGCTCCGCCCCTGCCCACTTCCGGACTAAAGGTCATGTAAAGTTTATTTCTTGTTTTGGTGCCAGGAATCTGTGGTTTCATTTTTTACCATTACTTTTGGGACACCATATATATGTATAAAGTAGCAAAACAAACCCAGTACAAGCGCTTCTTTCTTATTTCGGGCAACTGTGACTCAGTAGTAGAGCACTCACCTCTGGTGTATGGGATCTCTGGTTTGATCTTAGTTCTCGAAGTGGGCTTCGTGGAAGACAAACGCTGTGTATGTGGATTCTCCTGTTTCCCCGTTTTCTTCATTCTACCATCATCTCCCTTAGTCCCAATGAATAAACGTGGAACGTTAAACTAAAAAGTACTAATTCATCATACCGCGATTATGCTTTGTAGGGGATAAAGCAGAGAGATAATAAATAAAATTAATGATGGAAGAATTAATGCAATTAAGATAATGGGAGGAAATGGGGAAAATCCCGAGAAACATACGAACACGTTTCCACCACAAACTTGGAGGGTTTTAAAGATTCAAAAACGCGTATCATCAAAGTTGAGTGCCTTATCACTATGCCATCGTGCAATTCGTATATGTATTTCATGAATTAGTGCATAACTTGTAATTGTTTTCTTGTTGCGAGATTTCCTTTGTCTCGAAATTTAATAATAATAAATGGTTAGGCATTGGCCTTCGGTTTGCGGGGTCAAAGTTTGATCGTCAGATGGATGTGAACGGGATTATAAACGACGTACGTAGCCAATTAATATCAGGTATTTTTACCTTCATTTGCTTATCATGTAAACATTAGAACGAAATTAAATATAAAATACCACATCTGTAACCATCTATTATTAATAAGATACATACATTAATGATCCTATTAGTGTCAGTTTTTCTTATGGTTACGACATACGGGATGTTGTTAGTGAGACGAATACCTTTGATACATGCAACATGCGCGCGCTGGAAGCTGACCATTTCACCGGAGTTATGGCAGCAGCTTGTCACAGACTCATTGGATGGGGCCAACCGTCAGTTCGGCTAACGCGAACTGTACAAAATAAACTGCTAGCTTTCTCACCTCTGGCGCAAACTCAATCCAGGCAGTCCATGAGTCTATGGTTGACAGTATTTTTTTTCTGTCTTTCTACTTCTCAAAATTTATTTCTTCAATGCTTTCGTACTTGTATTTGCTATTCAGGGCACAAATGGAACGTTAAATTAAATGAAGTTTTAGTAACAAAGTGAATGGAATACATATTACCAGATAAAATTATACTAATCCTTTTTGTATTCCTAAGAAAATACGAATACCGAAGACTAGGAAAGAAGCCGATTTAAACTTACTTTTACACACCAAGTCCTTTGTAGGTGCGAATTCAGTAATACGCATAGAGTGAAAAAATGCATGACTGGCCCAGATTTTCGGCGTACCGTGCCGATGCATTAACCAATACGCTACCCAGTCCGCTCCCGAACAGCCACACACACTCCCATCTCACTCTGCTAAGTACTAAAAGGGTTAGTACTATTTTATAAAAATAATTTAGTTTCAGTATCTGAAAATAGTCTGTTATTATTCTAATCTCTTACTCTTATCTGAAGAATTACCTGCCAAAAAGTAATCATACAGCAAAACAGTTACACTATAAGCTTTTCGCTAAATGTTTCAGCAGGCTTATGTTTTTAAATAAGAATTTTAGTAACCTGTTTCCTTGAGTTCAATCCTTAAGTACAGTTGTTAGTAATCTGTTCTATCAAGTTTGTCTTAAGATTGGTCTTAAAAATTCAAATGTTCATATCTGAATTTCAATTGTAACCTATTAAATCACATTTTGAAATTATTTTTAAAAATTTGATACTATAGTAAATCTGATCTTACTATGTCTGTATCCAGTGAAATTATTATTGAATGATGATGGTTCTTAAGATTAGTTGTTTCGTTGTACATCGTAACCAATGAAGGAAGCAGAAGAGGTCTTGAAATAATTTCACTGGGTAAATATAGAGAGATAAGAGCAGGGAGGCTCAGTATTACTATTAAAGACTATAAAATAAACCCGACTTCTTTTGTTTGCTCGTTTCATTGTATTGTTGATTTTACTTTTATTGGAGGAGGAAATTTGATAATTTTCGAACTTGTTCTTATATTACAGCATCCTTTTATCAATTGCACATTGGATTCAAAACCTATACGTGATCTTCTATTAGAGTACAAGGCTGAAGTTGTGGAGGAAGAAGTATTGGACGAAGAAAGTGAGGTAAGTTTCTACTAGGAAAGTAGTTTGTTTTAAAACAGCTGTTCAGCATTAGGCAAGTACATTTTAGATGTAAAATGCTTTATTTAAGTCAAGTATGATACTGAAGATATTGAGTTGCATATTAAGTAGTGCATATCAGTGATGGAAAAAGTACGAAGGAATTCAGAATGGCTGTGAGAAAACAGTGTTAAAAAAGAGGGAAAATATAGCATGGGATACAAAGAAGTTTATTATTATTATTATTATTATTATTATTATTATTATTATTATTATTATTATTATTATTATTATTATTATTATTATTAAAGGAACATTGTACCATAAGAATAGTTTCATGGAATAAGGAATTCGTCAGATCTGTTTAAGGTATTGCATTAATATTTACTGCATGGACAAGAATCCTGATAAATTTTAAGTGAACAAATTAAACACGATTCAAATATACAACCTCTCAACTGTTCTTGATCACAGAAAATTTTCTCTTATAGTGAATGCAAGCCGGTCCATGAGCACAAATAAAAACTTCTACCCAATAATTACGATTGTTCAGTTCTCGTTGAGCAGCCATAACTCTCGAAATATCTATAGATTTTTTTCCCATTTACAGTGACAATTTTTACAAATTATAGCTGCACATAGCGCGAAGTGAACAACACCGGTCACATAGATACATTGCACCTCAGTATATCCATGAAAAGTATGGTTGAGTTGGAACATTCGTTTTAAAGAATACTAACCTAAGATCTCACCTGCTGAGAGGCTACGTAATGGCGCTTTCCAGTGCAAACTTTAGTTAGTACCATAATCAATAATTAACCGTGTCGAAGAATGAAATAGCTCATACGTTAAAACGGACAGGAAAGGCTAGGAATGAGGAGATTCTTCTAGGAAAAAAAGATAGTAGCCTTACACCAGCTACTATCAGTGAGCACGCTCTCGTCACAGAGAAAAACCAGCTACATAGGGAGGAGCATTGAAAACCATGTTGGAACATTCGTCATGACAATTCACACCATAATTGATCGTGATCTGAGGTTGGAGAAGCATCGAAAGAAACCTATTCAAATTCTTCTTCAAAAACACATTGAAGAAAGTCACATCAATTATCAGTAGCTCTATAAGCACCACCCACGAGTGACACGTGGAAATGCATTATCAGACTGGAGAAGGCATATTGTACCCTCCACTAAATGAATATTTTTTTTATCTTACTTTCCAGTAGTACGAATTACTTTTGAACTTTGCATTAAGTGCGAATGCACAGTTATTAAAGGTTTAGTAAAACAATTAATCTGTTGAAACGATGACAATTGCAGCTCACTAATATAATAACTTATCTCGATAGTTAACTTGTACTGTATGTCTAATTCGTGTCGACATGTCCAGAACGCCTTTATATTTACTTTTCTATCAAATACTTATAATGCTTTTAACCTTATAAAATATTTATAAGCACCGCTCTGTTTACACAAATCTTTATACATCATGAAAGTTTTAAATCATCATGAGAGCGCACTCTTCTCACCCTCTAAAGCTGTCATTCCGTCCCTTCATAGAGCTTTCTTGTAGCTGAACAATATAAACGTTCGTGTATGTGGCATGGGAGAAAGATTTGATTACCCGTTGGAGTGAATCGGGTCACATGTTATAATCTACATCCCATGTAGCTACAGTACTGAAAGAAGACGTTAGAACTTCTAACATATGTCTGCTCCATGACAGGTTCTCTTCGGCGAAATTCTTAAATCCAGGCAACATTAATATTATCCATGGCATTTTACTCTCCATCAACTCCAAAAGTGTTTAACTTTGTGATACAATAACAATTTACTATTGATTTTATAACCCTAGTTTGGTTGGAGCAGTCTACAAGTGCTTCTTTTGCTGATACATTTGTCTGATTAGTGTAAATAGTTCATTTTTTCCTTTCTTTCTGAATGAAGCTTTGCAGAAAGTGATTTGTAGTTCACTGATCTGTGCAGTACATACCGAGACTTAATTGTTTTATAGAACGAGAACTAGACACATCCTTTGTTTATCACGTTATCATGTAAGTGTTTTTAAACTTGCGATGAACCTGTCAATGTTATATTCTCATTCACTATTCAGAACATATTGCCAGCTTTCCAGTCAGATTAGTGCTTTAAACGATACAAATCAATGTTTCTTGGCTTAGAGAATTCCACCTCGTTTTTTAACTCCACCTTGTAGAACGAAACGCTTCGTAGATGGTAGAGTGATATCTGAATACGCTAGGTTAGGAGAACAGCGTGGTTGGGATCAAACTTCCCAATTGAGCTCTTAAGGGCCGCAGTGGCTCAGTAGTTACCTTTGATTCCTTGAGTTTCCTGGTTTGATCCCAGTTCGCGCCAAGTGAGCATTGTGATGGACAAACACCGTGTGTGTGGGTTCTCTGCGTTCTCTTGTTTCCTCCCACTTTCTTCATTTCACCTTTTCATTCATTTCCATCATCACCGTCTTACTTAGCCTGAATGGCATAACCATGGGATATAAAACTGAAAGATTTCATTTAATTTCTAATTGAGCTCTTGCATGGTAGTTTTGGGTAAATTAGCAGCAGGGGGAGGGAGGCGTTGTCGAGGTGAAGAAACACACTTGCAGCCAATCGAATCATTTAAGGTAGATTGCCTTGTTGAGGCAGTGTATTTGCTCTGTGTATTGAACATAGTATTATTTTCAAGTAGTTTGGAGTGGATTACGTTTTTTCGATCCCATCAAACACAGATCATCTTTTGGATGCAACTCTGCTTTGGCTGAAGTTGTTTCTTTCTTTTCGGATTTATACTCAACCATTCTTTCCACTGCTTCATATGAAAATAAAGATTTTTTTTTTTTTTCCTTCGGTCACTAATATAAAGTTATACTTTTTCCAGCTCTCAGAAGAGAGTGTACCCTTTTGGTGTGCAGAAGTGGACGCTTGTTTTAATACATGTCTTGTTAAGATGTGTGTGCTACAGTTCGTGCACGGTGCTTCAGTGACTCTCGGATCCAGAGCATTTTCATTAAAAGTTATATTTTTCACTGTCTCAAATGTTCGTTTGCAGAAGGCGAAAGAATGAAAACTGACTATTATAGTTCGACTACTCTCAGCAAGCTGTCTGAGGAAATCAAGACTGGAACTGTCCCACGATCTTAGAGATAATCAAAAATAGTGTGTAATTGTATAGTACGAATAACGAAATAAGAAAAGTTTTCCATTGCACCACATATTGTCCTAATAAGTCTACTTCACTAAAATAAAAGTTGTGTCCGTAATAATGAAAAATAAAAAAAGACTATTACAATAATAGATCACAGGCCACTTTATTTTTTCTTATTCTTTCTCACTCAGAGCGTATTGCATCCATGCAACAAGTTTTTGAATCTTTCTCAGCGAATGAAAATGAGAGTAATGGTATGGTATCATGAAAGCATTCACTTGCAGGTCAAATTTTCCAGGGAACTGACACGGATGCTCGTAAATAAGTTTGTTTAATCAATCCTCATTGAACTGAACAAGTTGATTGGTATGCTAAGACTATAATGTGGAACACCCTCTCCAAATGTGAAAAAAATGTCTGTGCAGTTCCTTTAGCAATAACATAGCATTAATGTCTCAAACAATGTCGGAATTTCATTGGTAATTCTGAGAAATATCAATTTTGTCTTTTTTTTGTACATTCTGCTCATAGAGAAACAAATGTAAACCAAACTTCACAACGATGAAAAATTTGGAGCAAGAATAATTTTGACATAGATCATCACGATAATACATAGTAATTTTCGCACTCTTTAAAAAAAAGAAAACGAACTAATTTATTTAAGACAATTCAGTATTTGTTTATTTTAGTGTGAAATTGTAAGAAAACGATAGGTTGTTTTAATCATTTTTCTATTGAAGGGTATTGAAATGCATAATCGAAAATACGCCCTTACTGTAAGCATTATAAAGAAAATATATCTTAAAATTTAGGCGTTTTTAATCTGTATTGCAGTGTTTTATGAGGAAACAAAAAGCTTTTTCCATTACTATTAGCTTGGCTTAGCGCATAATTTCTGAGTCGAATTTTGCGGATTAATTACGTCTTGACACAATTATGCTTATAGCATGTATTGAACTTCTGTATTTGTAGGATTTTAATCGTACTTTTTCTCAGTTTTCTTATTGGTATTTTTTTTTCAGATTATATTACAGAATCATATTACTACAGTACTTTTTTATGTATGTGAATGTATATTTTATTGTTCCTCTTGTGAATCGTTGTATACGTATGCTTAATCCAAACTTTGTGCAAAGAAAAATTTAAACGTAAAGGTTGAGAATTTCATCGATATTATGCGATATTCGTTGCAAGCAAGCATGCCGAAGTTTTGTAATATGCTGGAATTGCTTTAATTGCCTACCTAACTTCCGACTAACGGACTATACTATACTAATATAACATGTTTCGTATTTCAAGTAGTAAATAGAGAGAAATGAGAAGCTAATACATTGACACATACTACGATACATTGATATAGCCTACATTGACGTGGGTTTAACTCTTGTTAATTAATTTCATGCTTGCAATTACGTAGCGGGGTAGGAAACCAAAAAAACACAGAGAACAATACCAGCGCATCGGTAAGTTTCCACTTCATTTAGATGTCTGTTAGTAACATAGTTATCCCTTGATGTTTTTGTAGTGGACAGTAAGATAATTTCCTTTAGTTTTATTTATTCTTTTCTTTTTAAAAAGTAACAAGTTTAAAATTTTATGCATCATCATAGTGACATATAAGCATCTTTCCTGTTTTAAATTTTACGAAGTTAAGAAAAGTAATATTAAAGAAGGGGGGTCAGGGTGATAGATAGTTTGATCGATTTTTAACTGTGATAGGGCATCAAATATGATTTAGTTCTAAATTGCCTTCATGGATGTTAAATTCAAGAAGGGTGTTTACTTCGTTGTAACAGTTTTTAAGTTAAATTTGGTAAAAGGTAAGGAATTTGGAGTGAAGATTACATGCGGAATATTTAGCGGAATCTTGATTTTGGAAGCTGTTTCTTATCGCGTAATGTTCAAAAGATCTACTAATACGACATCGATATTGAAAGCTGATTCTTACGCTGTTCTATGAGAACTTCTAAGTATGAAATCATTAAAAGACGAGGAACTTGTAGATTCAATACTGAAATATAATACCATTATTTTAGAAGTCCAGGTTAATAATTGAAAAAGTAGGTGCTGGCAATAAAAAACTACGTCCATATATATAGCTATCAAAATAATGGAAACCCTACAAGAATGTACTTATTTTATTATGAATTGGACCCCCTTTAGCTTGTATTAGCTTGTATTCGTCGCGGAATTGAATGTAACTCGTGAATTGCTTCTAGAGGAATAGAGACCATTCTTCATGCAGCGCATTACTCAGTTGCGTCCGTAATGATGGAAGAGAAATCGAGCTCTGGACCTGATGCTCAGTGATGTTCAGATCGATGTTCAGTGATATTAAGGGTGCTATGATAAGTGTTAAAGTTCATCGTAATGTTTCTTAACCATGCCTGAAAAGATACAACTATGTATATTTACCGATTGTCATTTTAAAAGTACTGTTATTAGGGACTGTATTACTCTCTTGTAATCATTGGCGTTCCATGTTTTGTGTCCTTGGTACAATGTTTTCGCGCTACCGCGGGGGCGGCGGTGATCAGAGGATTCGAAATCGCAACTCGACAGGATATATTAAGGCTATATAGCTCTCCCCGGACTGCGATTGTAGAAACAAAGTCATCCCAGATGCTGATTGAGTTTTGCAGTATGTTGTGCCACAGTAGTTTCATGGTCCCTTGTGACAGTCCGTTCCATGTCCAGTGTGCCCTGTCACGTAAGCTTGGTTTGTCTTTACTGGTGAGTTCTTGTTCATTCGTGTGTTTGTTGAAGTTCTGTGTGAGACTGGAACTACATTTCATTGTGGTGTGTGAACCACTGTGGCGTTCTGTATTCCCACCGGGAATCCAATTCAGAACCACATGTATTAAAAGCGAGCGCTCTAGCCACTAGACTATTGAGGAGGGTTCACTTGTGGTGTGTTACCACGAGCTCTGTGCTGTCATCTTTGACATTGCCGCCAATACTTATGCTCCAGTTACCCGCGCACTCGCAATTGTTCTTTTGGAAAATCGGAGAGGCCTTCTATTTTTCACCACCAATGCCTGGCCTGTTTCATACTTCAGTCCGTACGACACATTCTTGCGTACTGGTTACTATCACTCAACACAACACTTTACACGAGAGTCGTAGTGCTCGAATATTCAGTGTTTATAACTCACAAATGTTAGGTATTGCAGGATCTAGATATTTCCATTATGTCGATAATTAACTGTCTATAATAATATGTATTAGTTTTTTATAGCACTACTTTAAGTGCAGTTTTTTTTTCTTCACATCAGAAATTCCTGAACAGGCTCTCCTTAAATAACATTTGTTAATACTTTTTTTTTTCTTTCTTTCTTGAAGAGTTTGAGAAATGTATGAGATGAAAATTAGTCATAAGTAGGCAGAATACCTTCAAGTACAATTATCATATCACTATGTTTCCAAGCATACCGTAATTGTAAAACAACTGTTTTTATATGTTAACGTCGAAGAAATGACATTCTCTGTAACTTGGACCGGACGGCTTGGGTTTGATCTCTGTTGGAATATTTTTTCTGTTCTATCCGTGTCTGGAAGTTACTCAGTGGTTCACCCAGTCTCCTTCAGGTGAATTCCTAGGGATTAAAGGCCACTGGGACATGATGCTGGCTACGTCTTCACATCTGTGTACCTAGCTCATGGAAGTGTTGATCTTTAGCTTCATATAACGTGTGGGCTACTGTTCCGAATATGGGGCGATACCTGTACAGGTTATTGTCTTGACAGGTGCATCTTGATGTGATTGCTGTACAAACGTATTTCTTGAGTTCTGTAGAGAAGAATAGAATTTAATATCAACTATTGTTTCCATTTAAAACATTCTGTAGTCAAAAGAAGAAAAGAGCACCTATAATGTATAGATTTTAAATTAAATTGAATAACCATATTAAGAAAAAATGAGGAAAAAGTCCAGCATTAATATGCATGCTTATATCTTGAAACTGTGTTATGCTCAAATTCTGAACTTGCATATGTTAAATCAAAGACTTACTAGCAAGTTTGAAAGTAACACGTAGGAATTATGTATGAATAAGGATGGTCACATGGGTTTGATGCATAATTACCCTGAAAGTTTTGAAGGAAATGGAAATTTTCTTTTCATTGTTATATATGTCCGAATATTGAAATGAGGAAAGTACTATTCGTGTTAAAGAGTTCATTAACATCCATAAACATTCTGATGTTTGTAATCCTGGATTAGTTCCCATCTATATGATTTGTTGATGATATAGGCAGAGACTTAAGTAATTGCATCTTTTTAACAGCATAGTTATCATTAAAAAAAAGAAAAAAACTTCCATTTCCTTTTGGTAATACTGTAGTCGTAGACTAAGTACACACTGTTCCAAGACTTTTCTAAAACTGAATTTTCTCCGTTGATTTAAAATGCAAGTTTGTGATTTAATTGTATGAACACCTATTCACATTGTAGCCATGTGCATTTTTTATTGATATATATGTATGTAATTGTTGACTGCATGTTCTTGTTAAACGAATTAGCGTTTTGATGTGCTATTTTGGAGATCACAGAGTATTAACTCAGTTTAAGAAATGCATGCACTTAGCGATTTAATTTGTTACTTGCAACTGATTAGAGTTTTATTTGTACGTTTACAATGATAGGTATATTTGAAACTGTCATGATTTGTAGGAAGTGTCTAATAATGTAATGTAAATACACGCTTTATAGCATTATAAAGCCAAATAATAGAATCAACTTGAGAATCTTTTGTTTTAGTTACGAATTTCGTGTAGGTTAATAGTCGGTGGTTGCTTTTTCCCCTGCATCAAAATAATGCAATAGCAAAATCTACCGTTTTAGCGCAATATATGTTAGTGCTATAATGTCGTGATTGACAGTTAGATTATTCACCCTACAATTTTTCGAAGCGTTTAACTACCAAATATTTAAGTACAACTTCCAAACTATTCCACTCATGGATGCAAATATTGATGTCAATTAGAAAGATTGCCTTTATCGGCAAAGTATTTTTGTGTGTTTGTGTGTGTGTGTGTCCTTATTTACAGTTAATAGACGTTGCATAAGTGGGAAATAAGTTACTATAAGAAACGTATGACAAAATAGATAAAAAGTATTTAAATTGATTATGGGTTTTTTTATTAGCTATATAAAACACAATTTTTTGTTTTACCAGAACATGGCTGAATTTGTAGTCATTATGAATTTAAACAAATCTTTGCGTATTAGTACACTGATGGCAATATCATGCTCTATAAGGACTTAAAATTGATAGAAAATGAACCAGTATTTATTAATTCTTAAGTAAACATAGTATTCTTGTAGGTTTGTTATTTTGGTAGTACTCATTTTCGTGAATATTACATTTATATCATGAATGTGCATTTCTTTTGGTGTGCAGTCAACGCTTTTGTTGCTGTAGATTTTCTTTTGTATTGTTTTGTGTTCGTTCGTATAATCGTCTAACACCTTTGATGTTCTGCCCTGCATGCGGCACACTTGGTCCTTCGCAGTCAAATTGCATGCTCCGTGAGGTAGGTAGGAGTCTTTGTAAGTAGGAGCACAGAAATTTTACGAGTGTGATCCTCAGATTGTAGCCTTTGGTAATGAATTCTAATTTCTTGAACTAATGAAAAATATTCAAAAATTTATTTCTTTCTCTTGTGAATTACAGAAAGCACATACTTTTTCTTTCATTTAGGAATAGTGATAATCATATTAAAGGTGAAAATTTAAGGAATATTTTTTCGATTACGGTGATAAAAGTTGAGAAATTTATATAATCATTAATTCAAAGTTCATTTCCACGTAGTATTTTATATTGATGTATTTATATTTACGTCTCACAGTTGACCTCTGTGAAGGCTGGCGCCACCAGAAATATGATTGAGTCACATGTGTTATAAGCTAGCTTGTTAGTTACAGAATGATTCGGGAAGGCAAGGTCATAATTTTTGTTATAACCATGAATGAAGAGTGTAGGTAACTTCTGGTAGATTATTTGCGATAAATATTTTGGTGTGTTTTGTTTGTCATAAGCATCTGTTGTAAAGCAAGTCGGGAGGAGGGGATACCAGACTTGATTGCAAATATGGAAAAATATATGTACACAGGGGATGAAAATCATAGATAGCAACAGTGGTGGACCAATGTGCTTGTTCCTTTCTTCGTTGTGTTGACCACTTTGAATAAAATTTAATTGCACATTAAATAGCAAAAATGTGATCATACTAAAGCATATGAAGTTGCTTGCTTCACGAGTCGTGTGGGTCTTCTAGCAATGGCAGTTACTTAGATTAACCAATTATTACTGCTGTTCTTCAGTCGGAGGAAATGAGTACCGATCACTACCGGTGGTGTATTAGAGTGGAAATCTCTTCGCAAGCGGGCAAAAATTGTTCAGAAAGGACGTTCCGAAAAGAATCATATACCATGGAGTAGAGTACCTCTGGAGAGTTTTTCGAAATCAATTATTTTTTAAAAAAAAGTTATATGGTTGTTTACTCTAAGCATAGACTAGATTCTTATCTTATTAGTTGGGTATCGCGAATAATTTTTCCTGATTTGTATATCATAAACTTCTTGAACTTTTTGCGTGAACACTTAGGTCGAAGGTATTTCTTAAACTGGAAGCCACTTTGTTAATTTTCGGATGTTTAAGTAATACATTATTTCCTTGGCTGAGGGAACATACATTTACCATGAACTGTTGGACGGTCAAGCTTCCTTTTGTATTTTATATCTATAAGAAATAGAACGTAGGTATCATGTATACGAGAACAATTTGAACGTTCGGGCTGTAACTATATTTAAATAGTATTAAGAATATGCTAGAATGCGTATGCATCTTGATTAGACGATTAAGTCCTCTAGGTTTTTTTTTTTTTTTTTTTTTTTTTTTTTTTTTTTTTTTTTTTTTTTAAGAACAGCACAATGTAAATGTGATCTGATTTAGCCGTTGAGTCTGGTAAGATAATGTCATTTACGCTATAAAGTTCTGCGTTTAGAGTTTTTCAACTGTTCAGATTGCCACCTTGCGTAAAGACTTCTTAGTAAACTTTTTTTTTCGATCCTGTTTGTGGGAGTATGCTCATGAAACGACTCGTGCTTAATAGTAGGTGAAAGTCTTGAAATTATGAATGGGTAGAAATATAAATAAAATGAATCTGTGTTGCTGCTGCCGAAAATGTATTACTGCTCGAATTTATCTTACTTTGTTTGCTTGTTATGTTCCCTTATGTCCCCTTCAATTTTAAGCTAAATAAATAAATAAATTAAAATCTGATGTGTAAAGTAACACATTCTAAAACAATTTTTCTTGTAAATATATAATTTCTCAGTGATTCAGTTTAGTTAGTTCATTACAATGGACTTCTGTAAGTGTATATATAAAATAAATGCGTTTCATTTTGCCCTATTTACATAGGACATCCAGAAATTTAAAATAATAATACCTGAGTACAGAGTTTAATGTAAATCGGACTTTTCCTGTTTGGGGAGTCTCTAATCACAGTTGTGGAAAGTGATGGAAAACAAACGTAAATCGCGAAATTGGGCTTTAGAGTAAATACTACATTGAAAGCACTATGAAACAAAGCAATTAATCTTGGAGATAAAATATTACTATATAATTTGACCAATGCACAACATAGGGACAAATTTGATGAGATCCATAGAGAGAACCTCCACCTAAACTTACGTTTTATGAGCTCTATAATTTATATCGAGTGTTCTAAATTTTAACTCACTGTATTGGAAAATTCGAAAACTTAAACGCTGTACTAAACAGTTGGTTTGACGAAAGTGCTATAGAAATCCCATATTTTAAAGTATTTGAGAACAGACATGCAAATACATAAAATATTAAAATGATAAAAGAAACAATAACAAAAGACTTTAAAAAAATATGATCAGACTTCAATAAAGAAGCGCTAAAAAGGAAATAAAAGTGCTAACAAGTAGAAAATAATAATAATAATCATAATAATAGTGCTTAAAAACTGAAAATAATTCATTAATATTATCTGTAATTTCTTTTAGAAGTCGAGCCAAGCCAAACAAATTATAAAGATAACCAAGAAACTTCTGTTCCTTTTTCACCCACCATCTTCAAACATCAATATGTCACTTAAGACGTACCTCAAAGATCAAGAATAGTCCCCATCAGCATCGACCACCTTCTGCCAACATTCTTGAAGGCCATGGTTTCCATCGCGGTAGAACTCGGTGGGCCTTGAAGCGAAGAAGGTATTAAGTACATTTTGCACCACTATTAGAGATTTGAACTGGCGTCCTCTGATGTGATTGTGCAAGGAATGGAACAGGTGATAATCGGACGGTGCAGTGTCCGGGGAGTATGGCGGAAGCAGTAGTGTTTCCCATAATGGTCTCCCGTGCACATAGGCATAGAATGGTGTCCCGGGTCATCCTAGCCACGTGGGGCTTAGCGTTGTCCTATAATAGGAGGATCCATTTGCGATCCAGATGTGCTGGTTCCATAGTTTTGTGGAGTTTTGAGTTGGAATTTCCTTGGTGTTTCTTTTTTTCTTTTTTCTTTCTTTCTTGAACACGGCTCAACTGCTGACAGTACATAGTTGAATTGATGCTCTGACCAGCTGGTAGCAGTTCCCGATGCACAATGCCGCGAACAGTCCACCACACAGGAGGACCTTCTGGTGCAGTGCTGGTTTCGGCTGTTTTGGAAATGGTTCATGGGATGCTAACCAATGATGATGGCACCGTGGAGCTTCGTACAGGACCCACTTCTCATGACATGTCAACACCTTGTCTAGAAATAACTCCTTCCTCAGACGAGACAGCAAACAAACATATGTCTGCTCGCGTTGCCTTCTGGACCGGAGTCAAATCATGTGGGATCCATCGACCTAACTTGTAGTGCTTCCCAAGTTGATGGAGGTGCTGCCGAATGGTTTCTGTACTCTCACTGAATTGTAGTCCCAGTTCCTCAATGTCTGGCCATTGTTCGCTTCAATTGCTGCCTGAAGATCTTCATTTTTTACATGTGTTGGTCTTCCGGCACGTGGTGCGTCTTCAAGTGTTTCATCGCCGTCCTTAAACTTGTTAAACCACCGCTGCGCTGTCCGCGTAGTCACGACACCCTCACCAAAGGCCTAGCATATCTTCTGCCCCGCTGCAGCGGCGTTTGACCCAGTTTGAACTCGTAAAGCATAAATGCCCTTATGACGCTCTGTGGAGGTCCCATGTTCACTTTGTCCTTACGCGAGTTCATGATGTAACTGAACTGCCACAACCAGGTAGTATGTTTTATATACCCACATCAACAACTGACCTTCGCCTTATCTCCATTCGCATTCAACTCACGGTGTGAGGGTCAGTTGAACACTGACCTCCACAAAAAGCGACAGAACTTTCTTGATTAGCTTTATAACATCTATATAAAACTATTTCGATGTAATTTTGTGAGGCACTAATTTGTTCGGCTTAGCATGACTTCAAAAAATTTTGTAGATATTTGTGTTGAATTATTTTCTGCTTTTAAGCTCTCTAATAGTCCAATTTTTTTAGCGCTTTTATTTTCTGGTTTTTAGTGCTTTTTAAAGACGGTTTGTATATTTTTTTGAAATTTCCTTTATTATGTTTTCATGTGGTTTTGTTAAGATCTGTTATTTTTGTTTAATTTTCCACTTTGCGTTACCTTTGATACCATGTTTCAGTAGCTGCCTAAACTAAAGGAACTTGCTATAAAATAAATCGGCCTACGAAATATTAGTAAACATTGTTTTCTTTCAAATTGATCTATGTTGTATGGAATTATGCGTGAGCTTGCTTACAATTGCGGCATTAACACTGCCAGTCGTTGAAGAATTTCATTATACAAGTCGGAAGATTATCATCAGATCCTACTGGAATTCATACGAGACCACCGTGAAGAATATTCTTTATAATAAAACAAAAATAAATCAATAAAATTTATAAATATGTCGAAGTTACGCACAATCACACACACAGTTACGGATGAGCAGTCAGCCATCGATGAGTTTTATAGTCTAACTCCAAACAATTATTAAACCTGATGAAATTTACACGAAACCGCCAGAAAACTGTACTCTTTCAAACAAAAGAATCGTCAAAATAGTTTTACGTATGTTGAAGTTATGCCTGAACATACCCACAACACATACCTAAACTCGGCAGAAGGATCACCCAAAACGTAAAGAAGTGACCCTTATGTTTTAAATCTGCAGTGGAGGGACTCCATTAACGAATTCGGTCGAGATAATTGGTCTAGCTATCTATTCAAAAATTCGCTTTTGCTTAATTATCGTGTTGGACGTCAAGAAGTAACCCCATATTCTTAATCTACTCGAGATTGACACCATTAACCAACTCGGCCGAGACAATAGATCTAGCTATCTATTCCAAGAAACAAAATTCAAAATAATAGCTTTCGTTCAAAAGTTATCGTGCGGAGTAAAATACTAATAACAGTGCAATCTTTTAAGTCAAGTTGCTGATCCTAATAAATTTAATGAATTATCAAAATTATTGAAATATTGTATGCATATTAGGGTGGTTATTTTTCGATTTTCGAGTTTTTTTGAATCTTAACCCCATAAAATGGTTTTATATCGGACCAGAGTAACCTATGAGAAAATTAAAAATATAATGTAAAGAATGTAGTCATGCCTGAAGCGACATGGTTTTGAATTCATGTATAGTATACAATATGAGACAAAGATACCTTGTAAATGTGGAAAGACAATTTTAAGTAAAACAGATATAATGAAGGTAACTGTTAAATGATTCGAAATAAGTTGGAAATAACATTAGATGTATGTTTATGGCGAAAAGCTACTCCAAAACTGTCAGGTGCCTCATACCTATTAAAAAATTGGGACCTGAATCCAAGATGCTGGCAGTCATGATGGTACTATACAGTATTATATATGGTTCTTTCTCCGTTACCCCTGGCCAGTATATGGTGTCATTCCCTCTAGTGTTCCAAATGTACTGGGCACCTTTGCCTCATATTGTATACTGTAAATGCATTCAGAACTTGAGGTCACTTGGAGCACCATTTAATATTATTCAATTCAACTAATTTTTCTCATGGGTTACTTTGGTCTGATATGGAACCAGTGTAGGGATTGAGACTCAGAAAAACTTTGAAAGTCGAAAAATAAGGACCACCCTAATATATACCTGGGTAAGGTGTGTATATATATTAGTGTAGTCCTATATATATATATATATATATATATATATATATATATATAGGTAAGAATCTTCTTGGGAATAGCTCATTTAATTAGTGAAAAATGGCATCGAAATATGACTATGACCAACGGTTCACGAGATGAGGCTGCAAGAGTTATTTTTTGAAGTTTGGTATTATTTTTATTTTCGTGAAAAGTTTTTCTTTTTTCTTTTTACTTTTTTTGAAGTCTATTTCCGTCTGCATCTCTCGAATAAATGAAACAGTTGCAACCATAAAAATACTTGTGCCTATTCGGTAAGCAACCTAAAATACTCTAGAAACATACTTAGCTGCATTACCTACAGGATAGTATAAATTTAAGTGGAATAAATTCACTCATCTTTCAGACAAACTAATTAATAATGAATTATCAAAATTTTTCAAATATTTAATACGTAAGAATCTTCCTTGAAAATAGTGAAAACTGCGTCGAAATGTGACCAATGGTTCTCTCAATTCAAACTGACAACCTTTTTTTTTTTTTTAGGTTAAAAATCTTGCCCGATTGTTTCTTTTAAAAAAAAAAAAAAAAAAAAAACCCTAATAACAATACTTAGTCTTTTGCCATCATTAGTTTCTTCCTTCACACCATAAATTCTCTCTTTCCTTTTTCCACCCCTGACTACGTGTGGTGGTACTAGGAAAATATTAGATTTTTGACATTGGCTTTCTGAAATCCCGTTGTGGTTGTTATTTTTGAACTAAAAGAAGTAATGATAAATAATATGTGATATAACATACTCGTCTTTCTGAAGGTAAATATTAGAAGTGGTGGTCCACACAGGCGTTTAGGGTTACTGATAATGGCCAGGTTGATTTATCCTTATTGATAGCAATTACTGAGTTATTTTGTAAGAATTAAAGTGGCATAATGGTTATTCAGTAAATCTTTAAGATATTACTTTTTTTTAAAAAAAAAATATATATATTAGTTTAATTAATATTTTTATTTTTATAGGAAAAATTATCGTCGTTCCTCTTGTTCCATTTAGTGTGTGTTTGAGCTAATTTTTAATGCAAATACGATAATCTGTGTTTAATTTCAGGAGCATCGCACCTCCCACCTACCTCTGGATTTGGAAACCGCCGAAGATGACTCCGCCTCATTGAAGAGTGACAGTGATGTGAAGAGTAAGTGTTTTGACTTTCGTCAAAAATGAGATTCAGATTTTCGTAATGGTAATAGATTAAAAAAAAAATTTTTATAAAAAGTTGAAGTAAGGTGTTTGTAATGTGACCTACAGCAATAAAACTAAAGTATATATATATATTTTTTTTTTGAAGAATAGAGTAAGTGCGTTTGCACACGACAACGATAATATCGGTGGAAGCCCCGATAATATCGGTGTCGGTGTCGGCGTACTTTGCACACGTCGCCGACAATATCGGTGGAAGCCCCGACAATATCGTTGCCGGTGATGAGCGAAGTAAGCGACACACAAAAAATCTTCTCCATATATGAAAACAAATAAAAAAAATAATAATTGGGAAAATTATTTTTTAAAACAAGGACTACAAAAACTGTTCTGAAGAGGTGTGGAGGACGGTACAAAATTTAGAAAAAATTGTACTATGCCTAAACATGTTTAGATTTAACAGTGCCGTTTTAAATAGATGCTGTAAACATATTATTTTCGTTTCGATGAGAATTGATGCTGCTGTACATTGCAAACTATATTAGTTTTAATTTTTGTTGGAACACTGTTACATATTGTATGTATATTATTTTGTTTTCCATGCAATTAACATTAATGTCATAGTAGATTAAATGATAAGATTCGAATTAGTAATTCTGTTTTACATTGCTCCATACATACACTAGCGCAAATCCCGGGGGGATGAAGGGGATATGTCCCCTCCAATCTTGGAACTGGGGAGATTGTCCCCCCCCCAATAATCCGATTTGAAATGTGTTTTTTAGGAGAGAAATTTGATTGTGTCCGATCGCCAGAAAGGAAAGTGAGATGAAATTAATGTCCACTCAGAATAAGCCTCAAATCTGTCCGCTTCCCAATGTTGAAGACAACTCTGCTCCCCTGATCCTCCACAGCATTGTTTCTCGACTACAAAAATAGTTTGAACATCGCTATATATATAATATTGGAACGCTCTACCCCCCCCCCCCCCAATGTTGAAGACAGATTTGCGCTGTTGCATACATACCTGTCGTTTTTCGTTTCTTTTTGTCCATGAACTCAAAATCCTTGGCAAGGCTTGCATAAACTTTTCGCCATGCTTTTTGCTTTTCAATTCTGTCCTTGAAAGAGTCTTTTATCTTATCCCATATGCAAGGTCTACATTCCACAAGTTCAATAAGGGTTAAAATATCGAATGGAAAAATTCCTGCCATCTCTAAAAATCTAAGCGAAACTAGAAAGATACGAATGCAATAATACACAACCTTTTCATTCAGTCACTGTAGCTAAACTGCAGAACTCTATCAGGGGGATGATCCTGGTACAAAGGGGAGAGGGAAAACTTGGATACATAGCTTTGGTCTTTGTTTTCAATTGCCATTCTACAAATTATTTTTAAAAAGGGGGGATTTGGGATAGTTTTGGAAATGAGAGACAAAATCTGCAACAAGTGAAGCATGAAGTCACATCTCTATTGTTGAGATCACAATCAAGAAAATGCCAAATGAGTAACTTGTCCTTGGAGCTTTGGAAAGAGTGTTTGATTGTGCTGGTTTCGTTTCAAAATAATAATAATTCTACTTTGACTTGTCAACAAATATTCTATTCAATCATTGCTTATTGAGTGGAACCGGGAAAAGTGATCTGCACACAATTCTGATGAAAATAAAAGAAAGTAATAATAATCAAGATTTTTTCCATATGCTTATGTTCACAGTGTATCAAACTTTGAAAATGACGCTTAAATTAATTTCCAGAATGTATTAAAATTTAAAAGCATTAATAGATTAAAAAATATACCATCAACGAGTGTGTGTGTGTGTGAGAGAGAGAGAGAGAGAGAAAGAACAAAAATAAAAAAAGGAGTGGAAAATAATCAGGAAATTGGTTATCTAAATTTCCTATATTCTATTTGGTAATAGCTATTTAGAGGGAAACCAGTACTCTTCAGACTTCCCACATTTTATATTTATTTAATAAAGGGAATTAGCTACTCCAAAACAGACTGTAAAAAAAATAATAAGCTGTTCCGAAGTTGTTTATAGGACAAGATAATAATAATAATATTATACAATTGTAATAGAAAAATGGAAACAACAAAATTCCAAAGACAAGAAACGAAACAAAAATACACAGCGCCTTGTCACTCACTCTCTTCATCTAACCCGCTGGCCGGCCGACATTATCGGTGGCGTGTGCATCCAATCATAAGAAAACATTGCCCCCGACAAAATCGGTGTCGGCGATACCGCCGACAGTATCGGGGGCTTGGCCGACAGCATCTGCGTGTCGGAGGATCGGCCGATAATATCGGTGGCGTGTGCAAGCTACGATTTGAATACATTGAAGTCGATTTCACCGCCGACATTATCGGTGGTTCCACCGATATTATCGTTGTCGTGTGCAAACGCACTAAGAGTGTATAGTAATACAATACGCTTCTTTACAAATAATTGTGGAGTTCGGGCAGTAAAGATGAACCCAATAAAAGCCTATTTTGAGAAATATTAATTCTAAATTTTCTTCATAAGAGCGAACTGAACAGAACGTTTTTCTATCAGTTAATTATTACTATTGTGATATGGAAAAGAAGGGCGAACCTTTTACAGTTTTCCTACGTGCAAGTACAGTTGCTGCAAGGATAAATAAAATATTGACATGATTGTGAGTTCACTCTTACTACCCGAAACGCCTCAGTTGTACTCCAGAAATTAAATGAAGGAATGTGATATAACAACTTATGGGGATTCAAACAAACGAGTAAGGAAAACCAGTGGACTTCGCAGTTTAACAAAATTGTACATACTTGGCTCTAACAAATTAAAGAGAATTTCAGAATTTTTAAATGTCACGTAGAAGAGAAGGTAGTAGTGATCCGATTAATACATTATAAATGTCCAATGTGGTCAGTTGGGAAAGATTCGTAGGCAAAGCTAGTCGTTGTGTTCGCGATAATTTCCAAAATTACTCAATCGATCTGGATATTCCTTCACCAATGCAAAGTTGGTTATAGCTACCTGCTATCACACTTGAACTTAATGGAACTACTCAATCAATGGAATAAAAGTGGAATGATAAGATGTGAAGAAAAAAGAGATAGAAAGCGGGGAGATAATAATTACACGTAAAATTTTATTGTTATTATACATGCTGCTTTTAAGCTGTTGAAAGTCAAAGCACGAAATTTAGTACATAGGAATTTGTTGATACACAGAATACAAATATATCATCAACTGGTTCGGATTCAATACGGAGGATGTGGGAGGTAATTTTTTTGAACCATTGTGTGTATAAGCATAAAATTAAGTATGTGTGGGCTTTTCAGGTCATAGTAGTCTAACGTCACATTCACTTAAACGAATTTTTTAAAAATTTACTCTGAAGAGACGGGAAAATAGGGGATAGATCAATATAGCGGGCGCAAAAGGGAACGCCATTCTTCCGAACCATTGAACACAAATGCGCGAAATTTTATATAGGAAAGCTTTTTGATACACAAAATACGAATATCACGTTCACTGTCATGACTTTTCCCAAAGAGGAGGAAAAGAAGGAATTTAACGATTGTGTGTTTCTTTCAAACCTATGACTAAAGGTGCGATATGTGCGTAGGAGCTTTTCTCATCAGAGAATACGAATCGGTCGTTCATTTGCGCGAGTTCAGTATGGAAGGCGTAGAAGAAAGGCGCAATGTATCTATGGTAACACATGGGACATGGGCTTAGTTTCTAGAGAACTGTTGAACAGTTTGGGATTGATTTACGGGAGGAGATTTCGTCAGACTATTAGATTTTCTAAATCATTAAACTTATTTAAATGTTTTCGTAAGTAGATGTTGAATTTTGCATGTAGGATTTTTTTTTCTTTTTTTCAGTTAATTTCTTTCAGGTTTACTTTTAAGTCTGTTACTTCTATTATGACCTTTATGGTACTATTATCTCTGGTTACTATGTTAGGATGCTCGGTTTCGTCGCACTTATTCTATTCAGATTTGTATTCAGTGTTTTGTGCAGTACATCATTGCTGATCTGACTGCAGTCCTCTAACTCTGCTATTCAATTTAACTGCGCTATTCTTATATCAGTAAACGCTAATTTTTCCATTATTTTCAATCCAATATTCCAATTTTTTTCATTATTTTAAAATTCTGTTTTTGACTTCCCTGTTTATACTTCCTCCTCCAGCTATGATTTATCGTAAAAAGCTTAAATGATCGACTCTTTTTTAATGTTCTCTCAATCTAGAATCAGACCAAATGCATTGTTTTCTTCGGTATTTCAGTACATGTTTTCTTTCTTTCAATCCTCTCTCCCCTTTTGATTTCTAAGTTTCTCTTCCAGTTTTTCTTCGGCTTTCGTTCTCTCGGCACACAGTTCAATATTATATGCATAGAGCACACAACGTAGCACTTCTTCGGTTTCTCTTTGTGTTAATTACATTCAGCATTAATTAAAATAGCTTCAAAACTGAACCTTGTTTGTGTTGTTGATATTTGATACTGACGCGCTGCTCTGAACGTTTGCTGTGGCATTCATGTGTTAATAGTTTGTATTTGTCCTGAGCATTCTTTTCTTGATAGCCTTTACCATAGTCTTGCCTTGAAACTTCATGAATGTCAGGTATACGAACATTATCCATAATGCTCTCACAAGGGAACCTTCCGAAAATGATAGTTGCAGTGAAAGATGTGACCTATGCCAATTGAAAGAGCTGTAACAGAGATGTTCATTCCCAAAAAATTAGCTGCCCATAGCAATAGGTTCAAGAAATGTAAGGGGTGGAATTTCGGGAAACAGCAAGGTTGGACAAGGGGTGAAAAGTGCAAATTCCGCAAAAAAGTAGGGGGCACGGCAAAATACAATGCTGACAAGTGATGTATAGAAAGAGACTTGCCACAATGGGGAACAAATGAAGGCCACCAGTGGGGTTAACAGTGTTGCCAACTGCAATGAAAAGTACATGTTTTGCTAAGAGCACTATATGAAGTGAGTGCAATATTCAGTGTCAATCTGTCATGTAGAACATAAGATATGACGTGTATAATCAGTGGTACAATCTAACAAAAGAGAATAGAAATAAACAGAAGTACGAAGAATACGGAAGAGACGGAGTTGGTCATAATGCGCCACATTTGATCACGAGCTGTGCATATTAGAATGAACAAAACAAGAAAGCACCAACTATGCAGGAAACTGACGTACCTAGAGTCGAAAAGAAAAACGAGTTCCAAAGTTGGCAGCACTGACCATGAAAATCCAGACAATTCTAATATAGTTAGGCCACTCGCTTCACAAAAAGAAAATTCTGGCAACAGGCATTAGCCTTCGCATCATTTGTACATGCTCGTCCACATTGTACGTGCATTTGTTCGATGAGACAATTGTCCAAACAGAAGATACATTTGCAGTGAGCATGGGGATCCTGGGGGCACTTGCTTCTCACAGACTTTTATCACCCCCTGACATTGGTACATTCCTGCACAACTGGATCCGTCACATTTTTGTTCGTTTCGCAAATCTTTCAGATCACAAAGTTTGGTGGGACACCCTGTATATTCCCACATACGACGCAACCATGACATAATGTTCACTACTTCTATTATCGGTTGTTGGCTCAACCCAACCATTTCATGTTCCCCGACTTGACATTGCCTCAATCACTCTAGCATTTATGCATTCCGAGTGATGCCTGTTGCCGGAATTTTCCTTTTGTGAAGCGAGTGGCCTAACTATATTAGACTTGTCTGGATGTTCATGGCCAGTGTTGCCAACTTTAAACTCGTTTTTCTTTTCGACTCTACATTCGTCGGTTTCCTGCATAGTCGGTGCTTCTTGTTTTGTTCATTCTAATATGCACAGCTCGTGATCAAATGTGGCGCATTATGTCCAACTGTCTTTTCCGTATTTTTCGTACTTCTGTTTTTTTAAATTTTCTTTTGTTAGATTGTACCACTGATTATACACGCCAGATCTTATGTTCTACATGACAGGTTGACACTGAATATTGCACTCACTTCATATAGTGCTCTTTGCAAAACATGTACTTTTCGTTGTAGTTGGTAACACTGTTAACCCCACTGGTGGCCTTCATTTGTTCCCTATTGTGGAAAGCCTCTTTTTATACATCACTTGTCACCATTGTATTTTGCCGTGCACCCACTTTTTTGCGGAATTTGCACTTTTCCCCCTTGTTCAACCTCGCTGTTTCCCGAACTTCCACCCCTTATATTTCTTGAACCTATTGCTATGGGCAGCTAATTTTTTGGGAATGAAGATCTCTGTTACAGCTCTTTCAATTGGCATAGGTCTCATCTTTCACTGCAACTATCATTTTCGGAAGGTTCCCTTGTCAGGTTTCTCTTAATTTGCTTCAATCCGGAAATGCAATCCGTTGTTTTCGAGTTTTCTTAAATACCAAATAGAATCGCTGAACGTAAATTATAATTGCTTTATTCGCTAGTAAGGATTTTGACCATATAATAATTGACAGTGTTTGTATAATAATTGACAGTGACAGTGTTTACAGTCTTCGATTTGTAAGAAATGCCTGAAGTGTGTATCCTTTGGTTAACCTAGTATGAATAAAATAATCCCGAAGCGATAATAGAAAATGTATTATTAGAAAATACATAGTGAACTTTTTCGCTAAATTGCTTCATCAGGCAATAGGGAAAGAAGTGGGAGAACCTATGTAAAGATTGATTTATAATTATGCGATAGTTCTCACTATTTTATGAAGTATGCATGTTAGATAATAAGAAGTGCGATTGAAGTTATCAAATGACACTTACAAACGGTTGTTTCATATTTTATTTTCCAGTGCCTGAAGTGGAGACACCAACAGATAAGGATGTTGAAGGGTTGAAAAGAGAAGCAGAGAAAGACGAGGAACTGGACAGGAAGAAATTCAAACGAGATGAGTCACGGAATGAAAGTTCTGCTGGTGACGGTGACAAGCCTGTAAGTTATCTATCCATTGTAATTCTACAGAAGATTAGTATGATATGTGTATAAATCCCCTCCAGAAATAAGAGTTGCCCAACAACAGCCATTATGTGAATACGACGTACAGTTTTAACTAGATACAATTGTATGTTAACTTGACTGATTTGTGTCTCTTGGTTACAGGAGTGGGACTAACAGACTGATTGGATTCAATCAATGGATTTAATTAATGTGCTAAGCTCCTAAAAGTAACATGTATGAGTCCGGATTTAATTATACTAATTACTTTTTAAAAAAGAAAAGAAAGAGGAAAAATGAATGATTAATTAAAAGTAGATTAAAAGAGTTAAAATTACGAAGACTTGCGGCAAAGAACAAAAGGAAATGTTCAGTTCATTTTGTTCTTTATTATAGGTTTTCATTAGTATGATTTTCTTCATCTACTTTAAAATAGTACAGTAAATAATGGCGGGAACAAAATATACTACAGAACTTCATTCTTAATAATTTATTAAAAATATGCACATACGTAAGCGAAAGCGTTTCTCAAATCAAACTAAGCCAGTCAGACACATCGAACTGTAATAAGTTTGTATTATGGATTTCTTTTTAATTTGTTTTTTCAAGATCATTAGTTCGTTTGTAAGTTTGATAGAAGATACACACGACTAAGGATTTTCAATAATCTTAAAAAGGAGTAAGACATATTATTATTATTATTATTATTATTATTATTATTATTATTATTATTATTATTATTATTCAAGTGTAATAAGAAACATGAAGATGAACAAAGAAACGACACGTGAAAAAGAAATACTCATATAAAATACGCAATCGTCATTATCCAATAAAGAGGACGAGTTTTTCTGAAATATAGCAGATAATTATTTACCAGTATCTCTTATCAGGGAACATCAATATGAGTTCTCCATACATTCATTTAAAAACTGGTACGCGCCTTTGGCGTGGAAGGCCCGGGTTCGATTCCCGGCGGGAGCTCATGTGGTTCGGATTCCACGTTAATCAGTAGGTCCACGTCTCATATAGCCTCGCTGCTGAAAAGGGACGTTAAACTCAAAATCAACTCAACTCAACTCATTTAAAAACTGAATCAATGTTCGTCGAGTTGTTTGGCGACACTAAATTGCATCAAGAACGTCATGTGAGGTAAAGCGCTTACTTAAACCACACAAGTCATAAAATAGTGATACTTCATTGCTTAGAAAGAGAGAAATACCATGTATCCACAAAAACACACTTCAATTTTGGTTATAAAATGAAAACCTTGGAGATTTTTTGTTTTTTGTTTGTTTGTTTGTTTGGGGGGAGGGGACATAAAGTTTCATGTGATGTATGGTCATTATACTCGCTCTGCGCACTGATGTTTTGGGGTTCTGGAGAATGGTTTCCCTCACACGATCAACAACTTGCAGCGGGACTGTTGGTTGGCCAGAGTGCTCTTTCCACTTGTCACAGATGCACCCTTCGACGAAATCCTTGTACCACTTCAAAATTGACTTGTTCGAAGGTGGTTCCACATCATATTTGTGCCTGAACGCACGTTGAACAGACACAATACTCTTCGTTATGTGGAATTCCAACCCACAAGAGCGCCATCTTGAATTTACTGCCCTTTAGCGGTAAAATGGGTAAATGTTACAACCTGTAGGGAAGAAACAAAAATATTTTGAGTTACTGCACCTTCTGACACCTTACTTACAAACATATTGCAAAAAGTTTTCATTGTACAATCAGTTCAAATCAGGAAGTGTTTTTGTGGCCGCACTAACATACATATATACATATACAGGATGGTAAGAAACTATTTGAACGAACTTCGGGAGTTGATTCCTGACACCGAAACCAGCAAAAAAGTCCTTTGGAACTTTGGTCAGTGAGGGATAGTTTCGGCGATATAAGGTGCCGAAAGCGTGGTAAAATGAACATCAGAGGGCTGTAATTCTAAAACAACGTTACGTAGAGAGTGTGGTTTAGAACATGGCACTCGAAGTCATACCTCCTCGATTCAAAAATGTATGTTTCAAACCTCCGCAACATGTGTGCGAGGTATTTCCCAAAGGAACTTAGGGATTCCCTATAACGTGGCAAGTAATCCCTATGTTCCTTTGGGAAATCCCTCGCATACATGTTGCGGAGGTTTGAAACGTACATTTTTTAATCGAGCAGGTGTGACTTCGAATGTACTGTTTATAACGTTTATTCCATAGGACAGTAATCCAAATAGAGCAAACATTACATTAGATAGTCGTAGATGGGATGTTTGCTTGAGCGTTGACGATGAAACGAGTTGTTATAAGTAATAGCTCCTTTCAACGCCAACTACACATAAGCAAAGATTCTAAATACAACCTTAAAAAAAAAAAACCAAAGATTCAGCATCATATTTTTCGAAAGATAATAAACACCACAAACAATAAGTAAGAATTATTTCCAGTACCATGCACTTAAACTGATTACCACGAGGCTTGAGGGCATGACATGAAATTCGCAATCAATACGCACAAATGGACTTAAAATTTTAATAATTGATTAATCATACTTACATCCCTGTCGTTAGGTATTGGGTATTACATTGAATTTTTATATCGATGTTTTATATACGATAAACTAAAACTTGATACAATTATAGATTACTTTATCGAAAGATTATTGTGCAGCAGGGTTTCTTGACCTGTCCTCTAGTTCTTGTCTTCCCGCCTTATAGTGCTGCCTACCGCCAAATCTCTTTAGTTCTCGCTGTTTGCGTGAGTTTCTCGTGTTGGGTGACTTAAGAGCGGACAGAGCTGTGATTGTCTGGAGAAGCGCTGGCCAAGGTCAAGCCAGCCGTCTGCATCTTCTGAGCGAGAAAACACACACATAGAAACGTCGTCTGCTTGAGCCGCATACAGCCAAAATAAGGCATCAGCTTGTTGCCCTTAATTGCGAAAGACTGATCTATAATACTTGCGTGTTGTTAATTATTTTTGTGATAATGGCACATCTCTTTGCCTAAATTTCCTCTATAATTCACCCATAGCGTTTAAAAAGTTCAATTCGAAAGATTTTTTTTTCTTTCATTAGGGTTTACATGTCCATATGCATATAGTTAATATTTCATTTTAGCGTGTGTAGTTTGATGGCAAAGTTGAGTGAGTCAATGTAATGGTCATATAGAGTGATGCCTTGTATTCGCCACGGTTTTAATTCTGAAGTAATAAATGTGAATTATGGCAATACATATGGAAGGATATAATTGCTCTGTAAACTAACACGTCTAATGGGACAACTTGAATATTAGTCATTGTCATGAAGTACAATATTGTTATAGAAGAAGAATTATGATTTACTTGTGTGACATTCTCATCATCAGATTTTCTACAGGTATATTAAAATACGATCAGTCTTTAATGTTATAGAGGTGCTGCGCATGCTACAATAATGAGAGAAAAATGTTTTAAAGAGGAAAATATTTATTTTTTCTTTCTTTCAATGTAAACAACGAAGTTGGAATATTTGATCCTTTATTTAATCGTGAATTATCATGAAAATTACATTAAAATTCAGTCATGAACTCAAACAATTATAAGTTGAATCTGTACAAATATAATTTGCAATAATTTAACTCTCTTCTGTGGTTTGAAAAGTAAATATCTTCTCTTTGTTCAAGTCGTATCGATGTTATCCATATCAACCAGAATGGTAAATAGTTTTGTATTTCACCATCTGGAATTAATAAAGAAAAAATTGAACATGTCATTTAAGTCTCGTGTGATAATTGAAACATGCTATGGCATAATCTACTATATAATAGTATAAGAGTACTTCAACCTAGAATAAATATAAATTTCACAGTTGGTTACTACTTTAGTAAGAACTTGGATCAAAATCGAAATTTATTTATTCTAAAATCAGAATGGATTGGCGTTTGTTTGGGTTGTTAGCTAATCTAGCTAATCATTTGCAGTAGCTGTGGCCAAAACAAGTTTTCTATGGAAATGGGACTAAGTATGGAATTTAAATAATAGCACCAAACAAGTGCGTTTACAAATTCTGAAAACAAACGTGTTTTATAATTGGCTTGACTTATTTTCTTTTATGGCGGGAAAAGAACGTTTTTACAGTATGTATTTATAAATTAACTGTACTGTCTCATGTGTGTTAATATATTTGCTGTTAGTACATTATCCCTGACTGCGAAACACGAATACCTACTATATTTAAAATTATATATAATTACAGCCTGCAAGGAGATCATCATCTGAACCAGGCGAGCGACGTGCCTCTCGAGACAAGGGTCCTGCACCACCGCCACCAGTCTCTGTGCCATATGATCAATCATCTTCGTCGAGTAAGGAAGACAAATCCCAGAAGAGTTGTAGCTCCGATGACAGTGAAAGTGCAAATGTATCGCGTATGAAAGGTGGTTCAATGGTGTTGGTGTCTGAAGCGAAATTGAAAAGCGAAACCAAACAGGAACCCAAGAGACCTGATGTGAAAAGAACTGAAGATTCAGATGTTACAGTTTCTGGCAAGGACCAGGCTAGTGGTGATAAAAGTGCTCAACAGTCTCAACCTCATGGGGCTATGTCTCCTGAGGTCAAAGTGTCATGTGATTCTTCTCCAGTGCACTCCCGATTAGGAAGCGACACTGACAAAGCAGAACATAATGTAGTGAGTGGTAATAAGCCACAAAGTGTTGTGGAACCAACTCTTACTGTGATAGACAAATGTGATTCTGAACCTCGTTCAGGCAATACAGAAGAGCTAGATGGCAGTAGTCGTTTAGAAGTGGTCCATAGCGCCCTTCATGATGCTTTGCATGATGTCGTTAGACTATCAGGTAACGTATCAAGTAGATATTGTATAAGCTATGAAAGTCAGTTTTGATTAACGTAACGATATTAAATGATTTCAGAAGTTTGAGTGTGTAAATGAAGTTTGAAATTCAACAGACGTAAGTTTGATAGTTTACTAAAGTGTTCGCAATATATTCTGTATAATTTATTATTATTTATTATTGTCTAGTTTTGTACAGTAAGATTTATTCACGAAATATTATTTTAAAATATTAAATAAGTGAAATAAGTACTACATTTAACTAAACGATATGATTAATCCTCCATAGCTTTGTGTTTATCTAAGCAAAATCATTTCAAAACCTGTTACTGCATTCATCCTCGGTTGTTGCAAGTACGACAATCGATTAATTCATTAATCTCAAAAATTTACTTGCCCATAACTAACTAGAAATAAATCACAAATTATTATATGTTGACTGTTCATCTGTGCCGGAAAAATATCACAAAAACTAAATAAAACACAGAACTTGTAAGTTTATCAGCTTCGAAATAATCACTTCACAGAATATAACTCATGTAAAATATACTACTTTATAGCCTACTTGCAAAATACCTGTTCTTCACACAGAAAGAAAGTGAATGGAAAATATTTGAAGCGAATATATACAAACTACTTCTGGTTTTCAAGATACTTTTTGATGCAAGTTGATTTTTTCCACTGGAGATTTGTAAACTCTCCCACAATTATTTCTAAACAACTCAGAACGTCCAGACCGGAGTCGAATCGCTTTCTCACACCCTAAACTGATGGATTCATCCTATTCATGTAAATCGTTTGGCAAAATTTTTAATCTATCCCCCATCAGTTCGAAAACCCTTTTTTCGTTCTTGCTTCAGAGGCACTGCCCATAAATGAATTTCGCCAAAATTGAGACAAAGATACGATCGATCGATCTGAAACCGAACCTGTTTGGTGGAAAATGTTACTCAAAATTCTTGTCCCCGGAATGAATTTTTCAGTAGTCCCAACGTAAATGTCTTTTCTTGGTTTTGAAACACAGCCAAATCGACTTCTCGTATGAAATATTGATACTTTGTGTGATACAATGTAGAGTATACTAATTTCGTGGCTGTATGCGTAACGTTTCAAAAGAAATTAAAGGAATGGTAACAATGACAGAAACTTCTAATTCCACTACAGGTCCTTATAGGATTCGAAGTGGAAATATATGGTGTCAAATATCAAATCAGATAAAAATTATTTTTGTCATCGGAAAGATAAACAATACATGTGCGAAACTGGGAAAACTGAAAAAAGGAGCTTTGGATATCAATAGAATGTCCAATAAGAGAATATTATATTGATTTTTCTAAGGTGTTTGGACAACCCTGCAGAAAATCATGGCTGGTCTTTTTCGATATAAATTATGGGTAACATAAACAGTGTGTTTCTAACGCGCGTTTGTTAAATTCTTCGAACGATGCTAATTATACGTGAAAACGTTTCTGAATACGATTAAAGGATCCTGCTTTTTGGATCATTCCAAACACCTAAGGATGTAATTCATTCATACAAGGTGTCTGAGAAAAGTAATGAGACTGGCAACACTGCGGGCGATCTGACAACGTTGTGTTTGCCGGCCTGTGGTAGACCGGTTTGTTTATCCTTTCCACTTCCACAGTCCGAGTTACAACTCCGTACAGCTAACACGTTATTTTTGACAGCGCCATCAGTGAAGTTATGTTTTTGTTGTGTGTTACAGAAATGGAGCATCGGAATTTAGAGCAGCATTGTGCAATAAAGTTTTGTGTTAAACTTGGTGAAGTCGCGAGTGTGACTTTTGAAAAGTTGAAACAGGCCTATGAGGAACATTGCTTATCAAGAGCACAAGTTTTCCGCTGGCACAAATCATTTTTGTAAGGCTGAGAACACGTTGAAGATGAACCTCGCTCAGGGAGACCTTCAACTTCAAAAACTGACGAAAACGTTGAACGTGTAAGGGCTCTTGTGAGATCAGACTGTCGTTTAACAATAAAGATGATGAGTGAACAGTTAAATTTAAACACTATCACCGTACATCAAATTTTGACAGACGATTTGAACATGCGAAAGATTTGTGCCAAAATGGTGTCGAAAAGCCTCACAACTGAACAAAAGGACAATCGAAAAAACGTGTGCGTTGATCTTCTTGAGAGGATTGCCAATGACCAAGAATGCTTCAATTGTGTGATCACAGGTGATGAATCTGGATATTTGAGTACGATCCTGAAACAAAGCGGCAAAGCGAAGAGTGGCACACTCCGTCATCTCCTCGACCGAAGAAATGTCGAATGAGCAAATCAAAGATCAAGACTTTTTTTGACAGTAAGGGTATCGTGCACAAAAAATTTGTTCCACCAGGAGAAACTGTCAACTAAGTGTTTTATAAAAGTGTCCTTGAAAGGCTCAGGAAAATAGTGATTCGTGTGAGACCAGACATTGCAGACAAGTGGATGCTTCATGATGACAATGTCCCGTGTCTCACGGCCATTTCCGTCAGTGAATTTTTGAACTCAAAACGCATTACTGTTGTTCCTCAACCCCCCTATTCACCTGATTTGAGTCCTTGTGACATTCCTCTTCCCGAAATTGAAACATGTCATTTTGGAACTCTGGAGAACATTCAAAAGACTGACCAACCAGTTACAATCCATACCAGTTGAAGACTTCCAGCGCTGCTACCAAGAGTGGGAACAATGACTCCGCCGGTGTATAGCTGCCCAAGGGAACTACTTTGAAGGGGGATAACATTGTTGTTTGAAAAACATAAAAACTTTAGTTAGTACAAAATCAGTCTCATTACTTTTCTAACACACCTCGTATACAGAAGGTTGGTCCGTCTATATGTATCTGATTTTGACGTCTCATCTACCTTAATAAAAACCACGGGACCACCATCAGTTGCCTTTGATGTAAGTACCATGTGTCTTGAGGAGAGCCCTGCATTTCTAACTTTCATTGCAGAAGGCTTCGTTGAAATACAGGAACGGGAATGGTAGGCCACTCCTACTATCAGGCTTTCCAGAGGCCACGGATAATAGTGACACGACGAGAGGCAAGTGCTCTTTTCAATAGGCCAAACCCGCAAAAATCCATGGAACTAGCATCAGGTGACTTCACTGGTATGCCCTGGAAGGGAATAGACGGGATGCCGATGTCTACCGCCATTTGTTCCAGAAATCTCTGTAGAACGGGATGTATATGATGAGGCCTTATCCATACACATATGGGCTTGATTTATTGCATTTCCATGCAAACGGTGGCTGATCTTTTGTATAAATTAATGTGAGAATATGTTGCTGATAAAATACAGAGTTGATTTTGCAGGTTTAGACATCTACCGAATCGTTATCTTGCCTTCACAGCAGTATCCCGCTGCAACCAGAAATCCTCCGAAAAACTTGCTTTGCACTGACGGGTGAAGGCAGGATGGAATTTGGCGTCTTGTGGGGTGTACGTTACTGCTCGAATTTTGTCACAGTCTTATAGATAAATCCATTCTTCATCGAATGTGGCAACAAACTTCACCTTTTCCCCGCATAGATGGCGTTCGTAGTGGCACAGATAGATGGCGGGTCTTTCTCTTCCTCCGATGAACCACAATAAGGACATGTCCACGACTTCTAAACACCATCCAGAGCTTTAATTTGCCACGTAGATTGCGGTTCACAGTTGACTGTGCAACGTGCAGTAGTCTTGCCATCACACGTTATTTAGGAAGGTTTTCCTGTAGGGCCAATCTGCGCAACCTCCGAGCTACAGGTCTGCAGTACAGAGTCGCTTTCCACTCCTCTTGCTGAGTGAATGAAGTGCTGGAACCTCGTGGTGTTTATGTCAGTTATGTTCTTGATGTTCGTTGATCCCGATGCACCTCCATTTTCCTGCGCTGTTTTTGAATTTGTGTCACGGAAAAACTTGATGTGGAAAAGTGATACGGCGTAGCCTTCGCAACACCGGTTACCTTGGGTGCCATAATGCACACGCGCGAACTTGGCGTGATACTTAGAAGCCTTTGGCTTTATGCTTCTGTTTGAATCATTCGGATCGGTCGATTGTGTAAGCAGGGGCGAAGATTTCAAATCGGACACACAAAGACGTATCAGTCTTCTGTATGAAGGATGTTAAAATATTTGAAAAACAACATTGAAAGTTGAAAGAATAGGTTTTAATCTTATCTAAGAACAAAAAAACAAGAGTTAAATTTGGGTGAAAGTAACTTCGACAAGAATTTGTAGTGCATTATCACTCGAAAATTTTAGTTTGAAGTTGATACCTACACTTATTAATAATTTACATTACACATAAACTCAGGAGCTTGTTAGTAGAGCTATGAGTCATAATTATAAAATGTGCCTGGGTTATGTTCTGTAAAGTTACGATTTGACAACTGATAAACTACAAGTTTTGTGTTTTCGTTGTACTTAGTCTTTGTAATATTATTTTGGCACCAGTTGAATAGTAGGATTGTTAGTTGGCAAGCATATTATGATTTATTTCATGTCAGTTGTGGACAAATAAATACATGAATTCAGTGAATTAATCGATTTTTGTTCTTGGAGTGACCGAGAAAGAATCCAGCACAGCTCCTGAAATGATTTCCTAGGAATAAACCACTTGACACTGTAATGTTAGTCATATCGTTTAATTTAATAAATAATAATAATAATAATAATAATAATAATAAAAAGTACTGAGCTGTTCTATAAATAGTACACTTTTTTCCTCAAAATTATGTCAAGTAAAAAGCTGGGAGGAATGCAAACCTAATATTTGTAGTCTTGTGGTGCTGAAATTGTGTATAATACAGTATTTAGTATGTTGACTAATCAACAAGCCATAAATGGTTCATTAGCAGTGAAGGTATTTCCGGAATTTGCATTTGTTGTGTTTGCCGAATCGGAATTTGCATTCTCAACTATTACTAGCTTTTATTATGGTAGTAAATCGAATTATTATTATTATTATTAATATAAATGAAATTATGAAACAGGCAAGGAAGAAGCATGTCATGTTATACAGTCACGCGTAGTGGAAAACTCAAATCTTCAAAGGAATAAAAGACTGTTCTCTAAATATAGCCATAGATTAATTAATCGAATCCTTTATCTTTTAAATAATCACTGCTTTGCTTCTTAATTAGGCTGAATAGGAAATATTAACGTGTTTCCTTAGTTGTAGATTGAAAGAAAAGATTAGAGGCATATGACTTTCTTATCTGAAAGACATACCAAATGTGATGAGAAAACTAATACAAATTTTAGATATGCTAGTCATTTTGTTGAAGAATTCTGTGAGTGTGGCGTAGTACTTACATAAATACGTAACTTCAGGATCAACTACTAGAATCGTGTTACAGATAAAGGATACACCTTTCCATTCGATTTGTTGTACATAGACACAACTGCTTTTGTTTGCTTTGGAATGTTTTGTCTTGAATATAGTGTAGTTTGTGTTATAACCAAATGTTGTTTTGATTTATTCTTAATCATTACATTAGTAATAATAAAAAATTATGGTAAGGTGAGTATGATATTTTATACGTTTATGTAATCAACTAAGTGTTGTTTCTTGTAGGCACAACTGTAGTAGACCCTTCAGCCGATGTGAAATTGAACACATCTACCGTTACAATCACATCAAATATAGGTGAAGATACCAGTGCTTCAAGTAGTAGTAATGTGACGCAAGTAACCGTTACAGCTCATCCTATAGAAAGCTCAACACCAATGAAAGCTTTCGGTGGACCGACAATCACTGTAATGTCCCCGGGAGAAAATGTCAGTGAAGTTGTGATAGTTGCCAATGAAACTAACAAAACTCAAATTAACGAGTCCTCCACAGACGATGACTGCTATCCGTCTTTAGACTCTTTAGAAGCGAGTAGCCAGGATCAACCAATCAGCATTATTCGGGATCATGTGAAAGGTCAAAAGTTAGATGAAAGTGAGGTTGTCATAGTTAATTCTAGGTACATTGATCCAGATCGTAGTGACAATAATAGAAGCAGATCGTGTCTAGAATTGACACTAGACGATTCTGTGGATCCAACAGTTGTGAATACACCTAAGAAACAAGATATGAGTCATGTTTCAGTGGTGACAGTCGGTGAAACTGAAGAAGTGAAGGATTCAACATCATTAGTATTGGATGGTAAAGCAGACATTTCTATTAACCATACATCAGATGCCAGAAACGATATAGTGAATAATCTGACAATTGATTCACGAAGTGATATTTCCAATATCTCTAATGTGTCCATTGAAAGAAGTACTAGCAGTAAGAGCGAATCAGGTTGGTATCAAATTTTGTTTTTCCTACGTAGTACTGATTAGTGGGAACTGGATAAAATAGTTTTAAAACGATTCTTACACATACTTAATGGTACAAAAATTAGATTTAGTTTTTTGTGGGTCAGGCTTTAAAGAAATACTTACACATAGGGAGAAACAGCTGAATGCAGCGGTAATGTATACCTTACGTTTGATAAATTATAGAGAGTAATAGTAAAGTTATGTAATCGAATAATACTTAGTTTTTTAAAATGATTGTCGCGGTTTCGTTATTATTGCGTTAAATCTGGGTGACTGACACAGTTATCGGACACACATGTAACTGTAGCATAACTGAATAGGTTTTTATTTATTTCTTTAGATACCTGTTTCTAGGTTGTGCCGCTGGGCGGTGGATTTGCAGTTATGCAGTGTATCTGATATTGTAAGTGAAAAACCTTATTGTGTCTGAATATCACGCAACGAGGTTCGTTACAGTTGTGCAACGACTTTTTCTACGCATTATGGGAAAGATTCTGAGAATTCTGTTAGTTGATGGTATGTACAGTTCAAGGAACGAGGTAGCATTTGCGAGGGCAAAAGCAGGTGGACCTTCAATGTCTGAAGATGTTTTGAAACGAATTCGTGCAATCGACTTACAGAGTCTGAAGAAATCGAATCGTGCTGCTGGATCCAGGGAACTTGAAATTCCACCCATATCGTTATGGTGTATTCTACGGAAACGTCTATCCCTGAAACTAATCTCACTCAGATTCTAACACCCGAAGACCGTCGTACATGGGAAAAGTTTTGCACTGATATGCAAGTGCTCGTGGCCTGAGAATGACAACTTTCCTGAGAACTTGGTTTTTACAGACGAGGCAACATTTCATGAACGTGGAAAAGTAAACACACATAATGTGCATATTTGGGAAACAGGAAATCCACACAAGTTTGTTGAGTTAGTTCAGGACTCTCCTGCAGTGAATGTGTTTTGTGCTGTGTAAGGGAAAAGGTTTGCGGTCTTTATTTTTTATGGACAAAATTGTTTCAGTATTCATTTTTCTTGATATTTTGACCAAGTAGTTATTTCCTCAACTGAATGAAGATATAATCATCATCATCATCATGCAATTGACTGGAGCCTCACTACATTTTCACAGCGAGATGAGATTATTCATGGACAGAAAACTATCATATCGTTGGATTGGGCGCGGAAGTGATGATGATAAAATTGTCATGGCCGCAATGTTCCCCAAATCGCTCTGTCTTTCATTTCTGCATACAATTTATGCACTAAAGGCGCAGATAACCAATGCTATCCATATTGTTACACTTGACATGCTAACCCATGTATGGCAGGAAATGGACTACCGCCTAGAAATATGAAAGATTGCCAGAGAGCCTATTCAATTTGTGGTATTTCAAACCCAATGTTGGTAAGTTTTCAGGCATCTTGTATGTATTTGTATGTATGTATATTCATTATATAAAATACAGTGCTTGTTTTTAATCCCGACAACCAGTTTGAAAAAGCCTGTATATAGAATTGAGCTATAGCGTCTAATATTCAGAAAGCAAAATAACTTACTGTTGTGACTCGAAGACAGTTTATATAACTATTAAACTAATCGTATTGTGTTTCTAATTTTTCACTTTTTAACATTTGAATTTCCTCACTGCAGTCTTTATCATTGGAATTGTATATTGGTAACAGAATACAGCTGTGTAGAAAGTTTCCTATTTCTATTAACTTAAACGCTGAAATGCTTCTAAATATTTACTAAATGCCGTGGTTTTGAAAGGGAGTCCCTCCTCTTTCGTCAGCGACTTTTTCACATTAACAATCACTGGTTTTAATCACATCTCATTGTTGTCAATTATATACTGAAAAGATTTGTGGTACATTGGTACTTAAATTATACACAGGCTTAACTATATCGGTGAAGTCTTTCAATATCTCTGGAGTTTAAGTCAGTATTTATAATCATGCGTCATCACTGTTCTAGGTAAAACATACACAAATATACATATATTTTATGTATTGTATGTTCTTTCTGTTATAGTTACTGGTAAGTAAGTGGTTTGACAGTAGCACAAAATAGCATGAGAAATCCGTACCGCAAGTGAAAAGAAATGTTTGATTCTTTTCAGTTCGATACAAAGAATCCGGGATTAAATGCGGATAGAGATAATAACTCCAGTACGCAGATGCATGCTGTTAAATTAAGAAAATGAACACTTATTTTTTGACTAGCCAGTCTGGAGAATGGCAACAAATTAGAATCCAGAGTTTGATTTAAATAAAGAAAGAAAGAACCAGTCACAGGTTACAAGAATTATTTTGTAGACAGTTTGGTCCAGTCTAATGTATACAAGTCGGTTGTGAATGTGATAAATTTTATATCAAGTCGGATTAATGAACATGATAGAGAAGCAAAATAGCAATATGCAGTGGCATCTTGATTATCTTGGCTTGACATAATACAGAATCAAAAATGTAAAATTTATACACTAAACTGCGTCATTAGTGAAAAGGAATATGTATGAATTGTATTTCGTCAGAACGAAGTCTTGTATTGAACTTAGACAAAAGCAGTTTAAATAAACAATGGGATAACACAATAAACAGCAGGTTATCAGAATAATAAATTTAATTATGTATCTAAATTTTATGTAATAAGAAATATAATCTATAAAATCTATGGTAAGGGTTAAAAAAACAAACCATAGTAGACACTAGTACTACGAAAATTGTACATCTAAATTCCAGAATATGTTATTGCACAAAATCCTGGTTTTCAGCATTTTACCTAACAACACTAATTTCCCAATGCATATACCATGAATCTGTAGTAGTGACAGTAGAAAACGTGTAAATACTTTTCCTTTTCAACTATGCGGTGTCTAATACTCAATTTTAATGAAACAAATCTTCACATTTAACTTGTTAACAACAAAAATTTACAAGAGAAATATGCAATGCCTACATTGGAAGGATGCAAATAATTTGCTCAACATAGCAATCACAATTTATGATTGACATGAAGAAAGAAAACACACACAAACAGAAATATATATATATATAAACCAGGATACAAATGATATTTATAAAGATAACGTCCTTCCAACATACGAATAATATGAATAGAAGTAATTTGGATCAGGATTGGGATATTACGATAAGCAACTTGGTTAACTTCCGCACAAACATTCGGGAGTTTATGGTTCCACTCCAAGTATATGTGGTACTTACTACTCAGTAATGCTGAGAGAATCTAAAACAAATTTGGTGGGCAAGAGCCTATTGTTTAAGGTTCCTGTGAACTCCCCCTTGTCCGAGCACTTCGCCTTTTCGCCACCAGATGCTCACTTTTTCATTTAGCAATCACTGCTGGTACCTCTACTGGGAAGAACTGAAAGATCGTACCGCTCAGTTTGAATGTGTCCAGGATATCCACACTTGAAGTGGGCGGGGAGAGGAATCCAACAGTTTTTTTTTTCGTGCACCTGCAGTCAGTCAGAGCCTATTTATACAAGCCGTGTTGTTCAGCCGCAGGGCAAAACCTCAACCATTGATGAGTAACATAAATATTTTCTTTTTGCAGGTAGGAATAGAGTTTTGTACGAAAAACGGGAATTAGGTTGCAGAGAACGTCATTCACATCGCGTTGACAAATTATCTTTCGTACGTTTATCACATGAAACTCTTTTCTTTTTTTGATTATTACCAGAATATGAGATAAAAAGAACCTAAATGGTTCTTTGTATACAGAAAACAGACAAACAATACTAATATTTTCTTACATATTAGTATTATATGATTTTTTTTTCTGAAGTGTATGATGCATGAAAAATGGACAAAATGAATTTTGACTTTTCTATTTGTCCCTATCCTTCTGAGTAGAGAGAATGATGTGGGGCAACTAAAGAGCCTGCAGGGCCCGCAACATTGAGAGGCCCAGAACAGAAAGAGGCCCATTTCAGTTTCGAAGTTAAACTTTATAATGTTAAGAAGTTAAAAATTATGTGATGTTCCAACTATATCTCATTTTTACCTATGAAGACGGTAACGCCTGAGCGATTATTTAGTAAATTAAATGCCAACAAAACTTTTACTGACCAGCGAAAACATTATGACCACTCGCTACTTTTTGAACGAAATCATCGGGCTGAGATAAGAGCTACAAGGCATAACACAACCGCGCGCCAAACACGACAAGAATCTCACTCGATTAGTCAGTGTGATGCTTGTGCCTTGAATGGGGAAGGACGACGATATATCAGGGTGACTAAGTGGCTGGGAGCTTCATTTCGGAAACAACGCGACTTGTCGAGTTTTCGCGATCTGCCGTGCTTATGTATTTCAAAGATGGGAAAAGAACAGTGAAACCAGCATCGAACCAAACAACAAAAAGTGGGACGACCACACCTCATTAAAAATGTCGGATGTCGTAGACTCTCGAATTTGGTATAGCAGAATAGACGAAAACTATAGAACAATATAATAATAATAATAATAATAATAATAATAATAATAATAATAATGTGCATTTTTTTGCATATGAGCAAGTTGTGACTCACTAGATAGAACATAGAAAGTCAAAACTGTTCTCTGTAAATTTTACATGACTCATGAATGTGGAAAGGGGGGTCCGTTTAACATTTTTGCGGGGAGGCCCATTCGTCCTTACTTACGCTACTGAGAGAATGTAAGGTAAAATAATAACACAAATATATATATATATATATATATATATATATATATATATATATATATATATATATATATATAGATAGATAGATAGATAGATAATCCTGGCGCAACAGTCCCTTGTGATCTGAGCCTGCAGCGGGCTTATGTTAGTAGTAAGCACAACCACACCCAACGTCGCCGGCTGTCTAGATTGAAGTCCGCTATCTTTTAGTTTCCCAACTTTTCTCTCGATATTTGGTCAACACAGAAATGTTTGAGTGCCAGACCGGGAATTAATCCCTGGACGATGCACACCGTATCACTTTCGCTAATCATTTGGTAAAATTCAGGTTAGGGTGGTACTGAATTAATTTTGGAATATGCCATTTCTCATAAGGTAAAGTTCAAAAGTATTGTGACATAATTAAAAAGCTCATTATCAACCACGTATTCTTGCCTCTAATATCTCTAAAAGTTTTCGAGTTATGTGTCAAAAATGGTTGAAACAGTTGAAGTTAGTTTAGTAACTTGAAGAAGATAGTGGACTTATACATACATGATTAGAATTGCTTCAATTTTTATTTTTATTCTTCTATCTCGTAAAGAAATACAAAATCATAATTTCAACCATTTTGGTACATTTTTCATAATTTGAAGCGCGAACAACCGGTTTCTTTCCTTACGTTTTGAACTTGGGATTTATATTCTTCTTGTCACTTATCGTGAAAGTCATATAATAACACGGGTCACAAAGCTAGAATATCTTATGCGACAGAGGTAATGACAATTTTTGTCATTTCATCTCTCAAGATCTGTTAAATTTGACATTTATTGAATGATATCGGTTTTATAATACGAATAAATTTTTCGCAATAAGGTGCGTACAGTGGTCGTAAGAAATGGCAAAAGCTACCACTGACCTTTATAGTTTGACTCATGCTTTTTCGATCATGGTATTCCTCTTAAATTTTGCAAAGGACAGTATCATTTTAATTATCTTAACCTAATTTCCTAAAGCATCTCATTCGTACGCTAAAAGAAAGATTTCTATTTTTTATGTATAGGAATTCAGGGGATGCAAATTTATTCAAAATCCCTTTACAATTAAAGCCGCCTAAACAGATATTCCTTCGAGATTTCTGTATTTTGAAAACAATTCACGATTTCAGTTCTTTGTATTTACTTGTTTCCATGTTTATTTATATCAATACTGTATGATCAGTTCCCAGAATTATTTTAGTTCCCCGGTAAATCCATTTATAACAAGCTCCAAATACTGCTACAATTTTAATGTGGTTTCAGGAGAATCTGCATATCTCATCCTTTTGTTACTCTCTATATATTCATATACTACGTAAACAAACATCAGTGAAAGAAAGAGGCTGAGAGCTAACATGTGCTCCGTGAGGAACGTTGTCATACCTTGCACTGATATATCTAGAGTCTAGTGTTGCCACGAGACGAAACGAGACAAGACGAGACTTCTGGCTGTGTCGTCTCGTCTAGAAAAGATCTGCCCGTCTCGTCTCGTATCGAATGGTTCTGTCTCGTCTCGTGGCAACACCAGAAAGGCTGAGGCCCACAAAAGAGCTGTTAAACCAAGTGGTTAAAAATATAACTTTTAACCTAGTTTGGTTAACAGAGCACAACACAAAACACGACTGCAATCCTCCAGCAACGACTGCTTAGTTTCGACTCAACCCGTAATTACTTCGATAGGAACATTTGTCAATACCGTCAGTACAGACGAAAGGCAAGATTTCCCCATTTATTCTGATATCCTTTTTTCAGAACCCCTGGCGCCACTTCAACAAATAAGGAGGCCTATGTAACTTTCCCATTTAAAAAATGGTTTATCTTCGAATAACAGCATAAAAGGATAAAAAAGATAAATTTTATTGTCAAATCTGAATCTTTTTCGAAACTCAGTGTCGAGAAAGGCTGACACGTTTCTGTCTTGGTTCGGAACGAGAAAGACCATGAAACAATAGTTAGTTACTGATAAAATTGCCACTTCTACGCATACTTGTACTTCTATTAAAGGATTTTTATACGTAGATATCTCCACCAGCCCCCGGAATAAAATCTTCTGAAACACTGATCTCAATGAACGCTTTACATTGTATTTGAATCTGGAGCACTATCACAAAATAATTAAACTTGAATCGATTGAAAAATGGAAGTGAAAGCTGTTTGTAAGAATCATTTTTAAAAAGTGCTTTAGGTATTTCCTGTTCTTTGTAGGGTTTGAAACGTTGAATCATTTGGATCATTTGAAATAATAAAAGATGGTATACATTTCGAAGGCAAATAATTTATTCCGAGTTAATAAATTTTTAAGCAAATTCAGAAACTGTGTTTTTATTTTTCGAGACACGAGACAAGACGTTTTACGAAACGTTCGTATTGTATCGTGTCTCGCTTCAAAGAGTCCTGTCTCGTCTCGTTGCAACACTAAGAGAGTCTTACGCATTATCTTTCCAAGAAAATGAGCTAGAAACTTGAAAAGCACATTCAGTCAATTGTTATCATAGAATATACTATGGGCATAGCCGCTGATGTGTAGAAGATGACACAGGCGGAATTTGTTTTTGGCGAGTTGGAGCCGTGGGGCTCTATTATTTGGATTGGAAACATTGGTTCAAAAATATTTTACATTTAGCATACATACATATACACATATCATACGCACACACACACACATACGTACATGTGTGTTACATATACTTTAATTGGATCTAAGGACAAGGTCCGGTTCGCGCACCCAAAAACCGCCTCTGGGAGGTGGATTGGAAGCGCACCCCTGAAACATAGAATTATGATAATCGTAATCTTCTGAGATAGACTACCCCCCGAGGAATAAGTAAATAAATAAAAATAGTTTATTAATGTTTATCTTCCGTATACGATTAATTGAAAAATTTTAGTGTCTCAACAATGAGAGCCATATACAGGTGATCCTGCGTTCCTGGCGGAACTTCCCTAGTTGCGGACAAAATTTCATACTATAAACTCTTTTCGGCTCTCTCCCTCACGGTAGTTTTTTTTTTATCTATTATCTACTCCCTTGGAGTAACTGTTGCTCTGTATTTTCACGGGCTTGCAACCGTCAGAATGAATATCTTGGCTGCCTTCCCAGCTACCCAATCAGCATGCAATAGATACATGCAATAACAATCAAATCCCACACAAACTACTCTACCCATCAAATATTTTAACATGGAAAGTTCTTTTACGCAACGTATTTCGTTTGTTTAAAATGGAATAGACCTAAATACATCTTTTTTTTTTTTAATGTTCTTCTGGAGATTCGATAGCGAGACCGCTCACATCAAAAAATGAGAGAATTAGTGCTCTGACAATCTGGTAGAAATACAACATGCCATATATAAACATTACTGTGATTACATTGCTATTTATTCAATGATTATTTTGCTTAGAGTTTTCTTACTCTCCAGGGTACTCTTCAAGGATATACAATTACTCTTCACTTATGTCACGAAAAAATATTCAGCTTGCAAATTTATTTCGAGAACTTCTCATTCCCTAATACATGTTTATACTCTCAATTTGTGCGTACAACCGACAAACTTACACAGAATCTCAACAGAGTTCAAATGTGAGGTGTCTGCTGTGAAACAAAGGTCAGTTATATGGGATGGGATTTTAGAGTACAGCTCTAGGAACACTGTGGGCTTTTAGAGTGTAATTCTAGGAACGCTGTAGGGGGCCATCCCGCTCCACCTGAGACAAAAAAAAAAAAAAAAGAATGAAAAGAAATCTGGCGGCACACAACTAATTCACACTGGTTACAAAGCAGGCACAACAAAGTTCTGAATGAAATATGTTTATTTTTTTGCACTATTCCATTTTCCGAACAATAACATTTACCGATGACTTGTTAGCCCCTCCACCACAGCCACCATGAAAACAAATTCAATCGGAATTTGGCCAGCTCGTTTGATCACGAATAATTATCGTTTGATCCCAAGCATAATGACGTATTACACACAATTTGGCTAGGGCTTGTTAGTCCTTGATAATCGGTATGTACCATTCCATAGACATTTCAATCGTAAATAGGTAAGCAAAGTTTCGTTAGTTTCTGGTAGAAAGTATGACAGATAAAGTTGATTGTTTATTTAACAATGGTGGCCTCTAACAATGAAACTAACAACAACTGAAATCGACAAGTACCATTTCATAGATAACTCAGTGGTAATCCGATGGGTGTGCCAAGTTTGGTCAGTTTCTGGTACAAAATATAGCAAAGTTGATTCTTTGATTAACGATGGTGGCCTTCAACAATGAAACTAACAACAATATGTGGAATCAACACGTACTATTTCCTAGATATTTCAATCTTAAATAGGTGTGCAAAGTTTGGTTAGTTTGTGGTAGAAAGTATGTAAGATAAAGTTGATTGTTTATTTAACAAAGAAGAAATCCAATGATTGTTTATTTAACAATGGTGGTCTTCAACAATGAAACAAAAACAATATGTGAAATCGACACATACCATTCCATAGATATTTCAATCTTAAATGGGTATGCAAAGTTTTGCCAGTTTCTGCTAAAAAGTATGGCTGATAAAGATGATTGTTTATTTAATAATGGTTTCCTCTAACAAGAAAACTAACAACAATATGTGAAATCGACACGTACCATTCCATAGACATCTTAATCGCAAATGAGTGTGCCAAGTTTGGTTAGCTTGTGGTAGAAAGTATGGCAGGTAAAGTTGTTTGTTTATTTAACAATTTAGAAATCCATCGATTGTGTATTTAACAATGGTGGTCTTCAGCAACGAAACTAACAACAATACATGAAATCGACACGTAGCATTCCCTAGATATTTAAAACTTAAATTTGTGTGCAAAATTTCGTCAGTTTCTGGTAGAACTTATGACAAAGTTGATTGTTTATTTAACAATGGTAGCCTATAACAATGCAACTAACAACAATTTGGGAAATCGGCAGGTACCATTCCATTGATATCTCAGTTGTAATCCGATGGGTATGCCAAGTTTGGTCAGTTGGTGGTAGAAAGTGTGGCAGATAAAGTTGATTCTTTATATAACAATGGTGGCCTTCAACAATGAAACTAACAACACTATGTGGAATCCACACGTACCATTCCCTAGATATCTCAATCTTAAATGGGTGTGCAAAGTTTCTTCACTTTCTGGTAGAAAGTACGGCAGATAAAGTTGATTCTTTGTTTAACGATGGTGGCCTTCAACAATGAAACTAACCACAATATGTGGAATCAACACGTACTATTTCCTAGATATCTCAATCATAAATGAGTGTGCCAAGTTTGGTTAGTTTGTGGCAGAAAATATGACAGATAAAGTTGACTGTATATTTAATAATGGAGAAATCCAACGATTGTGTATTTAACAATGGTGGTCTTCAACAATGAAACTAACAACAATATGTGGAATCCACACGTACCATTGCCTAGATATTTCAATCTTAAATGGGTGTGCCAAGTTTGGCCAGTTTGTGGTAGAAAGTATGGCAGATAAAGTTGATTGTTCATTTAACAATGGTGGCCTCTAACAATGAAAGTAACAACAATAAGTGAAATCAACACGCACCATTCCATAGATATCTCAATCGTAAATGAGTGTGCCAAGTTTGGTTAGTTTGTGGTCGAAAATATTACAGATAAAGTTGACTGTATATTTAATAATGGAGAAATCCAACCATTCTTTATATAACAATGGTGGCCTTCAATAATGAAACTAACAACAATATGTGAAATCGACACATAGCATTCCCTAGATATTTCAACTTTAAATGGGTGTGCAAAGTTTGGTCAATTTGTGGTAGAACGTATGGCCGTTAAAGTTGATTGTTTATTTAACAATGGCGGCCTCTAACAATGAAACTATCAGCAATATGTGAAATCGACCCATATCGTTCCATAGATATCTTAATCTTAAATGAGTCTGCAAATTTTGTTTAGGTTGTTGTAGAAAGTGTGGCAGAAAAACTTGATTGTTTCTTTAACAATGGTGGCCTTCAACAATGAAACTAACAACAATATGTGAAATCGACTCATACCATTCCCTAGATATTTCAATCTTAAATGGGTGTGCAAAGTTTGGTCAGTTTCTGTTAAAAAGTGTGGCACATAAAGTTGATTTTTTATTTAACAATGGTGGCCTCTAACAATGAAACTAACAAAAATAAGTGAAATCGACACGTACCGTTTCATAGATATCTCAATGGTAAATGAGTGCGCCAAATTTGATTAGTTTTTGGTAGAAAGAGTGTAAGATAAAGTTGTTTGTTTATGTAACAATTTAGAAATCCAAAGATTGTTTATTTAACAATGGTGGCCTTCAGCAATGAAAGAACAACAATATGTGAAATCGACACATACCATTCTATAGATATCTCAATCGTTCATAAGTGTGAAAAGTTTGCTTAGTTTGTGGTAGAAATTATGACAGATAAAGTTAATCGTTTATTTAACAATAGAGAAATCCAACGAATGTTTATTTAACAATGGTGATCTTCGACAATGAAACTAACAACAATATGAGAAAACGGCACATATCTTTCCCTAGATATTTTAATCTTAAATGTGTGTGCAAGGTTTGGCCAGTTTCTGGTAGGAAGTATGGCAGATAAAGTTGATTGTTCATTTAACAATGGCGGCCTCTAACAATGAAAGTAACAACAATAGGTGAAATCGACACGTACCATTCCATTGATATCTCAATCGTAAATGAGTGTGCCAAGCTTGGTTAGTTTGTGATAGAAAGTATGGCAGATAAAGTTGATTGTTTATCTAACAATGGAGAAATCCAACGATTGTTTATTTAACAATGGCGGCCTCGAACAATGAAACTAACAACAATATGTGAAATCGGCGGGTACCATTCCCTAGATATCTCAGTTGTAATCCAATGGGTATGCCAAGTTTGGTCAGTTGGTGGTAGAAAGTGTGGCAGATAAAGTTGATTGTATATTTAACAATGGTGGCCTTCAACAATGAAACTAACAACACTATGTGGAATCCACACGTACCATTCCCTAGATATCTCAATCTTAAATGGGTGTGCAAAGTTTCTTCACTTTCTGGTAGAAAGTACGGCAGATAAAGTTGATTCTTTGTTTAATGATGGTGGCCTTCAACAATGAAACTAACCACAATATGTGGAATCAACACGTACTATTTTCTAGATATCTCAATCGTAAATGAGTGTGCCAAGTTTGGTTAGTTTGTGGCAGAAAATATGACAGATAAAGTTGACTGTATATTTAATCATGGAGAAATCCAACGATTGTGTATTTAACAATGGTGGTCTTCAACAATGAAACTAACAACAATATGTGGAATCCACACGTACCATTGCCTAGATATTTCAATCTTAAATGGGTGTGCCAAGTTTGGCCAGTTTGTGGTAGAAAGTATGGCAGATAAAGTTGATTGTTCATTTAACAATGGTGGCCTCTAACAATGAAAGTAACAACAATAAGTGAAATCAACACGCACCATTCCATAGATATCTCAATCGTAAATGAGTGTGCAAAGTTTGGTTAGTTTGTGGCAGAAAATATGACAGATAAAGTTGACTGTATATTTAATAATGGAGAAATCCAACGATTGTGTATTTAACAATGGTGGTCTTCAACAATGAAACTAACAACAATATGTGGAATCCACACGTACCATTGCCTAGATATTTCAATCTTAAATGGGTGTGCCAAGCTTGGCCAGTTTGTGGTAGAAAGTATGGCAGATAAAGTTGATTGTTCATTTAACAATGGTGGCCTCTAACAATGAAAGTAACAACAATAAGTGAAATCAACACGCACCATTCCATAGATATCTCAATCGTAAATGAGTGTGCAGTTTGGTTAGTTTGTGGCAGAAAATATGACAGATAAAGTTGACTGTATATTTAATAATGGAGAAATCCAACGATTGTGTATTTAACAATGGTGGTCTTCAACAATGAAACTAACAACAATATGTGGAATCCACATGTACCATTGCCTAGATATTTCAATCTTAAATGGGTGTGCCAAGTTTGGCCAGTTTGTGGTAGAAAGTATGGCAGATAAAGTTGATTGTTCATTTAACAATGGTGGCCTCTAACAATGAAAGTAACAACAATAAGTGAAATCAACACGCACCATTCCATAGATATCTCAATCGTAAATGAGTGTGCAAAGTTTGGTTAGTTTGTGGCAGAAAATATGACAGATAAAGTTCACTGTATATTTAATAATGGAGAAATCCAACGATTGTGTATTTAACAATGGTGGTCTTCAACAATGAAACTAACAACAATATGTGGAATCCACATGTACCATTGCCTAGATATTTCAATCTTAAATGGGTGTGCCAAGTTTGGCCAGTTTGTGGTAGAAAGTATGGCAGATAAAGTTGATTGTTCATTTAACAATGGTGGCCTCTAACAATGAAAGTAACAACAATAAGTGAAATCAACACGCACCATTCCATAGATATCTCAATCGTAAATGAGTGTGCCAAGTTTGGTTAGGTTGTTGTAGAAAGTGTGGCAGAAAAACTTGATTGTTTCTTTAACAATGGTAGTCTTCAACAATGAAACTAACAACAATATGTGAAATCGACTCATACCATTCCCTAGATATTTCAATCTTAAATGGGTGTGCAAAGTTTGGTCAGTTTCTGTTAAAAAGTGTGGCACATAAAGTTGATTTTTTATTTAACAATGGTGGCCTCTAACAATGAAACTAACAAAAATAAGTGAAATCGACACGTACCGTTTCATAGATATCTCAATGGTAAATGAGTGCGCCAAATTTGATTAGTTTTTGGTAGAAAAAGTGTAAGATAAAGTTGTTTGTTTATGTAACAATTTAGAAATCCAAAGATTGTTTATTTAACAATGGTGGCCTTCAACAATGAAAGAACAACAATATGTGAAATCGACACATACCATTCTATAGATATCTCAATCGTTCATAAGTGTGAAAAGTTTGCTTAGTTTGTGGTAGAAATTATGACAGATAAAGTTAATCGTTTATTTAACAATAGAGAAATCCAACGAATGTTTATTTAACAATGGTGATCTTCAACAATGAAACTAACAACAATATGAGAAAACGACACATATCTTTCCCTAGATATTTTAATCTTAAATGTGTGTGCAAGGTTTGGCCAGTTTCTGGTAGGAAGTATGGCAGATAAAGTTGATTGTTCATTTAACAATGGCGGCCTCTAACAATGAAAGTAACAACAATAGGTGAAATCGACACGTACCATTCCATTGATATCTCAATCGTAAATGAGTGTGCCAAGCTTGGTTAGTTTGTGATAGAAAGTATGGCAGATAAAGTTGATTGTTTATCTAACAATGGAGAAATCCAACGATTGTTTATTTAACAATGGCGGCCTCGAACAATGAAACTAACAACAATATGTGAAATCGACTGGTACCATTCAGTAGATATCTCTGTGCTAATCCGATGGGTGTGCCAAGTTTGGTCAGTTTGTGGTAGAAAGTGTGGCAGATAAAGTTGATTGTTTATTTGACAATGGTGGCCTCTAACAATGAAACTAACAACAATATGTGGAATCCACACGTACCATTCCCTAGATATCTCAATCTTAAATAAGTGTGCAAAGTTTGGTCAGTTTCTGGTAGAAAGTACGGCAGATAAAGTTGATTGTTTACTTAACAATGGTGGCCTCTAACAATGAAACTAATAACAATATCTGAAATCGACACGTACCATTCCCTAGATTTTGTAACGTCCATTAACCAGATTATATCCGTTTTTGCTTAACTTTTGAACTGTTTATTTTATATTTGATTGTTTTAATTTTATTAGTTGTATATGTTAACATTGGTGACGGTGGTGCCATCTATCGTTTTAGACACAAACTGTTTGGACGTTCTGAATAACCTTAAGGAATACAGATATTTGGCGGTCGAACTCGGCCAGGAACACACTCATCTCGCCTTGTATGTGGTACTTTATTTGCGCTTTTCACAGGAGTTAATTTTAAATGAGTAAAAGGGCAACAGAGTCTGTGTTCCACACCTTTGCATCCTTAGAACTTCAGAGTTCGGTTTACCTGCTATCTGTTCCCTTGTTAATAAAAATTAAAATGCACAATAAAGTAAGTAGTGATACTGTGGATTGTAGAAGCGAGCAATGCTTTTATAATTGGAGATTTTCTCCCTTTATTCTTTACGTCTGGAAGGACAAACTCATTCATCATTATTTGGACTTGATTTTAACCCCAAGCAGTAGGAATTTGGGAAAGCCTCATACACCATCCTCTTATCAAAATCCAAAACATTGAGGATGAAGGAAACCTCAGAAACATATATCCATATTTCACAATTTATATATATACACAGTATATATTATAATGTGTGTGTGTGTATATATATTTACGAAAGTTAGTGAAACGTGCATTTTTTATTTAGGGGGCGGGAATGAGTTCACCGAAGTCAAGCAGTGTCGGGTTTAGTCCAAGGAAAGGTGGGTGACCGTAAATGCTCACCAAATAATAATGGGTATTGCGGAGTCCACTCAGCATCGTGAGGACATTTGTGGAATCGATGTGCTGACCACATATCACTTCAAAAGCATGAGTGACATAAGCCAGAGGGCAGGGTTTGGCCCTTAAGGGCTGTGGCACCAGGATTTTATTTATTTATTTATTATTTTTCAGTTCGTGAGGAAATTGGAAAATCTCAAAGGTAGTACACGTCATACTGTACCAAAATCGAATCAATTTTGGTAAAAGTTGTGAAAGAATTATTTTCTTAACGTATTATTTAAATAAGGAAACTTCGAAATTTAGGGTAACTTACCCCTTTTAACCTAATTATCTGTGACCAATTTAAAATACAATGAAATTTATACTGGAAAATTGTTTCGTATGTATTTGTGTAAATTTACAACATGGTATAGATTTTACCCCTTATACGTGATGGATTGCAATCCCAAGCAGTGCAATTATTTCGGAAATTTGGGTAAAGTCACGTACCAAATTCCATTAAAATCGATCAAGTTTCACGAAAGTTATCGTGGTGTAGGCGGATGAATGGACGCACACAAATGGACGTCTGTTGAATGGTAGAGCTAGCTTCAATAATGGCTCGTACAGATTTCCTTATTAGCACAAATTTTTAACAACAAAATTGTACGTGTGTACAAGTAGTTTTAGAAAAAGATTTGTTAATATCGAAAAATTTAACATGAAAAGAAACTTCAGCATAAAGAGTCATATTTTCTATTAGTGATCGTTTGTGTACAGTCGCAAGTATTATTTGTGTGTGTGTGTTCTAATTGAAAGTAGTGGGATAACTTTAGTTCAATAGTTATAGACTAAAATGTGTTCCGTGTATACAGTATCTAATTACAGATACGTTGTAACTAGTATGAAATAATTGTTCATATATTTACCAATGCGCTTGATGCAGTTGTCCGGCAAGCGGGCGATCAGGATTAGATTGCCTATTGGTTAGTCCAGCGTCCAGTGGTTTCTTATTATGATATATTTTATTCATCGGTGGTTCTGTATCAAAATAAAATATGTTTAAAATTTGTAAACTAGGTACGTATTTAAAAATCAGACCTTATGTAAAATATGCAGTGAATATTAACTGTATAAAACAATTATAAGAAGTTATTGAGTAAATTAAAATTCAACATCGAAGCACAAATACTGTTGCAAAGAAGTCAGTGATTAAGCACTAGCCCAGCAAGTATGAAACTAGGATTCGACAGCTCAATCTTTTTTTTTTTTTTTTTTTTTTTTTTTTTTTTTTTTTTTTTTTTTTTTTCAATATGCTATTATTAAATTTCACGAGACAAACCTGGCTCTCCGGTAGCATACCGTGCCAATGCATTAATCACTACACTATCAAGTTCTTCCCCATATTAATCACACACGTGGACTCCTAATGCTTTCTCAAACGTATTATTAGTTCGTCAACGCTTAATAAACGTTCATATTTATAATCATGTAACTGTAATACTCATTTAAAACCATTGAGTAGTATTGAAGTAATTAGTAAAATCCGAAGTGTCACAGAATAGCTCTTATCAGTAGTGAAGTATAAACAAAAAAAAAAAAAAAAAAAAAAAAATAATAAAAATTAAAATCGTGTTTGTGATTGGATGACAATTGAATGGCTGAACGATTAAAATGAATGTTTGAACATAACATCTACGTCGTACTGAGTTTTTATATCACTTTCATTAAAATTCTTATATAAGGAAATTCTCGGGGTTCAAAATTTCCTGCCGCAACAATGAATTCATTATTGCATTTAAATATTATTCGTTTTTCATTGTTCAAATCATGAAATATTTTCTCTTGTTGCTTATAAAATATTTGCCGTTGACTGACGTGGACTGTCAACATATACCACAAAATTCCAGTGAGGGAACACTGTGGAATGAATACCAGGCATGTTATGTTCAATGACAGAGGGAGAGGTCAATGCAATATTATGACATGAAAGTTAATTCAATAAAAGAGACTAATTGCCATTTATTTATGAAATATTTCATTGCCATTTCTTCAACTTAATGTAAGTATTGTATATTTTAATTATGCAACATAATTTTACAGGTGCAGAAGATGATCATGTACGAGGACCAACATCTATAGTTGTTGCTGGCACGACTTTAGAGGCAACAGATGTAGATCAGTTAGCTGACGCGTATCCTTCCACGAAGAAATTAAATGGAGAAGCTATTGGACCTACTTTGCCAGACAACGAAGAAGTATTTATTGTTGAGAATAAATGTACAAAAGTTCAGAAGAAGGTAATTTTTCCTCCTTAAAGTTTGGTACATCTCAGTCAGTGTGTCTTGATCTTTTGTATACACTGTTTTTTTTTTTTTTTAATTTTATTTTTTATTTTATTTTTTTATTTATTTATTTTTATGTTTTTTGAAAATTACATAACCAAGAACAAATGAGAGTGCATCAAAACCGACAGTACAATTTTAGCGAGACATTGTATGAGTGGACCCAATAGCGCCTTCGCAGTAGTACCGCGAAAGGACAATTTACACATCCCCCAAGTAATGGAGTGTGAACAATCAAACAAGAAACGTATATAGGCAAGCGTCACTTATCTCGTCGACATCAAAAGGCACCGTTCGAATGGAACCGTATGTTCTTCGTACGGGAAGGCAGCTTCTTGTACCACGAAACTGCATAGCAAACGCAGTCGAGAGCGTCACCGCGACAGTAAGCATGTATGCAAACAATGGACAGAAGATACTGTACGCAGGGACGATCTGGTAGTGCCCTTTTCAATGTAACTACACCATGAGATGAGACATCTTGTTTACGTGGCCATAATGGACCATACAGCATTGTCTGCAATTTAGCTCGACGATTCGACGACATCTGAAGAACAATGGTGACACATGTATTTGCTTTGGCTCCCATCTACCCAAAACACAAATGCCCGGAGCTACCGTGGGTGCACGAACCCGTTGTTGGTATGTTGAGTGACAGGCGCTTCAACTTGTCCTGTAATTATAGCCACTTACGCGTTAGATGCTTTCATGATGAGCACAATCTGCCATCCTGGGTTGTTGAGTATCATGGTGGTCCTGAATTGTTGATCAAACCACAAGTAAGGGATACCATTGGTTCAACATCGGGGTGTCTATCGGTCATGAAAGTCAAAAAATTTAACTTTTGGGTCACTTTTTTTTTTTTTTTTTTAAAATCTGTATAGAAGCACAGACTGGAAAATTCTGTTCTATAAAACGTCAAAATTCACCAACAAAAATGTCTGTGGTCGGCTTTAGACGCTACTAAGTCGCAAGCAAAGCATTCTTCTATCTCATGCTTGAAAATTCGGTCTAATTTACTCCCGAATTCGCTCTTGAGAATGTTAGGAAATTTTATAGTTTTGTAAAGAAAAGGTCAAGAAAAAGTCACAAAATTTCATTTTGGAATTTGATTAGACACCCTGAACACGTGATCTCGTTTGCTAAACATTTAGAACAACCTCACAGTGATACTACCAGAGAAATACTGGAGACGAAGGCTATACCCTTCCTTTCGGACATCATATTGTAGCACGACAGTGTCTGGCCATATGTATCATGGCATATCCAAACCTTCTTCGAGGAACGAAGGTAACCGCTACTTCCCTGGCCTGTATCGCACCCTGACATACCACCGGGGTACCGTGGGGGGCCTGGTTCGATCCTATTAGCTGCTGTACGTAATTCTGTGAATAAGTTTTAATTTATTACGAAGATAATCTTCTGGACAACTAGCTTTGCAGTAGCATCACCAATATGCGGTTTTGCGTGTATTGTGTATGGTTGGAAGAAAGAAATTCCGAGGCGGAAATGGAAAATGAATTAATTCAGGTGAGCACTGGGCACTATGTTAGAATCTGATGAAGTATTTTACCGAAAGCGTTCATAATGTACTTGTATAATTGTTTTCATTATTTTGTGGTAAATAACAAATTCTGTTCCCGCTTTGGTATAATTGTTTTCATTATTTTGTGGTAAGTAACAAATTCTGTTCCCGCTTTGGAATTCCTGTGTTCCAATCACGTCTTTCCTAAGCAATTTGGAGACTAATCAGATGCGTCGTGTAATTGAGCGGGTAATAAGAAAATTATTTCATTTTCCTCTCAGGAAGTAATGTTTCTACGAGATCAAAAATGTAAAGTATTCGTCACATAATAAGGATCTAAAGATAATTAAAACTCAACAATAATCTCTTAAAAAGTAAATATGAAGACATTAGAATGTGACTTTTCATAATTGAAAAGCAATTAATATCTTCTTTATTCGTTCTTGCTTATCAATAATGTGAAGAATATATGGCGAGGTGATAAATTCTTCTCAGTAGCAGGTAACAGTTTACCAAAAACGTCACTAGCTGATCCAAATAATTTATCTCAATCATAGGTTTCTGGTTGTTTGTGCAAATTAATTGCTTTTTATTGCAGGAGAAAAAGTCTGACCATATCAAGAGCGTACCTCTCAAGGAGAAAAGAATTTCTCCGGATAGGTACGACATTTCCACTGGTGGATCCGTCTCCAGATCAGAGAGTGGTTCTGGCAGAAGTAGTGATCGAGGAACTCCACCATCAGGCTCTAATAAAACACTGGATAGGTAATTGCATTCTTTTGACTTTTCATAGGTGAATGCATTGTTGCCCGTCGAAGTAGATAGATTATAACTTTTTGTTTTAATTGGTACATTCAAACGGATTATTGTACGTGAAAACGAACGAAGACCTTAACTAAGGACCGTAATGTATGGAAGTATCTCAATTTACGGCAAGTGTCCTGCCAATGATGCAGAATACAGAGATTTTCAATTTACTGATGGATTTCGAAGTTCTACTTTAAATTCCATGAGACCACCTCCGATAATGCTCTGTTTGGTGGCCCTGCATTCTGACTGTCGTCCAGTATTGAACTTTTCACTGGAGGTGGCTGACACGCAGTGTAAACATGTCCAATCACAGTCACTCCTCTTCACATGCTTCCCAAAGGCCTTCAATTGTGCATGATCTTCCTGTGCCAAGTCCCGTTTGATGAGACTTAGGGCAAAATACAAGAGTGTGCTGAAAAATTCCTGGCTTTGCCCAAAAAGAGTAGACCTAGAGGGATGAACTTACCATTCTCTGAGACGTATGCACTTGGTACACCAATGTTCCAGGTTTTCTAACTAGCTTTTCTAACCAGTTGCAAATAACTGCTTTGAAACCACGTTTCGGTGTCATGTTGAACTTCAGGAATGTTCAGTGATATCCCGTGTGTTACTTCAAGTTAGGCAACAAATGATAATCAGAGGAAAGAGGTCAGGCGAATAGGGGATGGGAACCAATTGGGATCCCAGAGTGTTCAATTTGGCACCCAAATGTGAGACGTCTGGGCGGACAGTTGTTGTGCAATATGAGAATCTCTTTGGAGAACTTTCTGTGGTTTTTCGTTTTGTCCTCTGTTCCGAGGTAGTTCACCAACAAAGTACAGTCTTTGTCTCAGAAAATTTAAGCCTTGACTTTCTTTGCTGATTTCTGGGTGCAGAATTTCTTCAGTCGCGGACACCCTGTATGGCGCCATTCCGTCGATTGATCCTTAATCCAGGGGTCATAGCGAGTCATTTTTTTTAACCAAAAATTATTTTTTTTAAGTTGGTCACTAAAAGTTACTTTTTTTTTCAAATTTGTCACTAAAAGTGACTTTTTCGTGTGATTTGTTTTGCATTGGCAGTTTTCTAAGAAAAATATAAAAATAAATGGAAAAAGGCAGAAACTTGTTACTCATTACTCTTCTGAAAGCTTTAGTACTTGCTGCCACATGTGAAACAGTCAGCTTTATTCTCACTTCAGCTTTTATTCTTTGTAAAGCACAGGGGATGGTTGCTGGATGCTTAAGCTCTCAAGGTGAGGTTGAAAACCCTTCTGTGTCTATCCTTTCTTCTATCATAATAGTCTTTTAGTTTTCTCTCGTAATAGTTAACGCTCTGCTCAACGTTGTGTGTATGTGTTTGTGTGGTTCATCATGTTCGTCTTGTGTTATGCTTCTTGTATCTTTTTCTCAAGAGCAGGTGTTGAATTTGAATATTTCATGGCTTTGACAACTCTCAATGCTAAGTTAAATATAATGTCTGGGATGAAAAAATTCAGAAATAGGCCAGAACTGGTTTCTGCTAAGTCTGCCTACCGTAACTACAAAGCAAAGAAAACCTAAGAAAGGAGGAAGCTCAAAAAGTTGTAAAGAACAAAAGATGAAACAAAACAACAGAGAGAGAGAGAGAGAGAGAGAGGTGATGGAGAAATTGACAGGAAAAAGGGGCATGATGAGATTTTGGTCACTTTTCAACTATTTACAAGAGACCAGACAACTATGAGTCCTGTTAATCTCAAGATCATAATGAGTCCAGGTTTCATCCGTAGTCACTAATCGAGAAAATAAAAATTAATCTCAAAACGGCTAAAATGCCTGGGTGCTTCAACTCGATCCTTCAAATACCACTGTTCAAACATCTTGGTACCCTCTTTACTGAAAACTTGCACATTTCCAGTATATTTCTGATAATGAACCCAATATCCTTCCGTGAGATGTCCAGTATCTTTTGATGATATTCTCCTGTCCTCGAAGATATTTCATGGACAGCATCACATGTTGCCGAGTAGTGTGAAGTTGGAGGGCGCCCACTGCGGGGCTCATTTTCAACGGTGAAATGGCCAGTCTTGATCAGGTTTTAATGTACTTCAGAAAGAACACTGCTTTCTGAATGTTTGTGACATCTCGGTGTGAATGTACTTTTCCGACTTTCTGTGGAGAAACAGGGGCCGCGGTGACAATGGTAGAGCGTTCACCTTTGGTGCGTGGGGGTCCGTGGTTCGATCCCAGCTCGCGCCAAGTGGACTTTGTGGTAGACAAACACCGTGTGCGTGGGTTTTCTCAGTATTTCCCGTTTCCTCTCACTTTCTTCATTTCACAATTTCATTCATTCTCATCATTACTTTCTCCTTTAGCGTACCTGGCATAACCGTGGAACTAAAACTTAGTTTCACTTCATTTTCCATAGAGAAACAAAAACTTCATGACAATCCGACATGCCAAAGCTATGAAACTTGCTTGAACTCCCACCATTACTGCTTCAAGTCTGAAGGAAGGGAAATAAAAATAAGTTACATTAATCGAAAGTAACTTATATTTACACTATTACATACTAAGAAACTAAGCATTCATACTAAGCTATACTCAATGTTTTGTGTGGACTGGAGGGGGACTTCAGAGCATCCCCTCGTAGTCCAGCGGTGAGTCATCTGGAGATGTGGGTGAAAAGAGTTTCATGGATACCAGATTATTTTAGAATTCGTCTTGACATTTGGGCATCATGGTGTATCTTCAACTTCCCGTTGTAATAGGAACTGACAACGATCATGAATCCCTTGCCAAAATTTTCTTTACATTCATGATATCGTCTTTGAAAATCTTTAACACCACCCTTTCTTAAACAAATACATGCAGCCTGTTAAAATCATTGAATTTGTATTGCGCATATGCCTCATCCAATGATACAATAAATTTCTGTTGACGATTCGTGCGATGTTCCCCAGTGTTTTGACAAGCATTTCTGAACATGTTCCTTTCAACACTTCTTCAAATAACGATGAGAATTATAGTGTAAATTGTCCTGGGTGATATTCCAACAGTTTGCAATACCTCTTTCTGTAGCTAGATTCTTCCCTGTAACGAAAGTCAGCATTGTTAGTCCAAATAGTAACTGGTGTATAACTCGTACTAGAACGGGCATTGCCATTTTTCTGCCATACGGGAATGACTCCATTCCACTACTGGCACCCCTTTCAACACAAGTGCCGTTGTTCAAGACAGTGAATGCGTGTTACCTGCATATCTTGATTATTGTATTATGGTAGTATAACTGTATTTGACATCGGAAAGCCGTTTTGTAGCCTTCTCTGTAGGTTTCAGTCTTCAATGACATTTTTCAACATGAACGTTCACCACACATGATACGGATAAACTAAGGTCCAATGTATATGACCAGTGAATGTCATTTACTTAGCGTCAGGTGGAGCTACCATTACTTGAGTATAGTTTGGAAACAGCCTGTGATTCATTATAATTTAGAATTAAAAATATTTTTTTTTTTTTTTTTTTTAAGCAACTATATTCAAGTTACTTCATATTAAGTTTTTTGGTATTGAGCCCCAAATTTTTTATTATACACTACTTTGTGACAATTTAGGTTCCTTGTATTTTTTTTTCTTTCTTTAAAAGGGAAAATTTCAACACATTTCAATTTATTACTAAATACATTAGGTTGAAATCATTCCTAAATTTAGTATTTAACATCTCTCAAATTTTTACATCGTACACTTTGACAGTATAAGTTGTGAAGTGAGACAATTCAGTTCTTTTGGAAATGTATGGATTTTTGTATTTAATGCAATAAGGAAAATAACAATGTTAAATACCGTTAAATTTGTATGAAAAATAAGAATTAAAATGTATTTTGTAATACTATTTTCCAGGTCTGATGCGGAAAGTGTGGCAACAACAATTAGCCAAGACAGTCGTGGTAGTAACAAAGAAAATAAATCGAGTCATGATTATAGAGGTGGCGATACAGATGATGAAGTTATTTTAAGGAGAAAACCAGAGTACACAAAGGTAAATTTGTCTCAGAAATAATTATTGTCTGCTGTTCATTGGTTTAAGCATGAGAAAGAAAGATAATACTTGTTTATGCAACGGAAATACCTACTCAAGAAAATAAGAAACAATATATTCCAATTAACACATTTCACGATATTTTAATATACACTGATTTTAATATAACTTGTCTTAATTATTGTATTCTCCATTAATTGTAATCAGTTCTTAGGATTGAGGATTGCTTGCGTACTTATATGTGTCTTAAATCTGGTCAAGCTCAAACTTTTCGGATTTTTGGTGCAATGTAGAAAATTTCTGGAAGCGAAATTACTTACTTTCTATTTATTTTAATCAAAAATTGTGCTTCCATTTGCTGAAATATGTACTTCATTTTTTGGTAATATAGAAATGATAACAAATTACCCAATCTTTCTCGTTTTACGAAAGGAGCTAGAATAGTTTAATCCTTGCCTCTGATATTTATAAACACAATTATTTTGAAAGAAACATGTTTTCAGATAATAGCTTTATATTCCTGACTTCAATAATTAAACTGATAGTTTGAGCATACGTATTATGTAACACGGTTCTGCAAATACTTTCTGTTAAAGCAAAAATAAGAATCAATAATTAAAGAAACGCAGTGACAACAGGGCATCAATTCTAAGGTGTAAATGAGCCCTGCAATAACATTTACTAACTTGAAACATTACATATTTAGGAAATCGGGCAACATATTAATCAACAATATAAAAATAAACATTCATTTTTTAGAGAATGACAAGTGTTCAGTTTGTTATTTCCGAACTTTTATTTATATTGTATTTTTTTTTTAGGATGTTCCACGGCCTAGAACGAAAGAAGACATTCAAATGATGAACTTGAAAAAGAAGACTCGCAAAAGAACAAGGAAATTCGAAATTGATGGTGTTGTTGTTACTACCACCACTAGTAAAGTCATATACGGAGATGAAGAAAACAGTAAATTTTATGATGATCATGTTTTTAGGTAGGTACAAGACGTCAGTACGAGTTTATCATCATACGCTTTTTCCTTCTGTTTCCGTTGATCTGTGATCGTATTAAGAAATACTCTTAGTTTATGTTGGCTCTGTAAAATCTTTTTAAAGAAGATGCTTTATCCCTCAGACCCCAACTAACCAGCAATAAAGGAGTCGAGTAATTTCATCACTTAACGGTAACAGCGAAAGTTGAAAGTTTCGAAAGTTCCGTTTTTGGTTCCGAACATTATGACTGATAGGTATAAAAACATATACCGATATATAATTCATATTTATTTTCATGTAACATTTCCTTACTTTTGATCTGTTTTTGACCACCCCGTATGTTGAGTGAGCACCTAATGTGGACCTAATGTTTTGCAACAAGAGCTTTGCCGTCGTTAAGTCAGAGATTCTCGTGTCTAAAGCGTAAATTTTGACTACAGATGGATCGAGTTCTGGAAAGAACTGTAGCTGATGTCTAATTATAATTTAAAATGAATGTAAAATAAAGTATTATAAAATAGATATTGCATAGTGTAAGCAAAAGTACGTAAGAGCTCTCTTGTGAATAGATGGATAGCGTACTCGTCTGGTGCCGGAAATGCAGGTTCAATTCCTGGTAGGAGTTCATGAAGTTCGGATCCCACGTTAAGCTGTAGATTTACGTGGATAGTCCTGAAAGTACCTGACCTGACGCATAGATGGCGGTTGTTTAAAAAACATTACAATGGTCAAAAGTATCCAGCTTAAAGTTGAAGACTCTACGTTCTTTAGTATTTGTTTTGCAGCCATCAATATTAAACATTCAGTGAATTTGTAAATATAGGTCATCGTTATGTGATACAATACTTTCATTTGAAAGGTCTCAGTCCAAGCAGTATCAAAGTCGAGGTAAATTCTCTCGGGGAGTCTGTTCCTTCGTTTACAACAGTAAAATATTGGGTGGCAGAATGTAAACGAAGCGTACTATCTTCAAAGACGAACATTTCAGTGGTCGACCAAATGAAATGACGACACCAAATATGGGAAAGAAAATCCACAAAATGGTATTGGATGAGTGTCGACTGTAAGTGCGCGAGCTGGCAGACATGGTAGACATTTCAAAAAGTGGTTACATCGCATATTGACTGAAAATTTAGACATGAGAAATCTGTGCGCGCAATTGGTATCGCGTTTGTTTACAATGGAACAAAAACAGCAACATCAATACATCGAACAAACTTCAGTCGAATGTTTGGCGAAGTTTCGCAACAATGAAACAGAGCTTCTGCGTCGATTCATAAGCATGGATGAAACATGGATCCATCACTTCATACCTGAGACAAAGAAACAGAAAACAATGGGCTGAAAGCGGTGAATCGGCTCCAAGGAAGGCGAATCCTGTTCTATCTGCTGATAAGGTCTTCGCGTCAGTTTTTTGGGATGCGTGTGGGATTGTTTCCATTGATTGTCCTCAAATAATAAAAAGGAAAAATAATCAGTTTCGGGTATTATACAAACTTATTGCAGCGATGAAATCAAGAAAAAATGGGCGCTTTTGGCAAAAAAGAAAGTGTTGTTTCATGAAGGCAATGCTCTAGTTCACACATTTGTTATCCCGATGGCTAAAATCAATGAATTAAAGTTTGAATTGTTTTTTTTATACAAAGTTCGAATTGCTTTTTTACACACTTAATTCGCTACATTCAGCCCCTCGGATTATTTTCTCTTGCCAAACTTGACAAATCTTTTACCACCGAGTTATTTTTTCAACAATGAAGAGATGGACTATTCATTGTTAATGGCTATTTCGAAGAGCTCGACGGTTCACAGTAAAAACAGGGTAACGAACAGCTTTTTTCCAAATTTTTTGTTTACTTTCTTAGTCCGGGTACTTTTGGGACTATCCTCGTATATCTCGTATAGCATCGGTGTTAAGAGACTAGAGATACTAAACTCTAATCCAACGAACCAACCAAAAGTGTGGAAGGTGAGGCAATATAGGGACGTAGGGGGGGGGGGGGGAATAAATACGGTGACATAACTATGTTCTGTATTTCTTTTTACCTCGATGATATGGTAACGTTTAAAAAGTTGCAAATACGATATTTTGAACAGTGTGTACGACTGTCTTGTATACTCAATTGTCACCAATCGGGGCATAATGCTCGTCGCTGCTACTCCAGCAAACAATAGTTGAATATAGGAAACCATCGTAAACCACACAAGGCCGTTGTACAGACTTTCGAAATAGGGTACTTACGGTTTTTTAAATGTTAACATATCTCTGGTGCATGGAGTCCCTGTTCCGATCCCCGGCCAAGAAAGTCTTTGGTAGATAACATCGTGTTCGTGGGTTTTTTCGGGATACTCCCGTTTCCTCCTATAATCTCTTCCATCGTAATTCACTTGTCTTAATCATCTGTCTCCCTTAGCCAAAAGGGCATAATCGTGGGACGTTAAACTGCAAGATTTCATTTCGTTTCGTTTTTAAACGTTAACATACTAAGAATATATAAAGCAGAAAAAAAAAAACATGTAAATTTTCAACTTTCGAGGGCCATGGTGACACAGTGGCAGTGTGTTGACCTCTATTGCGTGGGATCCCTGGTTCGATCCTAGCTCGCCAGTGGGCATTCTGGTGGACAGACACCGTGTGCGTGAGTTTTCTCGGTGTTTTCCCGTTTCGTATTCTTCCACCATTTCATTCATCCACATCATCATAATCTCCTGTAACCTATACGATATAACCGTATGATACAAAACTGAAAAAAATCATTGTGTCTGTATATTTCAAAACTGAAATTATATTTTCCAGTTTAACGTCCCACAATTGTGTGTGTTAGACTAAGGGAGACGACAGTTAAAGCAAGTGAATGATGATGGAAGAATTTGTGGAATAAAATGTGGAAAGAAACAGAAGCAAACCGAGAAAACCCACGGATACGATATTGTCTACCACAAACTAACTTGGCCGGAAACCGAGCCAGGGACTCCATGCTCCAGAAGTAAGCGTTCTACCACGGAGCCAACGTGTTTGTGTGTTGCAAACAAAACTTGTATGTTGGCTCGCCTTCCACACCTTTCGTTATTTTTTTTTGGGGGGGAGGTCTTGCCGTATCAGATCTCGGTCCATCTGTCGTCATATTTTATGCTTTAGAGAAGAGTACCTCTGACACACGGCAGCAAAGTTCATTTCCCAAAATAATAGGTCCATTAGTAGATGCTCAGTCAAAAGTTAACTTTATTTGGACTTAATGGAAGTAAATAATGCTGAAAGTACGTCATGCTTAACCCATCCATTATCTGGTGTACTTACTGCTCCTCTGTAAGCTCACACCATTGTTCTGAATTTTAGTTATTAACTTGAAAGACAATAAATAATATCAAAAATGTAGAAAGCGAAGCATTCTGCAGAAACTAAGTTTTCTAAATCTTTCTTCTAGACCAGAAATCTGGGTGCGCAGTTTATGATGTCATAACTGTTGGCACTTAAATTTTTATACTATACGAAAGGGTTTGAACACTATTAGTAGCTCATGTAATATCATTTTGTAGTTACCCTCGCCCACTTTTTTCATGTTCTTCACTCAACAAAGGATTAGAAAGAAGAGAGAATGAAATTAGGGAAGATTCTTAGTATCAGCAGATGTGGAATAACACACACACATTTGATCAGGAGTGGAATGATGAGTATGTTGTTAACTCCCATCTCCAGCTCTACGAGTGATACGGCCAGTTGTAGTGTAAGGATACAAGATTAGTTTTCAGGTAATCTCTCTTGGCGATCGGAAAAGGCTGAAGTTAATTGCTAGTATTTAGATACGATTTGGTGTTCAAATATTTATAGTTTAAGTAAGAATTTTGTTTGAAGTTTTGATAATTTAAATTTGAAAATGTCCAATGCCAATACGGCAGGAAAAACAGTTTTATGGGAAGAACAAGAAATTATTTACATGCAATTTGGGACATTATTTTTTTACAATTCAATATATTAGAAATATGAAACGCGGGTACTGAGTTGATGTTATATTGTTTCAGAAAGCAAGAATTAAGAGAATTAAAGATGCTACAAAAGCAGGAACAAAAACAGTTTCAAGACCTGTCTTTCAAAGCTCAGTTTGCTAAGGAACAACAGGTATGTATTTATGTTAATAGTTTGATTTGAATTATTATTTATTTATGAAGAGTAATTTCCGGAGATTTTTCTAAGCAAGGAGTGGAACACCTTACGGGATGTAACGGAGTTCAGTGAGTCTTTTCACTGGAAATATTTAACTATAGGGAAGCATTATTTGTGCCTGTATGCACTTGTTATATATATATATATTCGTCGAAATTAACGAAAGAGTACATTGAACAAAGTTATTTAATAACAAAAACGGTATTTTATTGAATATTAGCAAGTACATTTTCAGAACTGAAAGACCGATTTTTCACCGAAATACTGTTAATCTACGGCTTCTTGTAATACATAGTCATTATGTATCATGCATATTATTCATAACGTATATAATGCTGATTTTTCTAATGGAACTGAACTTAGAGTTACCAGCATTTATGCATTTTATCTAAGCTCAACTATATTGTCAATTCGATTCCAGGCGTTGTAAATGTAAAGAGATGTGTCGCTATTTGTATTCAAAGCAGGAATAGTTAAAAAAAAGATCAGATCTACTGAAAAATATGTGTAGGCAATATGCTGTGTAAATACTCTTGTTTAATTAGTTTCCATACATTTCAATATATTTTTCATGTTTTAAAAACAAGTTTGAAAGTAAAATGTAAGACTTACCATTCTTTTGTCGAGAGTTAATGTTTATACAACGAGTATACCAGATGGAAATATGTCCACATTTTTACACATGAATCTGTCAACTCCAACTGAACTGAACTGAACTTTATGGAACAGTCACATTTCAAATACTCTTAATCATATTGTTAGAATGCGAATGATTCATTCGAATATTGGTTTCACTAGAGACGTGATTTCCATTCGTAAACGATATAATTTGGAGTGCATGAAGAGAGTTGAGAGTGTGCATTCTTCTTAAAATCGCCAAGCGCCAAAATCGAACGTAGACTGTTCTCTGCAATAAACCTCTGGTCTGAACTTCCCTAGTTTGTTTTAAAACACATTGTTCATAAACATGTATAATTTGATATTTGAAATATGTGCTCAGCACTTCAATGTATTGTTCCAGGAGAAACGCTTTGAACAAGAAAGGATTAATTTGATAAGAACCTATGAGTCAGACCTAGATGCCATGCTACGACAGCAGAAACAACAAGTGGAAAAAGCCGAACAACAACAAGAGGCAGATCTCCGTGTATCGTCGAAAAAAATTCGCTCGGAACAGGTTAGTAGGAACGCTTATTGTATATACTCATTGATTATATCCAGTGAAATTAGCTTTAGAATATGTAAATTTTGTGTGTATATCATATAGTTACGCATTGTATACAACATAATCGTGATTACAATATTTTCGTCTGAAGAACACGAAGCTACTTGTCGAAACTGCGTCGATTTTATCCACGCGCCAGCTACAAATGAAAGCTAATATTCCCGCTGTAGCTTTTTGAAAAGCGCAAAGTGGAAGAGCTTATTAGAAAAGAAAAATGCTTTTAACGTGCAATCTGGACTGAGAATCAAAACTGAAGATTATTTCAGGGTATCTGTGGGCCCTTTTTTCGGTGCATATCTTACTAAAATATGATTAGAGGCTCCTTCTTTCCATTGAAAGGAAAACGATTCTATATAAAACCCTTATAGAGAATACAAGTTAGATCACTCCATACTTCATGAAAATTGATAGTTAATGAAGTAAACAATATCATAAATTCGTCGATTTCAATTCTGCAAATGGTGAATTAAATAAAAACTTTGGCACAAACGAATAAACATCCAAATATAGCCTTCTTGAATACCAAAATTGTTTAAATCAAGTATTAGTGATTCTCCATGTTGATTTATAATGATGATTAAGAAGTTTAACTGAGTGAAACTAGCTTAATACTCTTTTGATCTTGATTCTGTAAACATTCAGTTAATGAACAAACATGACACTATATAAGTCACTATAACTTTATTCACAGTAATACTGTGGCTTTCAAAGAGATTTACTTTATCATGCAATATTATGGGAATTACTTAAAAGACTTTAATTAACTGTAACTTTGCCAATATCACTTTATTTTAGACACAATAAACTGCAATTTGAAGAACAGGGTTTACCCTTTATAATCAGATCACTGTAGCCCCCTATTCAAACGATTGAACAGTAATATCCAAACTTACAGTTCCACTCCAGAATGTGAACAAACAATTCGCTTCAAAACTTTTATCAGTCATAACTCAGTAAATACATACTTATTTTAAAATTGGTAATCGTTGATTTGATCCACATAATAAGCACTTCAATCGTATTACACTGTATCAGCCATCTCTGAGCTTATTCATCCAAAATTAATCGAGAAATTATCACGTGTCAATCTTATGGATGTAATCACACCAAAGTATTATTGCAAATAACTTCATTATCTCCAAATTATAACCAACAAACCTTTTTGGAACTGCACTTGAGTATTCAATAAATCACATAGATATCAAGCGGTTGGCATACAATAACATTAACCCTTGAAAAAACAATAATTGTAGGAGGTGTATAAGAATGACTTCCGCCGTTTACAGGCACTTGCTTGAAGATATATGCACTGATTAAATAAAACACTTGATTATTATGCCCTTTTGATATTCAGCTATCTCACACTTCACACATTATGAAAACACAAGACTAGAAACATTTAGGGAAAAGTGGAGGGTTATATGTTCGAGAGATGGCTCCAAAGTGGACGATAACACCATATAGAAAATAGTTGTAGCAGCTTCTGCTATTGACATCAGTTGGCGTCATGCAACGGTTATAAACGCAGTATTAACCATTGCGCGTAATACTTGATACGTGATTTTACTAATTATGTCACACTACGTAAATGTGTATGGAAACTAATGTTGAAACTCTTTAATACATTCTTCAAACGCTTTTGGTAACATAAAAACGAATACTTGATACAAACTGCACTATTCCTCTGCTATGCGCTGTTGTAATATCGCATATAGGAGCGCAAGTTACGTTCGAATATACAGATCAGCACTGTCTGAAGAACTAAAATGTTCTCAGCATTCGTTGTGTCTGGCTGATTGGAATATCCCGAATTGTTCTGAGGATTGCCACAAGATTCATGAAACATCATCAATAAAAAGCAGACAATTGTTTCTATATGTTAATATGTGATAATTGCCCTAACTTAAGTTTCACAGCAAATTGCATAGTCCTGGCAACATCAAATTTTAGTCCTTTCGTAAGAAACCCGGAACAGCGTATTTTCGTACTTTGAAAAATAATATTTTAAAATTGAATAAAATAATTGTAGTCCTATATTTTATATACAGAAGAAAACAGTCCGTAAAGAAAATGTATTTGGTAAGTTTGAAGAAGTGATTGAAGGTCTATCGATTCTTACGCATGCACTTCGTAATATGAAAGCGTTATTTCTTTCTTATCAGTTTTAACTAGTGTCTGTTTGTCTGCCAAAGACTTGAAACGATTGTAAAAGAAAGAATATGAAGTGTATAAAAACGAAAAATCATTCTTTAAACTTCTTGAGTTTCAATCTTTATACAACGGAGATAAATTACAAGTAAGTATCTTGTACATTCGCAAACAGAAGTATTTGATAGCCAGAGTTTGGTTACACACAGCAATATTTAGAATCGTCTTAAGATTTTAATTTCAAATGTTTTTAAAATCTCATTCTTAGCAAATCGAAATACTCTGACAGCAGAATTCCTTGACTATTCCTGGTCTTCTTAAATCCCCTGACTTTTACTTGTTTTCCAGATTTGTCGCCATCCTGTATATGTATTTTCTGTGTTCTATGCTCGGACGAAAGTTCAATGTATTTTTTTTTTCTTTCTTTCGTTGTCATGTGATGATTTATTCTCATTTAGGAACGAGAACTAAAGCAGTTCCGTGAAGGACTGAAACAAGAGTTAAGACTACTTAAACAGGAGGTCGACCTTATGCCTAAAGAACAACGAAAAAACGCTTTCCGAGTAAGGAAGGAAAAACTGGAAAACGAACACGAAGAAAGGGTAAGTACACTGTTTCTGAACTAACTTTCAAAAACAAATATTCATATTCTTAACAGACACAGGGAATTGTGCAGTATTTTGTCCGAATGTAGAGTTATATACTTACGTTTTTCTTAATTATACGCATTAGTTTTTATAATGATCATTAAAGAAAAGAGAGTTTGCTTACACGTACAGTGGTGATACATTCCCGTGTTGGAGTACGAGTCTAAGATGTCAGCTTACAGAAAGGTGACAGATATGAGCCTAGTAAATGCAAGTCTCAAATCAGCCAATCAATTTTGAGTATAAGTGAACGAGTGGTATCTCGTTTCAATTGTAGAAATATCCTTATTCTGACCTCTCGTGCCTTGAAATAACCAGCTACATTTCGCACTTGGGGGCCGCGGTGGCTCAGTGGTAGAGCGTTCACCTCTGGTACTTGGGGTTCCAGGTTCTATCCCAGTCCCCGCCAAGTGCACTTTGTGGTGGACAAACACCGTGTGCGTGGTTTTCCTCGAGTTCTCTCGTTTCCTCCCACTTTGTTCATTCCAACAATTCATTCATTGCCTGATTTTTTTTCCCTCCCATATGTGTTTCTGTGAAAACTGGTTGAGACAGGTAGGTGTTTTAAACATAAAATCGGTTAAGAATAACAACTTTGTTTTAATATCCAGATAATCACACAGTACGATAGTTTTGAGGTTCACGAAATCCCTTATGCAGTTCAATTAGATTATGAAAACAAAAGTATAAGTGAACCCTTTCTACTAATGAGGGAGAAAAAGAAACCTATTGTGAACATTCTGTCAAAAACTACCAGGAAGAGAATGTACTTTAAATCTGTCATCACGGGTAAGCTACACCCCTCTTATCTACTGTTCAAGCTACTTGTGTAAGATTTTTTCGGAAATTCGAATAGTATTTCAAACATTCGGTTTGAAAAGTAACATCTGTTAAAAACAAACAGTTCGTTGGTTAATTCTTGTAGTTTTAGAATTGTTTCACTCGATATTGTGAACGTTACTTCTACATTTTCATGAGTTCTGCCGTTCACTTCGTCAGAAAGTTAATTGCACAGAAATTTCTTATACTTCAAATGAAGCAAATTATTTCGCGTCTGGAAGTGTTTATAAAATACATTTTTTGACTTCGAAAGTAAGATATAGTTTCAGCACGATGATTTTGCATTGGTAATCTTTTATCTCTGTTTCTTGCCAACAATGCCCTTTAAAATTAACTAAGAGTGTTATAGTTTCATAAACGTCTCTATTCATAAAGAGAATTTTCAACTTAAGAAGGTAAATGAAAACTTCAAAATCAGGAATAGTATTATTGCTATAAGAAAACAACCAGTTTACATTCATAGAGTTATTAACATTGGTACACAGAAAAGATAATTAAACACAAAATTATAGAGAAACTATTACTTGCTTCATTATATAACAGTACATTTCGAATACAACAAAACGTCCCTTGAAAATGAATGCGAACATGTAGAAAAATTCCCTTTGAAGATTTTTTTTTTCTTTTCATTATGTTCTAAAAAAATGAAATGATTACAATATAATGTTGCACAAGAATAGCTAAATTTCAAAGTATAAATAATAAAATTGAAAAAGACATTTAAAGTGTTCGGTTGAAATAGACTTGTTAAACCAGCAAAGAACGATGAGAATCACTTAATTGCATATATATATATATAAATTACGCATAGTTTTTAAACCAGTTCGGTTTTATTAAGTTGTTTATTTTGAATAGTTGAATTATTCTTTTAACTTTATTGACGATTGTTCCTAACAAAATGAACCAGATTAAAATCGCTCTTTGACTCATAAAAGCTGTCTTGTGTAGTACTTACACCCACGTGAACGGCCTGCTCTACTTCAAAGTGAATTTGCAAAGGAAAATTGCAAAATACGAATGATAATAATTAAACTACTTAAAAAAGAATGTGAAGATTACGTTGATTCAAAAGATACAAGAGGCTTTATTTGGGGTAGTTAAACTGTCTTTACCATTAAGTGTAATACCTCCGTAGGAGCTAATCCCCTTAACGCTGCAAATACATTAAGGTACTCCTCTTTATTACTTTTTCACACCAATACATTATTCATGGCTTCTAAGCCTACACTAAGGTGTTAAAATAACTTTTCAGTGCTTGCTGCCCCTTGCCCTAGATGGCAGTATATACAATTAATGAGGACAAAATTACAAACCATGTAGAGGGTTGAGTCTCTTGATCTCGATCAATTACGTGTATTATGGTAGGTATAGCTATTAATAGTTCGTGTACCATGTACCTACTTTCATTTGCAACATACATATTTTCGGGAGATATATTTTTATAAAAGTATGAAGGTAAGAAAGATTATACTTCGCTTAAATGAAATGAATTTATTTTTGTAATATAAAATACACAGTTTTCCGAATGCATCATACAGAAAATTGAGAAGATTAATGTAACTGGTTTTAATTCCAGGAAAGATCATTTTTAGAGAAGCTGAACGAGAACCACGAGTGTTCGCTTAGACGACTTAGTGAAACTCATCAAGAAAAAATAGCGCTTATGGAACGTCAGTTCTTACAACAGAAGCAGCAAGTAAGTATATTCTTTAGTAGTAATATACTTGGCATTAAAATTATTTTATTTTTCTTAAAATTTTTTGCAGTTGTTGAAATCACCTTTTAATTTCATTAAACTTATAGTTTGTATTTGTGTGTACAAGACTGTCTCACATAAAGACAACTCATTTAACTTCATGACTTCGAGTAGTATTGGAAAATCAAGTAGATGTTTTATTCTACACAATTCTAAAATTCTGTATTTCACCCCGTGCACTTAGTTTCAGAAAGTAAAAGTAGGAAGATTTTAACACCTGTTAGTGTAAGTTTTTTTAGTAGGTGGAAGTAAGAAAGCAATGCATTACACGATTTTTCATGAATATGTACTGTGAATAATAACTATATCTGTCATATGTAATTTGAATGACTACATATATTCATTTATTCAAGAAAATCTCATATATAACCTGTGAAGCCAATGTATAATCAACAGCAAGGGAAAGGAAGAAAATATATCATAGTCTATAGCGAAAGGTATTATCCTGGCATTGGGGTGGGACAGCAGAGAAGAAAACTGAGAAACCTCAATTAGGGTGCGTCCATGGTGTTTGAACCCGGAATCTGGTCATTGTGATCCAAAAACACTAACCGTTAACTTAACCTACTTTGTTAACTCCACTATTCCATGGCAAATATTTATAAGTACTAATCAAAATTTTTGTCTACTTTGGCAGTCTATGCATACTCTTAGCAGGCTTAGTTAACATTATCTTCTGATTTGCTTTTCATTTCTGTATTGTATGGTATGATGATTTGTAGTAAAACGTTTTATTTTCATACAGTAAGTTTTAAAATATTCACGAGTTTGCAAGTTTGCCGAATGAAAATCTTTGGTTGTATTGTATAGGTTCTCAGAGCTCGAGAAGCTGCCCTTTGGGAATGTGAAGAACGTCAAATCCATGAACGGCAACAACTAGCTAAAAGACAACTGAAAGACATATTTTTCCTTCAGCGACACCAGGTGAGTGATAGTATTATTATTATTTTGAATCGAACATTTTTATTATTGAATACGAGCCGAAACATCTTATAGAGGTCATCTTCCAAAGTCAATTATTCGATCTGAGACTCCTATAAGATGCAAAACTGCAAATTAGCAACCCAAGGGTTTGTAAGTTTTTCAAAGACTGTTTTCACGATGTTTACGATTATAAACCATGCTAGAGAAGGAAATTACTATTGTAAAGCAATGACACCCACTGGAGATTAAGGGAGCTGCATATCTCGTCCCAAACGAAAATAGGAATAAATAACCAGAAGACATTTATCAGTATTATATTTTTGAAGTGTATGTGCCTAATAAAGTTGGAAAATAACATTTTAGTAATAAACAACAGAGCTCAAAACGTGTGCGAAAGTGTCACATTTTTGTCCTTCATTCGGAGTGGTCTGAAAGATTTAGAAAAATAGATTGCTGTGAGTGCACAGTAGAGGGCGGGGCTACCAGGCCTCTCCAGTTAGGAGAATTAGATAATTGGCACTTTCATATGTTTTCTAGAATATATAAAACTTGAACGTTAACTTTCAATGTAATCAGGTATAAATACACTCAAAAACAGAAAACGTTCTTGTTTATTTTTTTTATTTTCGTGTGGGACAGACTGTGACCATAGTAATTTAAAGATGTGCTACTTTCTATAAATTTATTAGTTTTGTGGCAGAACACGAAGTTAGCTGTTTTATTTCAGATACAACCATACTGCTATGATCACGTATTACTGTAAGAGAAAGCCTAATTACCTTTCGGATGAATTATTTTGTTTTCTCGTTCGAATTTCAGATGTTAATTCGTCATGAGAAGGAACTGGAACAAATAAAACGTATGAATCAACGTAAAGAAGAAGAACTTCTGAAGCGCCAAAGTATTGAAAAGAGAGCATTACCAAAACGTATACGTAGTGAGATGAAAGCTAGAGAAATGATGTTCCGTGAATCCATGCGAATAAGTGTTGTTGGCGATCCCGAAGAAGAAAGGGAAAAACTTAAACGAGTGTGTAACTTTTTATATTAGTATTTTTATACTAACAATGTGGTATTTTAGTTAGTTAATACTAACAGTATAGTATTCTTAAAAAGTTGATTTATTTTTAATTCCTTCTGGGTGATTTGTCTCGACGGTGACTGTAGCTTTTAAGTTGTATGAAAATTGCTTTCTGAAGGTTTATTTATTTATTTATTTATTTATTTTTTTTTAATTTTAATTTTTTTTAAGAAGTTAATTCAGAGTTAATTGTTAAGTTTTTGTTATGTTAATGATTCATAAACAACACTCTCTTTTCCAAGTTATCCAAATTGATTAACAAATACAGCAATATAATTTTTTACATTTTAGTAGGTCTTTATTAGTACATATTGTTAGATGCAGTACTCAATATGTCACAGAAGTGAAGATAAGTTTTGATAAGATGCTGTAAAATAGTGACCCCACATTGCTGTTAGATTTTAATATATTTTTGTTCGTAAGTTGAGCTGAGCAAAGCTGTTACATGTTTATTCCACGTTTCGTGTGCAGCTTATTAACTCGAGAAAACCGAAAAGGTACTTTCAAAGGAGGTTTAAATTAAAATATAACATACTTCTATGATTCTCTTAATCGACGAGTTCCTCCTTCCCCTCTGCCAATTCTGAATTTTTACCGAAACAGATTTTTGATATATATATATATATATATATATATATATATATATATATATATATATATATATATATATATATATATAAACAGGCAATTTGGAAACTCCTTTTTTTGTCTGTTAAAAATAGAGAGAAACGGTACGTAGTTTATATTAAGTTGTTCTCAGTTACAGTTGAAGGGAATAGCACTTTTATTACTGTTTTCTCGCTTTGTTTGAATACCTTGTCTCCTCTCTTTTGCTTCTACGAAAACCTCCCCTAAAAATTCTTAACTCTGGTTGTAAGTCAGTGGGCAGCACTTAAAAAGTAGTTTATCTCAGAGCTTTTCAAAGTAGACCAAAAGTTAAGACAAAACGATTGGTGTAAATAAATGCCGCATTGTATAAAAAATTCTCCTTTGAGAATTTTTAGGCAATTGCATTTTCTGCTACATGCGTTAAGAAATAAGCCACTGATTTATGTACTGCAGGAAGAACTGGTACCTTCGTCAAGAATTTGTGAGGTCGCTTCGTGGTCATTAGTGAATTTAGTTCAAGTCTGTTGAAGTACTTATTCAGACAAAATTTCCCAAGTTCTTTCAAGTTCATTGATATTATATCAGTTATATAATACTGAAGTGGAAGTAGGATCAAAAACAAGGGAAGTTCTAGGAAAAATTAAAAATGTATCAAGATCTGTTTGTTTGCATGGAAAGAGGTTTTCCCAAAAGGCCATAGAACATGTCTTTTAAAAAACTACCATTGACCAATGACCAATCATGTTATAAAACTTTGAGTTATCATACATGAAATATTCTCTTTTCTACAGCCATTACTTTGGTAAGATGAGTGGAAGATACTAATTTTGAGAAAATGAATTTTTCTTTTCCTTCCTGAAGGTTTAAAGAATAAAGTGGAATCGTTAAAAGAGGAGGCAGCCTATGAATTTCGTTATGTGCTTCCAGGAAGAATAGTACTTAGAATTGATAATCTTCGGGTAAACATAACAATTAAGAAACATTATACAAATTACAGAATGAACTGTATTTATTAAAAAGACGGTCCTGATGTACTAATAGTACAATTTAACTAAAGGTTCGTTTTTCTGAATTATTAAAAGTCGCTTGAATCTCGAATTGAAAAGGCATCTGCCTGTAATGAATTCTGATAGTAAGTTACGAGTAATTTCTCAGTTTTTATTATTATTATTATTATTTATATTGGTAAATATCTTTTCAGTTTCAAGAGCAGGAGAAGAAGCGCTATCGAGCAGAACAACAACGATTTGAGTTGAAGCATAAAAGACAGTTGGAAGAACTTCGGGCGACTTCGGAAGCTACAATCAAAGAGCTGGAGCAACTCCAGAATGAAAAACGTAAGTTTAGAGGAGTAAATGTAGAGAAGGGACACTGTGAATACATGAACTGACAATACATTCAAGTGAAAGACGTACTACGAATTCTAGTTATTTCTAATTGTAATTTCGTCGATTCTTCACTCATAAATTGTTACCTTTTTGTCCTTTTTCGCCTGTCTTGTCTTGCTTTTCCTTTAACGTAAACAGAACCTTCATGTCAGGAAGCCATTAGAAACTCAGAAGTTAATACAAGCATGGGTGCTTGCAAATAATGATCATAAATTTCGGAAAAGCTGTTTTTCGATATACCTTGCGATGTGACTGTACTGGACATATTTATCCTCTTCTTATCGCGTTTTGTTCACTTCTGTCGCTTTTAAATTGTTACTTTCTGTAGGTTACATCATCATGCTTTTAGTTTCTGATGAAATATAAGAAAGTTTTCGGTAATATTTGACATTTGTTTTCAACAAAATTCGTTATCGTAAGAAGAACACATGACAGTTTTTTTTTTTTTTTTTTTTTTTTAAATTATTTTCTTTATCGCATAGTCAGGAGAACTGTTCGAAAATTCCCTTTTTGTTTCTTTTTATTATTATTATTTCATTTTTATTAGAAACACTGGGTTACTGATTTCACTATGACACTACTTTTAGTCAAGATCATGGTAACATTTTTCTCGGTTACTCAGGGTTGGCTGGTTTAAACCAGCTGGTTTTTTCAAAAAAAAAAAAAGTTTAAACCAAACAACGAAATATGTTCGTAAAATCGTGATGAACACACATTTGTGGGTTATCACGTTTCACTCCCGTATATTATTCGTATTATATTCAGACCTAAATTTCCCATTCATTACTCGAAGAGATTATACTACAAAAGCATTGTTTTTTTTAAATAAGTTTATGAATGTTTCATCTGTGATTTTTTTTTTTTTTTATGGTTTATTATTATTGTTATGCAATTGCAATCAAAGAAAAATTCTAAATATTATTTCGTTTTAATAATGTTTACTATTAATAAAATGCATCGAAATGCCGTACTTTTGGAAGGGGGGTCATATAAATCCCATGAGAGCCATTTATTGAAATCAGAAGTATCTTTGGTATCCATTTATGTATAAATGGGTCAGAGCCAAAGTGGACTCAAATAATTCATATCTTTATTCACTTTTCTTAGTGATATGCAAATTAAGTCGTCGTATTTCTTTAACTGGGACTAAATTAGTTCTTCTGTACTCTGCAGTATTTTGAAATTGTCCATATGTAGTTCTGTATAATAGTTTCACTTGTGCAACTGTTTATCTTTTTGTCCTTCTTAAATGATTCTTGACAATTATATTAACAAGTATGTAAAGATCAGTACAACGTATTTTTATCAGGAGTGCTTCGTGAGTGAGTCGGCAGACGTATGGTATTTGTGCCCAATTAGTCCCGGTTTCGAATTCAAATGGAGGACAGTTTCTCTCAGATGTAAGCCGAGAAGCGATTCCGCTTTAAGCTTATGTGACCCCTTCCAGCATAACCCGGTTGTTGCATAATAACACCAAGGCGAAACAAACTTATTTCTGTCCATATGTGATATAAATACATAGAGCAAATTATTTAAACAAAACAAAACAATAAGTTTAAACCAACAAAAAACTTTTTTTTTTTTCAATAAAAATCATGATTTTTGTCAACCCTGCGGTTATTACTCAACATAAGTAATAGCAAGCACTGGAGAGGAACCTACAACCTGCAGACATAAATCGTTACAAATAAATATCTCTACCACGTGACAGCATGCACATTCTCATTGACTTTGAAGTTCGAATTACCGTTCTTTTGTTTTTTGTTTTTCTGTGTAGATACCTTTGCTGTAATCAACAGGTCTTCCAGTTAAAATGAAATAAACCTGTCATTAACTGAATATTATAGCTAATCACTATAGTGACAATGATTTCAAAAGCTGCTTAGGCTCTTATCTCTACCATGTACGAAGAACAGCTAATTAATAGAACTCTTATACTCATTGGTCCATAACTAACTGTGTCTGAGAAACTCAAATCATTGTATGGAAAAAATACTTGCCACTCACAAGTACTGATTCATTTTTTTATTTATTATTTAATAAGCATAACTGGTAACTTAAATAAGTGTGTGAATATGTGTTTTCATTGTTCTTCGTACATTGAGTGAGTGAGAATAAGAACTTAAATGATCATGGACCATCATACCACTTGAATAAATACATTGGTAAGGTTCGCTGCCTTTTGAAACCTAGGGCCCCCTTGGGTGAATGTGATTGTCTTGAACGCCCCCCATCATCCAATCTATTCATGCACAAGGCTGAACGTAGGACTTGAACGAAGCAATCTAAGAACTAGAAAAAGGCTTCAATTCTTAAAACCAGCTTTGAAGAATGTACATTATTATTTGTATAAACTTCTTATAACGTGTAAAATGTGTGTAAAATGCATAATGGCTTTCATCCAATAGTAAGAAAAAAGTCTTAACAGACTGAACCCCCCTCCCCCCTCCCGCCCCAAATTGTCCCATTTTATTCCAGCACCCCATAATTTGTATTAAGGGTGACAGAATTCAGGTACACACTTGAATGAAAAAGTCGCGTGAGAAAAAAGTTTATATAACATTGTGTCAGATCATAATGTGTAGGAAAAAACTAGTAGTAATATTGTAATTATTGTTATATATTGGATAGGTAAAATGCTGATGGAGCATGAGACAATGAAATTGAAAGAACAGGAAGAAGAATACAGTCGAGAATTGAAAGAATGGAAAGCACACTTAAAGCCTCGCAAACATGTAAGTATCAGGTTCTTTTTAGCCTGGTTTAAACTATGAAACAATTTCTACGACGACTATGATTTATATAAAAGAGTGAATATTGTTATCTGTATGATACATTAAGGGTTATTATTTTCCTACTATGTATTTCGCAAACCCCACTCTTTACTTAATCTTCGGATTACTCCTTGAACTACTGCTTAATACATTTTATTCTTCTGGTAACTTCAGCACTTACGGTCGAAATTTGGTAGAAAGTACGATCTTTTTACTTTTCTGCGTAATTGGAAAACTTTACACAGAACTTCCATCTTACTTGCTGTACCAAACGAGTGTTTCCATATCCATTAGCGTTGAACTGGGTGGATTATTAGGGAAGTGTACTGAATTGAGTGCTGCGTTAATTTCGGTGCAATATGTTGAATCGAGTGCTGTGGAAACTTTGATGCAGTGACAGTAGGTAAGATTTTATTGCTTGTTGTAATTTATAATTCCACTGCTTGTCTAAGCTTCCCTTATCCAGGTTTAATTTTGGGTCCTTGGTGCTGATGAAGAATAATTCGTGTACTTGTCTTTCTAGAGGCAAAGAAGTTTTGTGCAGAATGTTGGTTTGTTTAATGGAATGCTTAGATTCTTCCTGCCGTATTGGGTATTAAGCAAACTAATATTTTGCACAAAACTTTGCTTAAGCACGACTCATTCTTCATCTAAACCAAGGACCCAAAATTAAACCTGGATAACGGTATCTTAGACAAGCAATGAGAGTACATCATAAATTGCAGCAGACAATAAAATCTTACACCTACTGTCACTGCACTGAAAAAATACATTTCACTAAGCATCCACTTAATTCAATGTTAATGGATATGGAAATACTGTTTGTTTCAACAAAGAAGATAAAAGTTTTGTGTATAATTTTCTAATTCCGCAGAAAAGCAAACTGGTCATGCTATCTACCACATTTCGACCATAAGTGCTACAGTTATCACAAGAAGAAGAAAGAAAGTAAAATGAATTAAGTAGCAGTTCAAGGAGTAGTCCGGTGGACTACATGATTAAGCAAGCAGTAGTTTCTGCGAAAATAGCTAATCAGGAACCCCATACAAATCAAAGAGAGAGATGACATTATATAGTCACTTGAAACAAATGAATCTTTTGCCGTTTGAGATGATAAAGTGAATTAAAAATGCTTAAGGCTGTTCGAATAATTTTCTATTTAATGGAAGTAAATGTATTGATCAGCATACTCAAAGTATTTTGATATTGGGGTTTTAAGTAGTGGTCATCGATTTTGAATACTGATTGAGATCGGATTATATAAAAACAAAGGCATTTAGATTTGACAAACGAGGTGGACTTCAGTTACAGCTGCTATAATATAGGACTATTAGAAATTTGGTGGTTAAGAGTAGAGAAGTTAAATAAATATGAATAATTGAAAACGTAGTAGACGTATTAGTCTTATTTCTAGTGTAGATTTTCTTTTCAGTAGTTGGAATAATAATAATAATAATATTGTAGTCGTTTCTTGATTTTGCTGTCCATTAGATTTTTCTTTCTTAATGTATTTTGCAAGCTGAAGGAATGAATAGATCATTACTTTCGTAGAACCACAAAACGGTCCTTTTGTTTCGTATTCCTCAAATTAAAACCGTAAAGCAAAACAAAGCAATAACCGAAGAGTGGAGAATACTGACTCAGTTTCGTAGTGGTTTTTTATAAAGTATTATCAAACAGTGGGAAGTGTTTTTTAATATCTTTCCTGAGAAGATAAGAGTCCGTTTGGGATGTCATAGACGAAGAACTGAAATTCCTTTACAGTGAGCAATATCTCAAAAGCACTGAGAACATAGTGTGTCAAAGTACCACCATAACACTCAATCATTATATCATGAAGCCAAAATATGATCACGATAACCACTGGTTTTAAAAAAAATTAGTAAGTGAAGAAGTAACAAACATTCCTTAATAATTTGAAAGACAATAATAATAATAATAATAATAATAATAATAATAATAATAGAAAAGCAGCTTCGTATTTCAACATTCTTGCTTCTGGAAAGATAAATGCCTTTAAGAAAAGCACGTCCAGGTGGCATATTTTTAGACTAAATCTCTCAGAAAATTACGTAATAACACATACATCTTGTGATTAATTGAAATATCTTTTTTAAGTTAACATTTTAAATGATTTTCCTTATATTGTTTGTTTTTTTTCTTATTAACCTTTCCTTTCGTGATCCTTACAACACCCACACTTAGCAACTGGAGTTGGAGTTTCAGCGTCAAATTCGTGAACAGGAAATGTTCTATGGTCGTTGTGGATCGGAGGTGATACTTAACGAGCAACAGTGTGCGCCATTGGATGACTATCATTGCCCACTTACTCTTTCTCCTCCTAGTCCAGTCCCATCCACGCCGTCTCCCACGGCCTACTCATCCCCTTCATTAACACCTGTGATGGAACGAGTAGCCGCTGGGTTTGGTGTTCGATCTAGTTCCGCTCCTGGATCACCTTTCCTCTTACCTAGAATCTCCACAATTCGTTCAAACCCTTACCAGCATGACCATGAGCACTAAGTGCTACTTGGTGGTCGGTGGGTGAACTGTTTGTTGTTTCCTTTGTGGCAGAGGGTGCTTGAAATTTCGATGCTTTACCAGGGCACATTTACATGATGCTGGTAGCATATACAATTAAAAGTAATTTGGGAACAGCATATATAGAAACAGTGTTCGATAGAAGTATGAAGTAGCAATTTTAAGGAGGAGCTTAGATTTTTAGATACCTTGTTTAGAATTATACTTCCATTTTCCTTTATGCTTCAAGTTATGCGGAAGGGTGTTAATAAGTAGGTAAATAAATGTATTTTTAAAAATCGTAAGTACTCTCACAATAGAGAGCATACACAATATCAATATGATGATTACGATACTCTTTATTTTAATTTTGCTTGTATGTGCGTGTAATGTGCTGTAAATATAATTAAATAATACTTGTTAAATCTGATATGTAGACTGCTGTTTGTAAATGTTGGGCAAATTGGGCGTGAAAATACTTTTTTTTTTTTTCAAAATATTGTTGTAAGAACAGACATGTAAATGTGCTTTCTTTTTAAGAATAAACAGATAAAAAATAATAATAAATAATAGATGTGTTCACTAACGAAGCCTAATGTAGAGTGTAGGCATTGTTACATTGGTATTGCAAACCAACTTTCAAGAATGGTGTGTTCTGGGTCAACATGCTTTGTACAATCTAAGTAATATTCTTTTAGAAAATAATGGCAGTCACTGTCATTAGTGTAAATTCATAATAATGAATTCGTCGCTCTTTCTGAGAGCACGTTTAGGAAGTGGATATTATTGTTTGTTTATTTGCTTTCTCCTCTTGTTTATCTATCCGACTTTTTTCTTTCTTTCTTTCTTTCTTTTTTTTTCTTTCTTTCTTGGTACTGCTAGTCTTTCTAATCTCAAACTTTTATGCATGAGTATTTTAGCCTCATTTCATTTAGTGAGGTAGTGCACATGTTCATAACTTTTTGCGGTGTCAAGGGTACATATTGCCTACAATGCTTGTATTAGCAACAGACAGTTACTTCGTTCTAATTTGTGGTTCTGGGTTCTTTCGATTTATTGTTAGTTTCTGCTGCATCAAAATACTTTAGATAGACATTTGTGTTATACATGACATCACACAAAATGCACATTTTAAAGTTCTTTGGTTTAATTTCCTTTACTCATTCTTTATTCTCCATTTACGTTCTAAGCCATCCAGTCTTTCATTCTCTCTATTTATACCAAAGAATGGATTGAATTCAAATAATCCTTTGATAAAGCTATTCCACCTTAGAGAAAAACATCTAGAATTATAAAATTCACCCTCGTCCTTCAGTAGAGGAAGCTCTGTCGAAGTCTCTGGAAATGGAAATGATTTATTGTGTTTCCTCAGGACTAGTTTGATCAGGTTTGTACCAGTTTTTATTTTGTAGGCTCAAAAATATACGTCATATCATAAAGAGACAGGAGTTGCAGTTACACTTTCAATATATCTGTAAAGATATTTCTATGTGTAGTACATATCTTTTGATAAGTATATCTTGAACGCTGTCTTTAATGGTAGTGTTAATGAAATTAACTTTTTACTAACCAGAGAAATTAAGGTAATAGAAGTGCATGGTATTGCAGTGCTTTTTGGTAATTGGTAGTATTTTAACTTGTATTCCTTCATAAATTTTTTCCTATTTCAAAAATTGGATTCGTTGATTACTAAACCATACCCTTTTTTATTGCAATTGCGCGATACTTGTATCAGTTACTATTTTGAACTGTGTTCTTGAATTAAGTGTACTCCGTTTGTCTTTGTTGATTTAAAGGTCCATAGGAAATAGAAGTTAATCTAACACGTTGTAGGTTTTTATAAGAACCTCGATTTAAGATTTATTTATAATTGAAAGAGACTGTCTTTCAGTATATTTCCATCCCATAGAATCGAAATAGTTAGCATGACAGGTTTCCTTTATTATTCTAAAAAGTAATTTTATAAAATAGTGTTCACCCGTAAGTGAAAGTATATGAAGTGCAGACTTCTGCGTTCAGTGCAGAATAGGATTTTCTGCCGTTTCACGAAATTGAACTGACTTGATACATTCTGATGTGTAAGGAAAGTAAGAGCAGCTCATTCATTCTTACATTTATAGTGAACTCGTGGGTTTTAGTGGAATTACGAAATATATTTACATACATAATCGCATATAAATTGTTTCGATTTCCCAGTAGAAGCCTAATCTCTTCAAATGTATAGTGCACAATTGTAAAACCTAAAACTAACGTAAAGATAATTTAGTAAAAATCAAGATTGAGTGTTAGGTTTCACTGTTTTAATCATGTTAGGAAATTTAAGTATAATCCTTTCAAACGAATGTCTGTCGAATGATAGTACGACCGTCTGTCAAAAATCAATAGGAGACAATCTACAACCGATCGAAATGTATGCAACCTTTGCCTGTAAAACTTCCGCTTTAAATTTCCTTCGAAGTAGACCCCTTTCGAACACACGCGTTTATTCCAGCTATTGTTGAAAGAAATTTTAGATGTCATCATGTGGTATCGCCAAGAGGTTCGCATCATATTCGCCCTTCTTTCTTTCTTTCTTTCTTTGAAAAAAAGATATTCTTAAGTGACGGTTTCGCTTCGAGAAAAGCTAAAAGTTGCAAATAGCATATCTGGCGGTAGGGAGGTTGACAAACCTGTGGTATTGTATTTTGCCAAAAATTGTAGGTTAAGATGAGCATTGTAATAGCGAGCGTGGTCGTGGTGAATCTGCCGAGACATTACTTTCTATAAGTCCTGTCTCTTACGACGAATAGAATCGCGAAGACGACGAGAAATATTAAGGGAATTATGTGAGTGATCGTTTTATCTTCCTGAACGTATTTGAGATGGTTCATATCGTGAGTCAAGAAAAACACAGTATCATTTTCATTGGTCTTGCGGCCCCTCATGCTCTTTTCAATCAGTAGTTATGAGATATCCACTTCAATGATTTGAACTTGAACTTCTGGATCCATACCCGTAAGGACATACTAGCATTGCAGTAAGCATGTGATAATCTGGAGGCAATGTTATTGGTTCTCAGTCATGTCTGCAAACCAACTTTCGAGCCACCTTGCACATGCTTAAATCTTCAGTTAAAATTGATTGCACGGAGTGGATAGAAACGTCAGATTGATTCATCATCCCTCTTATTTGTTACATGTTCCGTCTTCCTGTTTTTTCTTTCTTCATTGGAACGCCATTCCACACTACATATACAATAAACAACATGTTGTCAGTACTTACAGTTGTTTACATGGTTACGTCCTGTATGTCTCGAAAAGTGCCTCATGTGAGTTCTTACAAACCGGTATGTCCGATCTTGCAACGAGTGTGAGAGTAAAGAAAGAAAGAAAAGAAAAAGGTCGAATACTTTTCGGTTAAGAACGTCAATTAATACATTTACTTTTAAATATATCAGTGTCGTCGGAATCATTTTTGAATATAAACCATAGTAAAGCAGCTCTATTTCTGCTATTCCTATCAAGTTTTAGTAATGTGAATGTGCTTCAGAATTTTTTTAGATAATTTTTAAACTTTGTGCAATAGAATAATTATTTTTTAAAGTTTTCAGCTATTTCAAATTATTCATTTACTTTATTTTTGAGAAACGATTGATGTTAGAAATTATTATTAGATATAGTATAATTTCTCGCATTAAGTTGTGCATTTATTGTTGTTTATTTTAAAACCAGTTTGAACTTCGACTTAGGTCCATTGCGTAAAAACCGATGAATTGCACAAAAAACCTACACTTGTACCTGGCATGATGCATTTGTTGAACAGCAGTGCCTATGAAGAAGGTTGAAATAGCTAGGATCCTGAGAAGAGAGTAAGAATACTTAGAAGAGTAAACAATCTTATAGGCAGGGAATATGAATAGTTTATAGTTTCGAGGAAATATGAGGGCTGGTGACAAATGGTCACATGTGATGTCAGTCGCGTCCTGGAGAACGGGCGAGTAACCATGTAAGATGTTATGGTCGAAGTGAATATCATTGTCGGCAGTAACTGATAACAGCGATGGACCGGTGCTTGGTTGCATACGGAGAATACATCAAAATATTTATAGTGAAGTGTCGATGAGCTGTAAGCGAACCATATTTTAGGAACATGACATAGGTATTAATTATGGGTATAACCGTTACAGCTTTCTTAATTTTCATAATAAGCAAAGTAAAGTTATCAGCACATGCGTAATACAGTAATAACACAGCAACTAAGACTGTTCTGACAACAGAACCTTTTCTATGGTTCTGTCTATTTTAATATAAGCAAGCCGGAAATCAGAGTTCAATTTCCGGCTATCAAATGGTCATTTTGTGTTTCTCAAATGTATTTATATAGGATGAGCCAAAAAATTCTTGGATACCCTTATAATTTGAAGCCGGAACAAGTGAAAAGTGAGTATGGCAACTGATATCCGGTGAGGGGCCTCAACTTTTGGCATGTATGTCGATCATGGCCGCCATCTTGGATTCAAGTCGAATTTTTTAAATGGGGAAAAAGGCATGTGGCATATTAAGTAACTGTAGTTCTTCAGTGTTAGAGGGTTATGGAGTTGTGAGAAGGCCCAAAGTTGGCAAATTGCCTCTCAGGTGCTTGCTACAACACAGGCTCTATATGGTGTCCGTCCCGTGCAATCCATAACCGTAGTCGCCGCAACCACTCTGACTGAAGACGAAGGAGAATATCGTATGAAATTTGGTCACAGACATGCTGGATGCTTGCCTCAGGGTGTCTCAAATCGCAATTCTCTCAGCATACACGATCTGTTTAAGATGTCCCCACAGATAAAAATTAAGGGACGTTAGGTCAGAGGATCTGGGCGGCCACTCCACGAGACCACGGCGACCAATCCACTTCAGTTGAAGTTGTGCAACTAATCATTCACGCATACCAACTCCATAGTGTGTGTGTGTGTGTGGGGGGGGGGGGGCTTCCATCGTGCTGAAAATAAGATGGGAAGCTGCCTTCTGCGTTCAGTATGGAGGGAAACACAAGGTCCTGCAGCAGCATCAGGTATTTTTGCGCCGTTAAGGGTTGGTAATGAAAAATGGCCCAATGGTGCGGATCTCCCATATGCCACATCACACCATTACCTTTTCTGGACTATATTCTCTACTAGGGTCAACCGAGTGCGGATTTGCGTCACACCAGTATCGACAATTATGCCGATTAACCTCCCCGTTCAAAGTGAAGTACGCATCAACGCTGAACAGTATGCCCTTGGAAAACGAGGGATCACGTTCCTGTTCGGTAGCCCACATGCAGAACTCCAACCAGCGATCAGAGTGATCCTCGTTAAGTTCATGTAACATGTGCAGCTTGTAAGGATGTCACTGATGTGCAATATCCAGATCACGGAGGATTGGCTTACTTCACATTCCAATGACACATAAGTATTGCGTTCAGGACTTTCCACAAACGATGTTATTACTGCAGTCGCTGTTTCCTCAGTGGTGACTGTCTTTGGTCTCCCACTACGTGGCCTATCTTCAACACAGCCAGTTTCCTGGAGTTTGGTGATCACGTGTGCGACCGTGCTGTGCGATACCGGTTCTCTGTCTGGGTGTCGTCTGTTATAGTTATCTGCAGTTGCTCGGTACTGTATTCCCCGGATATAAGGGTGATTTCCACGTCTGTGCCTTTGTCAGACCTCTTTTAGATGACGTGCAACAAAAAGGGATTATGTCAGTGTAACCTTTTAAGTCACCTGCAACAGAGAGAGATTATGTCGGTGTTATTGTAATCCATTTTAGATCACCTGCAACAGAGAGATTCTGTCAGTGTGAATGTAACCAAGTTTAGATCACTTGGAACAAAGAGAGATTATGTCAGTTTCAATGTCATTGTGCACCTTTGGGCTTCACAACTCCCGAACCCTCCAACATTGTCAAAAAGCAATTACACTACTGCATTCATGCACTCTAGCTAGTGTTATTTAATATGCCACATGCCTCCCCTTCCCATTTAAAAATTTTACTTGAATCAAGATGGCGGCATGATCGACATATACACCAAAAGTTGCGGCCCTTCATCCAGTATCAGTTGCCATACTCACTTTTGACTCGCTCCCTTCCGGCTTCAAATTATAAGGAGCTCCAAGGACTTTTGACTCACCCTGTATAAATAATATACACTTGGTAATGTGTGGAAATAATTCTGTTTGAATTTTACTTGTGTTTTTTTCTTCTTATAAGTCTGAAAATACCAACAAATGCATTTTGAAAATGAAATTTGACTGAGACAACTTTTACTAGTACACTTATCAAAGATAGATATACACATTCTGCGTAGTCTTTTGACAATAACTTCCAAAAGTCATCGACAAAACAAACACATTCTACATAGAGAGTGGTAATATGAAGAAACTGGGAGGACACGGGAGAACATCGAGAAAACACATGCATACGGTGTTGTGCACCACTTAATCACTTGGAATGAGCTTTTATCTCATCAGGGACCCCACACACTAGAAGTGAATGCATTGCCTTTTAGCCATCGCGTCTCCTTTCATTGTTTTTTTTCTAAAACTTAAACTGTTTTTTTCTTATCTCATCACATGATCTTGCTATTGAAGAAGAAAGAACAACGTCAAGTGCACTTTCTCTTTGTTGCTTAACAATACAGCAGAAATCCCAGTTTTTATTGTTTTTCCTTATTTTTAATTGATCACACATGGAAAATCAAAGAAGCAAAAAATTGTAGCTTCAACAATAATAAGACCACAGGGCAATATTATTGTTTGAGTTGTTCCTACCTTTGCTGGAAAGGAAGCGGTTAAAAACCAATGTTGTATGTGCTTGTCACTGGTGTCGGGCTTAAGACCTCCCCGAAATTTTATTTACTATTTGAAAGTAAATTAAATATCTTGCAGAATTTTCACATTTCCAGGAATAAAGTTAGCAAAACCCTCCGAAACAAAATTGTAAATACGCCACTGATGCATTTCATTTTGATATTTTTATATTTTCACAAATTGATTGAATCAAAGTAGCGTTCTTATTTCTCTGTTGCGATATATCTTCCAAGACAATTTTACATTAGCCGCACACAATTTGAGTCAATAGTTAATCGCAGTAGTGGAAATAAGAATATATTTTGGGAGGGGTTTCTAATCGTTTTTCTAGAAATCCCAGCATTGGGGGGAGGCTTGATATTTATAAACATAGGAATGACTAACATTTACTTCGTTTTACCTCGGAATTGATGATAGTGGTGGGAGCTTTCCGCCATTGAAGATGAAATCTATGAATTTCCGAGGCGTTGTGCAGCTGCTTTTACAACTGTTTTTAAAAAGGTGTCCTAACAAAGAAGGAATTTCTCTCACTTGAGGTAATCCTATATAACGGTTGACCGGCTTCAGGGCAGAAATTTAGTAAATTAGGAAAACATTTAAATCTACAAACGTAGGTATAATTTCTAATTGCTTTGTTTTTAGTAACTGAAAAAATATTTCTTGCAAAACAGCTGTGAGTTCCATTTTATTACAACATATTTCAATTATTAGGCGTCGCGGACCCCCTGGTTATGTCCCGCGGACCCCACTTTGAGAACTACTGTCCTATATCATACCCATCGGCGTCCATCGAGTTTTCCTCGAGAAAAGACTGATCATCATCATTTCGGGTGTTTGCTGCACTTTTGCTTTCCTTGGGGTAGAGAAAGATGGATTACTGTTTAGTTCAGTAATGGACAAACTTTTTTAGGAGACAGCCAAAAAAGAAAAATATCTTCAAGGGCCAGTATAATTCATTATAAACATTGCAGGTGGTGCTTTCAGTTGTCAGTTGTCAGATTAGGAATCATGTTGGGGTAGAGGTTTCAGGAAAGTCGCAGGCCTTAGTTTGCTCATCATTGCTTTTGTTGAGGAGCGTAATGGCACGCCCGCAATCATCCCTAGGAATTAGTTACAAAAGGAAATCGTTTGTATTGGCCTGCACAGAGTTGCCCGGAAATTGACGTTTCCATTTTGCAGTGATGTAAGCAAACTTGAAACCTATCAGTTGGATACTTCCGTCATATGCATTGTTGTAGATGATCTCATTGAAGTGATACGGCGGCCTGCTAAACACTAAGGCTTGCGCGATGATTTTTGGTTTCTTACTGAGTATCATCTGGCCACTTCATGGTTTATATTTTGACAATTGTTAGTCCAGATTTAAAATATCGTACGCATTTTCCCTCTCTTATGTGCCGGTGCGTTCTCTTCATTCACGTCGACCATCTCAGCATGAATATTCTTGTCATTTTTTCCTTCAACTGCAGAAAATAAACACCTCACAAAGCTCTTCTTTCTGCATGGATAGAGCCATCTTGGATTTGTCACTCATGTCGCATCCAAGTGATTTACCATGCATGGAATTGTAGGGATTAGTAAAGTTTAGTGCTGTGTCTCTTCATTTAGTAGAACTGCTACAAATAATTAAGATTTCTCTGCGTCAAAGGAAAAACTGAATTGATTCATTCTTAAGCTATTGATAAAGGAACGCGTAGAGGTGTATAGTCATTTGTGTTGTGATTGTACGAATATCAAAATATCCTTTCTTCACAGATTATCATAATTTATGAAAACCAGATGATATAGTAATGGCTAAATATTGTATCTATTTTTGGTATAGTGTGTTTATTGAAGTAACTGTAACAGGGCAAAAAGTTGATAAGAGTGGTGATCTGACAATAGCATGTGGACGAATATCCAGAGAATGAATAGGTCGTAATCAGATTATTCGTTCGTGTATGTTGCACCGGGAATGTTTATCTCTGACATAACGTAATGTGTCAACGCTCCATGAAAGCAAAGTGCGTTTACATTTGTGCAGCAAGGAGAAAATAGTATCGGTAATTCCATTGTAAAATTCCGGTAGTTAATGCTGCAGGCGGACAGACTATAAGCCATGTGGACACTTATGTGTATTAGATATTGGTACATAAGTCTGTACCCAGTAGTAAAAGTTCAGAAATGAAATTAGATAATGTTACAGTAGTTACAGTATGCTGATGGTTGGATGAAAAGTTTTGAGAGGACACGGTAACTTAGTGGGAGAATCTCGAATCGTATCGGCGAAGAGTCGCAGGTTCGACTCCAAGGCGTGTGTTTGTGGTGGACAGAACCATATCTATGGAAGTCTATAATTTCATTCAGCCTCAAAACATAATCATGGAAGTATTCAATTTCATTTCATGACATTCTTTTAACAACGTATTTTGTGCATAATATTACTATCTTTCAATATAACAAATTAATTCATATTAGACATAACAAAATAATCTAATTCATTCTTTTTTTGTTGTAGCAACTAGAGGAAGAATTCCGACGTCAGTTGGATGAACATGAGTGTAAATATGGCGCTTTATTAGCTCTTCCGTCAGATCTTCCAGAATTAACTCAAGAGATCCATCCTGCCTCGGCTCGGAGTAGTATATCTTCAGTTTCAGAGAGCTGAAGTCTAAATGTTCGTAGTTAGTACTTGATTGAAATCTTTAAACAAAACTATGGTTTAGTCGTTCTAATTAAGGAAATGAGTAACACATTCAGTATTTGTATTTTGTTACTATCAACTCTTTTGCTGTTTAATACACAGTAACTAACCAAAGAGCTTATAGTATAGAATTACGAATGATAAAGAATTGTTACTAAGTAAAAGTGGAAGAGGAGGATTTAAATTGCATCTTTTAACAACTGCATTGTGCTTTACACGTCGGAATAAGTAGAAGTCAACTAATTCTGATTCAACATATTCAACTAGTCAATAATGACTTCTAAAGTTGGTGTTATGTCCTGTATATACAATTCGTGTGCTGTTCTGTAGGTAGTTTCTGTGATTGTGTTCATACTGGTTTGAAAACTGAAAACAAAACTTGCTACACAATATACAGGATTTGAAAGAATTAGAAACTTTGTCAGGAAAGTTTAAAAAATCTTCCCACTGGAAATAACGTTTTGTTGTATTCTGGGCTGTCTTTTAGGACATAGTTCACTCATGACTCACATAAAAGCTATTTGGAATTAGTCGCACAGCAAGTTATTTACGATAAGACCAGAATTCGAATTAGGTTTACAGTTGATCATAAAGTTTTATGAAACAGAAGTTTTCTGTGCTTAAATGGTTGAAAGAAATAATATTGTCATTTTTGTGGATATTCAGTGCTTCATAATTCGTATAGTTTGATATTTTAATACCTAACTTAAGGTGTTGCAGAGTTCATAATACTGGAGAAGAATTCGGAGAGAGCTATGTTGCACTAATTGGATTGTCCCTTGTGAAGTTGACCACTTGCCGTATCCAGTTCTTTGTCATTTTAGGATTTTTTTTAATTATTTAATTAAATATTTCGTACATTGTGCCGATTCATATAAGATTAAAGTAATACTCATTTAGACCAGGCATAGTTGTATAAAAATTCTGTAGCGATCTGTTTGAGACTATTTTAGTGATCTGGTAGTGTTTTATGCTAAGATTTCCACGATTAAGACATGTCTAATGAGAGATTATAGTTTTTCCATGTATCTACATTGCAGTAGTAGTAGAAATTTAACGCAAATTATTTTTCGTGCGTGTGATTTTTCTAATAATTATATAATATTCTCCCATTCCTTCATAACTGAGGTAAAAAGTGTAGCATAACATCCTGGCACCATTTGACATATTAAAATATGCACAGATACTACCTACTTCAAAATTACAACGATATTTTACAGCAAAAGAGTTATGGTCTCTGTATTTATGACGGTAGCCATTGCCCATTTCTCATCCAATTATGATGCATTGGTATCAACTGTAGAAAACAGCATCAGAATGCGTGTGAATATAATTGTTCTTGGTTGTGCTTAGAAACATGCTTAATAGTATTAACAGCTTTTATTAGAATATATTTTTGTTTTTGAGCTACGTTCCTGGAACTGTGAAAAATATATTTCTACTTGTGAATGAAAAGAGATTGATCGTTAAGGGCTGTGATCCAGTGCGATATCGAGGCAATAATGATGTATTGAAAGCGATAAGTAGCGCGAAGGAGTTTGAAATATCTTGTGCTAAATGGTTAAATTTGATTTGTCTTTTTTTTTTTTTAATTCTGTGATAACTTCAATGTATTTTCCTTATTCTCTCTTGTAAACATTCTATATTATTATTATTATTATTTTATGTGGTCTGTATTTAAAAGAAAGCATCTTAGATGAAAGAAATATAAGAGAAAACACGTGTTACGTCGTTTATGCAGAATGAAGTTAGTGATCACATACTTTTTTTCCGTGTGATGTAATAATAAAGAGTACAAGAAAATACGTATTACGTAATCTTCAATGACATGTTTAATCATGGCTGTAATATTTTTAATAATATAAAAATAAATATGCAGACGCAGCAGCGGACAAGGTAATGTGAAGAACAGGTTATCGGTAATGTGAGCAGAAACAGTATGAGAAACAAAAAGTGTGGATCACTTTTTATAGTCTGAGAGTTTGTCCTATCATCTTGATAGGACTAGAAGCCGTTCCTTCTTTTCTTACAACAGTGTGCGGTCTAAAATGCATTATGTATCGGTTTTTGTTGGAAACGTTATAAAAAATAAATAAATAACATCAGTGAATTTACTTGAATATATTGCATTTTATACCGTATAAATGTCTACAGAAATAAACAGAAGAAAAAATAGCTTCTGTAGAAAACTTAGTATTGGAACATACTTATAAAGTAAAGGAATTATTTAGATTACATTGCAAGCAAGGAAGAAAGAAAATAAAACGACTGAAAATCAAACAGCTGCCAAAAGAAGAGGAAAAAAAAAGGTTGTTTGAAATTTTCATCCTGTATATTTAAGTGTAAAAGGGAAAAAAGAAAAGTGTGTGAGTGAGTATGTTATTGAATTATTGAGTATACGGGTTAATTTGGCTTTGAACGGATGCGAGTGCGTGAGTGCGTATATGTATGTATGTAATTGGATGTCGTGTGTGTGTGTACATAGATCTGTGGGACTAATGTACATATGTAACTGCAGTCAGTATATTTGTGTGTATATAGACATGTGGATATAAATACACACACTCATAAGTATATATATATATATATTAAAAGTATCTTTCTACAAATAAATAAGAGAACAAAAAGCAAATGTTGAAACATAAGTACGTTTACATTTGAGGTTTATTATGACATTCATCTTTTGGACAGTAATTTAAACATCATAAGATGTATAATGGAAGTTCGACACTTCGTGAAATGTCTTAAGTTCTTATTTCTTGTTTCAGTACATAATTCAATGTTTTGTATTTTCATTTATGATCAGTCGAGAGTTTTAATTGTAACCTCTTCGATATTTCAAAGAACACCTATATCAGAGATGCTTATATTTGCTCAAAACTTTGTCAGGAGATTTCTGTTTTAGAAATTTGTACTGTGAAACTTTTTCTTTTGTGTGACACATTATATGATTTTTTTTTAAAACTAGGTTTTAGAGAATTATTGCTATCACTTTTGAAACTTACAATAGACTTTTTAGAGAAACATTCACGTGTTGAGAACATGATATGTCATTGTTAAAACCTCTTATGTATGTACACCTTCAACTCACTGAACTTTGGATGAAATACTACAATCCAAGAAGTTTTTTTTTTTTTTTTTCTGTTATTTGATTTTATTGTAATTGAAATTATGATAATGTCCTGTGACATACTGTTTCGTTTAATTTTTAAAAAATCATGGTCAGTACTTTATATCTTACGTTAGGGCGTTAAAATGGACGATGACTTTCCTTTTTGTCATATATATCAGTGATTCAGAAGTTGTGCTACAATGCCGATTTTTACATACCTCACAACTGCCAACAACAAATCGAACATGAAAAAAAAAAAATAAAAATAAAACAATCTTGAAGCTCTTGAATGAGTTTGTGCTTTTTTTGTTAGGCTTTAAGCTCAGTTCAGTATGGGTACAAGGTGTGTAACTAAGATGATGTGTGAAAACTTTTAAAATGAGTAAATTCTTACACTAACGTAGTTGTAAGATCGTGTTGTTCGTCACTGCATCTTTGCAATGCGGAAATGCCAGTGCCTAAAAAGGAATTAATTATCAAAATATCTGTTTCTCCTTTGGCGGAAAATCTATCCAAATTTGTAATGTAGTTTGTACCTTACAGTTTCAATAAACTACTTAGTGAAATATCAGTGTGTTTCATTCGTTGTCCGTTTTATTGTAGTTTTGCTTGAATATCCAGTATGTGAATTTAAAATAGACTGGCAGTTCAACTGCCTTTTCATTATTTTGTAGTACATTACACACACATATATATATATAACTGCCCTCACTGGAGTAGGGTTATAACGACGATGTTCATTATAATACTGATGTTTGTTATATTAAATTTTGTAACTAAGTTTAATTTCCCTGTCTATCTTTTTTCTCCAAATAGTTCAGAGATGAATGACGTAACAGAATAGAGTAGCAAGACAAGTGGTTTTAAAGGTGGAGGAGGATTGTACGACCTACAAGTGTATATATAAAAGTGAAAGCAGCTAAACCATAGTTGAAAAAATACCTATATGAAATAAGTTAACATATAGAAACAAAGTAACGGAATTAATAATCCAGTACTATCCTAAACCACTTTTTGCAGGAAATCCTGAATCTTTTCCTACACTTTTCCTTAGAAACTAAAGAAAACTTTCATGTGTGTCCGCAAGTCACCACAACCCACCTTATCTATGTGAACTGGACCCTTGAAATCCGCTTCCATCCGAATCAGTGCCAAAAATCTAGATGCTAATTCAGCTCTATATACAACACTATACATATACCACATTGACTTGATCCCTAGTCTTCCGTTGCAAGCGCTGCTATCGGCTGAAGGTATTCCACTCGCTTTCTCTCGCTTAGCAACAGCTGAACCCTTATTGGCTCAACGCGTGGGTGTGTGAGGGTATGAGCTTTAGTTCGCATTTTTGCCACGGCTCAAGACATTTTGGCAGCACAATAGTTCGATCTTTAGATGTTAAAAAGCTCTCGTTCTGCTATTCATATAGTTACGATTGTTATCTCATTCTATATCTATTTTTTTAAATCCAAACAATGTATACACGACTCCAAAAGTGCATTACCACCTGCAATTCTCCTTTTCCTGAAATAGCAGGCAACCCAAAAAGCTCAGCGGTTAGGTTGGTTGCGAACTCGAAAGGCATTGGACGAAACCAATTTTGTAACAAATATATCAGTGTGGCAAACTGCAAATAAGAAAATAAAACAAATTGTTAAGAATAACAATTTTATTATCGTGACGGAGTTGGATGACATCAAAAGTTACAAAATGATCTTACTTAAGCAGTTCAAAAAAGATGAATGGCAAGAGGCAGATATCAGAAAAGAGAATTTCTCTCCTCCCCCCCCCCCAAAAAAAATTCATGAAAAAAAAAATACATAAAGTAAAGGTTTAATATAAAAGCCCCACCCAAAATTTTGAAAGTTGACACCCGAAAGGCAAGAACAATTGAATAAAATTGTGCACATATATTGCAGACGTAAAATGAGGGAATACAGGCTCCTCCAAACATTTGATCACGAAAACTCAAAAGTGCTAGTATCAGTATGTCAGATGTATGTAAAGGACATGTGTATGGACAATACGCAAAAAATAAAGAAATACGATTTTTTTTTATGTTCTGCGGGAAAACGCTTTTAGGGGTCGAGAGCCCCACCCAAAATTTTGAAAGTTGACGCCCGAAAGATGAGAAGAAGTGAACCGAAGTGAATGAAATTGTGCACAGATATTGCAGACGTAAAATCAGGATACAGGTTTCGTATTTTAATGGAGAAAATGATTGGGCGGGGCACGGAACCTTCCATACATTTGATCCCGAAAAATCAAAAGTGCTAGTAACAGTGTGTCAGTTGTAAGTAAAGGCCATGAAGAATTGTAACGAAACTTTTTGTATGGACAATACGCAAAAAATAAAGGAATAAGTTTTTTTTATTTTCTGCGGAAAGACTGTTTTATGGGGCAAAAGAACCCACCCCAAGATTTTTAAATTTGACGCCCGAAAGGTACACCTTGTCTCAAAAAGGTTGAGGGCATTCTTTATTGCTGTTTTGAGGCAAAAGATTTCTAAGTCCAACTTAGAAATCTTCGGAAGTAAACAAGGTTCGAACCTCGAAGAAAACCTTTGCAATCGGGAAAAAATTTGCAGATGTGTTTTTCTTCTTTTAAATATAAGACGACTTGTTACTAATTGTCTAAAAAAGCAACATTGATTGAAATGTTACAATACAATATTTCGAAACTTTGTATTAATGTCTGCACATGCTTGTTTGCCTTTTATCTCTCCATACGTAATGGAACACTTAGAAACGTAAACGAATCTTTCCATATGTTAAAGAATGCTGAAAGTAAGACATAGAACATAGTTTTCGCCTGAGTACTAAAATAAAAGTCGAAGTAGAACACAAACGGATATGAATCAGAGTCGTGTACGGGCCGGGCGCACCCGGTTCAGCTCGGAATGTGCCCTGCCCGTTTCAAGTAATATCAAACTGGACCGGGCCGGACACAAATGCTATAGAGTCGAACTGGGCGCATGTATTACCAGGTCGGCCCGGGCACTGAAAGACTGATCGGAAACTAATGTTGTCATCCTTTTTTTTTCTTAAATGTCCTCCACTACTTCTGCCTTTGCCGTGTTCGTACGGTCTTACTGTCAGCCTATGTTAATCGTAATGAGTTTTGGAAACTGACTATTCAAGACTGCAAAGTAGTGTAATACTACTAATATTACTACTTCCATTATTACTACTACGACCACAGCTAATACTAATACAACTGCTACGATTTCGCGTCAGAGTTGACATGTCTGGTGGTACAGAAAAAAACGGAGAAACGCTAGTTATTATGGCCGGTCTGCATAGAATGTGAACCGATGCTTGATCTACGAGGGACAACCGTGGCTCAGTAGGTAAAGCACTCACTTCTGGTGCTAGAGGTCGGATCAATCCCTGCTCGTGCTATGTGAGATTTGTGGTGGACAAACACCGTGTACGTGGGAGTTTTCGGGGTGGTCCCGTTTCCTCCCACTGTTTTCATTCCACCAATTCATCCCGTCATCATCCATACGGCCTGAGCCGTAGTTACCCAAAGAACGTATGACGAAGTCAAGTACTTAATCTACTAAGTAAATTTGGTACGCTACCATTAGACCACGGAGGCCGAAACCGTGAACTGATGTATTCATAAGGGCAGTGCAATTTCTAGTAATGTTCAATTAGCAAGGCAAATACCAAATGGTGTTACATGTTCCTCTATTGTTTATAGTATGATACTACAAATATAACAATATAATGATAAATCACCAAGACTCTAGGGTCCATTAGGTGTTCCTGGAACGGTGGCTCAGTAGTTGAGCGTTCACCTCTGGTGCATGGGGTCCCTGGTTCGATCCCAGCTCGCGCCAAGTGAACTTTGTGGTGGACAAACACCATGTGTGGGGGTTTTCTCGGCGTTCTCTCGTTTCCTCCCACTTTATTAATTCCACCATTTGATTTCTCATCATCGTCTCCTTTAGCCTAGCCGGCATAAGTGTGGGACGTAAAACTCGAAGATTTCATTTTCATTGTTTCGTTTTCGTATTACTAGTAATAGCTGTAGTGGTATTCGCTGTCGTATTAGTATAGTAATGAGTAGTAGTGGTAGTAGTAATAGTAGGAGTGACAGCAATAGTGGAATTAGCACTAGTAATCGTAATAGTAGTATTAGCAGTAGAGCAGTAGCAGTTGTAGTATTAGTATTATATACGGTGTGCCAGTTTTACATTTCTCTGTTACTCATAACGCACTAATGAGTTTAGTACAAGACTTTTACGTCCATAAGCTGTATTATTGTATAATAAACATGGCTGGGCAGAGCAAGTACAGATAACAAATAGACAGACAATAGGAATATAGAACACGATTTTCCCATTCAAGATGGACAAAAGGGACATCAATATCATGACGACACATTTCTCATTTTCCATTGCATATTGAAGGATTGACTTCACATATCAGACTTGGTTGTTCTCGGGCCGGTTAGGCCTGCCCGTTTGTGCTTGGTCAGTTTAGGATCCGGCCCGTTCTCCGCCCGGCTCGAGATTCGGGTTGAGCCGGGCACAATACAGATCTATCTGGGCCGTCTTAGAGCCGGGGTTTGCAGGGCTCTGATATAAATGTCATAATTATCTAGAGAGCCGCATACATCACTAGAAGCACGTTCCGAAGAGTGCGTGTGTTAGCTCAGTGGCAAGCCGTTGGATTTCAAATTGTAAGGTTATGAGTTCGATTCCCATCTGGGTCAATCCTTTTTTATGAAATTATTTTTCGCAATGCATGAAAAATTATATAAAATAATTACATTAAAATACATCAGTTGTATATATATATATATATATATATATATATATATATATATATATATATATATATATATATATATATAATCATTGCAGAACATTATAATTCAGGGTGTCTATCAGTCACGAAAAAGTCCCTAAATTAGAAAACGGTCATGAAAGTCACGAATAAGTCACGAAATTTAGCTTTTGGGTCACGATTTTTTTTAACTGCAAATGTAAGTACAGATTGGAAATTTTTGTTCTATAAAACATCAAAATTCAGGACCAAAAATGTCTATGGCCGTCTTTAGACGCTACCAAATCGCAAGCAAAGTGCGTTTGTATCGCATGGATGAAAATTCGCACCCAAATTCGGTCTTGAAAATGTTAGGAAATTTTATGATTTGGTAAAGAAAAGGTCACGAAATTTCATTGTGAAATTATAGTAGACACCCTGTAATTATTATGGTTAAAATATAACATCTGATATAGGTGTTCACGGTAGGTCGGTATTATATATGAGAATGTTAAATACAAATTTAGAAAATAATACCATAGCAATAAATAGGTTATATAATGTATTTATTTGCAGCTTTTTGTCTCATATATTTTATACTGATATAAATAGGTTACTTCTCAACATTTATATTACAGCATGTCATTTATGTTCTTGAAAAATTATCAGAGGCATAAAAAGAGGGTATAAACAAGGAATCCAAAATCGGAACGCTCGCAAGAAATTCATGAGCCCCCAAAGGTCACGTGAGCAGAATGGAATTGTCCTTATGAAGCATGCCACAGCAGAAAGTCGTTACATAGATTTTCGATTCAATACCTGATATATGCTTTTGCAATGTTGAAGTGGTGATGCCCTGGGTCGCTTTCTTGCTCGCTCGTTCAATCTGTATATACCTATCTATCTATCCATATATATATATATATATATATATATATATATATATATATATATATATATATTATACAGTGCGTTTCACGAATAACACTAAGGTCCACCTCCTGAAGAAACGAAGGCAGATAGAAACATGAAATCTTTTGGAACCTTCAAGGAACTTAAAAGGCAACATTATGCTGAGAAGGAGAATCCCTCACAAGGGGGGCTAGAGGGGGTTACTGGGGGTAACTCAAAAATTTTAAATAGCAACCCCCATCGTGTGGTTGGCCTGTTCTGGAAAGTGCATGTCCGTAGCCAAAATGGCGGCCATCCGTAAAGGACGGTCGAAGTGCGTTTCACGAATAACACTAAGGTCCACCTGAAGAAACGAAGGCAGATAAAAACATGAAACCTTTTGGAACCTTCAAGGAACTTAAAAGGCAACATTATGCTGAGAAGGAGAATCCCCCACAAGGGGGGCTAAAGGGGGTTACTGGGGGTAACTCAAAAAATTTAAATAGCAACCCCCATCGTGTGGTACCTCGTTTGAAAGGTATCACGTGTATTGACCTGTTCTGGAAAGTGCATGTTGATTGCATGTCCGTAGCCAACATGGCTGCCATCCGTAAACTATGATCGAAGAAACATTGCAAACCTGTAAGCATAGAGTAACATAGTATGATTTGGAACATACCTCATTAATGCAGGAGATGCTCGAAGTGTGCACCGTCCACTTCCTGGCAGTAATGTAAACGTTGGACGAACTCCTCTCGAACACGGGTAAAGTCATTACAGGTATAGAATGACAGGCATCAACTATGCGTTGGCGCAACTCCGCAATGCTGTTCGGCTGCGTGCGGAACACTATAGTCTTCAAATAGCCCCAGAGAAAAAGGTCGGGTGGAGTAAGGTCTGGCGAACGGGCTGGCCATTCAATGGTGCCGCGACGACCAATCCATCATCGCGGAAACTCACTATCTAAATAGTCACGTACAAGGCGGTGAAAATGGGCAGGACAGCCGTCATGCTGAAAAACGGGCGGAATCTCTCCAAATTCTTGCGGATTCTCTTCCATTGCCTCGACAATCAACGGTGCAATAAAGTCTTGCAGCAGCGCCAGGTACTTCTCACCCGTTAATATTCCATCGATGAAGAGGGGCCCGATTATGTGATTACCTAAGATACCCGCCCAGACATTCAGTGACTCTGGGTGTTGAGTGTTGCCTTCACGAAATACATGAGGATTTGTGTCACACCAATATCGGCAGTTATGCCTGTTGACCTTGCCATTCAAGTAGAACGTACTCTCATCGCTGAAACACACGTTTGTCAGCACAATGGTCCCACGTGCCAATGCCTCACACATCTGCTCACAAAACTCGATACGCATATCGGGATCATGTTCATTTAACTCCTGGACCATATGTAGTTTGTATGGATGGAAGGTATGTTTTTTTAAGATTCTGTATGTCGTGCGTGACACACCACACGTTTGAGCCACAGTTGTTATGGACTGTTGAGGATGCACATTCAGCTCCGCCAACACTTGTATCTGTGTTTCTTCCGTAGCAACACTAGGGTTTCGAGGCTTTGGGGCATTGGTAACACTGCCTGTCGTAAAGAATTTGATTAATAAATGGCATACAGAAGAAACACTAATTGGGTTGCGCACATTTTGTTCATTGAACAACCGTGCTGTTGCACTGTACGAACGATTCGTAGCACCAAAGAGTAACACAATTTCAATTCTCTGTTCAAGAAACCACATTATGTATGCAATGTAGGATGGCCAAACGCACCAGCACAAACACACGTCTACGTCCTTCAGACCTACTGTTCCGGGTTGTAATGTAGCGCACTGTTGGTCGGAAAAGCACATCTGATAGTGGTGCACGAGTAAACAGAGTAGCTTTGCTAAAGTACGTGTGTTCAACACCAAAGCGCCACCACGGGCAACTCGTCGTCATGAACTACATCCCCTCGTCCGTAAGAGTAGCAGTTCGACAGTAGTGCAATGGTAGTGTTGGTTCAGTACACGTGCGGTCCGGGTTTCGAGCCTCGGAGGGTTCAGATTTTTCAATAACAGTATGGTACTCTTTTCTATCGGTTTCAGTTAGATTTGCATGTTTTGTATTTGCAATACTGTTATATTGTTAGTTGTGTGGTATGTGTATTTTGCATTCGTTTCGAACTAGACCTACGTTAGACTTTAGAGTTTGTTGTGGACACGGTCTGGTCTCTACACGCGATTACTTTTCCAGCGAGGTACCACACGATGGGGGCTGCTATTCAAATTTTTTGAGTTACCCCCAGTAACCCCCTTTAGCCCCCCTTGTGGGGGATTCTCCTTCTCAGCATAATGTTGCCTTTTAAGTTCCTTGAAGGTTCCAAAAGGTTTCATGTCTCTATATGCCTTCGTTTCTTCTGGAGACGAGCTTTAGTGTTATTCGTTGAACGCACTTCGACCGTCCTTTACGGATGGCCGCCATGTTGGCTACGGACATGTTAGCGACTTACAATTTTCACAAGTGGTCTTTACTCGTGATTACCTTTCAAACGAGGTACCACACGATGGGGGTTGCTATTTAAAATTTTTTAGTTACCCCCAGTAATCCCCTTTAGCCCCCTTGTGGGGGATTCTCCTTCTCAGCATAATGTTGCCTTTTAAGTTCCTTGAAGGTTCCAAAAGGTTTCATGTTTCTATCTGCCTTCGTTTCTTCAGGAGGTGGACCTTAGTGTTATTCGTAGAACGCACTATATATATAAGTGGATGTGTGTGTGTGTTTCAACATAATTCTCGATATGTCTAGAGCAATTTTAACCATATTCCTTACAATCTGGAAAAGAGTATTGTCGGCATACATATCAAAAATGCTAGAAAAGAATTGATATTAGTATCGAATCCATAGTTCGTGGTCGATTAGGTAAATAGTTCTGCTTTCAATTCAAGTCTGGTTAAGCTCCCATTAGCACCCAGGGTGGTTACTAAGCGACATAAAAATATCGAAATCAACCGATATTAGGGTGGAATCGTAATTTAACAGTGTCGCATTTCCCATTAGTCCAACTAGGCTCGTGCCTAGAGGGCAACATCTTTGTAGAGCGCAATGTTTAAAAAGTAAATAATATTTTATTTTTTTCGTACGAAAAAGTTAAAAAAATCAAGAGCAAATATACTATTTCATAAATAATCATCTTTTACTATTCTAATATGTTTAATGAAAGCTAAGAAATCAAAATAATTCAGAACATGTTTCCCATTTGTTAGTTGTTTACGTAGTTGTAGCTGTAGCATCTAGTGAGTGGTATTTAACTGTAATAAATTCACTAATTAAGCATATTCAAATTGTTTTATTTTTAAGTAAGGGTTCAAGAAGCGGAGAAATATGTAGTAATTGGGGGAGCCGAGAGCAAAAGTGCATAGGGACGCAGATCTTAATGCAGCACTGGTCGCTAAGTTAATTGGTAAAAATTTTAATCCCATTTAAGATCAAATTTAGTCCTAGCGGTGGCAGTATCTGTTTTCTCTCCTAGGAAGAATGAAAGGGGCTGACATCAAAATTATAAAAAAAAAACCGACATTAGTGTCGAATCTATAATTCTAGGGGTCGCTTAGATAAAGAGTGGCACTCCAGATACCATGTAAGTTAAGCCCCTATTAGCTGAAGGAGTGTGTGAAAAATGTCATGTAGAAGTAATTGAAAATGACCAACGTTAGTGTCGAATCCATATCTTTCGGTGTCCCCAAGTTCATTGAGAGCAATTGTGATTACCTTTAGGTTTTACATCCACTAGGAGTAAGATCCCCTAGTACATCTAATAAGGAGAGTCGAAGGGAGTAACATATATAATGATTCAAAACGACCGATATTAGTGTAGAGTCCATAGTTTCCTTATCACCGAGATAAATAGCAACACTTCTGAACGAACATATCAGCTGGATTTTGAATTTACAGGGGCAGCATAGAGGGCATTGCTCGCACAGCTCTAAGTATTTTAATGTTTCTGTATAAATGAATATTCCAGCCTACCTCCGAAATGTCTGGGACAACCTTTACGAAACTTTGCGGACATATCACTTTCAATCTAAGAAGAAAATATTATAGTAGTATGAAGTTATGGAAGCGGGAGGTGCGGCATGTAAAAATAATGTAAAACGACTGATCTTAGTGTTTTATCCATAATTTTCTCGGTCGTTGACGTGGATAGTGATGCTTCCAATGGAGTTTACATCCAAATTCATTCCCATCTTCACAGGATGATGGCCTGGGAGAGCTAAAAATAAAATTAAAAAATTACTGGCATTTTTGTCGAATTCATAGTTTTCGGAGTTGCGAAACCGATTCTAATAACTTTGGAAGGTAGTTTGTACCCACTTCAAGATGGGCTTTTAATCATATCAATTTCTCATCGTGAGAAGAAATGGCCATTTCAGCTATTAAGCCAACCTTGGCAATCGATGAAAAAATTGTGTGGATGTGTTTCGTCTTTTAAATGAAATAAGACATGTTAAAATCAAAGATGGACTGGGTCAATGGGTCGGTTGATAAGTGGGTGAAATGGGTCAAAATTTGTGAGTGGGTCAGTGGATCGTAGGTCAAAAGGACGTGACCTACTGCGAAACAACACTCACTGTGACTCACACTGACCCACCGACCCAGTATGTACAGTGCATTGTAGACAGCATCTTCTGAACACTGGTGAGCTTGTCTACTTTTTACTTTCAATATATCCATTTTTCTTTTTTCATTTGTTTCTAATTAAAAATTTCAGGCACTTTTGGATTTTGATATTTGCAATTGAAGAGTGGCAATAGCAATAGGAGTTCGATTTTGAGATGCAGCCTGTGAGCTTTTAAAGGAGCTAACTACTGGAAAAACATTTTTGAATCATAAGTAACTATGTCTGCGTGATCATCACGGCCAAATTGCAAAGTCAAATGAAATGATGTTTGGTATACTGGGTGTCAAAAAATTCCACCGATAAATTTCGGGAGGTAAATCCTCTCATACGAAGAAACAAAAAAGCTAAGTAAACATGGGTCCGGAAACGCGTTGTTTCGGAGATATAAGGCGCCGAAACCGTGGGAAATGAATCTTCAAAGGTGTATATTTCAGAAACTATTCAACGTAGAGGGTGCGGTTTGAAAACTCACCAGCGAAGTCATACCTCTGGTTAAACATGCATGTTTCATAATCTTGCAATGCCTGCGGAAGGGATTCCCGGATAATCTGCCGAGTGAAGATGCCTCGAAAGGGGGTATGAATGGACGACTTCCTCACCTGTTAACAGTACTTCCTTGTACCAAGACGATAATTCAAACGGATACAAAATGGTGGACACTTGTATACCTGCTGTGTGTGGTTGCATGACCGCCACATACGGATGGTGCCCAATAATGAAGTTCGAAATATGAAGTACTGTGAATATGCAGTCGAAGGTTCGTAGGGAGGCACGAGCGGTGTTGCTACAGCATAACACATAAAGCAGAGTGAATGAGAGCTGTTGAAACTAGATGCAAACCCGCTATCAAAAATGTACATAAATTATCGTGGACAAATGTATGTTAGCATACGCAGCATTGTGGAGTATAGTATGAACATACGTAAAAAGCAGTTGACAAATGACCTACTGAGAACAGCGATAATGTGATTCGCATATTAATGGCATAGTTGGTGGCGTGCAATGCTGTAAAGCATAACCTCCAGGCACAAATAAAATACACAAAGCACAAAGACAGAAGAAGACGAGTCAATACATGAAATGGTGTTTGTAATTCACTTGTACCTTACAGCGTCACGAAATCTACTAAAAATGTGAACCATTGACTTCAATGCACAAGAGATAGCGTCGAAGCACTTCGTCTCGCACACAAGGAAAAACGTCGTGGTTAATACGAATTTTTGCGGAAGCCTCGACAATGCGGCCCACAAGGTCCAATTCATTCTCCACTGGTGTCTGGTAGACCAACTCCTTCATGTGTCCCCATAGGTAAAAGTCCATAGGTGTCATATCCGGTGATCCAGGAGGCCATGCTACAGGACCACCATGCCCGATCCATCGATTCCCAAAAATATCAGAAAGTATAGTTTGAGCACGCCGCGGCCGATGGGGTGGAGCTCCGTCATGCTGGAACCACATTTGTCGCCGGACTGTAAGGGGAACATTTTCTAGCAGTTCCAGGAGTACCTCTGAAAGAAACACACTGTAAGTATGCATGTTCAGTCGTGGAAGTAATACATAAGGTCCTACTAAGACATTATCCACTATAGCGGCCCACACATTAACTGTAAATCGTTCTTGATGACCTCGGCGAAACATTGCATGCGGATTGTTTGCTGCCCACACATGCCTATTATGAGCATTGCAACATCCGTCACGAGCAGGGATGTAATGGGGCATATACGGAAGTATACGACGTATACCCACCTAAAATTTTGTAGTCTGTCGTATACTCACCTTAAATTTACGAAAGAATGAGAGTATATTGGGGTGCCTATATGCCAAGTAGTCTTGCGTATACGCTATACTCTTGAAAACGATCTAGCGTATACCTTCCAGAAATTCTAGCATTACACCACTGGTCACGAGTAAAACTACTCTCATCCGTGAAGAAAACATGCCGCGCGAACTGCGGATTCTCCACACACTGCCGCAGGTACCATCGGGCAAATCGCACACGTTTGGGATAGTCTGTAGGACACAAAACTTGTACTCTTTGAGGATGATATGGATAAAGATGCTCGACGTTCCAGACTTGCTGGTGCTGAACATGCAACACATGTCCAACGGCCCGCGTGCTTGTTGAGGGATTTTGTTCAAATTGGTCCAACACATTCTCTTCGAATGCTGGTGTTCTCACTGTTCGTGGTCTTCCTGCATCAGGCCGGTGAATATGTAAGAAACCTGATTCTCGCAGCTGCCGATCAATTGACGTACATGTAGTGTGATGGGGGCACCGTCGTTCTGGAAAACGTTCTCTATACAGTCTTTGTGCCTCCCTTGCATTTCCCAAAGCTGCACCATATGCCAGATGCATATCACTTAATTCTGCCCAAGTAAACTCAATTTCCAACTACGGTGTTTTATAAAGCACAGACAGTAAGCACTGCACACAAACACAGTCGCTTGCAGAATATACATCAGTCTTCGGCAGACTAGCTTCTTTAGGTGCTCGTCTGTCATATGGCTTAGAGTCGAATGCCACTAACAGCATGACTGTGTTAGTCAATGTTTATTTTATCTTCTATCGTATTTTTGTTCCTATAAACAGTTTTGGACGTAAGAAAAACGCTATGTACTGTCATTTCAAGGACAATGTCTTTTTGTTGAATATTCTGGATTCAGTTAAAATTATCGTGTGAAACTGAAATACCTCTTACATGTTTTAAGATTTAAAGAAGACAAGAAACCAATTTCCTTACACACAGTAAAATAATAATAAATGATGTTTTTGTTTTTAAAGATCGACAATACTTCCAGAGTTCGACTGCGTGTGCATTTGAATGCAGCCTAAATCTGTTTACATTATGAGAGTTAATTACATCCGACGACTAAAGTTCAGACACAAATGCAGGCGATCTTGCGGCCAGAGCGTTTATAGAGGTACCATCTTGGCATTCGACTTGTGAAACTAAAGAAAGCCACTCAGAATGGTTGAACAAAGAGTGGTGAATCTAGGCTGGGATCGGGGGGGCCTTGGTTCCCCAATTTTGCTGCGTTACTAGAAAATCACTAATGTCATAAATACCAAAACACAGTCCAAATTACGTATTTTACATAGCAAAATACTGACACCCCCTCCCCCTCCAGTTTTTACTTTCAAGATCGGCTACTGAACCAAGGATCGTACCCGGTTATCTCTATACTTAATCTACTCTGGTGTGTTAAATTGGAATAGGCGTATAGATTTGAGGCGCCAGCAGTTGCATTGTAAGCAAAAATAAACATGAGAAGAGTATGACGTTATAATTATTATTTTGTAATAACGTCCCCGCCTTATAGACCTAACGAAGTGGACACGAAGACAATCTTGATGTAACTTTAAATGGACGAATAAAGACAAGGTATAAAATATGAAGGCGGTTTATTGTTCTGTTTACATATTTTGGAATCCGTTAACACGAGCGGCTTGGGTACCCGAAGAGAAAATGAAACCGTAGCAGGACTTACATTAAATTTAACGAGCTAAACCAATTCATTTAGATATCACATTCGCGCACTACAGTATCATTCAATTGTACGTTTATAACAATTGTTTATTGCTTGATTGTTTATTTGTTAAGATGTTCAACGTCCCCTTTCATATAGCGGTGCTATATGGAGACGGGACCTAAAATTTCAAATGCGGTCCGATCCATCTCTTGGTTGTTGTGACATTCACTCAGTTCACTAGACATAACGATATTTCTAGCCATTGCTAAATATTACTCATATCTGGAAATGTGCTGACTGTATTCGCTATCGTGCTATTTGGGGTTTTCCTTTGCATTAAGTGTTTTCACAATTTCAATCACTGTGCTTCGTGTGTTATGCTGTAGCAACACCGCACGTGCCTCACTACGAACCTTCGACTGCATACACTAGTTAACAGGTTTTGTTACATAAAAGGAAATACCTGTTCTTAAAGGAACTTTTTGCGCTGAATTCGAATATGCACTCGGTTTTTCTCCATCACGTACGATTTTCCCGTAACAGAGGGATTTTCGGGAAATTCCCTCAAAAATTTCCCTTTTCGTTTATTTTACACCCCAAGATCTTGTCCCCTTGCATATACTAACATAGAAATTATACCTAAGTATACTTTGATTCATATTTAACAAACCCTCCAAGTTTCGTAATAATCGCTTTATTCTTTCTAGAGAAATAAATATGTTTGTATGTATACTGTGTGTACTGTTTATTGCACCTGATAGTAATGCTTTCAGATCTCTTAAGTTGAGGTAAAACGTTTTGCTTTATTACCACAAACACATATATAAAATATAATACAATATAATTTACAAGTGTGACAATTTACAATAAACAATAATACAAATGTACCAAAAGGTCATGAAAAGACAATCAAAACTATCACAATATATGAAACTTCCATTGGGTTACAAAAACGTACACTACTTCCTTCTTTTGTAAGAAATGTTGCATTCTCTAACAAGACCCCAACAATAGTCCCCCATCATTGAAGGATCCCATCGTCCCTGGTACATTTTCTCCATTGCCATTATATCTTGGTGGAATCTTTCCCCCTGTTCATCGCTGAGAGCACCTAGGTTAACAGGAAAGAAGCTGAGGTGGGAGTGCAAAAAGTGGATTTTTAAAGACATCCTACAACCCAACTCTTTGTATTTCTGTATCATGTCCTGTACGATTTCTGTGTAACTCTCAGCTTTGTTATTGCCCAGAAAGTTGCGCACAACACACTTAAATGCTGTCCAGGCAGCTAGCTCAGCACTGTTTAACTTGCTGTCAAAGCTATCATCAAGTATTGATTTCCTAATTTGGGGACCAATAAACACTCTCGCTGAAATCTTAGCATCACTCAGGTTAGGGAACTTATCTCGCAAATACTTGAAACCTTCACCAGATGTGTCCATGGCTTTGACAAAGTTTTTCATAAGTCCTAACTTGATATGAAGTGGCGGTAGTAATATCTTATTAGGATCTACCAAAGGAGCGTATTTGACGTTGCATTCTCCAGGTACGTAATTCACTCTAGGTTCCCATTCCTTCACTTCATAATGTTTGTCATCAGCTCGGCTATCCCATAAACATAAAAAACATTGGTACTTCGTGTAACCGCACTGCAGTCCTAATAAAATACCAACTACCTTGAGATCACAACATATTTGCCAACAATGGTCCTTGTAATTTATAAGATTTAGCAAGGTTGACATGGTGTCATAGGATTCCTTAATCTTCACTGAGTGCGCAAGTGGTATAGAAGGTTTTTTATTTCCATTATGTAAAAGGACAGCTTTAAGGCTGACCTTTGACGCGTCGATAAATAACCTCCATTCTTCTGGAACGTAAGGAATTCCTAGCTCCGCCATCAACCCATTTATATCCGTACATACGCACACATTATCTTGCATTGAGAAATAGCTTGAAAATTGAACATGCCTTTTCCTGTACACTGATATGTTCGTTTCTGCATCCAATAAGTTCCACTACTGGAGCCTTGATCCCAGAAGTTCCGCCTCTTGTTTTGTCAGGTGCAAATCACGGACTAGGTCATTAAGTTCACATTGCCGGATGAAATGTGGCTCGCGAACACAGTCAGGGATGAACGTTGGATCCTTGGATTTACATGTTGATGTCGATGGTTCATCAAGGTCATGATCATCATCAGTCTTTTCGCCATATCTCTTCCCAGTTGGTAGGGGGCTCGGGAAGTGGAAGTTCATCCCCGTGCGGAATAGGTCTAATTGCGGATTTAACGTTGGGATAACTTATTGTGTATTTGCTTTTTTTTTAGAATGTCCCTTAACTACTGTGAGACAAAAATAACAATCATCCAGATGGTTGGTGGGTTCTCTCCACACCATTGGTACAGCAAATTTCATGAACCTCCGTTTCCCTTTGGCCCATGCAAGTAAAGTGACGTAGCACGACGCACAAATTATCTTGGGTGCCCAAGTTTTGTCCTGATCTCCCACACGACATCCGAAATATATATAATATGCTAGTAATGGATCTACACTGTCCTTTAACTACAAACTGGCCACACACATAACAAAAACTATTTGGTGAGTTAACACACGAACGCCGTCCTCTTGACGCCATTGTACTGATCACAAACTAAACTTCTGGTCTTAGTTGGGTATAATGCCGTTAAGATCAAACATGAAAGCACTCTTAGCAGCAAAGACAACTTTGAAAGTGAAGTAGTGTTAAACCACATGTCAATATAAAAATGTACAAAACTCCCTCACCAGGTGTCAAGAACACAAGAAAGAAAGAAATGCGCGGGGGGAGGGGGGAAACGATACCATAGTGGAAAATTCAGACTGCATTAGTTCATTGTTGTCAACAATGAGTCTGTATTCCATTCTTTCTTTCTTTTGCATTCTGTTACATTTGATAACAAATATTGATAACCATTTCATGAACAAAACGAAAAAACTTGGAGAATTATATATATATGTATTAAGATATACATATACTGTACGTTTGAAAAAAATATACGTTGGAAGTACATTCTATTTTTATACACGTTTCTAATTTACAGAGAGCAATACAAGTGTGTTGTTGACTATTGTAAATATTCATTTTTATGTCTGTGTTTGTAGTAATAAAGCAAATCGTTTTTACCCCAACTCAGGAGATCTGAAAGCATTACTATCAGGTGAAATAAACAGTGCACACAGTATACATACAAATATATTTATTTCTCTAGAAAGAACAAAGCGATTTTTACGAAACTTTTAGGGTTTATTAATTATAAATCAAGGTATACTTAGGTATAATTTCTATGTTACTATATGTAAGGGGACAGGAGCTAGGGGAATAAAATATCTGAAAAAGGGGAATTTTTGAGGGAATTTCCCGAAAATCCCTCTGTTACGGAAAAACTACGTGATGGAGAGAAACAGAGTGCATATTCGAATTCAGCGCAAAAAGTTCCTTTAAGATCAGGTGATTTTTCTCATGTAACAAACAAAAAGTTTAAATTTGTTAACTAGTGATATTCACAGTACTTCATATTCCGAACTTCATTATTGGGCACCATCCGTATGTGGCGGTTATGCAACCACACACAGCAGGTATACAAGTGTCCACCATTTTGTATCCGTTTGAGTTATCGTCTTGGTACAAGGAAGTACTGTTAACAGATGAGGAAGTCGTCCATTCATACCCCTTTCGAGGCATCTTCACTCGGCAGATTATCCGGGAATCCCTATGCTCCTTTGGGGAATCCTTTCCGCAGGCATTGCAAGATTATGAAACATGCATGTTTAACCAGAGGTATGACTTCGCTGGTGAGTTTTCAAACCGCACCCTCTACGTTGAATAGTTTCTGAAATATACGCCTTTGAAGATTCATTTCCCACGGTTTCGGCGCCTTATATCTCCGAACCATCGCGTTTCCGGACCCATGTTTACTTAGCTTTTTTGTTTCTTCGTATGAGAGGATTTACCTCCCGAAGTTTGTCGGTGAAATTTTTTGACACCCGATATAATCAGGCCCCAATCCCAACTGGGAGGTTATCATACGCGTATCACTTTCATTATAATACATATCCTTAAGAGAAAGTAGGGGTCCGAATTTTTGCGAAAAATTGAGTATCTCACAAGTCGTTCAAGTTAGCTGAAATTCAGTATATAATTGTTTATTAAAAATAACGTGTCCTGACATTTTTTAAAATTTTCTTTTATGAGCGGGGGGTTGGGAATTTTCTATATATTGGAAATTGGTAGTGGGTTGATTTGTAAACAATCGAAAATGATTGATATTAGTTGAGAAATGAAAACTACAATTCTTCGCATTTTATGCCCACTGCTTTCTATTATTATAATTGCTGAAGCTGGTGTTTAATTTATGGAGCTTTCCTATTTTCTACCGAAATGTGTCTTAAGCCAACAAAGAAATGATTATATATGATAAATTTAAATTCATCTTAATTCGGAAGATGAGAAACACTTTACCATTGTATATCGTAAAGGTCAGATCCACCGGTGTTATAACAGCGGTGCTTGAGCGATTGACGGTAGGAATTCGAACTCCGATAAGTGATAATTTCAGTCCTCTTTGGTCAATGGAGAGGAGGACGTGGAACATGGGTCAGAGTTAATGACGATGGGTTTCGGTGGATCGGAGTTGGTCACAATAGTTCAGAGTGGTTCATCGTTTTTGGTAGGTAAGAGTGGGTCAATGGGTCGTGGTGAGTCGTGGATCGTTTTCATTAACCCACACCATCTCTGGTTAAAATTGTACTGAAGAGAAGAGACACCGAATTATGCTCAAATTTTGCATACCCCACCAGAAACCAATACATCTGAAACGGTTCACGGTACCACCTTCTAGAACTCGAGATATAGAGGTTTGTCTGTTTGGCTAATAAGACCGCAATAATTTATCCTTCAGCAAGCAAGCTTTTTATCGTCGTTTCCGTGAGGAAGTCAGAAGAACACTTGGCTAGTATTCGTAACGTTGATTGTTCGCGCATACCCCGGGGTATTTATTTTAGTGTTTTTTCTGACACCTAAATATAAACAAAGCACGCATATAGGAGATTTAACGTATTTTGGGGATGTAAATTTGTGGTTCGTTGGTGTTCCGTCGTCTCTGACGCTGGTGGTATAATTTTCAAAACGGAAGTGGTGCAATCGTAGATCGTCGCTGCGGGGCCGTCAATTTTTGGCGAGAGATCGTTAGTTGCCCATCGGTGATCCACCGATGCTTACGGCATGGTAGCCGTGAAGTCTGTTGGCACTCCTAAAAATCTTAAGCGGTGAAACAGATGTCAAAATCGGAAAACACGTATTTAATATTTTCAAAGGTACCCCGTGTCGAGGTAAAAACATTTGCTCGAAGGCCCCAGGAGGGGTCCATCTCAAAATTTGAACATGGCAAGGGAAATTAAATAGTAAATCATTTGAAAGTATTGCTAGAAGAAGGAAGATTTTAAGAGTCTCAAGTCTCTATGCTAAACTTGAGCGAGTCTTCAAGATGGTAATAAATTCATTGAAAATTCCGTGGCCATTTCTAGAAATGTGAAACTGTGAAACCGATGTCAGAAGATGTAAACACTTGTCTTATCATTGCAAAGTATAAAGCACCAACGTAGAGCAAAGTATAATGCATCAACATTCCTTCCATTTTTGTATTCTACCATTAGTTTCATAATTCACAGTCACCTTGTCCTTTAGCCTAAAGACAACCCTGGAACGTAGAATTTAATATTAATGTAGTAATAAACCCACAATGAGCACTTCTTGTCTTACCTTGCTGCATTATACTTTTGCAATGGTAAGACAAGTGTTTACCTCTTCTGATATCAGTTTCACATTTCTCGAGGTGGTTACGGAGTTTTCAATGAAGGATTTATTACCATCTTGAACGCTCGCTATTTTGCACAAGTTTAGCATAAAGACTCGAGACTCTTACCATCTTTTTTTAATTTTAGCAATACTTTTAAATGATATACTACTTGATTCCCCTTGCCATTTTCAAATTTTGAGTTCCATCCCTCCTGGGGACTTTGGCGCAAATCTTTTACCTCGATACGGGGTACCTTTGAAATTATAAAATTCGTGTTTTCCAGTTTTGACATCTGTTTCATCGTTTCAGACTTTCAGGAGTGCCAGCTGGCTTCATGGATACCATGCTTCTTTATTCTCTTAGTTTTCAGATACAAGTCCTCATGCCGTAAGCGTCAGTGGACCACCGATACGCAACTGACGACCTTTCGCCAAAAGTTGGTGATGCCGCAGCTACGATCCGTGGTGGCCCCACTTCTGTTTTGAAAATTATACCACCAGCGGCAGACTCGACGAAACGCCAACGAACCACAAAATTACTGCCCCAAAATATGTTAAATCGCCTATATGCCTGATTTGTTTATATTCAGGTAAGTGTAAAAAACTCTAGAAAAAAAGCAAGTACCCTGAGGTGGGCGCGAACCCTCAACCTTAAGTTTACTAGCCGCGTATTCTTCTCACTTCGCCACGGAAACGATGAAGAAAAACTCGCTTGTAGAAGAATAAATTGTTGAGGTCTTAATTCAGCTAATCAAACAAATCCCTCTATCTCGAGTTCTGTGACGTGGTACTGTGAACCGTTTCGAGATTTATTGCTTTCTGGTGGGGTACTATCTATGTGCAAAATTTGAGAAAATCACCGACGAGCACCTTCGGAGCCTCTCCAATTTAGTACAATGTTAACCAGAGATGGCGTGAGTCAATGAAACCTTGATCCACAACAAACTGACCCACCACACATCATGACCCACGACTCACCGTCACTCACAATGACTCACCACCCAACGTAACCCATTCACCCAACATGGCCCACTCTGACCCACCACCAACTATAAATAATTCTGAAACATTGTGACCAACTCCGACCGACTAATATACATCGTCATTAACTTTGATTCGTGATCCACGCCATCCTCTCTACTGACCAAAAAGGTTATATTTGTAATAAACCAATTTTTTCTAGTAGTTAGCTCCTCTAAAAAATCACAGCCTGCATCTCAAAAGTCAAGTAGTAAGTCCTATTGCTATTGTTACAATTGCAAATATCAAAATCCAAAAGAGCCTGAACTTCTTTTTTCATTAGAACCAAATGAAAAAAACAAGTAAAATGGGTCTTGAAAGTAAAACGTAGACGAACTTACCAGTGTTCAGAAAATGCTATCTACAAGGCTCTGAGCAGAATGGGTCGGTGGGTCAATAGGTCACTGTGAGTCAATGTGAGTGGGTCAACGGGTGAGTGGGTCAATGGGTGAGTGGTGTTTCGCAGTGGATCACGTCTTCTTGACCCACTCATCCACTGACCCTCTCAATCTCTGATTTTAACATGTAGTATATCATTTAAAAGACGAAACATAAATCTACACAATTTTTTCTCGATTGCGAAGGCTGGCTTGATACATTACTAGTTGAGATGGTAATTTCTTCTTAAGGTGAGAAATTGATATGATTAAAAAACCCATCTTGAAGTGGGTACAAACTACATTCCAAAGTTATTAGAAACGCTTTCGCGACCCCAGAAAACTATCAATTCAACAAATATTTAAATAAGTTTTTACATTTTATTGGTCATATCTTCGAGCCCCTCATCCTGTGAAGATGAGGATGAATTTGGATATAACGCCATTGATTGCCTCACTATTCATCTCAACGACCCAGAAAACAATGAATAACACTCTACGATCAATCGTTTTACACTATTTTTACATGTCACTCCTCCCAACTTCCATCACTTGGGGAATCTGACTTCCATAATATTATTTTCTTAGATTGAAAGTAATATGTCTTCCACGTTAGGTAAAAGTTGCTCCAGACATTCCGGAGTTTCGGTGGAATATACACTTATTCTTACATTAAAATATTTAGAGCTGTGTAAGCAACGCTTTCGATGTTGCCCCTGTAAATTCAAAATCCAGGTGACACATGGCATTAAATGCCATTGCGATTGTAATGGCTTGACGAACCCAAACTATGGATTTGACACTAATCTCAGTCTCTTGAGACATTTTATTTTTCATCCTTTATCGCCCGCCATGACGATAGGATTTGAATTGGTTGAGTTCATTTTGAGTTTAACGTCCCATTTAGCAGTAAGGCTATATGAGACTTAGACCTACTAATTAACGTAAAATCCAAACTACATGAGCTCTCGCTGGGAGCCGTACTTGGGTCTCCCACGCCGAAAGTGTGTACGTTATATACGCTTAAAGCCGGGGGATCCACTACGTAGTTTGTATCAGTGTCAACAGAGGTCACCTGCGTAGGTCGCTTCAAGCGTTTGTAGTGAGCTCAGTTGGAACTAGATTCTCAATGTAAAGTAGGGTGTTTCCATCCCAACTTACCAAATGGTTTCGTTTCGTTTCAGGAAAATACAGGGTAAATCAACCTGAAATTGGCACAGACCAGTTTTTTTTTTTTTAGATTTTTTCAGATTTATTATATTAAGTGGCAATATCGGCGTTATCTACTTTTTCCCCTGTCTTTCGTCGATGACATTTCCAAGTGGCGTCTGTTTATTTTTTTTTTAATTTATTGTAAAAAATTCGCGTTTAAGTGAAAGGCTTTCATGATATTCAAGTTTTGTGCTCGATTCTAGGCAATAGGTTAAGGAATATGCTTTCAGTGTTTTTGCGTTATTTATTGTTCTAATGGAAATGTTGCACATATTTTATGTTGATCGCTTCGTTAAACCGTAAAGAATGTGCATTTATGTCATACTGTTAAAAATTGTACATTCGTCGCATGCTTACAACGGTGCCAGGAACGTAGCTAGGAGAGAACATGGGGCCCCACGTACCTCCTAAAAGTTGACTTAGCCCTCCAAATATTTATTTAACGTTATTTATATGAAGGAGCCCATTTGCTAATATGGCTTCCCAAAATCAGAACTCTAGTTACGTTCCTGAACGGTATCAAAAATTAGGATTTCTAATGTACACTCATGTCCAAAATTATTGTCGCATGTCTATAAATATGTTGTTCTAGAAATAAAATTTGATAACGAATCCGCCCAGTATTTCTTACAATGTTAGTATGTGTGTATGTGGCAAATTTCAAATGACATGTGGCAAAGACATAGACTATATGTGGCAAATTTCATGTCAAAAGAGCAGTAAATAGGTACAATAAAACGAAAATAATATTGCCTTGTCCATTTAGCAACATTTTATTTTACTAATTATAATTTTCGTATTTATAATTCTTTTCCTTTGAAATTTGCCACAAACATACATTTCCCGATTATACACATAGTATCAGTATTAAAAGCAACCTGCAAAATCATTATCAAATTATATTTTTACAAGAAAACAGTTATAGATATGCGACAATAATTTTGGGCATGAGTGTACATAAACCCCCTTTGCTTGGCACAAGGATATAAAGCAGTTCTAGAGATATTAATTTGATACTATTCAAGGTAACAGTCTACTAGAGATTAATTTGATTTTAAGGTCTTCTACTTGGTCTAGTATCTAGCACACTTGCCTTCGGAGCTCGCTATCCAGGGTTCAATTCCGATAAGAGATAGGGTACAGTAGAACAATAAAAAAATGTTCAGATACCACTAAAGGTAGTAGATCTCCTGCAGCCACCATGGAATAAGAGTAAAGCGTTAAAATAAAAAAAAAATACTGATTTTCTTGATTTTTAATTTAAAAAAGATTATCCCAACTGGTCACTAACTGCCTTGTAGAATTTTATGCCTTAGCTACTAAGCTTATTTCAGAGCACGAGCGCACCCACGGGTTACTCCGCTTACACCAGACCCTCAAAAACAATAATTCAAAAGATTCCGTACACTTCCGTAATAAAACCACAATTCCTTAGCAGATAAATTGTTGGTGTATTCTCATAATTTGATTTTACACTTCATCTGTACTATAAATCCTAATTTTAAAAAAATCTAATTCTATCATAGGGAAGTTTGGTAAAATTTTAAATAAGTATATTTTTTTCAAGTGCAGAATCGTTTCAATATTACATACAAGCACTGTCTTGTAGTACTGGACACCTCTCAATACAAAAAATTCTGGCTGCGCGTCTGTGTCCGAGTAAGTGAAGGTAAATATTTTTTTTAGATGTATATAGTACTATTTATAAATGAATTCAGGGAAATCCCACACCATGAACAGTGTACCTAAGTAGCAATTTGTACCAACTACAGATCGCCAGTGGAATATTTTACCGCCACAAACCCGACTGTTCCCCTCTCGACACCTCCGTTAAAGTCCGTCCTGGATCCACCCCTGGCCCTATTTTACAGGATGTTTTAAAACAACACTGACAACGTTTCGGAGGTGACCAAAATAAAAATTATATACCAACCTACGGTCAAAAGTGCACAGTTTTGGAGTTACAAGTTGCCGAAAACGTGAAAAAATAAATTAAAAGTCAATCCCTCCACTACTATGGGACCGATTGGAGTCGGGCCAAAACATCACTTAGAAACTAACACGTGTTCTATCCAAATATCCATGTTTCAGAACCTCCCGGAATTTGCACAAGAATTTTTGGAGAAGCAGCTGAACAGTACTCAAAAGGTTTGAAGTACTTTCAAACTGCCCCTGTAAAAACTGTTGCGCAAGTACCGGGGAATTCTGAAACATAGATATTTAGATAGAACGCATATTAATTCCTAAAAGATGTATTGACCCAACTCCGATCAGTCTCAAAGCAGTGTAGCAATGGACCTTTTAAGTTAATTTTATCACGTTTTCAGCAGCCTGTAACTCCCAAACTATGCACTTTTGACCATAGGCTGATCAATACTTTTTTTGTCTTATTTTGGTGTTAGGAATCACCTCTCAAACGTTGCCGGTCTTGTTCTAAAACACCATGTATAACAAAGTTACTCCTTACCAAAACATTTGATGAAATCTAAAAATTGGTTTATTTCTTCATGATCTTTAGCAAAAAAAAAAAAAAAAAAAAAAAGTGGGAGAAATATCCATTTCATTCCGCACGCAAATGTGTACATTTGTAGGACTAACATATAAGTTAAATATAAAGCGCAAAATGACTATTTGGTAAGTACCAACAACTACTCATTTTCGGGTTCTCATTAAAAGATAAATAAATAAATACATTCTGATTTTACTATGTCTAAATAGACTTCCTTTCAGGAAAAATTTATTTGTTCATGAAATAAAGAAACTCACAAAATTTAGTGATACAATGTGTGAAATACATATTTTTTTTAACTTCCTCCGGGCCCATAACTGGGTAATTTACCCTAGCCATTTAAATACAGTGCGTCTCAAAACTTCCTTGACATAGCGTAACTCTGTTATTATCAACAAAATGTAAGAGGGGAACCGGTCTCCAAATATGTTTTCAATCTAAAGTGAAGGAATATTTTAAATCGGACTAGCCGTTTGGGCTATAGTCTTTATGTGCATAATGTTAAATGAAAATGCAACGTTTCCATTAATAGAGGGACTGGAGGAGGGAAGGGCGGGTCAGGAGGTGAATAAATTTTGTAACAGTATGGTGAATGAGAACTGTGTTTTCAATGGAGGCTGACCATCGACACGTTAGCGTAAAAGAGAGTAACTTCATTCACTTATGTTGTTGATCCAGATAAATGGCAAGGTTGAATTTTCATTATTGGACGCATAAAGAGTGTACAGCCCAAATAGTAGTCCGATTTAAAAATTCCTTCACTTTTGGATGGAAAACATCATATTTGGTGACGGTTTCCCCTCTTACATTTTGTTGAAAAACCGATAATATTTACCCTATGTTAGGGGACTTCTGGAACACCGTGTATATATACAATATATACAGTGATGTAATGCTAATTTTTTAGGTGGGTATACGCTCCATCCCTTGTCACACACACACATATTATATATATATACATCGGGTGTTTCAATACTATTGGTCTTTGCACTATTAAGATTTAAAGTTCAACGTTCATAAGAAAGTTATGAAATATCCTTGCTTATACGGAACTCACACTGGCTCTCTGCGCGTATCGGTTGCATAATAAGCAGGATATGTATATGAAGTAACAAGAGAAGTCTGAATGGAGAGCTATGTTTTTGAGAGCAGCTACCGAACCACTTAACCTATCAACCAGAGACTAAGAAAAAGATTACCTATAATGTTATAGATTAATGTAAGACCTTATTTAGCTCTCAGCGTTAACTAGATCAGGCTGTAGAAGTGGCTGTACTTGTATGACTGATAACTATAAGAAGAAAACAATGACTTTGACCAATGTTGTTTCCGCCATGTTGCTCATTCCTTTGGCCCTATCTATCACTATGACACTTTCAAAGGATGTATTTAATGTATACATATCTCGTTTGAGTTAAAATGTTGAGTACATTTGGAGTAATTTAAGATTGACATTTTGAATTTTAACATTGTAGATCGGTCGCGAGCCACAGCCTACTGGCTGCTGTAATAATCAGGGCCATAACCAAGAAGAAATTAATCGCCCTCAATCTGTAGTTTGTCCGTCCTACAGCTTATAACCTCTCTCTCTCCCAAATTGTGTTTAGTTGGACCAGTAAGGATGGCTGGCTCGATTTTTTAAGAGTAGAATTACTCGAACAGTTATTTCCAGCGAAATTTGACCCTGGGGCCATTCACGCAAATGATTCCAATAATAATAATAATAATAATAATAATAATAATAATAATAATAATAATAATAATAATAATAATAATAATAATAATAATACGAGGGACATTCAATAAGTAAAGAGACAAATTGCTATAGCTCAATAAAGATTTATTTTAATCTTTCAAAACTAAGGCTATTTTTTAATATAATCACCCTTTACAGTTATGCATTTGTCCCATCTTTCTTGCAGCTTCCTAATTCCCTTGGCGAAGAAATCTTTCGATTTACCCCGAAGCCACCTTTGCACCGTCTGGGAACCCATCTGGCACACGTTTTTCTGTACTTTAAAATGTTCCTAATGACATTGTGAACAGTTCCAACACTTACTTGAACTTCCTCAGCTATCATTTCAACAGTAATTCTTCTGTTATCACGAATAAGTCCGTCAATCCTCGATTCCAACGAAGAACCAGAAACTTCCACTGGACGTCCATATCGGGGTTCATCACCTTGTTCGGCCACTTTTAAACCGATCAACCCACTTGCACACATTCGCACGGTTCATACAACTGTTACCGTACTGTCTCAACATTCTAGAAAAAAAATCACTTGGTTTTACACCTTCTGCGACTAAAAACCTAATGACTGAGCGCTGTTCTTCTAAGGTGCAATCTTCTAGAGGACTTGCCATGATGAATTGATATTTTTGAAGTTATGTTGACATAAAATTACGAAACAGCAGATCAGAGCATATCCCAAGGTTGCCAGCTAACAACCCTGAAACAAAAAAAAAATGATTAGTGTTAAAAATATAGACTTTCTCTCTTTACTTATTGAATGACCCTCGTAATAATAATAATAATAATAATAATAATAATAATAATAATAATAATAATAATAATAATAATAATAATAATAATAATAATAATAAATCGGTCAAGAATGTGTGAAAAAGATTTTGCAGGTCAGCTATCCCAAGAGAGGTTTTTCTTCATTCACACCAGGCAAATGTTGGAATAGTACCTAACAGGCCCCAAGTACTCTCCTATCCAATGCCGAGAAGGACGTTATCCATATGACATCATCATCAAGCCGGAGATGTAATAACAACCGTTATAATGTGAAATAAATAAATAAATATACTTTCTCTGAAGTAGCTGGCAAATTAACGTGTTCTTTTGGATTTTTCTTCACTATTTCCCGATGTATTTTTTCACATTTTCGTCAATGGAATTTACACAGCTATTGTCTCTTTTCCTTTTTAACTAATTTTCTAACATCTTGCAAATTGCGAAGGAACTCTTAATTAGCCAATCCACAAAGAAAGTTTAAACCTTTTGGGATTTCCACTTCGTGAGGTAAATTTAGACTTTCACTGAAACAGTCACTGCTTCCTTACTATTTATCGTAGGATCGTTCGTACTTTTTTTTTTTTTTTTTTCAGAATAGAGCATCATCTTTTCCTACGGTAGCACTCGCTTGTCCGTATTATACACCAGAAACGAGAAAAGGGTGGAAAACCGGGAGCTTTTTCGATTTTTTTTCAAAATGTTTGGGCCCATTTATATATATATATATATATATATATATATATATATATATATATATATATACAAAAATTTACTGCGTCATTATTTACTTGGCCTAGCATCATGGTTCAAACGCCATTTTCTTCGTATTACGCGCTCTTTCAAACGCTACCATCACATGTCCGTATCTGCATCTGAACCGGGATATCGTTTCTTTTTCGAAGAGTCACCCACCTCAGAACTCTGGCCGGCCTGGGTTCACGTAGGGATCTGAAAATTTCTTGAAAAATATGCTGTTATGTACACAGTACGTGTGCAAAATTTCAGTTCGATATCTTGAAAACAAAGAACAGATTTTTTTTTTTTTTTTTTTGAAAATCTGAAGGTGATCCATTTATAGATATACAGGATGGCCCAAAAGTAGGTATACAACCCTGCATTGATTAAATATGACCGTTTATTAAGATAGTGAGGTTATTTGCTTCGTTCTATTTCCACTTTAACGTATAAGTGAAAATAAATCAAATAAACTAGCATAAGTAAATCCTGTCTGGATAATAATAAGTAAATTATATATAATGTCATAAGTCAATCAGTACACTAGACTGTATTCCTACTTTTGGGCTACCCTGTATATACATATATTCTAAAAATTCATATAACATTACTATTTGGCCTAGGATTATGGTTCAAACTTCATTTTCTTCAGTATTACGTGTCCTTTCCAACAGTACCACCCACATGTCTGTATCGTACACATGAATCCGAAAGTTCGGTAAAAACCGGACTTTTTTCTGAAAAACCAACCTCTCGGAATATTTGCGCCCCTTGGGTCCGGGTTCAGATAGGAATCTCAAAAGAAATGAGAAATAATTAAAGATGCACACAATCCGCATGCAAAATTTTAATTTTGATATCTTGAAAATTAAGGTGCGAACTTTTTTGAAATTTTCCTAAAAAAAAAAAAAAAGTCACACTCCTGCCCCTCCTTGGCACCGCCAACTTTACCATCCGGTTGCAAAACGAATCTGGGGTGTTCTTTGATCCATGCTTGACTTGAACAATAAAAAGAACCGGGTTCAATACGTGTTCAAGCGTTTAAATACAACACTACTCCATGGTACTGATTCGTACTATAAATCCCCTAAAGGGTTAAACACTACTAAGGAAATATTTTCGAAGTGACGGCTGTATCAAAATGAGCAAAGATTGCTGTGACATGCTCATACGCTACGCTTTCCTGACTTGTTTTCTACCCATTCCTGTTAAAAATTTTCTTCAATTTTATTTTTTTACCTAAAAGAAAATGAAACAGCAAAGAAAAATGTTTATTTTTACCCCGCCCTTGTGTGTGTGTGTGTGTGTGTGTGTGTGTGTGTGTGTGTGTGTGTGTGTGTGTGTGTGTGTGTGTGTGTGTGTGTTCGGTAGGTTGAGGAGAAACTACTACTAGTACTAGCTTGGGATCGGCGAAAATGCTAGCTGCTAAGTATTTATCGAAATCAATCGCTCCTTTCTTTTATGTCAATTGCGGCTACAAATGAGCAGTATTAATCCCAGGTTCGCTGTTGTAATTGGTGGTATTGGGAACGACGGTGAATGCTTGAAACAAGACCGACGACAGGTCATGTGTTTTGTTATTTTTGTGGAGGCCAACGATTTCTTGGAGCAAATATATTCATTTAATTTCTCTTAACTTTTAAGTAAAGACCACATTTTTCGGAACCTCCTTCCGAGATTAGAAGGGAACTGATTCCATCCCATATTGCCTTGTTCAAATTGTATCCAATCGACAGAATGTGAATTTGAATTTGGAAGGTAGGGACAACGCATGTGACATCTTGGGGAAAAATCATTGCATGTTCAGAGGGCTGTTTGCTTTTGCTTTTTTTTTTTTTTTTTTTTTTTTTTTTTTTTTTTTTTTTTTTTACATTCGCTCAGTCGAGTTACTCTTAGTCGGTTACCTAGAGCATTCGAAAACCGACGAGTTATCATCACTGCGAATGATTTCTATGGTAGTTTTTTTTCTTTATTTCCATAAGTGAAAAAAGAAAAAAAGTAGGAAAATTTGGGAGGGAAAGGATGGGGAAGGGAAAATTTACAAAAACGAAACAAAACAAAAAAAAAAAAAACTAAAAATTTAGGAAAAAAGTTTGAATCTAGTTTGCTTGTTTATTGTGTATTTCTGTATGTGTGTTTGGTATCTGTGTTCTCTGCGTATTTATGTTTTTACCTTTTGGCTTCTTCTTCTTTTTACCTTAGGCTTCTTCTTGTTTCTTGCAGGTTTTCCCTGTGTGTTTAGGTTTTTTCGCCCACATGTTTTATATACATACATATATATATATATATATATATATATATATATATATATATATATATATATATATTAGGTATATGACTTTTTTCAAATTGAAAAGCCTGGGGTGGCAAACAATGAACATTTGGCTGCAAACTTCAAAAATGTCTTTGATTTTGTTTAATTGTAAAAAAAGCTCCCGCACCTACATTGATGCTGTTTTAGCATTGAAAGAAAATTCGTCTACTTACACAATCAGCATTTGGCACTGAATATTCTATACAGTACATTAGGATAATGGCTTTAAATTTGTGAATTACTGTTAATGAACTTGCTGTTGAGATATTTGACACTTTTGCAGGTGTTGTGATGCTCTTGCATCACTTTCACAGCTCGCTCGGTCACCATGTTTGAGCGAGACACATCCAGTACAGAACGTTCTTTTACCCAGTGAGCGGAAAAAAACACTTTAAAGCTTTAGGACACTTTAGGTCGGGGATAGCAGCAGGCAATTCTTTGTATGTGTCCTCTGTATAGTGCTAAATTGAAAATCATATATTTGTCCATCTAGTTGCAGTTGCGATGAAGTCGCAAGTACGTTGTACCAGATCTCTCCATTTTGGAAGGAGAAAAAAGGCAACCATGCATAGATTGCACTTTAATTCCATCTAGCATTGTTGAGGGAAGGTAGCTTCTGCCAGTTCAACTGAGGCCAATTGTTCTCCTTCCGGTAGAAATTATATCCTTCACAAAGCTCAAATAAAAACCGGAAACATTTCTCCATCCTGGGTTTTCACGTGGTGGTACCTTTCCTGTGCAAGAATAATTTTCTTGTAAATCATCATACCCAGCCGAAACATCTTCAATGAATTGATAGTTGAAGCTGGATGGCCGTGATTTTATTGGGAATACTGAATCCATCCAGTGTCGCAGAACCAGGTCAAGAATATGGTGCTGACATCCTATAAACTGAGGCTAATCGAAACGCATTTGTTTAACATGTCTCTGGAATCGAACAACAACACCACTTTTGTGCCCTATATTCAATGTTGTGATGGCAGAAATGATCATTTTAATACTCCTCCACGCATTATACTCATCCAACAAGGCTTGCAGTAAGATATAGATGTTCTTGGCGGATCTGCTTTCACAAACCAAAACTCCAAGGCGAAGACTCCTTTCACAATTCTGCACTTGATAATCTTTTCTACCTATTTCCGTCCCATCAAAATGCAAGCAGAATTCCTGTTCACGAAAAATTTCTTTAAGCCGGTTCTTCATTGTTTAAGCTTCCTTGATCACTCGACGGAAAATCCCTGATTTTGAAGGTGTGGGTACAGTTATTTCTTCCTCAGCCAAGTTCTGAAGAGCTTTCGCTGCTTTTCTTGTAGATAGAGAAAGTTTAGTAATGAGTTTGGCTGCAGATTTTGTTGCTTGATACATACGTTTCATAGAGGGAGGCTCTTCTGAAAACTCAGAGTCACTACTGACCTTACCTTCTTCAGTATCAGTGATACATGTTGCACATGCTTTGTACACGGACCAATTGAGCTACTTCGCCTTTTTGAAGATGGATCGTTGATATAGAGGCAACTTTCTCGCTAGTGTATCCGACTTGGCCTCCAGATTAAAGTTCTTTTCTATACAATTCTTTCTCTTCACTGCAAAGCCAGTTTCCTTTTTTTGCAATATTGGACACACTAGTGAGAGATTTTTCAAATACCTCATTCCTCCTTTTTCTATATTTTATGAACAACTGTATCAGCTTGGCAACTTTTGCTGAAATTTGCTGCTTAGTAAGCAAAGGAAAATTCAGCTTCTCCCAAAGTCTACACACTTCTTAAGAGATTATCGTTATTATATCCGACTGCCCTTTCAGTTCATCATACAACTCCAAATATCTACCAACTATGTCTCTGTTTATAGGTATCTACACATTTTACTCATGTCCGTTTTCATTTCTGGTATGCTGGGACGGCGTTTTCTACATGTCACTAAGTTCTGTGTTCACTTTTTCCAGCTGATTCAACAGCTCATTTTGATCTTTTGGTTTTGAATGACATTTTTAATGTAAAAATAGAAGAGATCGCAATTAGAAAGACAATTGAGCGAAGCACTGTTGGAAATACGTATAAAAGCAAAGAATACTTAAGTTTATCACCGTCAAATCAACCTACTAGGCTTGTAACACCAATAAAACTGATTTGCCAAAATGTTTAATGTGCATAGTATAAATTAAAATTTGGAAAATAACTTGTATCTATGTTGCTTACTTATAACTTACAACAAAACACAATGTGTTATTTACATAGGAATCTTTGAATTTCTGCGTGCCTTATGAGTTGATGTGCAGACAAAGATCTGTACATTTTGATTGTAAATATACGATAAATAGATTACATTACCACAATTTATATTATACCAATGTCTATTAAACCTTTCCTATATGCCAGACTTCTTTTCAGTATCATGTTATGCGAATCAATAATTCTTATCATATATCGTTTTTTTTCACTTACCTCGCATATGACAATAGGTTAGGTGCGGGACGTTTTTCCAACCCCGAACGAAAATAACACCAGAAAAGTAATGTATAGGCAAAAGTTCATTAAATACAACATCAGGAAAACTAAAATTTTGTAAAAAGTTAAAAAGTCATATCCCTAATATATATATTTAAATATATTTATTTGGTATTCACCTATTTCTTTCACTGCACTAATGGTTTTCACCTGTGTTTACCACACTAACACTTGTGCACCAAAACTAATATTCTTAACACTACACTACACTGTATGCTTTTGCTGTCACTAATACTAATAATCACTGACACTTGTTTTTCACCTATATGACTTTCTATTTACATATACACTTACATATATATATATAACTTCATCTTTTTGCATTATAGAAAAGATCCTAGAAAGTTAGATTCCCACGCCCCCAAAACGCAAATATTTTAAAATAATTGTAATCCTTTGTTTTAAAAAATAATTTTCCCGATTATTATTATTCTTTTTATTTATTTTCATATATGGAGAAGAGTTTTAGAAAAACAGTGCAGAATATACATTGTGTGTCGCTTACTTCGCTCATCACCGGCAACGATATTGTCGGGGCTTCCACCGATTTTGACGGTATCGTGTGCAAACACGCTTACGTGTTCCTACCTAAATATACAATTGACAATTTTGTTCCACGAAATCTATTACGTTTTCAGAACGTTATTACTAACATTATTAATATTATTATTTTAAACACATTTGTCTTGAAAATTATTAATTATGTTGTACGTAAAGCAGGACTGTTCTATGCAGGTGGACGCTAGAAAGAGCAAAGCCAACGAGAATAGCATCAAACCCGCTATGGTATGTTCCAAAATCAATCAAGGTTGCAAGTGTTTGTTGTTTGTAATGGCTATATGTAGCTATATATTTTATGGATTTATTAGAATGCCACGTGACTTTGTAACTATCTGTAGAGCCACTACCCTTTTTTTAAACTTTGGAGTCTTTAGTCGCTACAGTTCTTTACTTAGTGCGTTATCTTGCTTTTAAAAATGTCCAAAATATTACGAGAACTAAATTATTAAAGCAACATTTCAAAATAATAATAATAATAATAATAATAATAATAATAATAATAATAATAATAATAATAATAATAATAATAATAATAATAATAATAATAATAATAATAATAATAATGACAACATAAATACATATATTGAACACACACTGACGATATTGATAAAAAGAATAATGTTTACATTTACTGTAACAACAAAACAGCACAATATAGGGATACAAATAATAATAATATAAAGAAGAAGAAGAATACTTGTTGGAATTACAAATAGTAATGTTTGAGAATAGGTCGTTCCAAACATGTAAAACATATTTTGCCTTTCTCACTTTTTCCCTTTTTTATTTGTACTATTTTCTTTGCTTTCCTTTCTTCTCTGGATTTCCTCCTGGGCTTTCACTATGTAGTCGGGATCTCTACATTTCATTCCACGTGGGATTAACGGATCGACAATCTCTGGTAGCATGCATTGTTTAAAAAAACGACAGAGTTTAGGAAGCATAATATTCTTCCATAAATCTTCATTCCTTACTACCTTTTCAATATACAGAGGTGTTTTGTCGTCAATATACACTACCAAATAGCATTTATTTAGTTCGGCAATGTTCAGCTGTCCCTGAATTTGGTAGTAGTAATCACTATTTTGTTTTAGTTTCAAGCTTCCATCCGGCTGGACAAGTAAGAAAAATGTCCCTTTCCTCTTTCTTATTTCTTCTTGAATATCTTTGTTCCTAAGGGAAGGAACGCACTTGACTTCCACTAGTGCATTCTCTTCAACTACATACCCTGTAAATATGCAGATAATACCAATTATAATATTAATTATTACTTTGTGACGATTAAGGTGTTGCATATGAAAAATTAGTATCCTCCCTATTTCAAATTTAGTCAAAAAGTAAAATTTGTTCGACACTGGTTCAGGAGAAAAGACATAACTAAAGGCAAACTGCAAATCTTCAATCAAATTAAACTCTCGTGAATTACAAATTATGGGCAATATCTTTCCCTTGCAGTTCCAAAATCATAACTATTTGAAGTCATATTGGTACGAGAACTGGGTGTGAACGTTTGCACACAATCACATACGTAAGTCAATGTGTGTTATTGAAGAATGGAATACTAAATTATTTGTTGTATAAGTATAACTACGCGTATTATAAAAATCGCCTTGTAAACGTTGAAGTTTATTCAGGAAAAACAATATTTACGAAGGAAGGCGCCGGGTAAATACGGTTGGGAACCTGTGGAAAACAGTCATGATAAACAGGAATAGTAAACTGGTTAACATTTTCTGAAAGGCGTAAGTTAGGCCACCTAACTGTTCCTTCCAGGGACATATTTAGGGGAGCTATTGGGCTCAAGGCCCTCCCTAAATAAATTCGTTATCATTTTTTCGCATTGCACATATACTGCTACTTACAGGCCCCTCAGTCGGCTACGAATAAACGGAAATCAGAATTACGAATATTTTACAGCAGCTGTAACTTTTGCTTCTAGTTTTTATTATGAAAGCAGTAATTTTTGCTTTCCCAAACTTTTTAAATATCAATATCAAAAATTTACAAAGAAACGGAGCCATAAAAAACGAAACTACGAACAAAACTTCAGAGAACAAAATCCACCAGAAATTTTATAGGATAGGACGATAGCCCATCAAACAGGAAAAACCTTTGGTCAGGGTTATAATGGCGAAGGAGCGACCGCGTTGTGAATTCAAAATTTATTGTACTTAATTATTCAATTTTATATAGAAAAAATAACATTCGAGTTTTTAAAAGAAGTAAAACGCACATTATATTTGGAAAAAATTTTCAACAAAAGCAACATTTCTCATTTTTTCTTTGAACCGACTATAGTAGATAATATTAATAAATACATGTCAGGTAAATTGTATTTGTTCATATGGGCTACTGTTGAATCCAATACTGGAATCGATACTGAAAGTACACAAAATACTTTAGAGTAAATAACCTATATCTATAGGTTCTTAGTTCTCCCATGTCCACGCATTGAAGTGAAGTAAATTGATAGTAGGCTTTATCTCATCTATTTCCGACATGAAAAGTATGGGGCAGGTTTCTAAGTACGAGATGGTTGTATACAGAAAATAAATAAAAATAATTTTCATTCGGAAAGATTTACTAATGAAAAAATGTTCTTACCATCAGGACTAGCGGCCAAAAATCCGTGTGTGAGATCTATGTACAGTCCTCTTTTTTGTATTGTCCAGCCTTTCTCAGCCGCAAGCCTTCGGAGAGCCACATGTTCATAATTCCTCCCATATTCCATGGCTGGTGTACATACATTTCTTTTGTAAAGTACATCCTTTACCAATGAATGACAGGCGGTGTTATCTTTACGCTTAATTACCCTACCAAACATAGACGCTGTTAGTCTGTTACGACGCTGCTCCTCGTAAACTAAGTTACCGTGCTGTCCTCTAGAAGAAACTTCTATATTTGTTCTCTGTTCTGTTGTAACCTAATAATAATAATAATAATAATAATAATAATAATAATAATAATAATAATAATAATAATAAGTTAGTTTCGTTTCACATGGCAGACTTACAAACTATGCAAATTCAAAGCAAAATCAAACAAATTCGAGATTGAATCGATTCCCGGAAACCACTTTTCGATATCTCTTACCGTTTTGGCTTATAAAAATCAAGTTTAGCCGGAAGTAGTAGTAAATACCTACCACTTCCAGTTTTGGCTTAAAAAGGATTGACATAGTAAGATGCTAAATCAGTTAACGAAAGCTGCTATTCGCTATCTACTTCCGTTTTTGATTTATGCGCAATTATAATTTTGGCTCCACAAAAATTCAATTGAAACCTGAAGTAATATAAATTTGTACCAGTTCTAGTTTTAGTAGAGAGAAATAAGTGGGCCTATTATTCTTTCTTGAAACGGTGAATCATTTGTTGAAAACAGTTTATAAAATATTAAAATTTCATTGTTTTGAATTTATAGAATTTTTAAAAAGGCCTATTTTTGACCGCCCATTGCGTATTTATTGAATATTAAAATTATATTACATGAGTATTTATTAAACCAAAAATTCATAAAAAAAAATAAAAAAATAGTATAGCATAATTTTTTTTTAAACATTACTTTTCAAACATTCATTGAATCACTAATATGAAATATTTACACTTTTTATGCTTGTTATTCAATGGATATTTAAGAAAAAAAATATTTATGCTTTATTATTATTATTATTTTGTTTGTTTTTTTGAATAAGTATTCATAGTAACATAATTTCAGTATTCAATAAACATGCATTGGGCGGTAAGAAATAGGCCTTTTTACTATTTTATAAGTATTAGAAATCAAACAATAATGCAATTTCAATATTGAGTATAAAATAAATATTCCAAAAATATTGTTTCAACTTTCAGTGCTATTAAAGGTATAAAATAAATGATAAAACGAACTTAAAGTAAACTTTAAAAAAAATTCAAATAATTTAATATGGTTTAAGAAATGAAAACTTACGTCGTATGTTTTGAGCTCGGCTTCACAGGCTGATTGAAGCGAAGTCGGAGACAGCGGTGGTTTATCCGCGTTCGGCCCATAATCTCTGTCCTTTTCTGCTGGAAGTTCTAATTTTCTTCTTACTCGTCGTGAACGGGAGTGAGAACGCTTGCGGCTTCTCTTGTTCATAAATCTCCTGAAATACATTCCAGGACTATTTTCTATCACAGATTTCCAAGGACTACGGTGCCATGTTGCTTTTTTGTTATATGATAGTCCTGTAACATAGCATCGGCGCTGGAAGGCACCGCGATTTGTCAAATTAAGCCTCTTACCAGCATTGAACTTTGACAGAAGGCTCATATACAGCTCAACCCGATTAGTTGTTTCGTTTGGAACTAATCGGTCTGCCTTTCTTATTAACTGGTCTACAGCAGCCATAATGTGGTAATACAATCCGGCCTTTTCTAAATCTGGAACTAAGTTTCTATCTTCTTTCTTTGTACAAAAGTACTGTTTGCACTTCTCGTGGTTCCCAAATACGTGCGATGGACCATTTCGCAGGTCATCTCTAAGATCCTGCACTGAACACTTCTGTTTTGCATTATAGGATATAGCTCCCCGAGCAGCAGCGGTTAGACGTGGAATTCTATCTCGCAAAATTGTTCTGGCTTGCAAGGGAAAACTATTTTGCATACGCAGCTTGTGGAGCGCACATGTATAATTCCGCACACAATGATTTGCGCATTCAACTTTCGTGACTTGACGTCCATACGGCACCTTTTCGATTATCCTGGAGTGAACGCTGGAGTCGCCATCTGCCACAAATCGTTTGTAGCGAAGCGTATGCATTTCTTGGCTCTTGCAAAAGCCTTCTACGATTATGTCAGCTTCCATCGACGAAGATGAGGATGACCAGTTGCGGTAGCATCGATGGTCGCTTGGTTTTTTATTTCTTGATGACGCTGCAGCGCACACTGAACAATATTTGTTTCTCACTCCCAAAAATAATAGCTTGTTAGTTTCTTGACCAATAATACATGCCTGGAAAAGATAATATATACAACAATGTAAGTAAAATTTAAGTATTAGCAACATTATGCACGATAAAACGTAAAACGTATTCAATTTTAACAAAACACAGTGTAGACCTTAGAGCGTTTGCACACGTCCACGGCAATGCTGGCCCAGTACCGACAATGCCGGAACCGGAACCGAGGATGCTTTGCACACGCGGCCGGCAAAACCGGATCCGGCGCTGCTTTGCCCACACATCCCGGTAATGCCGGTGCCAAGAAGTAGTTAGAATTTGAACGTGAAGGATAGAACATGAGTCCAGCAATAAACAAACGACATCTCCTTGCCTTGATGTACGTACGGCGAAGAAAAAGGAAACAAAGCAGTACTAGAAAGATTTGGATCCATCCATTGTTGACAGTGCGTCATGTGAAAGGTTCGTTTTATACATTATATGAAAAGATGCGGAAATATATTGAAACAGGCTGAGATCACGGTATTTAAAATACTACTACTACTACTACTACTACTACTACTACTACTACTACTACTACTACTACTACTACCACTACTACTACTACTACTACTACTACTACTACTACTACTACTACTACTACTACTACTACTAATAATAATAATAATAATAATAATAATAGGAGGTTCTGAAAAGGCAGCATTGTGGTTGCATATTCACTCAGTCCACAATCGTTCTATGGAACATATGCCAGACTAGACACAGAGTACATGAATACTTTTATAATGATCTATAGGGTAAAGCAGCATGCAACAACAAGACTGGAAGTTTTCTTGTTCTGCTGGTGCTTTTTCAGTTCTTTCTGTAGTTGTGTTGTAGTTTTTATTTACTTTAATTGTATTGGGATGCTTTACTTGGGATGCCTCTCGTAAGCCTTTGTAAAATCATGATACCCTTTCCCCGTAATATATTATGTTCCTTACTACAAACTTTTTTTCATGCTTACACTGTTCGTTTCATGCAAAAGGTTTATGACAGAAAAATAAATGTGGAAAACTTAGTAAATAAAAAAAATAACTAAAAATCAATGGTAAAATGGAAAAACATCCCTAAGAGCAAGGAATCGTGAAATAATATTTATAAAGTATTGAAATTTCATTTGTTTCAGGATGTCAAATATTTATTGAATATTGAAAACCGGCCTATTTTTGACCACAGATTGAACATTTATGTTATTATAAATGACACTTTTCTCTGTGGATTTTAACCGCTTCAGCAGACAAAGCTCAGGCCAGGAAGTTGACCATAAAATCGCAATGAAACTGGATTCTCTCTCTCTCTCGCCTTTTTTTTTTTTTTTTTTTTTGGTGCGAAGGGAACATATGTAGCGTTGTTCTTTCCTGTACCTCTGCACAAGAAACAGAGCAGGCTTTCTGCTAAATTGAATAGAACAGCGGTACTTCAAATATTGCGAATGGACGTTTCTAACTGCTCTTTCACTTTCTCGAATGATTACCGACGAACTGTACATATCCCTACGCAAGTTTTGTGTGTGTGCCACTACTCTGAAATCTTTCGGGCTGTTTATCACAATGGAAACAGGGAACGCGGCGTATAATGTGTAGTACTGTATGTTGTACGTATTATTGTAAGTGACCTGCTAGGAGTAAGATTGTAATTCCTGGAATAAACTAGACGATGGAATATGACAGCTATTGTAACGGTCGAGATGTAAGAGTATAAAAATAGTTCGTGCCGGCAGGGTCAGAAACAAGAGATTGTCTTTTTTTTCCCCCACCTATCCCAGTTGGGGAAGGAGGTGTTTGGAATCTTGGCTAAGATAATTGCCGCTAGTCTAAATTGTAAATCTGCTAGTACAAACAATGTACTGGAAAAGGAAAAGGTATTGTGGTTATAAAATTTCATCCCTTCACTTCAGCTGTTGCTTCTGGCAATGAGATAATATCGAGTTCGCAGAAGGAAGGCTGCAAATGGGAACAGCTCTTCAATCTTCTCTTTCGTGGTCAATAAACCCCCACCCCTATTTGCAGTGACCTTCACAAAAGACTATTTCTGCTTCAGAAGAAAAATAATATCCATTCATCTGTGAAAGCTTTCAGGAATGTTTCGGAGCTTATTTGGGTGTTTCATATGAACATACGTATTTCGCGAAAAATTCACACAGCCAGGAGTGGAAGCGGAAACTATTGAAAGCCTGTTGTTGGCGGAAGGTGTTTCCAATCTCCACAGAATGTATACTAACAAAAATTATATTACTTGTGCTCATAAAAGAATGCCAAGTTGAACTTTTGATTTTATGTTTAGCGTTCCTTTGAGCAGCGAGGCTACATGAGACGTAGATATACAACTCCTGAAATCCGAAGATTATCGTTCAATGCACTCCCACTGGGAATCGAACACGGGATCCCGTTCATCAAAGTCGCGCATAATAGCCATTAGACCAGCAGGGAGGGTAACCCCAAATAGAACGTGGATAGCAAACAAAACAATTCATTTCCCATCTTCACAATGATTGGTAGGGTGAAATTACAACTTACAAACATTATTTTAAAAAGAATGTGGTTAGTTGAATATATAGACAAAATATTCGTCGGCTTCACCCCTAGATCTCCTAGTTTGCTCGGTTTACGGCCTCTCAGTTCATGAACCTAGAACCATATTTAATTTCATTTGGGGCTTCGCCCACAACCTCCCTTATCCCTTTTGATCGGCCAACGGCCTTGCATCTGATAAACTTGCAAGCACACCGAATTTCATTTCAGATCCGGAAAATCGCTCCGTGTACGGCCTCGCATCTCATTAGGCGTTTACTCGACCTATGGCATCGTACCTCATAATCCTGCAAGCATATTGAATTTCAGTTGAAGTTGTCAAAGGATTAGCTCCAACCCAGGTTTGCAGGTTGAGTCAGGTTCAGTACGCGGGGGCTTCGCCCTCAGATCCAGGGGCGTAAATAAGGGCCCCGTAGACCCTGTATTGCGGGGGGCCTCAAGCCATCAGGGGCCCCGAAATCGTGAAGTGGGAAGTAGGGAAGGGGGCTCACTCCACGCTGTCTGCGGGAGGGCCCCCAAGCCTTTAGTTACGCTACTGCTCAGATCCCCTACATTTGCTCTTCATATCATACACCTGCACATTTCCCGAATTTTTGTTCAAATTCCAAGTTTCATGTCTCTAACATGCCGGGGTTCCGAGATTTGAACATCTTTTCTTCCCGCCTCTTTTCTTTCCTTCTAGGATATACACCGGTGTACATAAAAACGCTTAATAAGTATCTAATAATCTTCATTGAAAAGTATAAATACCACATCCATGTTCCTAACCTTCAAAGATTCCAAGATATCGACATCTTATTATAAGAATTACAATGTAGCTCTTTTCTTCTACTTTCACTAAAATATCAAAAAATGCTGAAACATGTGTTAATTTATTTTAAATGGGAAATCCCAATACCAAATTTCAAGTCTCTAACCCGGAGTGAACATCTTATTATAGTAATTATAATCCACGTCCATTTTTCTTCCCTTCTGGGCCATATTAAAAAAAAGGCACTGAAATACGTGCTACATTATTTTAAATGAAAAGTCCAAATACGAAATTCTATGTTTCTAACCGTCAGAGTTTCCGAGATATTGGCAAGATACGAATTGCAACTCCCATTGCATTTTCCTTTTCTCCCCTTCCTATTTTCCTTTCCCTTTCGCCATTTTCCTTTTCTTCCCTCCTCTTCGTCCCATCTAATTAAAACATCACAAAACGCTAAAAACATGTCAAATGATTTTCAATGAGAAATGCAAATATCAAATTTAAAGTATCTAACGTCACGAGATTCGGAAATAATTCCATTTTATTAAAATATTTCAGACACCATTTTCATTCTATCCCTGTCGCATTTCCAAAAATCATTCCTTAGTGGTACTCTACGTCACAAATCCTATGTATTGTCCTAATTTTTTATTTTGACTTCTATATGGTTTAGTTTTTAATTCCTTCCTATATAAGTCATTAAATTTGTATAATTATACTCACCACTCCAGAAGCTGCATTGTATCCATGTCCATAACTTCTTTTGCTCCACCCTCCGTCCACGTATACAGTTATCCATGGTATACCATCTGGATCTACATGGCCCTTTTCAATTGCTAATCTTCTTTCTTCCTCTCCAGCTTCTTTCATCTGACTCCAAAGAGAATCTGTCCACACCTATAAAAGATATACATTGTTTTAGAAAACATGGCATATCGTTATTTTGTTCTAATTTTGATTCATTACAAATCTCATTACCCATTTACTTTCTACTTTGAGTGATATCAATAACGAACAAGATAAATTTCCCTAGTCATCGAGAATGTGACTCAGTTTCTCTATGATTGTGCAGAAACTATACGGATAAATAGTTATTATTTGTCTCTGCATGCTTTGTCTGGTATGCATTGCAAAGACTAGCAGCGTTCAGAAAATATCAGTTTGAATTTTACTTTGTATAAAATGTAGATAGCGACTGAGGCTTCACCTCTTGAATCCCACATATGCTCACTCTCCGATCTCGCATCTCATAAACATAAAACCATCAATGTTTGGTTAGCCTACGGCCCCGCACCCCTGCAAGAGTGCTGAATTACAGTCGAAATACTGGAGGATTTGTTGCAGAAAGGTTTCTAAAACTATTTCCTTGTGGCCAAATAGCGTTCTCGCTTGCTGTGTGGGAGATTCGGGTAATATTTCGTGAAAGATCAATGGTTTGGATTTCACGTTAATTTACAGATTAAAGTCTCGTATGGCTCCGGTGCGCAACCATCTCATCACACACACCATAAAGTATTCTTGACAACATTAATATGAAAATTCCACGAGAGCAGCAAAACGAGTGTGATCCACAATTCGTTATATGGCGGGTTACGGAAGCTGAGGATCATAGCGAGACTACGCTTGGGTCGCAGAGTGGTGCAAACTCCGAAAACGTAATCAAAAACCCCTAAATCAAAGTCTCAACTTTGATACTTCTCCAAATAGATAGGTTAGGTTAGTATTTTAACCATTAGGAACCCGGTTTTGTGGGTCAGATGCATATACTGGCTTTATATATATATATATATATATATATATATATATATATATATATATATATATATATATATATATATATATATATATATATATATATATATAAGCGCCGAACTCCTCACATCAAGGTCTCGCTCGCTCAATTTCCTTGTGATTAAAGTTATTTTATCATTTTCTCCAATGGAGTCAGCGATTGAAAATAAGTAGATTTTAACTACGTACGTTAATTGTAATAAAATTTGCTTGTTAATATATTATTGAACCATTTATAACATCTTTTTTCCATTATTTTGAGTTGAAATTGCAAAATTAAAAATGTGGTGAGTTCAAAAATCTTACTACACCCCACCCTTCAACAGCTGCCCATGTTGACCCCATTTTGTTTAACCCAAATTTATCCTGCATTCGCATTTAGATATGAAATTTATGCACCGATCCTGAAGGAGACGCTGATGATGATAATGAATGAAATGGTTGAATGAAGAAAGTGGACGAAAGAAAAGAACCCCCAAGTAAACCCACGCAATGATATCTGTCCGTTTGGCGCGAGATGGGATCAAATCAGGAAACCCACGTACCAGGTGAACGCTCTACCATCCACCACGACTCAAATATTCGCAGTTAGGCGGCGAATTCATGCTTTCTTTCAGACTCCCCCGTTCAATATGAAGTGGTGATAAATTTATTTGTCATTAATTTATTTACAATTCAAAATTAGCCGCTTGGGAGACCCATTTATATATTTTTTCTTATGAGATCGCGTTAGTTCAGTGGTGGAACGGACCCTGCTTCGATCTCGGTCCCACCAATGTGGACTTTATGGTGGACAAACACCGCGTAAGTGTTTTCTTTGGAGTTCTCTAATTTCCTTCCACTTCCTTCATTCCACCATTATCGCTTATTTCATCATTACCGCCTTTCTTAGTCGCGGTGCAGAAAAAAAAAGATTTTCTCAAAAGCAAAAGTAATTTATTATAAATCCGTCATATTTGATCGCTATCAAAGCTGAAATCACCGATTTATGTGCTTTATGTGTTTTTTCTTTTTCTTTTTTTAACGATTAATTTACGTTTTCGAATTTTCCACATTTTTGGCAATTGAAACTACTACGTTGCCCTTGTAACCAGGTCAGCAACTAGAAGGGGGCAAGGGGCCAGACCTCCCTAAATTTTTCATGGCTCGCAGATCTCAATGCATCATATACTATATTAACACAAAAAATCATGAATTTATATATTTGTAACAATTATTTTAAGACTTGGGCCCCCCTAACATGTTTATGGCACCCCCAGACTTCTATGGCTGGTTGCGGGCCTGCTTGTAACTAAGATTACTTTCATTCCGCAAGTGCTATTATGATAAAATCTTCTATACAGAACTAGATCAATACAACTATTATATTAGCCACTTGTGACATTGTTGATAAGTAGGAAAGTATATTTGTCAGTTTTTTTTTTTTTTTTAAGATCAAACGGATTTGTCAATTATTACTTACCGGTTCCAGATCTTGTTCAATCTTGTTGAAAAGTTTGAAGCTCATACATGGGATATCCATAATACTGAGAAATTCCTCTAGATGAGAATACCCACTTCCAATGGAAACAGTACCCCAAACAGCTGCAGTATTGATTACAGATCTTTTCGACTGTTGTTCCTCCTCTGTAGAGTGACATACTTCGCGTTTGCACACGCGGCACTTGAAATAGAGGTAAGACACTAGTCCTGAACGTCTCTCTCTATGAAAATCCATTTTTCCTAAGACGCATATCTTTCTGTGGTTTTCTTGGAGCTTTATGGACCACTTGAGAATGTGTCCTAAATTTACAATTCGGTAGCCATTTGGAAAGTCATTGCGACTAACAATCTCTGTTTCGGGCTCCACTACAAGAGATGGTAGAGACTCAGTGTCAGAGCTGAAATGACATATAATAATAATAATAATAATAATAATAATAATAATAATAATAATAATAATAATAATAATAATAATAATAATAATAATAATAATAATAAATTATAGAAATGAAAATGAAATTTATAGAAATTTAGTGCTTATATGTTGAACGATATGGCTTATATGAATAGGGTGAATAATTGAAGGACAGATGGTCAAAAATTACTTTTTTCCTGTATGTAGGACTGCGAAATGTGTTTATCTTTTTAAACATTTGAATTAGATTTTCTTCTCTATGACTATTATATTATCTCCTATTGTCGCTCGAAAATTAAAACCAAAAAAGTAACTTTTATATGAAGTTCAAATGTGAAACTGGTTTTGTTCTTTGGTTTGCAATTTAGATAGATTAAAACAGTGCAATTTTAGACTCGGTTTCATGACTTTTCGGGGAATAACCAAGAGTAGAAAATCATATGGAGCAAAAGCCACGACGAAAAAAAAAAAGTTGAGCGCGAAAATCACGCTGCCGGAATCTTTGATGTAAACAAACAACTGAATGTTGTTGTAGGAGGCTGAGTCCCCTTCAGGTGTGAGTTGACCAAGGATTTCTAAAAATTATTTAGTAGGAATAATCTGTAAATTAAGCATGATTTTTTAAATAGCTTTCCACTAATAAATTACGTATAGATTTAAAGTTTGAATTTCAGACTTTTTTTTAAAAGTAACATTTCGATACATAAAGAAAATATGTATTGTTGAAATTAAATGAGAGAAATAAATCACACGAAAAAAAAGCCTTTTAAGTTAGTGAACAATGTATATGTATATATATATATATATATATATATATACAAGGGCGGATCCAAAGGGAGGCTAAGGGGCTATAGCCCCCCCCCTTGACGCTCAGGTTTACATTGGATAAAATGGGCTTCAATTCTGCTTTACACTGGATAAAACGACAAATTATGGTTTAGCCCCTCCCTTGATCATATCCTGGATCCGCCACTGTATATATATATATATATATATATATATATATATATATATATATATATATATATATATATATATATAATTACTTTTTCCTCTAAACCTTCAGTTACAATGAACAATTTAGCAGGTGATTTTCCTCGAAGTGTACATATTTTAGCAGTAAACCATTATAAAATGTGTGATAGAATGAGTCGAGTAAAGTACATTTCTTCAAGTCTGAAATATTAATAGTCCTAAAGTAAAATAATCGTTTAATCCTTATTGTAATTCTATATGTTGTCAGTTAAATTAATTCCTATTTTTTATTTTAGCTGTATATTAAAACAAGTTTTTGTAAAGCATCTAATTCAGGTGAATTCTAAACAGTATCAAAGAAGATGGCAAGTGTATTAGGGTATATATATTATTGAACCAATAAAAGTAAACACTTAATAAATAAGGTAGAATACATTTCCTAAAATACCTACATATACAAACACATAATATTCAGACATAAGATGCAATATATATATATATATATATATATATATATATATATATATATATATATATATATATATATATATATATATATATATATATATATGTCGCTGGTCTAGTGGCTAGCACGTGCGCTTCTCTGCAAGGGGTCCTGGGTTCGAGTCCCGAAGGGAGAGCATAGAACGATTGTGGTTCGGATTCCATGTTAACCAGTAGGTCCATGTTTCATATAGCCTCGCTGCTGACAAGGGACTCTAAACTAATATATATTTATGATCAGAGAGAAAAGTGAAATTTGCCATTGCATCATAAAAAAAGTAATTTAAACAAGAATACTTACTATATCTACTGATCCTAATTTCGATTTTTGCAAACTTGTCAAGATCAACGGGTTATCAGTGGTCGATTTGGAGGAAATACGGAGAACGTCGTTCTCCATTTACCAGAAAATCAAATATCCGTTCCCCTACTTTATTTCGTTCTGGAACGCGTTACCCCGGAATCTTACAAAATAATTTTGTTATTCAATGTATTAGAGCATTTTATATTAATACATAGAGAGTGTTCCCCCACTTCTTTAAAGCCAAATCGACTACTGCAGGTCGTAAGATATGCAAGGTCCTAAAAATAGTGATTTTTTTTAAAATGTGGCATATTGTTCCAAGCCCTTCATATATAACATTGCGCATAATACTATTATTATATGTATCGCTGTATAAAATTAAACACGCAAATGATTCACGTAATTGTATTTTAAAAAATAATACACCTAGCAATATTATAATAATCCACTAAAAGATTAGTGAAACATGTGAAGGGTACAGGGAAAGAACATGGTAAGTACATTTTTTTTCTTCGATTTTGAGATTGCACCCAACCGTAAAAGTATGCGTTGCACACGATGTTTTGGACTACTCAAAGTGGTAAAAAATTTTGATCATTCCTCTGTAAATTGGATGTTAAAAGCAGCTATATGCGTAAAGAACACGCTCAGTCAGACTACAAAAATGAGTTTTGGTATAAAATCAATAAAACTGGATTTACAATGTTCTTTCCCTGTATACATTTAGATAGAATGATAACAATTTTATAAAAGAATCATTTTATGTTGGTTCAAAGTAATTAATAATCAGGATGGAAAGTAAAATAAATCTCACCTTTCTTTATCATTTGATTCATCCCTTGCAATTGGAACCTCCATAGAACTTCCACTTGTTTCTTCCAAAGATACACAAACAGAAGTGTCACACTTGGAGCTATCTTCTATTTTACGCCTTTTTATCCAAGATAAACGAATAGCCTTAGAATGCTTATTTCTCTTCCTACTTCTGGAAGGACATCGCCGCGTACGACCCATTTCTAAAACACTAGCTGAATAAAACTGTGCGTTGGTAACTCTGTCAAGACTTATCCAGACTGCAAGAAGTTCCGAAAAAAACGTCGCCTGAAGTGGGAGGCGCCACCTCACAAACCAAGAGGGTGGCATTTTACATATTACGAAATTGTTTCATGTTTTACTTTGAAATGCATATGTCTATATCCAAAACTGTGGTACCAATCAAAAGACAAATATATAGGGATTTGCCTGATATGCAATATATAGGAATAAATAAAGTATTTTTCACAAAAATAGTGCTCAAAACTGAAAGTTTGTTCCTCATACGGAATTCAGTAGTATCAGCAATGCACTTTTCCATTTTCAATTAATAATAATTTAATATCTGTCACGATATTGACGTGTATTATTATTTTATGTCAATGAGAAATGTGTAAAGAATCATATACTTTTTTACAAAAATATTTCTGACAATTGATTACAGAGAAAAACACGTAATAAAAATGCATAATTAATAATTAATTATGCAGTAATTAATTATCTAATTTTGTATAAAATCACTTTTAATCATACATATAGTCAATGTAATAGTGTTTTCATACAGACAGAACATGAGTAATGCATTAATATTAGTAAATCTCAAAATGGCAAATGTCCCCTTAACCACAAAGGAGCTTTACGATGCGACTTGAATTTCGTCTTTAACGCTATCGGAGTTGTAATTATGGATTCGATACTAATATCGATCGCCTTTACTTTATCTATAACTATCTATCTATCTATCTATCTATCTATCTATCTATCTATCTATCTATCTATCTATCTATCTATCTATATATATATATATATATATATATATATATATATATATATATATATATATATATATATATATATATATATATATATATATTATCCCGTTCCAACTCCCAATAGCTTACCCCGAGAGTAGGCCCTACTCTTTATTAGACTAAGCACTATATGTAGGAAGTTTGTTTACATGATGGAACATACACACACACACACTATATATATATATATATATATATATATATATATATATATATATATATATATATATATAAGAGGCAGAGAGAAAGAGACCACATCCATATACAAAAGCATTGCAGATTATTGCCTTCTGCCTTCCTATTCTGCCTTCTTTCTAAAGTATAAATAAGTCTCTTAGACATGACTTCGTGTTCGTAGATTTCCTGTTTACATGGTTTTGGGGTTCGTGAGTTTTGTGTCTATAATCAAGATTCGAGTTTGTATAATAATTTCTGTTTATAAACGCATAGTCTCTTTACCTTTCAGAAAGCGTAAATCACTTGCTGTAATGAGAAAATTGAGAAGTAGCCTCCGTATGACAAATAGCTGAAAATAAATACACTATATACCTTATTTATTACTATGATATTATTTTCATAATTTGTATTTAACATTCTCATATAGAATACCGACGTACTGTGAACACCTATATCAGATCTTATATTTTAAACATAATAATCACATGATGGAACATACACTCACATACAATATATATGTATGTGTATAGGGAAAGTGGGGAATACCACGTACTTAAGGTACATTTTTCAATATCTCACTACAAGTCAAACAAATTAACATGAGGAAAATGTATGTTGTAACTTAATCATTCTAGTTTCATATTCGGTTGTTGGTAGTGCTCCTTGATTTTCATAGGTTCTTAAAAATAAATTTTGTGGAAAACGAGAAACGCGTGGTATTCCCCACCACATCGAGTAATCACATGCATTTCATCGGGTATTGGCACGCACTAATTACTAGCGCAAATTCCTTAACGTGAAGCATCAGAATCACTTTCCAAAAACTTCAGTCTTTTGTTGACTGTACGTTTAGGTCAACTTCTAGTTTGTTTCCTCAGGTTGTCGTCACGTTTTCCACCAACATCGAATTTTCGAGATTTCTTCTCAACTTTGCTTTCTTGGTGCTTTCTTCGCTTAGTGCTCTTTCTGAATTCAGTATCTTCCAATATTCGTTTGGTTGGAGTAGAAGTTAAAATTTCTGAACGCATTTTGTTATTTCGAGGAGTTGACTTAGCAGACCTGGAGACAGGAGAAATCTGTGAGACTTTCACAGCCTCATTTGTAAAGAAGACGGTTGGACAAGCAATGGTAATTGCTGTGATGATATTGCGGGTAGTTCATGTTCTTCTTGATTTAGCCCTATTTTCGTCGAAGATGGTTGTTCATTTTGGCGTAGACCTATAATAGGTTGAGCATCGGAAAGCAATTGCAAATTCACTTCTTCAGAAAGCTCTTTCATCTTAGAGTTCTACGGCCTGGAATTGCTGAGCAGCTTCAAAATCTTCTTTTCTAAAAGTGTCCAGCTCCAAAGGACAAATACCCGCTTGTTTAAAACCATTAACAGCTTTGCCCATATTTGCTGCTTTCAGATAAGCTCTATTAAAGATATCGGCTAAGTCATATGGATAAATTTTTCATTAACGTAGCCTTTCGCAAACAGTGTGCATTCTTGGTTGAAATATGTCTTGAGGGGGACCAAAAAAAGGTGAGGTCTAGCAGCTGAAGTTTATGTGGCATATGCGGTGGTATTGTAACCATAACAATTCCTTTCTCCTTACAAAAAATTGTAAATTTCTAATAAATATGGCTCGTGTGATCCAAAATAAGTAGGACGGGATCATTTGTTATCGGTTTCGCAATAAGAGCAAAATGTTGCAGCCACTAGATTCATTACTCCACCCACGAATATATAGATCGAGTAGATTCTTCTTTCTGCCGCTGAGGTGACATGCATTTTCTTGGGTAGATAAACATAGGGTTTATGTAAGACCTGGCAGCTTTGTAACGGTTTTACCCCTTTCCCATGATATTAGTGCTCCGAGCTGTTTCACTCCCTTTGGATCCAAAATACGCCCTGGTGTCTATACTGTGAATATACCTGTTTCGTCTACGTTAAAGATCTAATCTTCGCAAAAATGATATTTTTCGGTAAGTTCTGTCAGGTTCTTAAAATACCCTTTCATCTTTTCTTCATTGAATTCGTCGACCATGTAAATACTGATTGCTTCAGATTTCCTTTACCTTATCGTGGAATTTTTCTTTAAAAAACAATTCCAACCAATGATACCCAGCAAGTCGACTTTCTTTATTCAAATTGTGTTTGATATTATTAGCTTCTGCATATTCATAAGCTATTCTGCGTAGTTCAATTGGAGACATTCCGTAAAACAACTTGACTAAATATAAGCGTGACCAGCAAGTTCCGTTTTCTGTGTAGAGCTCAATACAGGTTTTCTTTCCATTTTCTTAGAACAGACAGTCCCAACTTTCATTTTTGTTCTTAATGTAGCCTCATGTATCTATCCCAAAATCATTTGCCACTTCTCTAATTTTTCTTCCGCCATTAATTCTCCTATGGCGTTTGGTAGCTGTTCCAATGTCGATTTGCACTTCTTTGCCTAATATAGTGTCATGGCATCTGCAATATACATAAAAAAGGAAAAGAAATGCTGCATAAACTTTTTTGATAACTGCTTCGTGAAGGGGCAATACCACGCACAATGGACGACATGCGTGCAATTACCCCATTCCAAGACGAGAAAGAAAAATTGAACCTTCAGAAGTTTCACGTCGTTTCATATAAACAGGTTTAGCATGAATTTACTACTAACACACTACGCTGAAACACTGTATACACAATATAAAAATCAACTAAGTATTTCAATACGTACCTCTAAATCTGCAAATGAAGTAAATTAGAAGAAATTACAGCAAAACAACATTTCGCCATGCCATGAACCACACCTAGCAGCAACTGGCTCCTCGTTCATGCAATATGTCTTTCATAGTCTAAACTAGATAGTAGCACTAATCTGAATCAGTTTCAAAGCATTACAACTGAGAAAATAGCGTGCGTGGTATTCCCTCGTTGCGTGGTATTCCCCCACTTTCCCCTATATATATACACGTTCTGCAATGATTATATGTTATATATACAACTGATGTATTTTAATGTAATTATTTTATATAATTTTTCATGCATTGCGGAAAAAAGAATTTCATTTAAAAAGCATTGATCCAGACGGGAATGGAACTCACAACCTTAGGATTTGAAATGTAACGGCTTGCCACTGTGCTAGCACAAAAAATCTTCGTAAGATGCTTCTAGCGATGTATAACCTCTCTAGATAATTATGATATTCATATCCACTGCAAACGCCGTTTTTGTTCTACTTTGACTTTTATTTCAGTACTCAGGCGAGAATTATGTTCTGTCTTAACTTTCAGCATTCTTTTACATATGGAAACATTCGCTTACGTATCTAAATGTTCCATTACGTATGGAGAGAGAAGTGACAAACAAGTATTTGCTGATATTAATGCAAAGTTTCGAAATATAGTATCATTAAGTATTTCAATCAATGTTGCTTTTTTCTACGCTTGGTAACAAGTCTTATCAGTGGCGGCCGGTGGATTGTGGTTTCGGGTGTTGCAGTACAAACGATAAGAGACAGAAGATTTAAAGTGGACTCATTGACTAATCAGCATAACTTTAGATGCAAATGCTATGTGGCATGTGAAATTAAATAAAATTATGTTTTTAAAAAATAAAAAAAATAAAACATTTTATCCGATTAATCACATTAATTAATTAGTAAGTTCATTCTCCTCTCTTTGATTGGAGCAAATCTGTCTAATACATGCTGGTTGAACTCTGGTATTCTTATTGTCAGGTCTTTCCGATGGAAAGCATAACCAATGGTGATAACCTTTCTTGGGACATTCAATTCCTTGAAAGTGTCAATTCTTTTTCATGTAGAAAAATACTTTTCGTCTTTTGCTGACGCCATAGGTACAGTTAATATTAATTTCAGAAGCTTTCTAGATTCACTAAATATTTCTTCTAGATTATTGTGAACGATTCATTCTAGCAAACTCAGTCCCTGACAGTGATCCGAATTCCTCTTCAGCGTTGAATGAAGAGAGTTCGTAACAGAGATTAGTGTTATAAAAAATGTCCATTGAACACACTTTATGCACAGTTTATATTGAGGAAATGTATCTAGTGCAAACAACATTACTGCCATGAAACATCCTGTAAATTTAAACTGGATTTTTTTTTTTTGAACACTCTCCTGAATTGTCCTTTGCTTGTTTTCTCTAAGCCTTAATTGCAAATTTTTCCTCAGTTGAAAGCTGGTCAATGTTTGTTGTAAGTTATTTACAGAAGTCACGGTATACCATTCATTCAGAATTTGTAGGTTATTTACAGAATTAAAGCACACACAATAAAATTAAATCTAATAAATAAAAACCAAAACAGTGATACAAAAGAAGTACTGGTATATGAATTCCGAATGTCGTATATTCATACACCAACACACACACACGTGCGTAAAAGAAAAAAACTACATTCCAAATCATCCGTCTTGGTTGTTACGCAATGCACGATGAACACAATAAACTTCCACATGAGGCGAAACAATGCTTATCAATGTCATATGTTCTGGAAAGGAAACCTCGAAACCCACCAGATGTAGGATCAGCATGTATACCTAACAGAAGGTAAAAGTCGAAGAACATCAAAACAAACAGCACTTCCAGTTCTACACCCAGAAATGTGTGTTGGGAGGGGTTGAATACGTCTATGCAATATATACCTTTCTTATTCTACATCCGAAAAGACGATAAGTAATAACTGTCACCTATATTCTTAGCAAAAAAAAAAAAAAAAAAGATAGAACGATTGTTTTTAAAAAAAGAGAGAGTACATGATGAGGCGTAAAATAAAATATTTAGCCTACATCAATCGTTTCTCTGTTAAACAAGTATAGTTCGTTAGGAAAGTCTATAAATGTTAGTCAAGTTTCGAAATTTTTGGGAGGTTCGGACCTGGTGGACACCCCTCGTGGCTACGCCCCTGAGCACTGCTAACTAGTCCCAAATTCATTCTGGCGTTCCCCATCATACAGTTTTATGTGGAAATTATCAAGAGTATAAAATATACTTATTTTATAAAAAGAAATATGTATATACTAAAGTACTATCCACAAAGGGAGGGGGTGATTCTACATACTGACTTATTAATATTTGAATCACAAATTACTGTGGAACAAGCCTTCATTATCAATATAAACTAAGAATTAAGTTGTAAATGCGGGTCTACTTTCATTTGTTTTCTGTTCTAATAGATATTTTCTTCCTTATTTTGTAATTCTGCAATCACTTTTTTTGTCATTATATTGATTTGCTTCAGTATGGTCCTGTAATTTAAAAATATGAATGCATAAAAACAAATTCCATTTGTTAATTGCTAGTGAAAGAAAATTCAGAAATCGAAACGCGAAAAACCTTCTCGTTCACTGGAAACCGTGCTGTGTTGCAGAAGCACTGCAACGACCAGTCCCTTTAACTTCTGAGATAGGGGAAAGGAGACTTAACATTCGCTCCAATTGCCGCGCTGAAAGAATCTGGTCGTTGTATGCTCGCTGCAACACAATATTAATTAGAGACTCTGTGACGGATTATTTTTCGCTTTTTAAAACGGATCAACGGAACGGACAGTTACATAAGTAAAAAAAAATGTTATTTAAAGTGTATATATGCGAGTATTAAAAATTATTTTTCTGTTCTTTACTACTATTGATGATAATATTTTTTTCTTGAAATACTTTGGTCGTTACGCAACGCTGCAACACTAACATTAGCCGCCACTGAGTATTGTTATATTTAAAAGAAGAAAAACATCTGCAAACTTTTTCCCGATTGCAAAGGTTGACTTGGAGGTTCAAACCTGGTTTACTTTTTTCCGAAGATACCCGAAGTTGGACTACGAAAATTTTTGCCTCGAAACAGCAATAAAGAATGCGCTCAACCTTTTGAGACAAGGTGTAAGAAGATATGACCGAAGTGAATGAAAATTTGCACAGCTATTTTAGACATAAAATGAGGGAATACAGGTTTTGTATTTTCGTTAAAAAAAAAGGTTAGGTGGGGCACGGACCCCTCCAAATCTTTGATCACGAAATATTGAAAGTGTAGTAACAGTATGTCAGATGTGTGTAAAGGACATGAAGAATTGCAACGAAACGTAGCGTATGGAAAATAGGCAAAAATAAACGAATACGGTTTTTTTTTATTTTCTGCGGAAAACGGTTTTAGGGGGAAAAGCCCCACCCAAAATTTTGAAATTTGAGGCCGGAGAGGCAAAAAGAAGCGAACCGAAGTGAATTAAATTGTGCACAGACATTGTACACGTAAAATGAGGGAATACGGGTTTCGTATTTTCCTGGAAAAACGGGTTGGGTGGGGCAAAGACCCGTCCAAATTTTTGATTGCGAAAAATCCAAAGTGCTAATAACAGTATGTCATATGTGTGTAAAGGACATGAAGAATTGCAACGAAGCTTTTTGTATGGACAATAAGCAAAAAAATAAAGGAATACTTTTTTTATGTTCTGCGGATAAACGGTTTTAGGGGGCCAAATAACTCACCCCACAATTTTGGAATTTGACCCCGGAAGGCAAGAAGTAGTGGACCCAAGTGAATAAAATGTACACAAATATTGTAGAGGTGAGAGAATACGTGTATCGTGTTTTACTGAAAGAAAAAACTACTTATTGGACCGAGGCATCGCGTTGAGTGGCGGGAGGCGTGGACCGAAGCGAATGAAATTGTATGCAAATATTGGTTATGTAAAATATTTCGTTCCGTGTTTCACAAGTGTCGTGTCTCCATTCGATTTCTTCCAATTTCCCAGATCAACTACAAGCACAAACAATATAACATATTTTATAGTATTTCAGGAGGCACCTTTAACCCTTACAAGGTTTTAGCGCATAAAAAAGAATACGTATCGATTTATTTCCAGATTGCTGTTGATCTGCCAAATTTGAAGCAAAACGGATAGGAACACTTGAAAAACACGAAAGGACTTATTTCACATAGGGTCTATATGATATCTACACACAATTTGATTTGCTTCGGTTCACTCCCTCCTGCGCTATTACGGTATTATTTACATTTTTTTTTTCGGATGGGTCCTAAGCCCCAACACTGTTTCTCCGCAAAAATTAAACCACGTTTCATTTGTTTTGCAAATTGTCCCTATACGAAGTTTCGTTGCAATTCTCCATATTCTTATGAACTTCTGAGGTATGCTTATTTGCACTTTTGATATTTCGTAATCAACGGTTTAAAGGGTCCGTGCCTCACTCAACGCTTTTTTCCAGGAAAATACTAAACCCAGTTATCTCATTTTCACCTACAATATCTGCACACAATGTCATTCAATTCGGTGCACTTCTTCTTGCGTTTTGGGCCTCAAATTTTAAAATTTTTATGGGGGGCTTTTGCATCCTGAAACCGTTTTTACGCAGAAAATAAGAAAACCGTATTCGTTTATTATTTGTGTATTGTCCCTACATAATGTGTCGTTTCAATTCATCATGTTCTTCAACCACTTCTGACATACTGTTATTAGCACTTTTGAAATTTCACGATCAAAGTTTTGGAGGGGTCTCTGTCCAATCTAAAAGGTTTTCTTTTTTGTGGAAAATAAGAAACCCGTATTCCCTAATTTTATGTCTACAATATCTATGCACAATTTCATTCACTTGGGTTCACTTCCTCTGGCCTTTCGGGTCTGAAGTTTCAAAATTTCGGGTAGGGGCTTTTGCTCCCTAGAACCGTGTTCCGCAGAAAATAAGAAACCCGTATTCCTTTAATTTTTGCGTATTGTTCATACACAAAGTTTCGTTGCAATTTTTCATGTCCTTTACACACATCTGACATACTGTTACTAGGACTTTCAATATATCGTGATGAAAGTTTTGGAGGGGTCCGTGCCCCACCTAACCGTTTTTCCAGGAAAAGACGAAACACGTATTCCCTCATTTTATGTCTGCAATATGTGTGTAAAATTTCATTTACTTCGGTTTACTTGATTTTTGCCTTTAGGTTGTCAACTTTCAAAATTTTGCGTGGGGGCCTTTTACCCCGTGAAACCGTTTTTCCGCAGAAAATAAGAAACACGTATTCGATTATTTTATCTACCTGCCAAATTTCATCAAAATCGGGGTGTTACACTTCGGAAGTGTTACTTCTTAGTAACTAATATTTCTTTAAAATTTAAAAACAAATAGTGGGAATTAAAGATGTTATAAGCGAAAAATTGGGATCAATTGAAACTTTCGGCTCCTAACAACATTGAAAGAAATGACAGCACAGGATTCAAGGTAGACATGAAATTTGAAACTGAGATTTCACTATATTTCTGTCATAATTTTAGTGCAATACTGCAAAGTTCTTAGATGCTAATTAAATCAGGATTTTACATACAAACTAAGTTGCAACATAATAATTCTTGTTAGAAAACTCGAATCTCCAATGCGAATTTAAGATTAGCTGATACTTTAGATAGCATGGAAAAAAGGTGAAGAGTGTAACCTAAGTGAGTGGCCAAGTGGGTTGCGAGGCGATTTAATAAATTACATGTGTTATACTCAGCAGAGTCCGCCTCAACCGTTTCATTTTGTTTTAAAACAAAACATTTTTATAATGAGTTGCTTTTTTGCCTGAGGGCTGCTTCAGTACTAAAATTAAGACTCATTCTGTCAATATATTGTGTAGCTATCAGTCAATCACACAGGTTCTTAGGAAAGTTAATCAAACCACGTTGTTGTAGACAGTGGCGGGAAAAGATGACAACCTTTGCCTGGGCTGAATTTTACAAGAAAGGTTTTGTTCATCGGGCCCCTTCCCCTCTTTTCCACACTGTGTGAAATTTAGCTTGTATACTGTAGTGAGTTACAGAAAAGAGAATGCTATTTAAAAAAAAAGATTACCAAATAAGATTGACCATTATGAAAAATATTCATTTAACAGTCGTACTTAGTTGTCTGCACTGAAATTCCCATAATGTGCTTTCTTCCTTACTAATATGAGTTTCGAGCTTCTTCGTGGGCTAAGTGGTTAGCGTACGCGCCTTTGGCGTGAGAGACCCGGGTTCTATTCCCGGAGAGAGCTCATGTGATTCGAATTTCACGATTAATCAGTAGGTCCCGTCTCATATAGCCTCGCTGCTCAAAGGACGTTAAACTCAAAAATCACCTCAACTAATATGAGCTCCTTGGCAATGGTACTGGATTATTTCGTAACTTTTTCGAGAAGAACTTTGTAGGAATGAAGAATCATCAAGTAGTTAATCTATGTTGGGTCATGATACTCCGAAGATAAGATTTCATTCTTCATAGAGTCAAAAATAATCTTTCTGGTGTTACTCAAATCATAGAAGTAGTAAAGTAAAGCATTGTTAGCTTATTGACTTTCGAAAACAAATAATGAGTTATCTCTTTTGGGTCAGATTTCAATAAGACACCAGATCTTGAACACCTTCAATGACGTTTAAAGAATCATTTTTTCGGTGAAGCGAGGAAAGCATCTTTAACTGTGCTTTTAAAATATTAAAATGTATGTCCTTTGAATACATTTAGATTAAAATTGGGGATATGTGTACAGATTTTCCATTAGTATTATTAATCAGCAGCCGTTAAATATCCTACAGCACAGAGAAAATATAGTCCTGAAATCTTTTGATCATGGTGATTAAGACCAAGTCGTAGAGTTCAAAGTATATTTCATAGTAATATTTTTTCGATGCTGAAGATGATCAGTGTCGTATTTTGCCGTATCAAGCGTTTTAAGGATTCTTCTTTGCCGTAATGTAGGACTCAAATCTTCGTCGTTCTCCAAAACTTTATCTTAAACTTCAACGAAGTCGTTAAATTTGAACTGGAAGGAATGCTTCGTTACTTCTGCTTGTCTATTCATCACTTCAGCTACAGCACTGATATTACTTTCCTGTAATTGTTTGGAAGAATGTTCTGCGAAGAAAAATGTAAAAATATATGCTATTACACACGTACTTGTTATTGTCTTTTTTCATTCTCTTTTTCTCGTACTCGTTCGTTCGTGGGATATGCAGCAGAGTGACGTTAAAAATCAGAGTTGGCGTGGGTCAATGAAAACTTGACCCACGACCTACTGACCCATTATCCACCGTGACCCACGACCCACTGACCCACCACCCATCGTGACCCACTCTGACCCACGACCCACCACCCACCGTAACCCACTCTGGCCCACCACCCACTCTGGCCCACCACCCACCATGACCCACTGTGACCCACCATTACCCACCACCCACTCTGACCCACCACCCACCATGACCCACCACCCACGGTGACACTCTGACCCACCACCCACCATGAACCACTCTCATCCACTTTGACCTACTCTGACTCACCAAAATCCATCGTCATCAACTCTGAACACGATCTACGGCCTCTTCTGAACTGACTAAAGAGTTTACAGTTGTAATAAAACAAGACTGTGAAATTATCACTAATCGGAGTTTAAATTTCTAGTCAATCGCTCAAGCACCACTCTGTTACAATAACAGTGGATCTGACCATTACGATATAAACTGGTAAAGTGTTTGTCAGTAAGGAAATTGAAACAGTTCGAGGTGGGGGGGGGGAAATTAGTGTGTGCCAAAAATATACTTGTACTAAGAGAGTATTCTTGCAAGTGTTAATTTCTGAACGCATTCCACAAGAAACTTCTATTCGCAGGAAAATACCCCTGTACAATATGGAAAAGGTTATGGTTTCTCAGTTCACAGTATTTTTCTCACAAAAGACCTGAAAAATCAGTTGTTCATAGGGTATAAAGGTGCTCGGGTACCCTCTGTGAGAGCGTCTCCATAAATTATGCTCATAATTGTAATTTGTGTAATCACTAAAACACCACGTTAAATTCAAGTTACAAATATGCATAATTGCAATTAATATGAATATTTATTCAAAGTAGTTTACCTAAAGCAAAGTAGAAACTTAAAAATTAAGTATAAAGTTGAATAACACAAATAAGCCATTAGTAATAGAAGTAAACATTTTCCGTAACTGGTAATTTTCCACCTTAAAACAAATCTGAAATCGGATTTATTTCCTGTTGGTAACTTTTTGGCGGTAAATCATCCGCAGTGGAATGATGTCCATCCTTCAGCCAAGAAATAACTAGCTTGTCTAGCGGTGGGCCATTAACATTGATGAGCAACAGGTTAGACAATGGTTGAGCACTTAGTCTCTTTCTAATATCAGTCATCTGTAAATTCATAAGGGGAAATCCCCGTTCGCACTCTGTCGTGGAAATTGATAATAATTCTACCCGATTTCTGCAACTTCTCATCGACAATCTGCTTGTTAGACTTAAGTCTGATAACGATTTTTCTTGGTCAGGTTTGAAATACTCAGCAAGAAATATCATCTCTCTATCATCATACAACATCTTTTCCATATCGACCATGTCAGTTGGCAATGTCGACCCATGTAGAACAGAAACTTCATCTACCACGCTTTTGATAGGGAATCTTGTGAATAAATTATCAATTAAAGCCTGATAAACTGATGATTTCTTATTTGTCCATAAATTTAATTTTTATAATTACACATGAAGGTTTGATACCATTACCAAGTTCCCTCCCCCGTCTAGAAAGCGAAAGGGAACGAGGTTCCTGGAGAGTGTTCAGAGGTGAATGGGAATTTCCCTCCTTCTTCAACTTCAATTATCACACTGCTGTTTGCCATGTGCCAAATTACGATGAATTTCAATTAAATTATCATAGTATAATTATTTCCTTGTTGAATTATCAATACTTTTCAGTGGAAAAAAGGATGAAATTTCAAAGTTCCAAATCAAAGTAAATAGACCAACGTAAAGGGAGAAAAAGTGTAAAATTTTCCATATAATTATGCGTACAATCCAAACTAAAAATTTCCGTGTAATTAAGCTTACAGTACAAATTTTATGCCTATTTTTCTCACAACTTTATGGGTTGATTGCCCTGTGCTGTAAGCGCTCCATATAATAAACATAAGCTTCAGCAATTATTATAGCAGAAAGCAATGGATATATGAAGCCAAGCACTGTATTTTTTCTTTCTAATTTTTTTTCTTAAATAACATCGATCGTTTTCGATCATTTTACAAACCAACTCACTACCAATTTTCCATATATAGAAAGTCCCCCCCCCCACATAAAGGAGAATTTTTAAAATGCTAGGAGAGACACTGTTTATTTTCAATAAAGAGTTAATACACTGAATTTCATCTCCGTAAGTTTAACGGTTTGCGAGATACTCATTTTTTTTCGCAAAAATTCGGATCCTCACTACCTCCTTAGGATATTAAGCATTATAATAAAAGCAATATAACATCCCAATTTGGATTAAGGCCTAACTATATACCAAAAGTAATTTCATTTCACTTTGCAATTTGATCGTGATGATCAGGCACACATAGTTACATTCAATTTTTTATAAATAATTTATATATTACAGTGATTCAAAAATGTATTTTTTCCAGTAGTTAGCTCTAAAAACTCACAGATCTCGAAAGTCAAGTAGTAGTAGGGTCTATAAGTCCTATTGCTATTATTACTATTAAAAATATCAATATCCAAAAGTGCCTGAAGTACTTTTTTCACTTGGTTAGATTTACTCACCTCAGGTAAGTAGACAGAAACAAGTGGAAAAGAAAGGGAAATGAAGGTCTTGAAAGTAAAACGGAGACAAATTTTCCAGTCCTCAGAAGATACTGTCTACAATGCAGTGAGCAGAGAGGGTCGGTAGATCATACTGAGTCGGGGGGTCGCAGTGGGTTATGGTGGGTGGTGGGTCGCAGTGGGTCACGGTGGGTGGTGGGTCGCAGTGGGTCACGGTGGTTGGTGGGTCGCAGTGGGTCACGGTGGATGGTGGGTCACAGTGGATCATGGTGGGTGGTGGGTCACAGTGGGTCACGATGGGTGGTGGGTCACATGCTGTTGACCCACGACCTACTGACCCACCCAGAAAACTTGACCCACTAACCCACCGACCCACTCCATCTCTGTTAAAAATAATGAGAAGATTTTCACCAGCAATGGAGATCTATAATTTTTAGTGTTCTCCATATTTTTTTTTCAAAGCAGAAGGTTCTCTAATCAACCTAAATATAGTGCAGGAGAGAAGAGAAGAAGCTTGTGGAGCAAACAAGAGCTCTTTTCGACTATACTTGATTCTAAGGTGCCGAAAAATAAGTTTCTTCTTTTCTCGTTCGTTTATGTATCTGTTCGTTGCTACTCACTCGATGAACACTGAGTTCAACAGGGTTTGGTGAAAAGCAGAGAAGCAACAAAGCGAAAACGAAACAAAACTGTCAATTCTCCTGTTATTATACTCTAACTTATTTGACAGAATGTTGTCTCTTCAGTATTTGCATGGTAGTTGTAAGCGGAAGAAAAAAGGAAAAGACCTGAGGATCATGGACGAAAAACAAAAGCAGCACACACAGTCTTTAGAAGTAGAACGTTATTTTTATTATTACATCGTTGTCGATAATTAATTCCACGGAAAAACTCGATTCGATCCCAGAATTCGATAATTAATTCATTTTTAATACGTCGTGAATTTTTTAATTAATACTTCCCTTAATATTGACCGGGCTATAGCCCAAGTAGCCCAGGCCGTTCCGCCGTCTCTGGTTGTAGACAATGGATGAGAATCCAAAGATCGCATTTTAGCCATCGCAAATGTCGGCTTCAACGTCGCATAAGCAGTGATGAGTATTTGAATTTCCATAAGGACTGCTCAACGATGGGTAAAGCGATATCGTGACACTGGAGAATCTGCTAGACGTTCAGGTAATGGGATAAAATGTGTAGCACCACAAGGGCAAGATAATCGACTCATTGCTGTTGCACAGCTGAGACCACATACGACCTCCCGGCTACTCAGACAGGTAGCGGTAGCGAATTTCAATTCTTCACGACCTACTGCTAGAAGAGGGCTTAGAACAGCAGGTCTTCAGCATGCTTGTAATGCTGCAAGAAAGGAAGTCCTCTCACAGAATCATATTCGACTGCATCTTGAATTTGCAGAGACGAACAGGCATCGGAATTGAAACGATATGATCCTCATAGATGAATGCGTGTTTGTCCCTGAAAGTTCATGACCAGTTGTCGTGTGTAGACCAAAAGGAACCAGGCATGGCCCCACATTATATCTACCACAGACGGCATTGTAGGCGTTTTTGTGTTATCCTGGGGTTTCTTGATATCAAAGGGGTTAGGAGTACTTTATCAAGTAGAGGAACGTCTAACGGGTGGACAGTATGTGTACATTCTTCGGAATGTCAAGCTGCCATTCACCCGTCCATATGTCTCAGGTAGTTCAGAATTGGTTGGCGCAGCAGGGCGATCTGGATGTTCTGGATTGGTTCCCACGTGGTGCCGACATGACCCGATCGAGAACGTGTGTGCGGAACTTAAAAGAATTATGAAGGAACACTGGCCTAATCCGTCACCCACCACGAAAACAGAATTGCGGAATTTAATTTCTGATCCCTGAGAGGAAGTTTCTGAGAGTGAGCGTTACCTTCGGATTCTCATTGACGGGATGCCGAGAAGGATCCAGACGATTATTAATGCCAAGGGACATTGGACATCCTACTATTCGGATAATCAAAACAGCCAGTTTCAGGGCTAACAAATATATTCCAGAAGATTTCTTACTTGATATGAATGCAGAGGTTTCAATCACTATATAGAAGAAACCATGTTCAATGAACTTAAAAAGTTCGTTACTGGATTCTGTCTGTCTGTGTGTTCGTCTGTCTGTTATTTCCGATTTTTTTCAATTTTGGATCCTGCATTTGATAGAGCATCAAAAACTATCAGAGAAAGTAATTACATTTTTCGCGTCACTCTTACCGTTCCCGAGATGTTGGCCAAAAAAATGGCCGATTTCCAGATATCTATATTTAAGGAGCCATATCGCGGGAACCGTAGGTCATAGAGAGTTCATATTGGTGTTGATCAATATTTAAAAGGATGGTAAATATTTTGGTACCAAATAGTAACTCGTGACCACTGTCCAACAGGACATTGGTTTGGCCAATGGCTACTTGGCCAGTGGCCACCAATTAATATTGGTACCAAAATGTTTACCACCCCCTTAGGTATTGATTAACTAGGGATGGTATCGAGACGAGACTTTGTACAGTCTCGGTCTCGTCTCGGTTGATAAATAACGGTCTCGGTCTCGTCTCGAGTAAAAAATCACCGTCTCGGTCTCGGTCAACAGATGCTTGTCTCGATCTCGGTCTCGGTCTCGAGTACCAAATCTCGCTCTCGTCTCGAAAGTCTCGAAATAAATATTGAGAAATTAAAATAGTGAAAGTATTATTCTCGTACAGTCTGTCGTTTCCGCTTATTTTTTCCTTTCATTTTGACTTAGAATTATGGTATGGTGTACCTCTTCGTAGCTAATTTGCTAGTGTTAATGCTTTCCATGCGCGTATTCCAGGTTCAATGATCAGTGGGTATATCACGCTAAAACCCTAATAGAACCCATATTTCACTTTCAGCAATAGACTTTGTCTCATATAGCCTCAGAACTGCGTATACAATTGAGCTCTATTAAATTAACTCCAGTATTATACAGTAGTTTATTTCCTTCCTTTGAATCAGAATTGTTCAATACCTCCTAACGGATAACGCAACACATAGCAGCACGAATGTATTTAATCGTGCCGAAATTTAAACTTTACAATTTCTCATTTATTATTCAATACATTCTGCTTTGACTGTCATTTTAAAAACAAAATATAACGTTCATTATCTTAACAAATAGGATAAATTATTACAACAATATACGTATTTTGTTTGAAATTGATTAAATGCTATATTACCGTTTGACATCTCCGTGTTTAATTGACACTTTATAACATCAACGTCCTGAACCTTGTGGTGGGAGCTACTACATTCATCTTTACTATGTGAGGTCTCGAGTTGGATCACAAAACAAGTTAGATTCAAAGTTCGATGTTTCGCATAGTTCGCGTCTCATTTTAAGTGCATTCTGTTTCTTATACAAGTTCATAAGGTCGTAATGCATTACGTAACCACATATCCAGTGCCGTAACATTAATCTTATTCCTGAGCTCTCAACGGTGCATGCAATCTTTATTCGAGAAAACTAATCTTGCGTTCATTACGTTGAAATTTTATATTGATTAAAAATTACTTGCGAAACATGGACATACATATTATATAAGTATATAGGTAATTCGAGTTATCTGTATCTATTTTTTCTCACTCGCCCAAAAAAGTGATTCTTAACTTTCTAGTTTTCTTTTGTATTAATTTTCGTAGTTTTGCTGCAACATGATGGACTGAATAACCAAAAATATATGGTTACCATGAATTTTTCGCTTTATGATTTTCATTAAATTTTGGATCCATTTTTACCCTACCTTACCTAGTAGGGATGCGCTCGAGTCGAGACATGTCTCGAATCTCGACTCGACTCGACTCGAATTCGAGTCGAGATTCGAGTCAAGACACACTTTGTAAAATTCGAGACGAGTCGAGACAAGCGTATTTCTCGACTCGAATTTTCGAGTCGAGACACGAGTCGAGTCGAGACGGCTCTTAAAAATCTCGACTCGACTCGAATGTCTCGAAAATCTTTCTATAATTTTTAATATTATTTTGAAGAAAGTATTCACTCAGAAACAGCCTTGAAACCAATACCAGCTTTTATTCCTTCAGAAAGGTACAGAACGCATAAAATTAATAGTTAATCTTTAAAGATCAAGATTTAATTTTCAGCTCAATTCAGTTAATTAGAACTAATAGTTAATGTCGTTGTATTTGGTTGTACTGAAAATATAATGATAATAATAATAATAATTGATTATCTAGTTTGTATAAAACTATTATCCGTAGTCTAAATCTAGTTTGTATAAAACTATTGCGATAAAGTGAACTTCATAAATTCTCTGAATGAGCAGTTGGTAGTCTATAGTAATTTAGCATAGTTATAATTATTGTGTTTTCGTTCCCATGAACGCAATAGGGTTACGTAACTTCTGGATTATTCGCTTGCCCAACTATTCTGAGGCTTTAATATGTTGCAGCATATCACGAGCTACGGATAATATATAATGTAACATTTGTTGTAAATCACACATTATGATACGAGACTATTTTACATAGTATATCTTATCTAATATAAATAAAATAAAGAGTTTGTTTGTGTGTTTGTCTGTCTGTCTGTGTGCGACCTGGGGACCAGACGAGTGGACCGAGAGTTCCCAAAATTTGGTCACGGATACCTTAGTCCAGACCCCAGATCAAGACGAAGCGTTTTTTTAAATTTCGAACCAGGGGGGTCTCGGGGGGTACGTTTACTGGGACCGACCTGGGGACCAGACAAGTTGACCGAGAGTTACCAAATTTTGGTCACGGATACCTTGGTCCAGGTCCCAGTCTAAGGCGAAGCGTTTTTGTCAAAATTGGAACCAGGGGGTCTCAGGGGGGTGTTTAGCGAGACATGTAGTAAAAGTAATCCAAATTGATCGACATTAATGTTAAATCCATAGTTTTCACGGTCGCTGAGATCAATGGTGACACTTCTATCAGCGATGACTTGCAAATTCAGCTACTACTGTATGCGGGCCGGGTGTCAGCGGGTGAGGAATACCGAGACATGTATAAATAGCCCATATTGATTGATACTAGTGTCAAATCCATAGTTTTCGCGGTCACTGAAATGAATGGTGATACTTCCACAGGTGTTGACTTCCAAATACAGCCCCCATGCGAAGAATGGGTATATTAAGCTAGTATTACAATAAATGGACTGCTTGGATGCCAAGAACTAGTACAGATAAGTACCATTCACTTCTATGAATAGGTATTTTTTAAAAGGATTTTTGTAAACACTAAGTTATAAAACAATGAACTACATACAGTAGTTATGGTTTTGGTTCCCAACATAAAAGAAATATGGATTGTTCATGAGATATTGAACTTCAACTTTCACTCCTGGAAAATTTCAATTTTGGAGTTAGGCCACTTGGCATCAAAGCAGTTCACTGTGAGATAAATACATTCCGCACATTAGTAACATAGTTGTTCAGGGGCCTTCGATTTCCATCCTCTCAAATGAAAGCTGAACGATTGCTTGACACATGCTGACTATATAGGAGAAATAGTGTATTAAGTTTTCGAGCTTTGGTGCGTATCCGTATTTACACTCTGATATAACTTTAAGTTCACACTCAAATCGAGCTAATTGTTTAATGCATTTCGAAAGCTTTTGTTTTTATGCAGCTCGTTAAGGAAAATCTATTTTATAATCGTAACATTTATGTACTAAGAAACTATGAACGTAAAGTGGACTCGACCTAGCCCCGTGGCCGCTGTGACTCAGTGGCACAGCTCTCACCCTTGATGTGTGAGGACTCTGATTCTGTGTGTGTGTGTGTGTGTGAACTCCGCGGCTAGTGTACGCGTCTTTGCCGTGGAAGACTCGGGTTCAATTCCCGGCGCGAGCTCATGTAGTTTGGATTCCACGTTAATCAGTAGGTCTACATTTCATATATCCTCGCTGCTGAAACAGACGGTAAAGTCAAAATCAACTCAACAATATATATGTGTGTGTGCTTATGTGAATTTCCTCGTGGCTGTATGGTTAACACATACGCCTTGATCGCAGGAGACTCTGGTTCGATTTACAGTAGAAGCTCATGAAGTTGTTACCGGTATCCCACTTTAAACTGTAGATCCATGCCTCATATAACCATAGATATAATATATATGCCTTTGATACACTTATTTTCCGACTTGGAAGCCATCGAAAATTTCCAGACACAGAGTCCCGTAGACCGAAAATGAGAAACATGGGTACAGAGTAAAACAGCCATAGAAATTTAAGCTTTTTAGGCTAACTTAATCCTTACATATAATGCAACTAGCTTGGCCAAGTTATAATGGAGGAAATGTTATCATTGCAGCACTCTGAGATTGGAAAATGTTCGTCAGGTATTACTATCCCCCCTCTCCTGCAGAATGAAAACCCTGACTAAAACTCAATATATATATATATATATATATATATATATATATATATATATATATATATAACTATTTTGTGTAATGTAACAAACAGTGGCGGATAGTATTCATGTTTCCTTGCAGAGGTCCTTACGAGGGTCCACTTCCATCTTCTTCTCCCCAAGAACTAAAATAAATTAAAAAATTGCTATTACTTGTTAATCTTGCACAAAGGACGCAATTAAAGTCCCAGTGTAACACCCCTTCACATTTAGATTTTTCCCCTGGAAGAAAACCAGTTATTATTGTTTCTTGATTTCTTAGTTTCACCTACATAAACATACGAATAGAATTACAGGATAGGACATGTTTAGATTGCTTGCACGTGACATCTAACTATATTTCTCATCAAATGTGTCACAGATGAAAATTTCCGTTTGTACTGCCTCTTTTTTCTGGTACATATGTTTAATCTATGTTATGTTGCTAAAATTCGTTAGGAAACAAGTACAGACTGCGCCTGTGTACCTGACAAAACGTAAATGTACTGGATAATTATTTCTTCACTTTCTTCCAGAAAAAAAGTAACCCATCTCATGTCAGCTAACAAAAGGAGGTAGCGGACCAAAGATAGCCGTTGTTTACCTAAGGTCGTTACACAGCAGGGGTTTCATTCAGTCAGAGGGAAAAGAAAAAATAATTTAAGGTTTCTATATTTGTTTTGAACTGCAATATACTTCTTCCTTTTATTTTAAGAACCTTTTCCTTCTCATTTGTCTGCATCAGAAAAAATGCAAAAAAATCACTAGAATGTGCCTATTTACCCAAAGTACGTACTATAATAGTAAAATCACTAAATCTAGTACGAAATCATAAATGTGGCATCCCTGGGTTGGAGCGAAAGTAATGGTTGGAGTAAAAACTAGTCCGTATTTCTACTGCGTTCTGTTGTTGAATTCACAGAAATGTTCAAAAATAAATTCAAGAAGTAAAACACGATCCTACAAAAGACTGTTTACTTGCTCACTGGGTTTCGTATTGTGAACTGAAACTCAAGTGCGCAGTCATGTTGAATACTTCTGTCCCTTTCTACTTTACAACTTGAGGTGGGATGAGGGTCAGGATAGATCTAGTGATACACCGCTAAAGGAAGTGCTTCAGTACAGAGTCGGAAGCGGTATGTATTGTTTATACTACTTACAACGTTACCCCCCACATAAAATATAAATTCACCCTTTCTCCCTTCCATTTTTCGAATACAATGAACCGACTCTTTTGCTGAAGAAAGATGCTAAAAGAAAATTGAAACATCTGTGTCTAAACTTTCTTTGAAGCGCAGTCTTTTGTATTTGTAAGGTTTTGCGAGTGTTTTCGAGATAGCCAAATCTTTTACCAAGGACTCCTGCTGCGAACTGACCGTGAGTAAACACCCGATCTCGCTCTGCTCAATTTCTCTCGCACACGTGAAATGGGTTTGTTGTTTCCAAAACAAATAGGAAGTTACCTTGTGCTTTTGCATTTCTGCACGCACACAGGTACCATTGTTGTTTTAATGATCAGAAGAAATATCAAAACCATCCGATATATATGATACGAAACAGCTAACAGAGGGAGGCAAAGATAAAAGTAGGCCTATACCAAGTTTTCCGCGTGGTACTATTACGGAGAATAAATATTTGATAAAGTCACGTAGATGCGCTTAAACCTATTCCATCTGTCCTTATAACTTTTCTGGTCTCATCAATTTCTCAGGAGAATACGTACAACATATGTCCAAATTCCATATATACTCTTTCTAAACTAATGAGTAAACTCATTAAGAACACCAACTGATATCAATAAACAGGAAAGAAAACAATACTTTATACTTCTATCATTTGGTACTCATATCTATGAAGCAAAGCTTGTTTCTTTTCGAAATAGCTCCTTCGTGTCACAGCTGTGGTTAGTTTTGTTTTGTGTTAGGATGAAGAGAGAAATGCAACATTTGCTTCGCGGTGAAGTTATATATATTATTAAGATGAGCGGTGATAAGCGAGGTTTAACAAAGAGTGCCTTTCGGATGCACAATTTAACGGGTAGTTGCAGTCCGTGTTGAGAATCGAACCAAAGCTATGTAAGATATGTTATGACAAATCCAAAAGGTGTGTTGTATCGGTGCAGTACCAGTTTTTCACGTTTTTCAAAATGTTCCAAAACCCAAAGAATAATCTTTAATTTCTGATATTTTAGTCGTCACAAATTACAATTTTATAATGTAGTCAATGTTTATAATTACTGGGCAGTAGGGCGTTTAAACTAATGACATCATAATAAAGTCAAAACCATAATTTTGAGTTGAATTGGTTCTGAGTTTAACGTCCCGTTCAGCAGCGAGGCTATGTGAGACGTGGACCTACTGATTAACGTGGAATCCGAACCACATGAACTCCCACCGGGAATCAAGCCCAGGTTTCCCACGCCAAAGGCAAATATGCTAACCGTTAGCCACGAAGGAGCTCCACCATAATTTTAGTGGGCGTTAAGAAATATCTCGCCAGTGCTTTTACAATAAATAAAATTTTATTAGTATTAAAGAATAGTGGTAAGAGATTTTATAATAGCTCTTTTATTTATGAGATATGAGTACCGGTATTTTGAAGAAAAAAACAACTAAAGAATAGATTGGCGGAACAACAAAAGACTTTCTTATAAATACATACGCACCTTACTCACCTTTTATAATTGCCATGCTTACGTTCTCCATAAAAACAGAAATTCTCTTTTAGTGATACTTTACACAAGATCATGAAGTGGGTTCAAATTTAATTAAAGGCAAAATACAATACAATAATCCACAAATATTGCCTCAAGTGAGTTTAAAGATTTCTAAACACTAGTGCGAAACCGGGCTCTGCCGTTGCGATCGATTTACAGGTCTTGAGACGAAAGTAAGAAGGGACTTACGCACACAGTAAGTAAAAACAATTAATATGCCTGTAACTTTCCCCCAAATGGGTGTATCTTAAAACTAACCTCACCATTATTTTTCTAATTAAATTCTAGCCCGAAATTGTGTATCATATTACCCTATTCCCATTTGTAAACTTGACCTTAATTCAAAATGGTGGATTTCAAGATGGCTGCCATCAAGGTCATATCTACCATACGACTTCCCCCAAGACTTATATGTATCCACATGGTTTTTCTTCACTTTTCTTCATTAACGCTCCGTTTACAAAGGGTAGTAAGGGACTTCTGTAGTAATCTCTAATAACCACATCACAACTCTTAAAAGTTATTTAAAAAAATAGAAAACATGCACCATGGCAAAAATTTGTCATCACAAGTAATGATGCATACATGCCTTCTATCAGCAAAAAAAGTTTCATTGAAATTGGAGCCGGACATTTGAGTGATGTCCCTTGTGGGATGTGATTGAACGTGACGTCAGAGCACATCGCCCCCCTTCCCGGAATTTACGGGAATTAGGTGACCTGAGTGAGCACATGTGGTGCCAGCTCTCTCCAGCGACCAATCAAGGATCATTGCGTGTATGCCAAGACGTGTCGCCGTTTTTATCCATGCCAAAAGTCGACATACTGACAATTAGGTAGGTAGTCATGATGGTCTGGCTGATGTGTGCGTATATTTTAACTCGTACATTTTGTCTCGACTCGAATTTCGAGACGTCTCGACTCGAGTTCGAGTCGAGTCGAGACAGAGACTGTCGAGTCGAGACACGAGTCGAGACAGATACATATTTTCGAGTCGAGACACGAGTCGAGACAACATTTTCTCGAGACGAGTCGAGACAGGCTTAAATCTCGACTCGACTCGACTCGAATGCATCCCTAAGGACCGTAGCCATGTCTTCAACCTCTTTAGTGTCAAAATGTTCTTTCGGCTGATGCTTTGTATAGGGTATTTTGTACGAATACACTCCCTCTTTCGCAGTGGTATAATTGAGCACGTAAAGAAAATAAAAGCATTATACCAGACTAGGAAAACGGGGTTGGAAATTGGCTCTATTAGGTAATTTCTTAAATGTAGTTGTTAGAAACATAATATAATTATAGCTATGCTTACACCAATAAAATTATATTATACTAGCCTTCGCCTTAGGGCTTCGCCCCCAGACCCCAATTTGCTCTGCATACGGCCTCACACAGTATAGCAAATGCTCCTACGTTTTACCGTGGCACAATTTTCGCGTTCTTCCTTCTACGTATCCCTTTCATATAGCATTGGATTGAGTTAAAACTCTGTCACGAAATTCAAACACCTCGTAAGGCATTTTAGTGAACCACCCCCACCTCTTTTCCCTCTCTTCTACGTTAAGTGGCAAAAACCGCTCAAATATGTTTAATTATTTTAAATGAAAAATAAAACTACCAACTTTCATGCCTCTAACCGTAAAGGATCCCGATTTATGAGCATCTTATGATAATTTTAATAATCGTCCCTTTTCTTTCCTTCTAGGTAAAATATCAAAAACGCTGAAATACATATTGAATTATTTTGAGTGAGAAGTCCATACACCAAATTTCATGTTTCTAACCTTCGAAGATTCTTAGATATTGATATCTTATTTTTATAATTGCAAACCCCGCCCCCTTTAATTCCCCTTCCTTTTTCCACATTTTACTAAAGTATCAAAAAACGTTGAAACGCGTGTCAAATTATTTAAAATGAGAAATCCAAATACCAAATTTCAAGTCTTCATCCTTAAAGGGATTCGGAGAGATGGCCTCCCAGGTTCAATGATCAGTGGGTATATCACGCTAAAACCCTAATAGAACCCATATTTCACTTTCAGCAATAGACTTTGTCTCATATAGCCTCAGAACTGCGTATACAATTGAGCTCTATTAAATTAACTCCAGTATTATACAGTAGTTTATTTCCTTCCTTTGAATCAGAATTGTTCAATACCTCCTAACGGATAACGCAACACATAGCAGCACGAATGTATTTAATCGTGCCGAAATTTAAACTTTACAATTTCTCATTTATTATTCAATACATTCTGCTTTGACTGTCATTTTAAAAACAAAATATAACGTTCATTATCTTAACAAATAGGATAAATTATTACAACAATATACGTATTTTGTTTGAAATTGATTAAATGCTATATTACCGTTTGACATCTCCGTGTTTAATTGACACTTTATAACATCAACGTCCTGAACCTTGTGGTGGGAGCTACTACATTCATCTTTACTATGTGAGGTCTCGAGTTGGATCACAAAACAAGTTAGATTCAAAGTTCGATGTTTCGCATAGTTCGCGTCTCATTTTAAGTGCATTCTGTTTCTTATACAAGTTCATAAGGTCGTAATGCATTACGTAACCACATATCCAGTGCCGTAACATAAATCTTATTCCTGAGCTCTCAACGGTGCATGCAATCTTTATTCGAGAAAACTAATCTTGCGTTCATTACGTTGAAATTTTATATTGATTAAAAATTACTTGCGAAACATGGACATACATATTATATAAGTATATAGGTAATTCGAGTTATCTGTATCTATTTTTTCTCACTCGCCCAAAAAAGTGATTCTTAACTTTCTAGTTTTCTTTTGTATTAATTTTCGTAGTTTTGCTGCAACATGATGGACTGAATAACCAAAAATATATGGTTACGATGAATTTTTCGCTTTATGATTTTGATTAAATTTTGGATCCATTTTTACCCTACCTTACCTAGTAAAAGGTATATATTTAGTCTTAGTTGAGGAACCGGTTTTTCGCTTCTGTAAAATTACGAAATTATGACTTGGTTTAGTTTACCTCCGAGGTCCAGATATAATAAAATCATCACCATCATCATAATCAACCATTATCAATCAATTGCTAGATGAAGGTCTTTCCAAGTCTCCACAACTATCTAACTTGTGCAATTCTTTTCTAGGTTACTCCTCAGTGGTTCTTGATTTCGTCACACCTTCTTGTATGCGGAGGTTTCCTAGGCTGTTTTTGTAAAAAAAATGAAATGAAATCTTTAAGTTTTACGTCCCACGTTTATGCCAGTTAGGCTACAGGAAACGGTGATGAGAGATGAATGAAATGTTGGAATGAAGAAAGTGGGAGAACCCCGGGTAAACCCACGAGCACGGTGGTTGTCCACCACAATGTCCACACGGCGCGAGCTGGGATCGAACCAGGGACCCAAAGCACCGGAGGTGAACGCTCTACCACTGAGCCACCGCGCCCCCGAGGATGTTTTTGTCTCGTGTTATCCAGTCTAGAATTGTTTTCCTCCGTCGATCATAATTTACTCTTGCAATACGTCCAGCACACTTTCCAGCTCATTTGAAATTATTTCATTAGCATCATCAGTATTCATTTCTATGTATTTGGGCTACAAATAGTTCGAATTCGGTACTTTCGGAATACAGTCACGCTACTTTTTAATCTTCAGATCTGGCAACACTGACTGAATGATTTAAATCAACACAATGCGAGGACCCCCATTTGGTCTAGCAGGTAGCATTCTTGATTTCGGTTCTAGCATAACTGTGGGACGTTAAACTAAAACAAAACAAAACAAAAGTGAACACTATGTATTACTAACTGTAAGTCCTTGAATAATTGCATATAGCTATATGGTATGGATCGAGTTTCAGGAGGTCGGTGGTCAAACTAAAGAAAATGAAATGTAATTAGGGTGTAATTAGAACTTTTAATTAAGCACGGTCTTAATCTAAAGTTAGTACAGTTAGGCTTAGGGGGAACAACTACTGTTACTGAAAATGTATCAGTTACATTTAATTTCAGTTACAATGTGAATTTACATGTATTGCTGGAACGAATACTTACACATTATCATCATAAGTAGCCCAAAGATTATGAAAAACGATATGCGTGAACCTGGCAGAACCCATTTTCAAAAATTCAAAATAAACCATGTAGATAGTTTGTTCATCGTTTGTTCACGATTGTTCACAAACAATTTTCGTTTGTTCACGATTTATAAACAATTTATAGGAAAAAAAATGGCCGGTGGCAACTTCACGCAGCAGAACCCATTTTCAGAAATCGAATATAAAACATGCGAATCGTTTGTTGATCCTTTGTTCAACATTGTTCACATAACATTTTCGTTTGTTCATGTTTTATAAACAATTTATACGACAAACAAAATGGGCGGCGCCAACTTCACGCAGCAGAACTCATTCTAAGAAATCGAAAATCAATTATGCAGATCGTTTGTTCATTGTTTGTTCACGATTGTTCACAAAAAATTTCGTTTCTTCACGATTTATAAACAATTTATAGGAAAAACAAAATGGGCGAAACCAACTTCACGCAGCACAACCCATTTTAAGAAATCGAAAATCAACCATGCAGATCGTTCCTTCATCGCTTGTTCACGATTGTTCACAAATAATTTTCGTTTGTTCACGATTTATAAACAATTTATACGAAAAACAAACTGGGCGGTGCCAATTTCACCTACCTGAAAATCATTCGAAATCGAAAATAAACAATGCAGATCGTTTGTTCATCCTCTGTTCACGATTGTTCACACAAAATTTTCGTTTGCTCACGATTTATAAACAATTTATACGAAAAAAAATGGCCGGTGGCAACTTCACGCAGCAGAACCCATTTTCAGAAATCGAATATAAACCATGCGAATCGTTTGTTGATCCTTTGTTCACCATTGTTCACATAACATTTTCGTTTGTTCATGTTTTATAAACAATTTATGCGACAAACAAAATGGGCGGTGCCAACTTCACGCAGCAGAACCCATTTTCAGAAATCGGAAATTAACCATGCAGATCGTTTGTTCATCGTTTGTTCACGATTGTTCATATAAAATTTTCGTTTGCCACCATTTATAAACAATTTATAAGAAAAACAAAATGGGCGGTGCCAACTTTACGTACCTGAAAATTATCCGAAATCGAAAACTAATCATGCAGATCGTTTGTTCATCGTTCGTTCACGAATGTTCATATAAAATTTTCGTTTGTTCACGTTTTATAAACAATTTATACGATAAGCAAAATGGGCGGTGCCAACTTCACGCAGCAGAACCCATTTTCAGAAGACGAAAATAAACCATGCAAATAGTTTGTTCATCGTTTGTTCACGATTGTTTACATAAAATTTTCGTTTGTTCACGATTTATAAACAATTTATACGAAAAACAAAATGGGCGGTGCCAACTTCACGTACCTGAAAGTTATTCGAGATCGAAAATAAACCATACAGATCGTTTGTTCATCGTTTGTTCATGAGTGTTCACAAAAAGTATTCGTTTATTCATGTTTTAGAAACAATTTATACGAAAAACAAAATGGACAGTGCCAAATTCATGCAGCAAATCCTATTTTCACAAGTCGAAAATAAACCATGCAGATCGTTTGTTCATCGTCTGTTCACGATCGTTCACAAAAAATTTCGTTTGTTCAGTATTTGTAAACAATTTATACGAAAAACAAAATGGAGGGTGCCAAATTCACGCAGCAGAACACATTTCCAGAAGTTGAAAATCAACCATATACATCGTTTGTTCATCTTTTGTTCACGATTGTTCATATAAAATTTTCGTTTGTTCACGGTTTATAAACAATTTATACAAAAAATAAAATGCGCGGTGCCAACTTCACGCAGCAGAACCCATTTTCAGAAATCGAAAATAAACCATGCAGATCGTTTGTTCATCGTTTGTTCACGATTGTTCATATAAAATTTTCGTTTGACACCATTTATAAACAATTTATACGAAAAACAAAGTGGGCGGTGCCAACTTTACGTACCTGAAAATTATCCGAAATCGAAAACTAATCATGCAGATCGTTTGTTCATCGTTCGTTCACGAATGTTCACATAAAATTTTTGTTTGTTCGCGATTTATAAACAATTTATACGAAAAACAAAATGGGCGGTGCCAACTTCACGCAGCAAAACTCATTTTCACAAGTCGAAAATAAACCATGCAGATCGTTTGTTCACGATTGTTCACAAAAAATTTTGTTTGTTCACGATTTATAAACAATTTATTTGAAAAACATAATTAGCCGTTCTAACTGCACGTACCTGAAAATTATTAGAAGTCGAAAATAAACCATGCACATCCTTTGTCCATCGTTTGTTCACGATTGTTCACAAAAAGTTTTCATTTCTTCCCGATTAATAAACAATGCCTACGAAAAACAAAATGGGCGGTGCCAACTTCACGTACTTGTAAATTATTGGAATTCGAAAATAAACCCTGCAAATCGTTTGCTTACGATTGTTCACAAATAGTTTTCGTTTGTTCACGATTTATAAACAATTTATACGAAAAACAAACTGGGCGGTGCCAACTTCCGTACCTGAAAATCATTCGAAATCGAAAATAAACCACGCAGATCGTTTGTTCATCGTCGGTTCACGATTGTTCACAAAAAAAATTCGTTTGTTCACAATTTGTAAACAATTTATACGAAAAACAAAATGGACGGTGCCAACTTCACGCAGCAGAACCCATTTCCAGATGTTGAAAATAAACCATACACATCGTTTGTTCATTTTTTGTTGACGATTGTTCATATAAAATTTTCGTTTGTTCACGGTTTATAAACAATTTATACGAAAACAAAATGGGCGGTGGCAACTTAACGCAGCAGAACCCATTTTCAGAAATCATGAATGAACCATGCACATAATTTGTTCTCGAATGTTCACATAAAATTTTCGTTTGTTCACGATTTATAAAGAATTTATACGAAAAACAAAATGGGCGGTGCCAACTTCACGTACCTGAAAATTATTCGAAATCGAAAATAAACCATGCACATCGTTCGTTCATCGTTTGTTCACGAGTGTTCACAAAAAGTTTTCGTTTATTCACGTTTTAGAAACAATTTATACGAAAAACAAAATGGGCGGTGCCAACTTCACGCAGCAGAACCCATTTTCAGAAATCGAATATAAACCATGCGAATCGTTCGTTGATCCTTTGTTCACCATTGTTCACATAACATTTTCGTTTGTTCATGTTTTATAAACAATTTATACGAAAAACAAAATGGGCGTTGCCAACTCCACGCAGCAGAACCCATTTTCACAAATCAAAAATAAACCATGCGAGTACTTTGTTCTTCGTTTTTTCACGATTGTTCACATAAAATATTCGTTTCTTCACAATTTATAAACAATTTATAGGAAAAAATGGGCGGTACCAACTTCACGTATCTGAAAATTATTGGAAATGGAAAATAAGCCATGCAGATCGGTTCCTCTCGATTGTTCACAAAAAATTTCGTTTGTTCACGATTTATAAACAATTTATACAAAAACAAAATGGCCGGTGCCAACTTCACGCAGCAGAACCCATTTTAAGAAATCGAAAATCAACCATGGAGATCGTTCCTTCATCGCTTGTTCACGATTGTTCACAAAAAATTTTCGTTTGTTCACGATTTATAAACAATTTATACAAAAACAAACTGGGCGGTGCCAATTTCACCTACCTGAAAATCATTCGAAATCGAAAATAAACAATGCAGATCGTTTGTTCATCCTCTGTTCACGATTGTTCACACAAAATTTTCGTTTACTCACGATTTATAAACAATTTATACGAAAAAAAAATGGCCGGTGGCAACTTCACGCAGCAGAACCCATTTTCAGAAATCGAATATAAACCATGCGAATCGTTTGTTGATCCTTTGTTCACCATTGTTCACATAACATTTTCGTTTGTTCATGTTTTATAAACAATTTATGCGACAAACAAAATGGGCGGTGCCAACTTCACGCAGCAGAACCCATTTTCAGAAATCGGAAATAAACCATGCAGATCGTTTGTTCATCGTTTGTTCACGATTGTTCATATAAAATTTTCGTTTGACACCATTTATAAACAATTTATACGAAAAACAAAGTGGGCGGTGCCAACTTTACGTACCTGAAAATTATCCGAAATCGAAAACTAATCATGCAGATCGTTTGTTCATCGTTCGTTCACGAATGTTCATATAAAATTTTCGTTTGTTCACGTTTTATAAACAATTTATACGATAAGCAAAATGGGCGGTGCCAACTTCACGCAGCAGAACCCATTTTCAGAAGACGAAAATAAACCATGCAAATAGTTTGTTCATCGTTTGTTCACGATTGTTTACATAAAATTCTCGTTTGTTCACGATTTATAAACAATTTATACGAAAAACAAAATGGGCGGTGCCAACTTCACGTACCTGAAAGTTATTCGAGATCGAAAATAAACCATACAGATCGTTTGTTCATCGTTTGTTCATGAGTGTTCACAAAAAGTATTCGTTTATTCATGTTTTAGAAACAATTTATACGAAAAACAAAATGGACAGTGCCAACTTCATGCACCAAATCCCATTTTCACAAGTCGAAAATAAACCATGCAGATCGTTTGTTCATCGTCTGTTCACGATCGTTCACAAAAAATTTCGTTTGTTCAGGATTTGTAAACAATTTATACGAAAAACGAAATGGAGGGTGCCAAATTCACGCAGCAGAACCCATTTCCAGAAGTTGAAAATCAACCATATACATCGTTTGTTCATCTTTTGTTCACGATTGTTCATATAAAATTTTCGTTTGTTCACGGCTTATAAACAATTTATACAAAAAATAAAATGCGCGGTGCCAACTTCACGCAGCAGAACCCATTTTCAGAAATCGAAAATAAACCATGCAGATCGTTTGTTCACGATTGTTCATATAAAATTTTCGTTTGACCCCATTTATAAACAATTTATACGAAAAACAAAGTGGGCAGTGCCAACTTTACGTACCTGAAAATTATCCGAAATCGAAAACTAATCATGCAGATCGTTTGTTCATCGTTCGTTCACGAATGTTCATATAAAATTTTCGTTTGTTCACGTTTTATAAACAATTTATACGATAAGCAAAATGGGCGGTGCCAACTTCACGCAGCAGAACCCATTTTCAGAAGACGAAAATAAACCATGCAAATAGTTTGTTCATCGTTTGTTCACGATTGTTTACATAAAATTTTCGTTTGTTCACGATTTATAAACAATTTATACGAAAAACAAAATGGGCGGTGCCAACTTCACGTACCTGAAAGTTATTCGAGATCGAAAATAAACCATACAGATCGTTTGTTCATCGTTTGTTCATGAGTGTTCACAAAAAGTATTCGTTTGTTCACGTTTTAGAAACAATTTATACGAAAAACAAAATGGACAGTGCCAACTTCATGCACCAAATCCCATTTTCACAAGTCGAAAATAAACCATGCAGATCGTTTGTTCATCGTCTGTTCACGATCGTTCACAAAAAATTTCGTTTGTTCAGTATTTGTAAACAATTTATACGAAAAACAAAATGGAGGGTGCAAACTTCACGCAGCAGAACCCATTTCCAAAAGTTGAAAATAAACCATATACATCGTTTGTTCATCTTTTGTTCACGATTGTTCATATAAAATTTTCGTTTGTTCACGGCTTATAAACAATTTATACAAAAAATAAAATGCGCGGTGCCAACTTCATGCACCAAATCCCATTTTCACAAGTCGAAAATAAACCATTCAGATCGTTTGTTCATCGTCTGTTCACGATTGTTCACAAAAAATTTCGTTTGTTCAGTATTTGTAAACAATTTATACGAAAAATAAAATGCGCGGTGCCAACTTCACGCAGCAGAACCCATTTCCAAAAGTTGAAAATAAACCATATACATCGTTTGTTCATCGTCTGTTCACGATTGTTCATATAAAATTTTCGTTTGACACCATTTATAAACAATTTATACGAAAAACAAAGTGGGCGGTGCCAACATTACGTACCTGAAAATTATCCGAAATCGAAAACTAATCATGCAGATCGTTTGTTCATCGTTCGTTCACGAATGTTCACATAAAATTTTTGTTTGTTCGCGATTTATAAACAATTTATACGAAAAACAAAATGGAAAGTGCCAACTTCACGCAGCAGAACCCATTTCCAAAAGTTGAAAATAAACTATATACATCGTTTGTTCATCTTTTGTTCACGATTGTTCATATAAAATTTTCGTTTGTTCACGGTTTATAAACAATTTATACAAAAAACAAAATGGACAGTGCCAACTTCATGCAGCAAATCCCATTTTCACAAGTCGAAAATAAACCATGCAGATCGTTTGTTCATCGTCTGTTCACGATTGTTCACAAAAAATTTCGTTTGTTCAGTATTTGTAAACAATTTATACGAAAAATAAAATGCGCGGTGCCAACTTCACGCAGCAGAACCCATTTCCGAAAGTTGAAAATAAACCATATACATCGTTTGTTCATCGTTTGTTCACGATTGTTCATATAAAATTTTCGTTTGACACCATTTATAAACAATTTATACGAAAAACAAAGTGGGCGGTGCCAACATTACGTACCTGAAAATTATCCGAAATCGAAAACTAATCATGCAGATCGTTTGTTCATCGTTCGTTCACGAATGTTCACATAAAATTTTTGTTTGTTCGCGATTTATAAACAATTTATACGAAAAACAAAATGGGCTGTGCCAACTTCACGCAGCAAAACTCATATTCACAAGTCGAAAATAAACCATGCAGATCGTTTGTTCATCGTTTGTTCACGATTGTTCACAAAAATTTTGTTTGTTCACGTTTTATAAACAATTTATTTGAAAAACAAAATTGGCCGTTCTAACTGCACGTACCTGAAAATTATTAGAAGTCGAAAATAAACCATGCACATCCTTTGTCCATCGTTTGTTCACGATTGTTCACAAAAAGTTTTCATTTCTTCCCGATTAATAAACAATTTCTACGAAAAACAAAATGGGCGGTGCCAACTTCACGTACCTGTAAATTATTGTAATTCGAAAATAAACCCTGCAAATCGTTTGCTTACGATTGTTCACAAATAGTTTTCGTTTGTTCACGATTTATAAACAATTTATACGAATAACAAACTGGGCGATGCCAACTTCACGTACCTGAAACTTATTCGAGATCGAAAATAAACCATACAGATCGTTTGTTCATGAGTGTTCACAAAAAGTATTCGTTTATTCATGTTTTAGAAACAATTTATACGAAAAACAAAATGGACAGTGCCAACTTCATGCAGCAAATCCCATTTTCACAAGTCGAAAATAAACCATGCAGATCGTTTGTTCATCGTCTGTTCACGATTGTTCACAAAAAATTTCGTTTGTTCAGTATTTGTAAACAATTTATACGAAAAACAAAATGGAGGGTGCCAACTTCACGCAGCGGAACCCATTTCCAAAAGTTGAAAATAAACCATATACATCGTTTGTTCATCGTTTGTTCACGATTGTTCATATAAAATTTTCGTTTGACACCATTTATAAACAATTTATACGAAAAACAAAATGGGCGGTGCCAACTTCACGCAGCAAAACTCATTTTCACAAGTCGAAAATAAACCATGCAGATCGTTTGTTCATCGTTTGTTCACGATTGTTCACAAAAAAATTTGTTTGTTCACGATTTATAAACAATTTATTTGAAAAACAAAATTGGCCGTTCTAACTGCACGTACCTGAAAATTATTAGAAGTCGAAAATAAACCATGCACATTCTTTGTCCATCGTTTGTTCACGACTGTTCACAAAAAGTTTTCATTTCTTCCCGATTAATAAACAATTTCTACGAAAATCAAAATGGGCGGTGCCAACTTCACGTACCTGTAAATTATTGGAATTCGAAAATAAACCCTGCAAATCGTTTGTTTACGATTGTTCACAAATAGTTTTCGTTTGTTCACGATTTATAAACAATTTATACGAAAAACAAACTGGGCGATGCCAACTTCCGTACCTGAAAATCATTCGAAATCGAAAATAAACCACGCAGATCGTTTGTTCATCGTCGGTTCACGATTGTTCACAAAAAAATTTCGTTTGTTCACAATTTATAAACAATTTATACGAAAAACAAAATGGACGGTGCCAACTTCACGCAGCAGAACCCATTTCCAGATGTTGAAAATAAACCATACACATCGTTCGTTCATTTTTTGTTCACGATTGTTCATATAAAATTTTCGTTTGTTCACGGTTTATAAACAATTTATACGAAAACAAAATGGGCGGTGGCAACTTAACGCAGCAGAACCCATTTTCAGAAATCATGAATGAACCATGCACATAATTTGTTCTCGAATGTTCACATAAAATTTTATTTTGTTCACGATTTATAAAGAATTTATACGAAAAACAAAATGGGCGGTGCCAACTTCACGTACCTGAAAATTATTCGAAATCGAAAATAAACCATGCACATCGTTCGTTCATCGTTTGTTCACGAGTGTTCACAAAAAGTTTTCGTTTGTTCACGTTTGAGAAACAATTTATACGAAAAACAAAATGGGCGGTGCCAACTCCACGCAGCAGAACCCATTTTCACAAATCAAAAATAAACCATGCGAGTACTTTGTTCTTCGTTTTTTCACGATTGTTCACATAAAATATTCGTTTCTTCACAATTTATAAACAATTTATAGGAAAAAATGGGCGGTACCAACTTCACGTATCTGAAAATTATTGGAAATGGAAAATAAGCCATGCAGATCGGTTGCTCTCGATTGTTCACAAAAAATTTCGTTTGTTCACGATTTATAAACAATTTATACAAAAACAAAATGGCCGGTGCCAACTTCACGCAGCAGAACCCATTTTCAGAAAATGAAAATAAACCATCCAAATCGTTTGTTCATCGTTTGTTCACGATTGTTCACATAAAATTTTCGTTTGATCACGATTTATAAACATTTTAAAGGACAAAAATGGGCGGTGCGAACTTCACGCAGCAGAAACCATTTCCAGAAATTAAAAATAAACCATGCACATCGTTTGCTCACGATTGTTCACCAAAAAAATTTCGTTTGTTCCGATTTAGAAACAATTTAACGGAAAACAAAATGGCCTGTGCCAACTTCACGCAGCAGAACCCATTTCCAGAAATTGAGAATAAACGATGCAAATCGTTTGTTCATCCTTTGGTCACCATTGTTCACAGGAAATTTTCGTTTGTTCACGATTTAAAACAATTTGTACGAAAAACAAAAGGGGGGGCTGGGAATTTCACGCAGCAGAAGCCATTTTCAGAAATCAAAAATAAACCAAGCAAACCGTTTGTTCATCGTTTGTTCACAAAAATTTTCGTTTGTTTACGATTTATAAACAATTTATACGAAAAACAAAATGAGCGGTGCCAACTTCACGCAGCAGAACTCATTTTCGGAAATCGAAAATAAACCTTGCACATTGTTTGTTCACAATTGTTCACAAAATATTCTCGTTTGTTCACAATTTATAAACAATAAATACGAAAAACAAAATGGGCGGTGCCAACTTCACGTACCTGAAAATTATTAGAAATCGAAAATAAACCATGCACATCGTTTGTTCATCGTTTGTTCACGAGTGTTCACAAAACGTTTTCGTTTGTTCACGATTTATAAACAATTTATAAAAAAACAAAATGGGCGGTGCCAACTTCACGTACCTGAAAATTATTAGAAATCGAAAATAAACCATGCACATCGTTTGTTCATCGTTTGTTCACGAGTGTTCACAAAACATTTTCGTTTTTTCACGATTTATAAACAATTTATAAAAAAACAAAATGGGCGGTGCCAACTTCACGCACCAGAACCCATTTTCACAAATCGAAAATAAACCATGCAAATCGTTTGTTCATCGTTTGTTCACGATTGTTCACATAAGATATTCGTTTGTTCACGATTTATAAACAATTTATACGAAAAAAATGGGCGGTACCTACTTCACGTATCTGAAAATTATTGGAAATCGAAAATAAACCATGCAGGTCGGTTGCTCACGATTGTTCACAAAAATTTTCGTTTGTTCACGATTTATAAACAATTTATACGAAAAACAAAACGGGCGGTGCCAACTTCACGCAGCAGAACCCATTTTCAGAAATTGAAAATAAACCATTCAAATCGTTTGTTCATCGTTTGTTCACAATTGTTCACATAAAATTTTCGTTTTTTCACGTTTTATAAACAATTTCTACGACAAAAAATGGGCGGTGCTAACTTCACGCAGAAGAAACCATTTTCAGAAATCAAAAATAAACCATGCACATCGTTTATTCACGATTGTTGACCAAAAAATTACATTTTTTCACGATTTATAAACAATTTATACAAAAAACAAAACGGGTGATTCCAACTTCACGCAGCAGAACCCATTATGAGAAATCGAAAACAAACCATGCAGACAGTTTGCTCATGATTGTTCACCAAAAAAATTACATTTGTTCACGATTTATAAACAATTTATCCTGAAAACAAAATAAGCGGTGCCAACTTCACGTACCGGAAAATTATTTGAAATCAACAATAAACCATGCAGGTCGGTTGCTCACGATTGTTCACAAAAATTTTCGTTTGTTCACGATTTATAAACAATTTATACGAAAAACAAAACGGGTGGTGCCAACTTCACGCAGCAGCACTCATTTTCACAAATCAAAAATAAACCATGCAAATCGTTTGTTCATCGTTTGTTCACGATTGTTCACATAAAATATTCGTTTTTTCACGTTTCATAAACAATTTATACGAAAAAGATGGGCGGTACCAACTTTACGTATCTGAAAATTATTAGAAATCGAAAATAAGCTATACAGATCGGTTGCTCACGATTGTTCACATAAAATTTTTTGTTTGATCACGATTTATAAACAATTTATACCACAAAAATGGGCGGTGCCAACTTCATGTACTTGAAAATTATTAAAAATCGAAAATAAACCATACACATCGTTTGTTCATCGTTTGTTCACATAAAATTTGTGTTTGTTCACGATTTATAAACAATTTATACGAAAAATAAAATGGGCTATGCCAACTTCACGCAGCAGAACCCATTTTCAGAAGTCGTAAAGAAAGCACACACATCGTTTGTTCATCTTTTGTTCACAATGGTTCATATAAAATTTTCGTTTGTTCACGGTTTATAAGCAATTTGTACAAAAAACAAAATGGGCGGTGCCAACTTCACGCAGCAGAACCCATTTTCAGAGATTGAAAATAAACCATGCAAATTGTTCATCGTTTATTCACGATTATTCACATAAAATTTTCGTTTGATCACGATTTATAAACAATTTATTCGACAAAAATGGGCGGTACCAACCTCACGCAACAGAAACGATTTTCAGAAATCGAAAAAAACCTTGCACATCATTTGTTCACAATTGTTCACATAAATATTTCGTTTGTTTACGATTTCTAAGAACAAATTTTACGAAAAACAAAATGGGCCGTGCCTAATTCATGTACTTGAAAATTATTCGAAATCGAAAATAAACCATGCACATCGTTTGTTCATCGTCTCTTTACGATTGTTAACAAAAAGTTTTCGTTTGTTTACGATTTATAAACAATTTATACCGAAAGCAAACTGGGCTGTGCCAACTTCACGTACCTGAAAATCATTCGAAATCGAAAATAAACCATGCACATCGTTTGTTCATCGTTTGTTCACGAGTGTTCACAAAACATTTTCGTTTTTTCACGATTTATAAACAATTTATAAAAAAACAAAATGGGCGGTGCAAACTTCACGCACCAGAACCCATTTTCACAAATCGAAAATAAACCATGCAAATCGTTTGTTCATCGTTTGTTCACGATTGTTCACATAAGATATTCGTTTGTTCACGATTTATAAACAATTTATACGAAAAACAAAATGGGCAGTGGCAACTTAACGCAGCAGAACCCGTTTTCAGAAATCGAGAATGAACCATGCACATGATTTGTTCACGATTGTTCACATAAAATTTTCGTTTGTTCACGATTTATAAACAATTTATGCGAAAAACAAAATAGGTGGTGCCAACTTCATTCAGCAGCACCCATTTTCAGAAATCGAAAATAAACCATGCAAATCGTTTGTTCATCGTTTGTTCACGATTGTTCACATAAAATATTCGTTTTTTCATGATTTATAAACAATTTATACGAAGAAAATGAGCGGTACCAACTTTACGTATCTGAAAATTATTGAAAATCAAAAATAAGCTATGCAGATCGGTTGATCACGATTGTTCACAAAAAATTTCGTTTGTTCACGATTTATAAACAATTTATACGAAAAACAAAATGAGCGGTGCCAACTTCACGCAGCAGAACTCATTTTCGGAAATCGAAAATAAACCTTGCACATTGTTTGTTCACAATTGTTCACAAAATATTCTCGTTTGTTCACAATTTATAAACAATAAATACGAAAAACAAAATGGGCGGTGCCAACTTCACGTCCCTGAAAATTATTAGAAATCGAAAATAAACCATGCACATCGTTTGTTCATCGTTTGTTCACGAGTGTTCACAAAACGTTTTCGTTTGTTCACGATTTATAAACAATTTATAAAAAAACAAAATGGGCGGTGCCAACTTCACGTACCTGAAAATTATTAGAAATCGAAAATAAACCATGCACATCGTTTGTTCATCGTTTGTTCACGAGTGTTCACAAAACATTTTCGTTTTTTCACGATTTATAAACAATTTATAAAAAAACAAAATGGGCGGTGCCAACTTCACGCACCAGAACCCATTTTCACAAATCGAAAATAAACCATGCAAATCGTTTGTTCATCGTTTGTTCACGATTGTTCACATAAGATATTCGTTTGTTCACGATTTATAAACAATTTATACGAAAAAAATGGGCGGTACCTACTTCACGTATCTGAAAATTATTGGAAATCAAAAATAAGCTATGCAGATCGGTTGATCACGATTGTTCACAAAAAATTTCGTTTGTTCACGATTTATAAACAATTTATACAACAAACAAAATGGACGGTGCCAACTTCACGCAGGAAAACGCATTTTCAGAAGTCGTAAATAAACCACACACATCGTTTGTTCATCTTTTGTTCACAATGGTTCATATAAAATTTTCGTTTGTTCACGGTTTATAAACAATTTATACGAAAAACAAAATAGGCGGTGGCAACTTAACGCAGCAGAACCCGTTTTCAGAAATCGAGAATGAACCATGCACATAATTTGTTCACGATTGTTCACATGAAATATTCGTTTTTTCACTATTTATAAACAGTTTATACCAAAAACAAAATAGGCGGTGCCAACTTCACGGAGCAGCACCCATTTTCACAAATCGAAAATAAACCATGCAAATCGTTTGTTCATAGTTTGTTTACGATTGTTCACATAAAATATTCGTTTCTACACAATTTATAAACAATTTATACGAAAAAATGGGCGGTACCAACTTCAAGTATCTGAAAATTATTAGAAATGGAAAATAAGCCATGCAGATCGGTTGCTCTCGATTGTTCACAAAAAATTTCGTTTGTTCACGATTTATAAACAATTTATACAAAAACAAAATGGCCTGTGCCAACTTCACGCAGCAGACCCCATTTTCAGAAATTGAAAATAAACCATGTGGATCGTTTGTTCATCGTTTGTTCACCATTGTTCACATAAAATTTTCGTTTGTTCAGGATTTATAAACAATTTATACGAAAAAAATGGGCGGTTCCAACTTCACATACAAGAAAATTATTCCAAATCAACAATAAACCATGCGGATCGTTTGTTCATCGTTTTTTCACCATTGTTCACATAGAATTTTCGTTTGTTCACGATTTTAAACAACTTGTACGAAAAACAAAATGGTCGGTGGGAACTTCACGCAGCAGAACCCATTTTCAGAAATCGAAAACCTTTCACACCATTTGTTCACGATTGTTGAGATAAATATTTCGTTTGTTCACGATTTCTAAGAACAAATTATACGAAAAACAAAATGGGCCGTGCCAACTTCACGTACTTGAAAATTATTCGAAATCGAAAATAAACCATGCACGTCGTTAGTTCATCGTCTGTTTACGATTGTTAGCAAAAAGTTTTCGTTTTTTCACGATTTATAAACAATTTATACGAAAAGCAAACTGGGCTGTGCCAACTTCACGTACCTGAAAATCATTCGAAATCGAAAATAAACCATGCAGATCCTTTGTTCATCATGTGTTCACGATTGTTCACAAAAAATTTCGTTTGCTCACTATTTGTAAACAATTTATACGAAAAACAAAATGGACGGTGCAAACTTCACGCAGCAAAACGCATTTTCAGAAGTCGTAAATAAACCACACACATCGTTTTTTCATCTTTTGTTCACAATGGTTCATATAAAATTTTCGTTTGTTCACAGTTTATAAAGAATTTATACGAAAAACAAAATGGGCGGTGGTAACTTAACGCAGCAGAACCCGTTTTCAGAAATCGAGAATGAACCATGCACATAATTTGTTCACGATTGTTCACATAAAATTTTCGTTTGTTCACGATTTATAAACAATTTATACGAAAAACAAAATGGGCGGTGCCAACTTCACGCAACAGCACCCATTTTCACAAATCGAAAATAAACCATGCAAATCGTTTGTTCACGATTGTTCACATAAAATATTCGTTTCTTCACGATTTATAAACAATTTATACGAAAAAAATGAGCGGTACCAACTTTACGTATCTGAAAATTATTGGAAATCGAAAATAAGCTATGCAGATCGGTTGATCACGATTGTTCACAAAAAATTTCGTTTGTTCACGATTTATAAACAACTTATACAACAAACAAAATGGACGGTGCCAACTTCACGCAGCAAAACGCATTTTCAGAAGTCGTTAATAAACCCAACACATCTTTTGTTCACAATGGTTCATATAAAATTTTCGTTTGTTAACGGTTTATAAACAATTTATACGAAAAACAAAATGGGCGGTGGCAACTTAACGCAACAGAACCCGTTTTCAGAAATCGAGAATGAACCATGCACATAATTTGTTCACGATTGTTCACATAAAATATTCGTTTTTTCACTATTTATAAACAATTTATACGAAAAACAAAATAGGCGGTGCCAACTTCACGCAGCAGCACGCATTTTCACAAATCGAAAATAAACCATGCAAATCATTTGTTCACGATTGTTCACATAAAATATTCGTTTCTACACAATTTATAAACAATTTATACGAAAAAATGGGCGGTACCAACTTCAAGTATCTGAAAATTATTGGAAATGGAAAATAAGCCATGAAGATCGGTTGCTTTCGATTGTTCACAAAAAATTTCGTTTGTTCACGATTTATAAACAATTTATACAAAAACAAAATGGCCGGTGCCAACTTCACGCAGCAGACCCCATTTTCAGAAATTGAAAATAAACCATCCAAATCGTTTGTTCATCGTTTGTTCACGATTGTTCACATAAAATTTTCGTTTGATCACGATTTATAAACAATTTATACGACAAAAATGGGCGGTGCTAACTTCACGCAGCAGAAACCATTTTCAGAAATAAAAAAAAACCATGCACATCGTTTGCTCACGATTGTTCACCAAAAAAAATTCGTTTCTTCACGATTTATAAACAATTTATACGAAAAACAAAATTGGTGGTGCGAACTTCATGCAGCAAAACTCATATTCACAAGTCGAAAATAAACCATGCAGATCGTTTGTTCACAAAAATTTTTCGTTTGTTCACGATTTATAAACAATTTATACAAAAAACAAAATGGCCGGTGCCAACTTCACGCAGCAGAACCCATTTTCAGAAATCGAGAATAAACGATGCAAATCGTTTGTTCATCGTTTGTTCACCATTGTTCACGTAAAATTTTTGTTTGTTCACAATTTATAAACATTTTAACCGGAAAACGAAATGGGTGGTGCCAACTTCACGTACCGGAAAATTATTCGAGATCGACAATAGACCATGCGGATCGTTTGTTGATCCTTTGTTCACCATTGTTCACAGAAAAGTTTCGTTTGTTCACGATTTTAAACAATTTGTACGAAAAACAAAAAAGGGTGCTGGGAATTTCACGCAGCAGAAGCCATTTTCAGAAATCAAAAATAAACCAAGCAAACCGTTTGTTCATGATTGTTCACCAAAAAAATTACATTTGTTCACGATTTATAAACAATTTATCCGGAAAGCAAAATGAGCGGTTCCAACTTCACGTACCGGAAAATTATTCCAAATCAACAATAAACCATGCGGATCGTTTGTTCATCGTTTGTTCACCATTGTTCACATAAAATTTTCGTTTGTTCACCATTTTAAACAATTTGTACGAAAAACAAAATGGTCGGTGGGAACTTCACGCAGCAGAAACCATTTTCGAAAATCGAAAATAAACCTTGCACATCGTTTGTTCAGAATTGTTCACAAAAATTTCTCGTTTGTTTACGATTTATAAACAATAAATACGAAAAACAAAATGGGCGGTGCCAACTTCGCGTACCTGAAAATTATTAGAAATCGAAAATAAACCATGCACATCGTTTGTTCATCGTTTGTTCACGAGTGTTCACAAAACGTTTTCATTTGATCACGATTTATAAACAATTTATAAAAAAACAAAATGTGCGGTGCCAACTTCACCCACCAGAACCCATTTTCACAAATCAAAAATAAACCATACAAGTCGTTTGTTCACGATTGTTCACATAAAATATTCGTTTGTTCACGATTTATAAATAATTTATACGAAAAAATGGGCGGTACCAACTTCACGTATCTGAAAATTATTGGAAATCGAAAATATACCATGCAGATCGTTTGTTCACGAGTGTTCATAAAAAGTTTTCGTTTGTTCACGCTTTAGAAACATTTTATACGAAAAACAAAATGCGTGATGCCAACTTCACGCAGCAGAACACATTTTCAGAAATCGAAAAGAAACCATGCAGACCGTTTGTTTATGATTGTTCACCAAAAAATTACATTTGTTCACGATTTATAAACAATTTATCCGGAAAACAAAATGGGCGGTGTCAACTTCACGTACCGGAAAATTATTCCAAATCAACAATAAATCATGCGGATCGTTTGTTCACCATTGTTCACATAAAATTTTCGTTTGTTCACGATTTTAAACAATTTGTACGAAAAAGAAAATAGTCGGTGGGAACTTCACGCAGCAGAAACCATTTTCAGAAATCGAAAATAAAATATGCAAACCGTTTGTTCATCGTTTGTTCACGATTGTTCACAAAAAAATTTCGTTTGTTCACGATTTATAAACAATTTATCCGGAAAACAAAATGGGCGGTGCCAACTTCACGTACCGGAAAATTATGCGAAATGGACAATAAACCATGCGGATCGTTTGTTCATAGTTTGTTCACCATTGTTCACATAAAATTTTACTTTGTTCACGATTTCAAACAATTTGTACGAAAAACAAAATGGGCGGTGGCAATTTCAAGCAGCAGAACGTATTTTCAGAAATGGAAAACAAACCATGCAAACCGTTTGTTCACGATTGTTCACAAAAAAAAATTCGTTTGTTCATGATTTTCAAAGAATTTATACGAAAAACAAAATGGGCGGTGCCAACTTCACGTAGCACAACCCATTTTCATAAATCGAAAATAAACTTTGTACATCGTTTGTTCACGATTGTTCACATAAAATTTTCGTTTGTTCACGATTTCTAAGGACAAATTATACGAAAAACAAAATGGGCAGTGCCAACTTCACGTACTTGAAAATTATTCGAAATCGAAAATAAACCATGCACATCGTTTGTTCATCGTTTGTTCACATAAAATTTGTGTTTCTTCACGATTTATAAACAATTTATACGAAAAATAAAATGGGCGGTGCCAACTTCACGCAGCAGAACCCATTTTCAGAAATCGAAAATAAACCATGCAGTTCGTTTGTTCATAGTTTGTTCACGATTGTTCAGATAAATTGTTCGTTTGTTCACGATTTATTAACAATTTATATGAAAAAAAATGGGCAGTGCCAACTTCATGCAGCAAAACCCATTTTCACAAATCGAAAATAAACCATGCACATCATTTGCTCACGATTGTTCACCAAAAAAAATTTCGTTTCTTCACGATTTATAAACAATTTACACGAAAAACAAAATGGATGGTGCCAACTTCACGCAGCAGAACCTATTTTCAGAAATCGAAAATAAACCATGGAGATCGTTTGTTCATCTTTTGTTCACAAAAAATGTTTCGTTTGTTCACGATTTATAAACAATTTATACGAAAAACAAAATGGCCGGTGCCAACTTCACGCTGCAGAACCCATTTCCAGAAATCGAAAATAAACGATGCAAATCGTTTGTTCACCATTGTTCACATAAAATTTTCGTTTGTTGACGATTTATAAACAATTTAACCGAAAAACAAAACGGGCGGTGCCAACTTCACGTACCGGAAAATAATTCAAGATCGACAATAGACCGTACAGATAGTTCATCCTTTGTTCACCATTGTTCACAGAAAAGTTTCGTTTGTTCACGATTTTAAACAATTTGTACGAAAAACAAAGAGGGGTGCTGGGAATTTCACGAAGCAGAAGCCATTTTCAGAAATAAAAAATAAACCAAGCAAACCGTTTGTTCATCGTTTGTTCACGATTGTTCACAAAAAATTTTCGTTTGTTTACGATTTATAAACAATTTATACGAAAAACAATATGAGCGGTGGCAACTTCACGCACCAGAACTCATTTTCGGAAATCGAAAATAAACCTTGCACATCGTTTGTTCACAATTGTTCACAAAAATTTCTCGTTTGTTCACGATTTATAAACAATAAATACGTAAAACAAAATGGGCGGTGCACACTTCAGGTACCTGAAAATTATTAGAAATCGAAAATAAACCATGCAAATCGTTTGTTCACGAGTGTTCACAAAAGGTTTTCGTTTGATCACGATTTATAAACAATTTATAAAAAAACAAAATGGGCGGTGCCAACTTCACGCACGAGGACCCATTTTCAAAAATCGAAAAGAAACCATGCAAATCGTTTGTTCACGATTGTTCACATAAAATATTCGTTTGTTCACGATTTATAAACAATTTATACGAAAAAATGGGCGGTAAAAACTTCACGTATCTGAAAATTATTGGAAATCGAAAATATACCATGCAGATCGTTTGTTCACGAGTGTTCACAAAAAGTTTTCGTTTGTTCACGCTTTAGAAAAAAATTTATACGAAAAACAAAATGGGTGATGCGAACTTCACGCAGCAGAACCCATTTTCAGAAATCGAAAAGAAACCATGCAGACCGTTTGTTCATGATTGTTCACCAAAAAAATTACATTTGTTCACGATTTATAAACAATTTATCCGGAAAACAAAATGGGCGGTGCCAACTTCACGTACCGGAAAATTATTCGAAATCAACAATAAACCATGCGGATCGTTTGTTCATCGTTTGTTCACCATTGCTCACATAAAATTTTCGTTTGTTCACGATTGTAAACAATTTGTACGAAAAACAAAATGGGCGGTGGCAACTTCACGCAGCAGAAAACATTTTCAGAAATCGAAAATAAAATATGCAAACCATTTGTTCATCGTTTCTTCACGTTTGTTCACAAAATATTTTCGTTTGTTCACGATTTATAAACAATTTATCCGGAAAACAAAATGGGCGGTGCCAACTTCACGTACCGGAAAATTATGGAAAATGGACAATAAACCATGCGGATCGTTTGTTCATTTGTTCACCATTGCTCACATAAAATTTTCGTTTGTTCACGATTTATAAACAATTTGTACGGAAAACAAAATGGGTGGTGGCAACTTCAAGCAGCAGAACGTATTTTCAGAAATGGAAAACAAACCATGCAAACCGTTTGTTCATCGTTTCTTCACGATTGTTCACAAAAAATTTTCGTTTGTTCACGATTTATAAAGAATTTATACGAAAAACAAAATGGGCGGTGCCAACTTCACGCAGCACAACCCATTTTCACAAATCGAAAATAAACCTTGTACATCGTTTGTTCACGATTGTTCACATAAAATTTTCGTTTCACGATTTCTAAGAACAAATTATACGAAAAACAAAATGGGCCGTGCCAACTTCACGTACTTGAAAATTATGCGAAATCGAAAATAAACCATGCACATCGTTTGTTCATCGTGTGTTCACATAAAATTTGTGTTTGTTCACGATTTATAAAAAAAAATATACGAAAAATAAAATGGGCGGTGCCAAGTTCACGCAGCAGAACCGATTTTCAGAAATCGAAAATAAACCATGCAGATCGTTTATTCATCGTTTGTTCACGATTGTTCAGATAAATTTTTCGTTTGTTCACGATTTATTAACAATTTATACGAAAAACAAAATGGGCAGTGCCAACTTCACGTACCTGTAAATTACTGGAATTCGAATATAAACCATGCAAATCGTTTGTTCATCGTTGTTTTACGATTGTTAACAAAAAGTTTTCGTTTGTTTGCAAATTATAAACAATTTATACGACAAACAAAATGGGCGGTGCCAACTTCACGCAGCAGAGCCCATTTTCTGAAATCGAAATTAAACCATGCGAGTACTTTGTGCATCACGTGTTCACGATTGTTCACATAAAATTTTCGTTTGTTCACGATTTATAAACAATTTATACGAAAAAAAATGGCGCTGCTAATTCCACGTATCTGAAAATTATTAGAAATCGAAAATATACCATTCAGATCGTTTGTTTATCCTTTGTTCACGATTGTTGACATGAAATTTTCGTTTGTTCACGATTTAAAAACAATTTATACGAAAAACAAAATGGGCGGTGCCAACTCCACGCAGCAGAACCCATTTTCACAAATCGAAAATGAACCATGCAAATGGTTTGTTCACGATTGTTCACATAAAATATTCGTTTGTTCACGATTTATGAACAATTTATACGAAAAAAATTGGCGGTACCAACTTCACGTATCTGTAAATTATTGGAAATCGAAAATAAGCCATGCAGATGGTTTGTTCATCGTTCGTTCACCATTGTTCATATGAAATTTTCGTTTGTTCACGATTTGCAAACAATTTAAACGAAAAACAAACTGGGCGGTGACAACTTCACGCAGCAGAACCTTTTTTCAGAAAACGATAATAAACCCACCCTTGTGAACCTGGCCCCCCCACCTCTCGGTACAAACGATTTCCGCATATCAATAAAAAGTACTTCGTTTGTACCGGTTTGTACCGCAAATATTTTTGTTTGTACTGTACTGCAGTATGAGAAATTAAGAAAACAAAGTGGGGGGGCCAAGTTCACGCAGCCCCCCCACATTGTCCTAGGATCGATTTATTTGTCTCATTTGAAAGATTTTCGTTTGTACCGGATTGTACCGTAGTTTGTTTCGTTTGTACCGTTCTGGATTATGAAAAATTAACGAAACAAAATGGGGGCCCAGATCAAACAGGCCCCCAAATCACGACTTAATACACCGGGTACCCATGATTTTTGTATGTCATACGAAAGTACTTGGTTAGTACAGGATTGTACCATAAAGAGTCTTATTTTAGCCGTAATAGATTATGAAAAATTAAGAAAACAAAATTGGGGGGGCTGTGTGAACCTGGCCCCCCCACCAGGTAGTACAAACGATTTAGTTGGCTCATTTGAAAGATTTTCGTTTGTACCGGATTGTACCGTAGTTTGTTTCGTTTGTACCGTTCTGGATTATGAAAAATTAACGAAACAAAATGGGGGCCCAGATCAAACAGGCCCCCAAATCACGACTTAATACACCGGGTACCCATGATCTTTGTATGTCATATGAAAGTACTTGGTTAGTACAGGATTGTACCACAAAGAGTTTTATTTTAGCCGTAATAGATTATGAAAAATTAAGAAAACAAAATTGGGGGGCTGTGTGAACCTGGCCCCCCCACCACATAGTACAAACGATTTAGTTGGCTCATTTGAAAGGTTTTCGTTTGTACCGGATTGTACCGTAGTTTGTTTCGTTTGTACCGTCCTGGATTATGAAAAATTAACGAAACAAAATGGGGGCCCAGATCAAACAGGCCCCCAAATCACGACTTAATACACCGGGTACCCATGAGTTTTGTATGTCATATGAAAGTACTTGATTAGTACAGAATTGTACCACAAAGAGTTTTATTTTAGCCGTAATAGATTATGAAAAATTAAGAAAACAAAATTGGGGGGCTGTGTGAACCTGGCCCCCCCACCACGTAGTACAAACGATTTAGTTGGCTCATTTGAAAGATTTTCGTTTGTACCGGATTGTACCGTAGTTTGTTTCGTTTGTACCGTCCTGGATTATGAAAAATTAACGAAACAAAATGGGGGCCCAGATCAAACAGGCCCCCAAATCACGACTTAATACACCGGGTACCCATGATTTTTGTATGTCATATGAAAGTACTTGGTTAGTACAGGATTGTACCACAAAGAGTTTTATTTTAGCCGTAATAGATTATGAAAAATTAAGAAAACAAAATTGAGGGGCTGTGTGAACCTGGCCCCCCCACCACGTAGTACAAACGATTTAGTTGGCTCATTTGAAAGATTTTCGTTTGTACCGGATTGTACCGTAGTTTGTTTCGTTTGTACCGTTCTGGATTATGAAAAATTAACGAAACAAAATGGGGGCCCAGATCAAACAGGCCCCCAAATCACGACTTAATACACCGGGTACCCATGATCTTTGTATGTCATATGAAAGTACTTGGTTAGTACAGGATTGTACCACAAAGAGTTTTATTTTAACCGTAATAGATTATGAAAAATTAAGAAAACAAAATTGGGGGGCTGTGTGAACCTGGCCCCCCCCCACCACGTACTACAAACGATTTAGTTGGCTCATTTGAAAGATTTTCGTTTGTACCGGATTGTACCGTAGTTTGTTTCGTTTGTACCGTTCTGGATTATGAAAAATTAATGAAACAAAATGGGGGCCCAGATCAAACAGGCCCCCAAATCACGACTTAATACACCGGGTACCCATGATTTTTGTATGTCATATGAAACTTCTTGGTTAGTACAGGATTGTACCACAAAGAGTTTATTTTAGCCGTAATAGATTATGAAAAATTAAGAAAACAAAATTGGGGGGCTGTGTGAACCTGGCCCCCCCACCACGTAGTACAAACGATTTAGTTGGCTCATTTGAAAGATTTTCGTTTGTACCGGATTGTACCGTAGTTTGTTTCGTTTGTACCGTTCTGGATTATGAAAAATTAACGAAACAAAATGGGGGCCCAGATCAAAAAGGCCCCCAAATCACGACTTAATACACCGGGTACCCATGATTTTTGTATGTCATATGAAAGTACTTGATTAGTACAGGATTGTACCACAAAGAGTTTTATTTTAGCCGTAATAGATTATGAAAAATTAACAAAACAAAATTGGGGGGCTGTGTGAACCTGCCCCCCCCCATCACGTAGTACAAACGATTTAGTTGGCTCATTTGAAAGATTTTCGTTTGTACCGGATTGTACCGTAGTTTGTTTCGTTTGTACCGTTCTGGATTATGAAAAATTAACGAAACAAAATGAGGGCCCAGCTCAAGCAGGCCCCCAAATCACGACTTAATACACCGGGTACCCATGATTTTTGTATGTCATATGAAAGTACTTGGTTAGTACAGGATTGTACCACAAAGAGTTTTATTTTAGCCGTAATAGATTATGAAAAATTAAGAAAACAAAATTGAGGGGCTGTGTGAACCTGGCCCCCCCACCACGTAGTACAAACGATTTAGTTGGCTCATTTGAAAGATTTTCGTTTGTACCGGATTGTACCGTAGTTTGTTTCGTTTGTACCGTTCTGGATTATGAAAAATTAACGAAACAAAATGGGGGCCCAGATCAAACAGGCCCCCAAATCACGACTTAATACACCGGGTACCCATGATTTTTGTATGTCATATGAAACTTCTTGGTTAGTACAGGATTGTACCACAAAGAGTTTATTTTAGCCGTAATAGATTATGAAAAATTAAGAAAACAAAATTGGGGGGCTGTGTGAACCTGGCCCCCCCACCACGTAGTACAAACGATTTAGTTGGCTCATTTGAAAGATTTTCGTTTGTACCGGATTGTACCGTAGTTTGTTTCGTTTGTACCGTTCTGGATTATGAAAAATTAACGAAACAAAATGGGGGCCCAGATCAAAAAGGCCCCCAAATCACGACTTAATACACCGGGTACCCATGATTTTTGTATGTCATATGAAAGTACTTGATTAGTACAGGATTGTACCACAAAGAGTTTTATTTTAGCCGTAATAGATTATGAAAAATTAACAAAACAAAATTGGGGGGCTGTGTGAACCTGCCCCCCCCCCATCACGTAGTACAAACGATTTAGTTGGCTCATTTGAAAGATTTTCGTTTGTACCGGATTGTACCGTAGTTTGTTTCGTTTGTACCGTTCTGGATTATGAAAAATTAACGAAACAAAATGAGGGCCCAGCTCAAGCAGGCCCCCAAATCACGACTTAATACACCGGGTACCCATGATTTTTGTATGTCATATGAAAGTACTTGGTTAGTACAGGATTGTACCACAAAGAGTTTTATTTTAGCCGTAATAGATTATGAAAAATTAAGAAAACAAAATTGAGGGGCTGTGTGAACCTGGCCCCCCCACCACGTAGTACAAACGATTTAGTTGGCTCATTTGAAAGATTTTCGTTTGTACCGGATTGTACCGTAGTTTGTTTCGTTTGTACCGTTCTGGATTATGAAAAATTAACGAAACAAAATGGGGGCCCAGATCAAACAGGCCCCCAAATCACGACTTAATACACCGGGTACAAATGATTTTTGTATGTCATATGAAAGTACTTGGTTAGTACAGGATTGTACCACAAAGAGTTTTATTTTAGCCGTAATAGATTATGAAAAATTAAGAAAACAAAATTGGGGGGCTGTGTGAACCTGGCCCCCCCACCACGTAGTACAAACGATTTAGTTGGCTCATTTGAAAGATTTTCGTTTGTACCGGATTGTACCGTAGTTTGTTTCGTTTGTACCGTTCTGGATTATGAAAAATTAACGAAACAAAATGAGGGCCCAGATCAAACAGGCCCCCAAATCACGACTTAATACACCGGGTACCCATGATTTTTGTATGTCATATGAAAGTTCTTGGTTAGTACAGGATTGTACCACAAAGAGTTTATTTTAGCCGTAATAGATTATGAAAAATTAAGAAAACAAAATTGGGGGGCTGTGTGAACCTGGCCCCCCACCACGTAGTACAAACGATTTAGTTGGCTCATTTGAAAGATTTTCGTTTGTACCGGATTGTACCGTAGTTTGTTTCGTTTGTACCGTTCTGGATTATGAAAAATTAACGAAACAAAATGGGGCCCAGATCAAACAGGCCCCCAAATCACGACTTAATACACCGGGTACCCATGATTTTTGTATGTCATATGAAAGTACTTGATTAGTACAGGATTGTACCACAAAGAGTTTTATTTTAGCCGTAATAGATTATGAAAAATTAACAAAACAAAATTGGGGGGCTGTGTGAACCTGGCCCCCCCACCACGTAGTACAAACGATTTAGTTGGCTCATTTGAAAGATTTTCGTTTGTACCGGATTGTACCGTAGTTTGTTTCGTTTGTACCGTTCTGGATTATGAAAAATTAACGAAACAAAATGAGGGCCCAGATCAAACAGGCCCCCAAATCACGACTTAATACACCGGGTACCCATGATTTTTGTATGTCATATGAAAGTTCTTGGTTAGTACAGGATTGTACCACAAAGAGTTTATTTTAGCCGTAATAGATTATGAAAAATTAAGAAAACAAAATTGGGGGGCTGTGTGAACCTGGCCCCCCACCACGTAGTACAAACGATTTAGTTGGCTCATTTGAAAGATTTTCGTTTGTACCGGATTGTACCGTAGTTTGTTTCGTTTGTACCGTTCTGGATTATGAAAAATTAACGAAACAAAATGGGGCCCAGATCAAACAGGCCCCCAAATCACGACTTAATACACCGGGTACCCATGATTTTTGTATGTCATATGAAAGTACTTGATTAGTACAGGATTGTACCACAAAGAGTTTTATTTTAGCCGTAATAGATTATGAAAAATTAACAAAACAAAATTGGGGCGCTGTGTGAACCTGCCCCCCCCCCCTCCATCACGTAGTACAAACGATTTAGTTGGCTCATTTGAAAGATTTTCGTTTGTACCGGATTGTACCGTAGTTTGTTTCGTTTGTACCGTTCTGGATTATGAAAAATTAACGAAACAAAATGAGGGCCCAGCTCAAGCAGGCTCTCAAATCACGACTTAATACACTAGATACACATGACCTCTGTATGTCATATTAAGGCCCTTGGATAGTACCGGATTCTACGGCAAAGAGTTTTATTTTAGCCGTAACAGGTTATGATAAATTAAGGAAACAAAATTGGGGGGCTGTGTGAACCTGCCCCCCCCACCACGTAGTACAAACGATTTAGTTGAATCATTTGAAAGATTTTCGTTTGTACCGGATTGTACCGTAGTTTGTTTCGTTTTTCCCGCCGTAGATTATGTTAAATTAACGAAACAAACTGGGGTCCCAATTCAAGCAAACATTCTAATCAAGTTTTAAAACACAGGATACATATGACTTTCGAGAAATTTGAATTTGTCATGGCAGGTCAACCTGGCCCGCACATGTTTGTTTTCTTTCCAATTCGAATCAAAACGTCACCAAAAATTTGTACCCAATATGTATCAATTTATTGCATCAAAGTTAGAATTTGTACTGCCATCAATTCCGAGGAATTTGAATTTTTAATGGCGCGTCAGGCTGGGCTGGAAAACTTATTTTCCTTTTCAATTCGAAGCAAAAAACTACCAAAACTTGTACCCAATATGCACCAATCTGTACCACAAAAATTGAAAATTGTACCCCGAATATTTTTTGAGAAAATTGAACTTTTGTTGGGAAGTCAATCTGGACAGCACAAGTCATTTTTCTTCTCAATTCCAACTAAACCGTTACCAAAATTTGTACCCAATATATACCAATTTGTAGCACCAAAATTATAATCTGTACTACCACCAATTTCAACAAACATGAATTTTTATTGGCGGATCAAACTGGCCCGCACAACTCTTTTTCCTTTGAATTTGAATCGAAACGGCACCAAAAATTTGTAACCAATATGTACTATTTTTTTATTACGAAAATTACAATTTGATCCCCCATGAGTTTCGAGAAATATCAATTTTTGATGGTGAGTCAAACAGGCCCACTCAACAAATTTTTCTGTTCAATTCGAATGAAAATATCAAAAAAATTGTAAGAATTTTTACTCCAACCAATTTCTACAAATTTAAATTTTTGATGTGTCACGCTGGCCTGCACAACTTGTTTTTCTTTCCGATTCCAAGCAAGGCGTTACCAAAAATTTGTACGCAATTTGTACCACAAAATTTAGATTTGTACTCCCACCAATTTCGAGAATTGTGAATTTTAGACGGCGGATCGAAGTTACCCTCATAACTTATTTTTCTTCACAATTCGAATCAAAACGGGACCAAAAATTTGTACCAGATCTGTACCAATTCATACCACTAAAATTAGAATTAGCACCCGCATCAATATCTAGAAGTTTGAATTTTTGATGGAGGATCATGCTGGCTTGGGCAACTTATTTTTCTTTCAAATTCGAATCAACACGGTATCAAAAAATTGTAGCCAATATTTACGAATTTGCAGTATCAAAATTAGAATTTATATCCCCACCAATTTCGAGAAATACGAATTTAGATATGCGGGTTAGACTGATCCGCACAACTTATTTTTCTTTAAAATTTGAATCAAAACTGTACCAAATACCTGTACCCTATATGTAACGATTTGTACCGTCAAAATTATAATCTGTACCCTCACTAATTTCGACAAAAATGAAATTTTCATATATAACGGGTGAAGCAGAGCCGAACAACTCTTTTCCCTTCCAATTCGAATCAAAATGGCACTAAATGTTGGTACCTAATATGTACCAATTTGTACGACGACAATTAGAGTTATACTCCAACTAATTTCGAGAAATTTGAATTTTTGTGGAGGAAAATTTTCTCCTCCACTGCTTTTTTTCTTTCTAGTTCGAATCGAAACGGTACCAAAAATTTGTACCCTATATGTAGAAATTTGTATCAACAAAATTAGAATTTCTACCCCCACTAATTTCGAGAAATTAGAATTCTTGATGGTGGACCAAATATTTGTACCCAATATGTACCAATTTATACCACCAAAATTAGAATTTGTACCTCCACCAATATCGAGAAATTTGAATTTATGTTGGCGGTTCAAGCTGCCTGCATAACTTGCTTATCTTTCCAATTCGAATCAGTACAGTATCAAAAATTTGTACTCAATATGTACCAATTTGTACCACCAAAATTAAATTTGTATCCCCAGTTATTTCGAGAAATTTGAATTTTTGGTGGCAACGTCAAGCTGGTCCCCACAACTTATTTTCTTTTCAATTCGGATCGAAATGGTATCGGAAATATGTACCTAATATGTACCAATTTGTACCACAAAAATTAGAATTTGTGCAACTACCAATTTTGAGAAATTTGAATTCTCAATGCTCGATCAAACTTGACGTCGAAACCTGGCTCGGCCAACACATTTCTTTTATTAATTCGAATCAAAATGTTACCAAAAATTTGTGCCAAATAGATATTAGTTTGCGCCATTTATAAACACCGAAGACAAAATTATTTTAATATTTTTCTACGGTGTACCAAATGTTAGAAAGAATAAAGGAAAGCATTATCACAAAACAACTTGGTTGGGGGAGAGAGAGTCAAACATCTACATATGTTGGAGACTCCAAAATATTTATGAGTGGGTGATTTTTTTCTTCAACCATTTGTGATCATGGATAATATTAATTTTTATTATAGAACTCATTCAGAGGATCAGTTCTGTGAAATCGTCTCTATCCACTCATATCTCCGTTTCGAAAACAGAGTCTAAGTTCTAATTTTGCTTATACAAATTTTTACAAATTCAGTTACCATCAATAATACACTCCAGAGTTAAAATGTTTAATGGAAATAGTAACAAATTCATTTGCGAAGTAGTGATGTCGAATTTTAAAAAATTCGTTTCTCTGGTTTACCTTCAGATCAAATAGATACACACATTTGAGTAAGCATTTCAGATTTATTGAATTGGTGCAGGTACAATGTAATATTATTTTGTTACAAATTGTCTAAAAAATTTGGACAAATTCATATGAATTCTGAATAAGCCTTTGGCCTGGAAGAGTTGACTTGGTGATAAATTGGCCCTTCGTTGAATAACAATTTCTAATCTTTATTCGTACATGATTTTGCTCATGCAAATCAAAAGCAAATTTCCGTTCCGTTTTTATGAATTGCGGGGAAATTTGTTTGCACGTTCTCGTTCGAATCGAATACTTGATTGAATACAAAAAAAAAAAAGGATTGCCATGCCCAGGAAGATTGCAATGAAAATTTAAATTTCTAGAAATTGGTAAGGTTGGAAATTCTAAATTTGAGAGTACAAACTGGTACATACTTGCCACAAACTTTTGGTAACATTTTAATCCGAATTCATAAACCAAATGTGTTGCGCGAGCCAAGTTTCGACGTTAAGTTGGCTCCAGCATTGAAAATTCAAATTTCTCCAAATCGGTGAGGGTACAAATTCTAATTTTATAGGTAGAAATTGATACATATCGAGTACACATTATTGGTACCGTTTTCATTCGAATTGCAAAGAAAAATAAGTTATACGGGCCAGTTTCACCCGCCACCAGAAATTATAATTTCTCGAAATTAGTAGGGGTACAAATTCTAATTGCGGCGGTACAAATTGGTACATATTTTGTTCAAATTTTTGGTGAGGTTTTGATTCGAATTTGAAACAAAAATAAGTTGGCCGGCCAGTTTGACCTGCAATTTAATTCATATTTCTTGAAATTGGTTGCTGTACAAATTATAGTTTTGGTGATACAAGTTGTTACATATTGGCTACAAGTTTTGGTACAGTTTTGATTCGAATTAGGAAGCAAAAAGTTTTGTGCTCGCCAGTTCAAGTCCCTCGAAAGTTCCTCAAGTTCCTCGAAATTGATGGGGCTAGAAATTCTAAGTTTTGTTGAAAAAGTTGAACATATAGGGTACAAATTTTTGAAAAATTTTGATTAAAATTGGAAAGAAAAATAAGTTGTGTGAGCAAGTTTGACCTGCCAACAAAATTCTGTCTGACGTGACTTGCCACGCTCCACGAAATTTCTTGGGATATAAATTCTAATTTTGGTGTTACAAATTGGTACACATTGGGTACAGAATTCTGGTACCGTTTTGATTTGAATTGGGAAGAAAAAGTGTGCAAGCCTACTTGACTCGCCATTAAAAATTCAATTCTCGCGAAATTGGTGAGGGTGCAAATCATAGTTTTGGAGGTACAAATTGGTATATATTGTTTACAAAGTTTTAATACAGTTTTCATTCAAATTTAAAAAAAAAAATGTGTTGTGTAGGCCAGTTGTGGTCATGCTGATCCACTGATCCTCCATTACATCCCAATTTTGTCGAAATAAGTAGTGTGTACAAATTCTAATTTTCATGGTACAAGTGGGCGCATAATGGGTACCGTTATGATTCAAATTTTTCGATACCGTTATGATTCGAATTTGAAAGAAAAATAAGTTGTGCAATCCAGTTTGACCCGCCATCAAAACTAAAATTTCTCGAAATTGGTGGAAGTACAAGTTCTAATTTGGTGGTACAAATTGGTAAGTATGGGGTACCAATTTATGGTGTCATTTTGATTCGAATTGGAAAGAAAAATAGTTGTGAGGCTCTGCTCCACCCGTTATCAAAAATCCAACCTTTTTAGAAATTGATGAGGGTACAAACTTTAATTTTGGCGTTACAAATTTGAACATAACGGCTAAAAATATTTGATACCGTTTTGATTTGAATTTTAATGAAAAATAAGTTGTGCGGGCCAGTTTAACCCACAAACCTAAATCTAAATCAAACTAAAACTCATTGTGTTACAATCCGCTACTAAAAAAGTACCTTCATATGACATACAAAACTCATGTGTACCCGGTGTATTAAGTCGTGATTTGAGGGCCTGTTTCATCTGAGCCTCCATTTTGTATCGTTAATTTTTCATAATCCAGGACGGTACAAACGAAACAAACTACGGTACAAACGAAAATCTTTCAAATGAGCCAACTAAATCGTTTGTACTACGTGGTGGTGGGGGGGCAGGTTCATACAGCCCCCCAATATTGTTTTCTTAATTTTTCATAATCTATTATGGCTAAAATAAAACTCTTTGTGGTACAATCCTGTACTAACCAAGTACTTTCGTATGACATACAAAAATCATGGGTACCCGGTGTATTAAGTCGTGATTTTGGGGCCTGTTTGATCTGGGCCCCATTTTGTTTCGTTAATTTTTCATAATCCAGAACGGTACAAACGGAACAAACTACGGTACAATCCGGTACAAACGAAAATCTTTCAAATGAGCCAACTAAATCGTTTGTACTACGTGGTGGGGGGGCCAGGTTCACACAGCCCCCCAATTTTGTTTTCTTAATTTTTCATAATCTATTACGGCTAAAATAAAACTCTTTGTGGTACAATCCTGTACTAATCAAGTACTTTCATATGACATACAAAAATCATGGGTACCTGGTATATTAAGTCGTGATTTGGGGGCCTGTTTGATCTGGGCCCCCATTTTGTTTCGTTAATTTTTCATAATCCAGAACGGTACAAACGAAACAAACTACGGTACAATCCGGTACAAACGAAAATCTTTCAAATGAGCCAACTAAATCGTTTGTACTACCTGGTGGGGGGGCCAGGTTCACACAGCCCCCCCAATTTTGTTTTCTTAATTTTTCATAATCTATTACGGCTAAAATAAAACTCTTTGTGGTACAATTCGGTACTAACCAAGTACTTTCATATGACATACAAAAATCATGTGTACCAGGTGTATTAAGTCGTGATTTGGGGCCTGTTTGTTCTGGGCCCCATTTTGTTTCGTTAATTTTTCATAATTCAAAACGGTACAAACGAAACAAACTACGGTACAATCCGGTACAAACGAAAATCTTTCAAATGAGCCAATTAAATCGATCCTAGGACAATGTGGGGGGGCTGCGTGAACTTGGCCCCCCCACTTTGTTTTCTTAATTTCTCATACTGCAGTACAGTACAAACAAAAATATTTGCGGTACAAACCGGTACAAACGAAGTACTTTATATTGATATGCGGAAATCGTTTGTACCGAGAGGTGGGGGGGCCAGGTTCACAAGGGTAATAAACCCTGCGGATCATTTGTTCATCGTCTCCTTGCGATTGTTCACATAAAATTTCCGTTTGTACACGATTTATAAAGAATTTATACGAAACGCAAAATGGGCAGTGCCAACTTCACTTACCTGAAAATTATACGAAATCGAAAATAAACCATGCACATCGTTTGTTCACGATTGTTAAAAAAATTACGTTTGTTCACGATTTATAAACAATTTATACGGAAAACAAAATGGCCGGTGGCAACTTCACGCAGCAGAACCCATTTTCAGAAATAGAAAATAAACCATGCAGATCGTTCACGATTGTTCACAAAAAGTTTTCGTTTATTAGACTACAGAGTTTATTAGACAGTGTCCCCTCATTTTTATCAATTAGTTTTAAAATTACACGGGCGTATCAAGATAAATAGAAGAATCGCAATCTAGGTTTTAAGATTAACGCCTTGCAAATGTGTTCCGATGATGATGAGGATATTAGTTTCAGTTTAGCTCAGCTATAGAGACGTGAACTCAGAGCTTAACGTGAGATACGAACCACTTGAGCTCCTGCCGGGAATCGAATCCGGGTCTCCCACGCTAAAATCGCGTACGCTGAGTACTATTTTTGATCTTGCAAGTACATCTTAGGTGACATATCGATGTTCGAATGTGGTGGGTGAAAAAGCAACAGAACTTTCTTTGTTACCTACCTACCTACCTCTATCTATCTATCTATCTATCTATCTATCTATATCTATATCTATATATATATATATATATATATATATATATATATATATATATATATATATGTGTGTGTGTGTGTGTGTATCGGTCACTAGTGTAAAGTAACGGTAACAATTGTATTAACTCAAAAATGTAGTTATACACAGTACACATACTAGAGCTCCTTCGTGGCTAAGCGTTTAGCGTATGCGCCTTTGGCGTGGGAGACCCGAATTCAATTCCCGGCGGGAGCTCATGTGGTTCGGATTCCACGTTAATCAGTAGGTCCATGTCTCATATAGCCTCGCTGCTGAACGGGACGTAAAACTCATGGCACATTTATCCCATTGCGACACTAGCCGGTCGATTCCATCCTTGAAGACGCTAGTAGGCTGCTGTTGGATCCAGTCACACACTTCGTCGTCCGTTGCGAATCGATGTCCGCGAATAGCTTGTTTTAGAGGTCTAAACACATGAAAATCACACGGTTGAAGGTCGGAATTATACGGTGGATGTTCCAGCGTTTCCCACCGAAACTGCTGCAATGTCGTCTTCACTGCATTGGCCGTGTGTGGGCGGGCGTTATCATGCAGGAGGATAACGCCATTAGACAACATGCCTGGGCGTTTCGTCTTGATGGCTCGTCTAAGGTTCTGTAAAGTGGCTTGATAACGCTGGGCATTGATGGTGGTATGCCGTTCCAGGAACTCAACAAGCAGTGGGCCCTTGTGGTCAAAAAAGGACATCATGACCTTACCAGAACTGGTGTGCACGGCCTTTGATTTCTTTGGAGGTGGTGAAGTAGCATGTTTCCACTGCTTGTTATGACGCTTGATTTCCGGTTCAAAATGGTGACACCGTGTTTCGTCCCCTGTGACAATACGCGACAGAAAACCGTATTCCTCCTCATGATAACGTTGCAGATGACTCAAAGACAGCGTCATTCGAGTATTGCGCTGTTCGGCGGTCAGTTGGTGAGGAACCCACTGCGTACAAATTTTTCGAAAGTTCAAGTGTTGATGCATTATGGTGTGGACGGTGCCCACGCTAATACCCAGTAACAGATGATCTCGTCACGGTGATTCTGCAGTTGTCCAAGACTAAAGCATTCACTTCTGCAATCATTTCCGGTGATGACACGATGAGCCTGTCCAGGACGAGAATCGTCTTCCAGTGACTCGCGCCCCTCAAGGGATCTTTTGCACCATTTCAAACGGTGCGCACGCGTCAATCTCTCTACCAATCGATGGCGCCACCATACCCGCAGTTACGTGGTGCCACCTTACATGTAAGGCAAAGTTAGGTGCACTGACCAGGTTTCATTTGAAAGTTTCTCATAGATAGACAGATAATGTGTGTGTGAGCAGTTTTGTTCATTTCGGCATATTTCTTCCTGCGTTCGTGGCGTCGACTTTCAAACTCTGGGCAGGGCAAGGCATTTGAAAAGAAAGAAAAAAAAAAATCCTACAGAAAATGAAAAGTATACATTGCCTTATTTTGTGTATACTCTTTCTGTATGTAGTTTTGTTCCAATCCAATACTTAAGTGCTTCTGAACTACCTGAAAACGAAAAACAAAGTTATTATTGGAAAATGAAAAACAAAGGTTTCTCGAAAAAGTTTGCGAAGAACGAATGAGAAGAAAAACTTTTCGAAAAATGAAAAAAACTAAAAACGAGAAACGAATGTTCCGAAAGTCGGAAAACAGATTTTTCGAAAAAAGGCCATCCCTAGTAGTCACCCCTGGTGTTAATCCATTCTCCCGACATTGTTTTACAATGCGTACATACGAAAACTTTGTATGGAAAAAGGCAATTATGTAACCTTCTTAATACCGTTTGATTTTCGACGCCATTTGGTAACACGCACCTACAAGGTCAGACGCAACAGCTTCCGCCAGCACATAGTTCCAGCATAATACACCAGGTGGCAGCACCGAATCGAAGATGGTCGGATATACAGTGAATAACCTTCTGCAGAACTTCCTTTCCTGCTATACTAAATAGTCTGTCGTTGACTTTTCGCCCTTCTTCCCTCTGGTCTGGGTTTATTACTTATGAAATAGAGACGTGAAATTTTTTTTCGTGATGCACTGAAATTCAAATATCCATTCGATTTTGATAGTTTCTAACCCAAATGAAATTTCATTCGACTTTTCATTTTCAGCAGCAAGACGTAGGCCTGCCGTTTAACGTAAAATTTGAACTACATATGCTCTTACTGGGAATCGAACCGTGATCCTGGAGGAAGACGCGTTTGGTAACCATATACCCGCAAGGGAATTCCACAAGTCTAGCAGAGACCAAGTTTACTGAACCCTCGCTCCTTCCCTAAGCTTTCTCTGCCTTAAACCCTATATAACTTGAAAATTGATCATTCTCTACTTATTGGTATTTTATAATTATTTATTTGGATCATTTACATTTGTCTGTCTTAGCATGCTTGATTTCACAGAAACATCTCAGAAATAGATCAGTTTACAATGTAGTTCAAATATTCAATCGCTCTCTAAATGCTTGCAGAAAAAAAATTTTCCGTTAACACACAGCAGCAGTAAATTCCGAAGTTGTAAAATGAATTAAGAAAGTATTTCGTATGTTCCTTCATGATAATTTGTATACAAGCGTCGGTCGCAAAGAATGCATGGGAAATGTACTACGGAGTCGCGACAGGCAGGTCTCCACTGTCATCGTGCCAACCGCGTAAAACCAGCAATCTGAAAGGCTCCAATTTCACCAACCAACCCGCCCCATCTTCTCTCCACTGGTTGCTAAGAGGCAGGTAGAAAAAAAAAAAAACGTTTCTTCAGCCACGTTAAAAGTATTGTACGTTAGAGCAGGCGTTTAAATGGCTCTTTTGTGAGGCAGGTTAACGAGAGAAAAAACGGGCTAAAATACTATCAATCGGGGTTGCAGATTCAATTTAAAATAGAATTTTTGTTCAATTGTTCTTCATTCCTATACAGGAATGAATGTCCATAATTATTTTCTGTTAATTATTCTTCTTTCTGTTCATTGCGAAGGCACGTGACTGGGACTAAATTAGAGCTGCTTCTAGATCATTCTATATTATGTTTGTTTGCCCAGAGAACATGGAACAAAAGTTAGCACTAAATAATAATCAGTTACTAAAACACTTTAATACGAACAGCGTTATAATTAATATGATCATTACGATTACTGATACTAGTACGAATTGTCCACATATAACAAGATATGGAACTTGCAAACTTATGTAAAAAAACATATCCAGGGAAGTCATTTTTTACAACCTAAATAAAACCTACTATTCTATCAAGACGTTTAATGGAAGGAATGAATATAATCTGAAACTAGTTTTTTAACATGCTGTGTGTATTTGAAAAGATTTTTACATAATGAGCTTCAGAAAACTCTTGAGGAACGATTTTCTAAGACTTCACTCTTAAAAAAGATTTACACTTAAAAATTTCCTAAACCCTCCTTGTTGTTAATCTGGAAGTAAGATAACGTTAAACCCTCAACAGAACGACTAAGTCAAGCAGCAAAATTTACTCAATTGCAATCTTGGTATATCGTTCGGAGAAAAATTACCCAAAACAGGATACAAAATTCATTTCTTACTGACAGTTCTTGGTTAACTAATGTGCCTATCCTTTAAAATACAAGAAGTCTGTTTTATACTAAATCATTATCTCTTATACTTAAGTAATCGAATTAACGAGTTTAGAAAATTATTTAAGTCCTTTGCTCACATCACAACTCCGAAGTAAATAAACTGCACCTATAAATCGTCAATGCTACACACAAAAAATATATAAAAAGCTCTTGAGAGAAGGTAGTCTTCAACAGAGTACAGTATATTATTCAATTTCAGAGTATTCCCGTCTATCATTAGAATGCTTGATAACTGATTTGAATTTTGCTCCCTTACTTTAGAAAGAGGAGACCTGATGGAAGGACTTTCTTTAACGAGGTGAAAAAATACTTCCTACTATACTACTTCCTTCATGAGAGGCATATGGTTGACATTTTCTTAAAACGTGTAATGAAGTGAATAAAACTGGATGGTGAATTTTTTGTTTCTTTATTAACATCTTTACACCGTCATACCATATACAACATTCACATTTAGTTACAAACAATTAAGGAGCATGAGTATGAAATAAGCCATGCCAAGTAATACAGCGAGAACACAAGTAGTTAATATGTAATATTTAACCTGAAAATTAAACATATACTTCCGTGAATTTAATATTTACAGGATCATCTATTCTCAATATACAAACAAGACACAAATAAATACCTAAACGATGACTATTGAAAATTTCTGCGTTCATTCAAATTTTACTCTCCGTACTTTTAGATTTACAAAACAAATTAGTTTGTTAATTGTGTAAACATCAGGCACTCGAGAATCAATTTCACAGTTCCACACACCATCCACACCAATACAAAAGTGTTTGTTTTGAAATCACTACAGCTTATACAAGTTTCTTAGCTTCAAAGAAACTTTTCAGATGTCGCATTTGCCACGCCCCCATTCCAAGCAAGATACATGTCTGAGCAATCGACCACCATAATACTCGCTGGTTGGTGCTCTCACTGGTCTGTCGGAAACGCTCTTCACGATACTGCGTAGAGGAAATTAAATAAAATCATTAGCATAAACATTTTTTATAGTTACAGAAACTCTTAATACTGTAGGACTGATTTTTTTCTTTAATTTAGATTCCAAAATCAGTAATACAACTAATAGTAGTAATAAAAAAAATAAATTTTGTCCTAAGGAATAATTAACACTTCTGACCAGAGTATATATATATACTTATTTATTAAAACTAAAGCATAGTGTAACGGTTTCGATAACTTAACGTTATCTTCATCAGACTCTGATAACGTTAAGTTGCATATGAAGATAACGTTAAGTTGTTGAAACCGTCACTGTACTTTAGTTTTAATAAATAAGTGTATATACTCTGGTCAGAAGTATTAATTATTTCTTAGTGACTTCCAGAGTCGTGATGGATAGAGTTGCTTTTGTACCTACATATAGTGAGAATACGAAATATTTAATTAAAAAAAAAAAAAAAAATGTACAAGTGATATTAGATCATGATTTTGAAATCTCAACTTTATGAGAGTTACAGAAAGGGATGTTACTATGGGTGACACTTATAAATATTATTCTATTTATTATGTGTGATTATGAACATATACGTTTCTCTTGGTGATTAACTTATCAAACCACAACTGGAAATGTATTTGCGTGTGCAACAGGTCAAGTGATTTCGTAGCGGAGTTTGTACATATATGTTTATGTATATAAACAAAATAAAATGAGGTTCAGTGGTAGAGCGTTTACCTCTGGCGTGTGAGGTCTGATTCCACGCCGAGTGAAATTTGTACAGTAGTAGGTTTCCTCAAGGTTCTCCCATTTCCTTCCACTTTTTTCATTCATTATCACCCATATCATCATCACCATCACATTTTAATGGGACAGATTTTCACAGTTATTTATTTTGCTTGTTTTCTATTTGTTTCCTACTTACCCAATTTGTGAGTCATAATATTACATAAAATTAGCCCCGTTAGCACTGTTTAGGCTAAAGGAATGGATGATTAATGCAAGTAAATGATTATAAAATAATTGGTGGAATGAGAATATAGGAGGAAACGATAGAATCCAGAGAAAACTCGATGACACGATACTGTTGATGTCCACATGGTCTGGAATCGAACCAAGAATTCTCGCACCAAAGATGAGCGATCTACCATTGAGCCACCGTGACTAACTAACTAACTCTATACATACATACATACATACATACATACATATATATATATATATATACATCAGTTCTACAGTTATTGTATCCATGATACCTAAGTCTGTCAAACTTTTTGGGTTCTATCTGATAGTGAGCACTCTTCGGAAAATAATCAATCCAGATTTCGGTTTCACAGACCTCTGCATGAGTGTCGCTGCCTAGTCATCTAATAAGATCCAGGTACAGTTGTGAAACCATTTTACATTGGTAACGATTACAATGAAACACAAAGCATCTGGGCACGATTCACACATAAAGGCATCATCTCAGTGTTCGACTAGTCTGACCGCTCCCCCCCCCCCCTCAAAAAAGCTCCTTCCTAGCAGATTCCAATTCATGCCTTTCAGATTAAGTGAAAATGTCTACGTACGTTTGCCCACTTTCTACACTTATGAAATAAACCTTGAAAGGAGAACAATAATGATTTATTTACAAAATTATCAAATAATATCATCAATGATTTTCGAAACATTTCTAATTTTTGTGCAGTTATTCACTAAATCTTTTGAAAAGAAAACATAAATATTGTTGAGCTTCTAGCTTCTAAACTGAAGACAAATACTCCACAGTGAACAACATCCGTCACTTTGTATGTATTAAAAATGCAATCGTGCGCAGTAATTCGCAATTTAGATTTGCTGAATTTAAGGTCCGTTTTTCAGCATTGTGGCTGTTGAGATACGACATGCTGCTTAAAGTAAGAGAATTATAAACCACTACTTCCAGTTTTATGTCTTCCAATATTAGTATCTAGGGATCGAATTCGAAACCACGTCCGCAGTAGGATGCAATATTGTTCATAACTGTATCAATTATAAGAGGAGACAAAATTTGAAGAAGTTCCTTGATATACTACACTCACATTCTCATTCTCTGTCAAAATGATTGACTAAATAGTTTTTACACCCACTGTGAACTAAACATTGCTGACAGTTATAACAAATCACGTATGTACGAAGTTGTAGTTAGAATTATGCGTCCCTCCCCTTTATTATTATTATTATTATTATTATTATTTTCAATTTCAAAGTCATGTTCTTCACACGTTAGCGTAATGAAGAATTCCACTTGTTTGCATGAAAATACAGTTTCTGAATCAAAGCACTTCTTCTTAAGTCTAGAATACCTATTTTGCGATAACGAGATCTGGTATTCGAGACTCAGTTTTGTTTAGCTAATACTAGATAAGCGCTAGATCCTCCATTCTCTCATATTCATATGTAGGAACATTACCTGAAAGCCTTCAGTTTGTAAAAATTGGAACCAAGAAACAGTAAAATTAAACGATCTCAACCGGCTCTTTTCTCCAAAAATACTCAGAGTGAGACTTCAGCGTTATAAGAAGTAATTACTTTCATCAATTATTTAGGATATGAATTAACTCATGTTAATAATAATTTGTAAACGTACTTTTATATACTGCGTCTAATGTGTAACTATGTACTATTAACTAAACAGTTTCTGTGCTCCCTGACACCTTCCTTGGCAGATGTGGGCAACTCTCTCACTTCTTAGAATTTTCTTGCATCATTTCGTGAATATGGAAAATAAGGTTAAAAAAAAAGAAAAAAAAAACATATGATACATTTAATATGATAATGTAAATTCCTTGCACTAGAATTCTCTTCTTTTGAAATCCTGTTGCTGTTAAAAAGCCGATGCAGAACATTTTTATGACGATTTCTAATTTTGTGCAAGTTTGTAAATATCTTACTTCAAACACACACTTTGTGAAGATGCCGTCATTACGAAGCTTTCGACAAAACTGAAACTATATCACTGCTAAATTACACACAGTCGAGAATCATACACTTCAACGATATATATGAAATAACAATCGTTTGTCACCTAATACACTAAAGCTAAATATCAATTTTCGTAATAAGCAATTTAAGATTTCTTTTTCATTTTCATCCTGCATTAAAAACAAATTTCTAACACTTTTTAGAGAAATACAGGGTCGACACATCCAAAGATATTGAGAACAGCATAGATTAATAGAAGGAAGCACTGTTCCATCACTAATACTAACCCTTTGATAATTCTGTTCCTTTGTGATCTGTTCCACTTGATCCAGCAATTGTCTCACTCGAAGCTGCAACTCCGAAAGCTTTTCCTTCTGAGCTACGTTTGCATAGTCAATGGCATGCTCTCCAACTTGAATATCCAGGTGCACACGCTGGAACGAATAATAGTAAAAGAAATAATATGATACATATTCCCAAATAAACTAATCAAAAGACAAAAGAAATACCAAATACACAACATTCTAGCTTCTATTCTAGCTTCATTTCTTTAAAAGGATAGAAAAATTGAAATTATGAGGGTTGTGGACAGCTTCAGTTATATTTACCAGGTATATAAAAAATGACCTGGTAAAAGCCCATTTGGTAATATTTAGTTTCTGCAGTGATGAACAGTTGGACTCCTTTAGTCACAGATTTATGCTTTAAAAAATTCATACTATACGTTTCAAAACCAGAACACTGCAATGCTAGTGCTTGTACCAAATCTTGGCGCGTGCCTCAACTGAATAGTTGGAAATTTTTTGTGTCCAATATAAGGTTTATCTTCCCAAGTGTATTACTTCGTGCGAGAGCCTTACTTACAGTAGTGCTAATCTCTGTCATCATATACCTAGAAGATAAGCAACAAGTTTTGATAAAATTTTGTCAAGGCCTGTCGCAGGGATTGTTCAACTGGTGAATCTTTTTGACATTATCACGGAAAAAGAATGCTGACTCGATCGCAGTATCAGTATGCACTTTAAATTCGAATAATTAATAACCTATAATTAGTAAATGGATATATATGCATCATGAACTTGTTTAATACTTATGCATAATGTTTCAATTAAGTGCTTCTTTAATGTGGTACAGTTCTGGCCACAAAAAGTAGGACTGTTGTCCAGAGGCTAAGTCCGAAAAACAGGGTTAGCAAAATACATAAATATATATTTATACATAAATATATATCAAAGATACTTCTGATTTCAATAAATGGCTGTCATGGGGTTTATATGACCCCTCCCCCCAAAACGTACGGCATTTCGATGTATTTTATCGATACTAAACATTATTAAAACGAAACAATATTTAGAATTTTTCTTTGCTTGCAGCTGCATAGCAAAATAATAAACTATACGAAAATCACACACACACACAAAATCATAAACTTATATAAAAAAATGTTGCTTTTGTAGTATAATCTATTTGAGTAATGAGTGGGGAATTTAGGTCTAAATATAATACGAATAATATACGGGAGTGAAACGATAACCCAGAAATGTGTGTTCGTCAAGATTTTACTAACACGTACACTTTTACGAACATTCCAAGTTTTTTATTTTTAACAGCTGGTTTAAACTATGGTTTAAGTCAGCCAACTCTGCGAAAAAATGACCCTACATTCTTACGAATTCCTTTTAGGTCGACGCAGCTAATTCTTTTCATTCTCCACACCCACATTTCGAAAGCTTCCAGTAGTTTTTCATCATTTTTGCGCAATGTTTCTGACCCGTACAGTACAATACTCCATACGAAGCATTTTATGAGTCTTTTTCTTAACTCTTTATTCAAGGTCCCACAAAATAGTATTTTCTTCCTCCTAAATGCTTTTTTCGCCATTCCTATCCTTGCTTTTATTTCACATTCACATTTCATATCATCACTAATAATACTATCCAAGTATCGAATACTGTTCTATTTTCTCCCCTCCTACTTCTATTATTTGACACCGACCGCAAAGTTCCGGTCACCATGGTTTTTGTCTTTCTAACATTTATTTTCATCTCATCTTCTTCACAGCCCTTCCTCAAGTTTTCTAACATTTTATTGATTATCTTTTTAGATTCTGCAACCAGCGCCACATCATTTGAAAAATCGTATACATCTAATCACTCTACCTCCTGCCGAAATGCCGTCTTCATTTTGTAGGTTCTTTTTCACTATGTCTTCTAGATAGATATTAAATACTGTTGGCGAGAGGCAGCATCCATGTCGAACTCTCCTTTGTCATTTCCTCTCCTATTCTAACACTTATTTGTTGGTTCTTATAGAAGTTTCTTATGAGTCTTCGATCTTTCCATTCCAACCAACCTTCCTTAGAACTTCTAACAACAATTCCCAATTCACGCTGTTAAAAGCCTTCTCTAGGTCACATACACTTCTTTTCCTTTTTCTATCAACCTTTCACCGATCGCCCTTAAAAATCCAATTGCACCTCTTGTGCGCTTATCTCTCCTGAACCCGAACTGTTCCTCCTCAACTTTTTTATTTGTTCTTCCATATAACCTTCTGTTCAAAATTCGAAGCAAAATTTTGCTGCATGAGATATGAAACTAATCGTATTATAAGCCTCAAATCTCTTTGGGTTCGATTTCTTAGCCATCATTACCATAAGCGTCGTCAGGAAATCTTTTGGTCACTCTCCTGTTTCATATATTTCATTGCACAGTCGGGACAATTCTTTCTTGCCCTTGTGTCCTATATTCTACATGATTTCGATTTGTATCTTATCTATCTCGGTTGCTTTTCCATTCCTTATCTCGGACACAGCTTTTTCAAACTCATCCCGATTAACACTAAAGCCTTTATCATCCTCACCTACTTCATCTCCTAGTTCAACATCTAGGTCACTTAGTCTATCCCTATTCTCATAATACAAGTCTTCAACATACCGTATTCTTTCCATCTTCTCTTGCTGACTACTTTCCCATTCTTATTTTCTACTGTCATCGTAATACTCCCTTGTTTCCTTCGAAGTTCCATAGATTTCACCTCCTTGTAAATTTCCTCATATTTCCCAATTCTTTTTAATTCTTCTATGTTCTCGTACAGAACGTTCTATGTTCTCTACAAAAATTTATGTACAGAAAATTTTTGCAGATTTGTATTGATCAATATCCTTATTTGTACACATGTTTACGTATATATATAGGTCATAGGTCACCCACAAAATTTATTTCTTTTATTTCCAACTGAAAAGGCCGTTGCCATAGAAACCACCGTTTCCATAACAACAAATCCTGTTACGGTTCGCCAATCTAAAACTGTAGAGGGCGAAGAAAAAGAAAGAAAGCTCCGTAACAAAAGAAGGGTGGGAAACCCTGTATCGTGCAAATGAGAAGCATGGAGTAAGTCGTGAGTGGGAACCCTTCACCCCTGGTGGGGGAATATTCATGAAGCTATCAGCTTATGTCTAATTATATACATAATTCATTTCTTACTTTCAAACCTACAAGGTTCAACCAAAATGAAAAAAAAAAAAAAAAAACTTTCATATCGGACTTCCGAAGGAAAAATAAAATAAAATAAAATAAATACATGACCGTATTTATTATATATAGGATTTCCAGTCACGATCCCCTTTTCAGTTTTATTAAAATAGAAGAAGAAGTAAAGAAGAGAAGACGAAGTTGGGATAGGAAGAGAGGAAAAAGAGGGAAAGTAAGAAGATGAGAAAAGAGGGAAATTTACTGGATATTTTTCAGAAATATGGTAAAGGAAAGTGAATAATTATCGAATTGGGATCATTTCCAATAGCTATTGGGCGAATATTTGGTATTAAGGTGATCAAAGGTAGACACATGTTAACCCATACCTCCCAGACCTAGATCCATTTAACCCCAACTACCGAATTATCCCAATCTAGCTCTGAGATAGATGAGAAAGTTTAATTTAACAGTTTATTCAATATTTCCGAAAGTTCTCGACTAGTATCCAATACTTGAAAGATAAATGATGAAGTTGATGGCATGCTAGAATCGACCACAGAAAAAAAATCAGAGTAACACATATTTGTCGAAGATTTTGACTCTCGAAGTTCTCCCATGATGATCGATCGTTCAGGTTACTTCGGTCCTTTTTGCTTCCTTTATAGAGCCAACTTAAATTGAGTTAGTATTGACTTTAACGACTTTAATTGCCAACTACCATTAATTATAGTAAATCACACATATATGTCAAAAGAATTAGTGCACTTAATACTAAACCTACATTTCACGCTCACACACATTCATACACGACAATGTATACTTCAGGTTGCATTTAGTTGAATTAAACTAACCTAACTACATTTCTATAGACATTTATTACATTTCAAGAAAACAATTCGAGAACACAGGAGAAATTTCGATACATGAAAAGAAAATAATACTAGTAATAACAATATGGTTTATAGACATGCATAGAAATTTGTTACTTTTCAATATCTAATAACACATTTCTCCTTGTAGATATATTAAAAGTTGGATTACGTTAAAAAAAATCGACAAAACGAAAGACGAAGAGAAAATAAAAATCAAAGGTCAACATTGAACATATTTAAGATTCAGTACAAAGAATACATATCAATGTGAAAGAGGAAAGGAAAAAAATATATAATTGGTTAATCATTTTTGTTAAAAAAAAAAAAAACTTTGGTAGCCTTTTTATTGAGTCTCTGTCCCAGGAGGGGAAATTTCGACAATTTTATGAGTCCTTTTCTCACGTCGATAATAACTCCTTTATCAACTCTCTTTATACACTATGATTGGCGTCCATGAGAGTATTTAATCGTTTGTCTTAACTACAGACAAAAAAAATAGTTTCTTCATATTATATATAATTTTCATTTCGTCACTTGACGCACTTGGTATAAGAAGTAACTTGGTATTCAAAATTTATTAAGATTTAAAAAAAAAAATATCGAATCCAGTCCCAGACATTGGGAACATATTTCCATAATACTATACCATATCTCAATGGAGCTAGATCTCTGGACCTATCTAGGTCCTGTATTCACATTACTAAATTATTAACCAAAATCAGTTCATCGAATTTTTTCTTGGTCTAGATCGTGTAGTCAAAAGATTCTAGTCACCGAACTGACGAACGACAAATAGTTAGGTTTCCGATCGTAGGGGAAGGATTTGGGGCGCACTGTTTCATAGTTTACTGATTTCACTATTGTTTTACAAAATAACTTTAGATACGGATTAGGTTTTTTTTTTTTTTTTTCGACCTGCTACTTGTTCTATTTACATGCAACATTTAACATAGTATTAAACTTTAATAGTTACGAACATTACTAACAAATCAGTAAGGTGCCATGTATTACAAGTTACGCGGTAATACTTTACAAACACAAATAGTTGGTCAGTATCGTGTGTCAAAAATCTATGGCAACCTAAAACAACCAGGGTAAATACCGAGCCCTTTACATACATATTCGCTCATATATATATATATTCATATTCCTCAATATAATAAATTTTATTCTAATATCAATCTTAGTATGTCATCGACACTTAATTCTCTACATAACCTTTTCATATTTAATGAGTATTCACATTTTCTTGGCTCAAAATAAACAAAAAACCTGACTAACAAAATTCTTTTAATAAGGTTGCAACATTGAAATGTATATATAAACCCGATAATCAATAATAATTCAATTTTATTAAGATCCGCGTATAGAGAAATGGTTGATATTATTTGATAAGTCGACACAAAAGTGGAAATACAGCAAATAGAGCAGGCACGTAAGTTTCCAAACTATGTAAGCACACATATATAAATGTATATACAGAGAAAGAAAGAAAAAAAATCAAGATTATTTAAAATTAGTGGACCCAAACTACTAATACATACACACCATATAACCAATCAATAGAAAGAAACCAGAAATCAGTAATCAATGGGTATAGTTTGTATGATCGATGAACAACAATCAAGTTTCTGGGAATCTGAAATCGTAGTGTACCTTCTCGTCAGTCCCTTCCATGGTGGACTGAGTATCGTGAAAAACAGTAGTAAGTTGTTCTGAAATACCTCCACGAATTGTATCCCTCGATGTCTCAGTTAGTACATACGATCGAAATAAGTGATATGAACATTGTAGGTTTTCATGAGTTTCAGAACCGGGGGGGGGGGGGGGGGTGAAAAAAATCTTGAAGTAAGAAGGAAGAAAGAGACAAGATAGGGAAAGCGGCGCCAACGAAAGGAGAAAAGATTAAGGTAATACTCACTACACAGACGAGTGATCGAATTTAAATATATAACAACTCACAGCCAAAAATATTCACATATGCCGAAAGAAGGCGGTTTACTTAAATACGTAAACTCGGGGGCGTCCTGCTGCCAAGGATGCAAGTCTGTGTCCATCAGATCCCAATCCCACAAGAGTTTGCTTGTAAGATTGAAATCTGAGCCCCGTATCCGGCCCAGACCAGCAGGATAAAAGGAGAGGGGAAAGGGACCAGGTAACTGTGTCCCCAATTTTGAAATCTCTAAGTAAAAAAAAAAAAATATTCGACCCCTCAGAAAAACTAAGAAGGTCCAGAATAGTAATGAAACTAGAGTAATAGCAAAGATATCCCTAACGAGTAATTTGGCAAAATAAAAAAAAATTAAATAAACTGAATTTTGGATCGGTGATTTCAGTGACCAAACATCACCGATGGCTACCCTGCGCAGACATGCCAAAGTCTGGGGCGTCGTTATTTCCATCATCTAATTAAACTAAGAAAAGAAACGAAAATACTTAAGAGGACTAGGGGTCGACGTCCGGGTACGCAAAGGACATAAATATTAATTTAGTAGCGTTTGATTTAATCGGATAGCCCGATCTGAGCTGTTAGCTATATGAACACTGCACAGTAAATAAGGTAAGCAACCAAGAAAGAAAAAAAATCTCGGAGAGTCAATGAATGTTAAAGGTACAAATGACCAAACCTGTACTTTTTGATGATCACAGGATATAGCATTTATTTTTCTTAATTATCATTTCTGTCAACCTTTAAAAGTAATTCCCACATGATGCTACCCTATCTGATGAAAGGCTTAAGATCCGGGGCTGTTAATCTGAGGTACTTAAATGCGAAGTAACATAATTCCCAACTACACATTACTATCCAATAGCAAACTCGGTTAAATGAATGCACTGGTGTAGAAGTCAAAACGCGAGAGATTTTCAATAAACATATTCATACTCTCAATATATAATATACACTGGGCCTATTCATTTAAGTACAGGTGTCGTATCCTCTCATTCATTTTATATCATAATCGTATTATTATTATATCATTACATTTATTCATTATTTACTCATTTTTACGCGAAGTAATATTTTACAGACACCCTATTACATACATTTACACGCAGGCCATACACATATTACATTATGTACTAATAAATCTATAATTATCACAATCCGTCACGCTTAAACTACTACACGATAACATTCATCAAACCACGGACTCTTTGTTCCGAAGCACCCAATTATATTTACTCCGCAGGTTTGTAAAAAAAGATTTCATACGTGCATTCACTGAAAGTTAAATTGTCAACGATTATTTTATTTCTGATTTGCTGATAGAATTAAAGCAACAATGAAATCTTTCTACAGCAACGGGAAAAGAGAATTTAATATTACATTTTGAAACAAACAGTAACATCATGTGGGCTTTACTTCTATTAAGAAAATAGGCATTCTTGATTTCAGTGAATATTTCGGTTTCTAATTGACATAGCAAGCTGTAATTTTCAGAATAGTAAGATCTCATGCTATTTCATATGAATGCATACTCATTCGAACCGCAAACCATGTCTACTGGATGTAATTTAGAAATAAGGGGCCAAAATCAAACAATCTAGATCACTAACTCGTGCGATGACGTAATGTCAACAAACGACTGATTACAGAAAACGAACGCGATGGCGCTGTAGTAAGGAATAATCCGCTGTGTACTAAAATACACTCTTACACTTATTAATCAGAACTATAATATTTACTCTGGTTTGGTGTACTTCGAGTTAAACAAATGGTACTAAATTAATGCATGTTAACTACACTGTCCTTGCAGTAAAAAATCACGCATTCACACAGAACTACTAACTACATACACCACTATAAATACTACATACAAAGACCAACTAAACAAGCACCATTCATTATAGGCATGTTAAAGACAAGTACCTTCAAACACATTACTCCTTGTCGGTATATAAATTTGGCTCTATTGAACTTTAGGGGGACAAAATGAGAAGAGTAAACCCAAGTTCCAATTGACCTGGGCAATTATTCACAACATATTTACTAGAATTTGATGCCCTGGGGGCACTTTAATAAGGTTTATTGTGGGACCTTTCCCCTGAGAGGGGAAAAGGCCCTAAAACAAACAATAACTAACCCATTCCCCCGCTAAAAATGGTTCAATTTGGAGACATGAATAGGAGCCCTTTACGTTAGCTTAAGCTGCCATTATGATAATTAACATTACAACTATCAAACCTACTACGTACATGCACTTACTGAAAAATAAAAAAAATCACATCTACCAGATACACGAACAAAATGCACAAAACCAGGTCGTATTTTCCCTAACCCCTAACTGAATTTATAGTTTAAAAGAAAAGGAAAGTAAAATCACTCTTATATACTGTCTATTCTAGTTCGGCAGCATCATGGGGTCCTGTTAACAGAAATCCTGAATTTGATATTTCACTGCACTATTGTTCCTTTAATAAAATATGCAGACCTGTGGGCTCCTAAGTAGTTGTCAGTCTTTATCTATTAAATTAAATTATATGTTACCTGAATTCTATTAAATATCTGTCCTTTTACGGTCTAAATATGGTGATCACTTTCACATGTTGTGCTTCGTACGGCGTTTTAGCTGAGAATGATAAAATTGCGCCGAAAACGACAGGGGTAGGAGGATTCCTCCAATCAGGGCGAAATCTTTCAGCCGCGGAAATTACAAAGCAAATAGAAATTGGTGAAATCCAGATATAACCGGATCTGAAAGTGACTATGGACCAGTGAGAGGGGGTGAGGGAATGTTTAGGTACCTGGCCAAATTCTACATTGGTCTGAAATTAAGAAAATTTATATCCAATGGCGGAACTATATTTCGGTATGACGTCAGAATTGTAAACCTTGTAACTATTCAACTTGTATATGCGAAAATGGGATTTACAATTAATCAAAATATAAATAAATATATTATTCAGTGAAAATATGATTCCTAATGAGATCTTTCGATTCATTACATTTAATTGAAGTAAAGAGAATAAATAAATCGTGTAATTAAACCGAAATCGAATTTTAAAAAAAATTACTAGGTACAGGGTGAAAAAAAAAAGTTGCCATTACTCTCAACTGTAATGGTACATTACACAACGAAAATAATACAATATACAGATTTGGTTGACATTTGAAATCAGTGACCCTATTCAGTATAATTTAAGCAGTTTTTGTTATTTGGTCTAGGAATTAATTCGTGCGGGTGGACAAGAGATGGCGCAACGAACGGAGCGTCCCACAGTTCCGTGTATCCACACATGTGTTGCAAACTCCTGTCATCGCGTATCGTTCGTAGTATAGGGCAGTGGATTAAAGCGTCAACAACACCAGTTTGTAGTTAAGTGAACATGGCGCAATTTGTGCCTGATAAAGTGTTTTTGCGGGGTGTCCTGCTGCATTACTTTAACATGCAGAAAAGTGCGACTGAAAGTCATCGTATTTTGGTGGAAGTGTATGGTGACCATGCTCTAGCTGAGCGAACGTGTCAGAAGTGGTTTGCACGGTTTAGAAGTGGTGATTTCGGCTTGGCAGACCAAGAGCGAGCTGGACAGCCAAAAAAAATGCAAGACGAAGAATTGACAGCATTGCTCGAGCAGGATTCGTGTCAAACGCAGGAACAACTTGCAGCAGCATTAGGCGTTGATCAAACAACAGTCTCCAAACGCTTGAAAGCCATGGGAATGATTCAAAAGATGTCACATTGGGTTCCACATGAATTGAAAGACAGAGACGTTGAAAGACGAAAAACCATTTGCGAATTGCTGCTTCAACGACAGAGCAGAAAGCGGTTTCTGCATCGAATTATTACGGGTGATGAGAAGTGGATCCATTACGAGAACCCTAAACGAAAAAAGGCCTGGGTGAAACCAGGTGAACCAGGTCCATCACAACCAAAACGAGATATTCACTGTGCAAAGGTTATTCTGTGCATATGGTGGGATATGAAAGGTGTGGTGTACTATGAGCTGCTGCAACCGGGTGAAACTATGAATGGAGAACGTTATCGACGACAATTAATGCGTTTGAAGCAAGCTCTGGCCAGAACACGACCAGAATGGGAGAACAGACATGATAAACTTATTGTTCAACATGATAACGCTCGCCCACATGTCGCAAAACCGGTCAAAACCTATTTAGAAAATGTCGGATGGGAAGTTTTACCCCACCCGCCGTATTCACCAGACGTTGCTCCTTCGGACTACTACTTGTTCGATTGCATGAACAACGATTTGATTGGACAGCGGTTTACTTCTTCAGAAGATATCGAAACATGGGTCTCTGACTGGATCGCTTCCAAGGATGAGGACTTCTTTCGCCACGGAATCCGTACATTGCCTGACAGATGGGCGAAAGTGGTGGCTAGCGATGGACAATATTTTTCTTAAGGTATTTATGTATTTTGTGTTTGTACTACAGCTTCAATGTGTGCGTACCAACCGCACGAATTAATTCCTAGACCAAATATCTCTTTGTTTTATACATTTATTTATGAAGCAATGGAAAAAAAGTGCATGTGGATTTTTCACTTTTTTTAAGAATCGACTTACGCAGACAATATAAGTACATATAATGCAAATCTGTCGTACGTTATCACTTAGTGTCTCAATAAGGGTCCAATTTTGTGAATACGGACAGGAAATAATAATGTATCTGTAACTTAATGAAAACTGACAGGCAATTTCAACATCTTACACAAGAAAGGAGTTTAGTTAAGAGTTTGGTACTTCCAAGAGCAACATGTTTCCATATTTTCTTTCAGTTGTAGGACATATATACTTTAAAGACAAATTATCTTCAAATATACAGTTCGCACCTATGCTCTTGTATCTCAATACCTCGTATAACTAATCTGCTCAAAGATTTTTATATTTGTCGCAATAAACAACTTTCTGACTGCAACTTTTTCATTTCGTTTGGTCGCATTGGAAGCACACTGATGAATGTTTGTTGTTTTTGTAAAAGCACAAATAACATCCTTTACTCTTCTTGGTAGTCTTCTTTTCTTCACTGAATAAAACTGTGAAATTTCCAACCTTGGCAATTAGAATTTTTAAAATCCCTTGGAAGCCTTGGAATTCCAAACTTCCAAAGCATGTGTTTCATGACCAGAGCTTTTCCTAATTCTAATCCAAAAACTCTTCATGTGCTGGTAGTGTTCGTTTCTTTTGTTGTATACAGCACGTGTGCATCTTATCCTTTCCGTAATATTTCTTGCCATTTGCAACATCAGTTGTAGCACTAATATCACTTTTACAAGAAGTGCCCTCAGTTTCTTAATTTTCAATCCCTGTGTCGCTTATCTCAATTTCAGAGTTTGTCTCGTGATTGGTGACTTCACTAGAAGCATCAGAGGTCTTCGTCAGCACTGAAATGAAAGTCTTTCAATTCCTTTATTTGGCTCAACTCTGTTCATTATGTATAATCTCTCAGCCATTATCCTACAAGCTCCAAAAAATTACATGAACGATATGTATGAGTCTTCTTTGACCTTATACTATGTCTGGTAGCGAAATCGAGGGGGTTTATCAACACTGCTATTATCCTGACATATCGTTCATGTCCGTCATCCATCGTTCATCTATCGTTCATATCGTTCATATCCTGACGTATCTATTCACATCGAAAGAAATTATCAGCATAAAGCACGTTACAATAACGTGATCAGTCTAGCAGCGACAAAAAAAAATTTAATCTATATGGGCCTTTTTTGATCCATAGATACCAGTTACAGGGTAATGATAACAATTGTTCTGTCATTAACAAAAACGGGTAAAATCGGTAGGTATCAGAATGCAAGAACATTTAATTTTCGTTTCTGATATATTATGCATGTATTGTCATGTACCTAGGTAATTAATTACAGAAATATCCTTGTAATCTTTATGTAACAAATTACATTTCGAACCTACACGGGACTTATTCTCAGATTCTTGAAGGTATAAAATGAAATAAAATAACCTAAAAAGGAACTCTAAATCCGTCCCAAGTGTGGAAATTAAAAAAAAGGTAAATTGATACAGTAACTGTCCTTTATTGTACTTGAATGATGCTGGTATGGTCATATTGCCTGACTTCAGAATTGCATGAATGAATTGAAATTAGTAGCAGCCTTTTATATTTGGAGTACACCTTCTGAATTACGGTTCAACCCTTGTTCAGTTGACCTGTGTCCATCTTTAGTCCGGGTTGTTGATTCATTCTTCACTTTCGTTTTGTCCTTATTTAACACGAGTTACGGCTTCTAGTCTGCCCCAACTATTTCTTATGTAATTTACTGGGAAACCATACCACCCCGTCTTCCTATTTCAAACATGTAATTTATATATTTGTACTGCATTTCTTTTTCAACGCACAACTAAAAGTCCTTCGAAAGAAACTTCTCCACATTTTCGCCTTTATTTTTACGGAATGCGCTGTTACAAAATGTATATATATGAAGCCAGCCAATGATTTTCTATATTTTCGTGTGGAATTTACTACCTTTTCTATCTAAGAACTATTTTTTTTTCTATTCCTCAAAAATTCCTATTCATCCCCATGAGAACCAGCACACAAAAATTACGGGTAAGCACGAACCAAACTTATTAACACTTGTATTATTCATGAACATGCGATAGGCTGTATGCTGCATAAAATGCACGTTATGTGAGAGAATTAACGGAGGGAAAAGGGGAACGTAACTCAATTGTTAATCACAAAGTACTACCATTGTTTAATTTTCTCCTATCAAAATGATGAAGGAGAACGTAACTATAAACAATAATCTGAGAATGATAACAACGAATGGTGAGACTGTGTGAAAATACCGTAAGAATGAAGAACGAAAACGAATTGAAAATGTTGACAACGTAAAGTTCCAATTGTTCAGTTCATAACATTGCATGTATAAATCCAAGCTTGTATTTTTCAGAATGGACAGATGTACTACCTAACTCTCTCAGGTCGTATATGGGTGGTTATATCTGAATATTAAACAGATCCTCAAAATAGACTTTACACTTTTAGGTGGGCGTTTATATTCGAGTAAATATAGTATTTGGTATTTTACATTGTAGGTGAATTTTAGAAAATTTGAAAGCAATATTAAATATCTAATATATATAAAAATAACTTTCTTTGACAAATTAAAAAAAAACTGTAAATTAGAAGAACTATTAAACATTTCTTAAATGTACTCACCAACTGAGTTCCACTAAACCACTTTGTACTGTTCGAATAGAGGCATATGACATGTTCTCCAGGTGTATGAGATGTGAATGTAAACCGGCCTTCTGAACTATACACCTGTAGATAAAGATGGGAAGAAAGGGTAATCAACATCTCCATCAAATGTATTTCGCACTATCATAACCTTCATTTAGAAAATACAACGTAGACGTGCCAGAGCAATTCCTGTACATTAAACATGGTAGGAATATCTATATCCGTCCTCTGGATTTTACTGCTTTTAAGTACCAAAAATTATATAATAACATTTTGAAATTAAAGATGCTACCTAAATGTATTTATAAGAAAATTTTTACGTCAAAACAGTAACTTTTTTTTTTTTTAAAAATTAGAAACTAACATATTTGATCTTCCCTGATTTCAATCACAGTAGTGTTAGAATTTGATGTCAAATCAAGAGCATCTCTAATATTTACAAAGCAATCATCATTTTATTTCTTTCAAGTACACAACTGGATAAACTGACTACAAATACAAACCTTCGGTTCAGTCATATTTAAAATACTGCATTTACTCTTTACCTTTCCATCGATCTCTATTAGTAACTAGTTTTAAAGGTATACGCAATTTAAAATCTTTCAGTATGAATTTTTGAAAAACCAATAAATAACACAACAGAGTATCTTAAATCTATATAAACAAATGTATTAGGGTTGCTGAAACGTTTAAATAAGTTATTTTTTAAGGACCATACAAAGAACTCCAAATAAATACCTTTAAAAAAAAGTAAATTCTCCTTAAGAATACATCAGTATCCATTTTTAAAATTCAATGTACGTATCACGATTTCTTTACAGTATTTCTTTAACTGCGAAAAAATAATGTCCTTGGAGAAAGTGAAATACATACGGCAGAAATACTGTACTTACGGCGTATATTTCAGAGCCTAACTGAACAGAAATAGAAATTTCTATAAAGAAATTAAAGGAACACATATTTCCGAATGTAGACTAAATTCCTGTTGAATTCATTTTACCTGGAGGGAAAAAGCTGTGGAACGAAATACACAAACTCACTCTCCTTATCTGAAACAAAGAGGAATTGCCACAAGAGCGAAAAGATTCAATCACTGTTGTAATTCACAAGAAAGGTGACAAAACTGATTGTAATAATTATCGAGGCACCTCTCTTCCATCAACATCCTATAAAATCCGCTCAAACATTCTGTTAGAAATATTACGGCCATATGCACATTATTAGTGCGGATTTAGACGAAATTGATCAACTATCGACAAAATATTTACCACTCGTCAAATCCTCGAAAAGAAATGGGAATACAATACCCCATACATCAACTATTATTGATTTTAGAAAGGTCTACGACTCTGTTAGGAGGGAAACATTATACAACATTTTTACCGAATTTGGAATATCAAAAAAGTTAGTTAAATTAATTGTGTTTAAATGAATCCCAAAATAAAGTTCCAGTAGGAAAATACCTGTCCACGAGAATGGTCTTCAACAAGCAGATATATTACTTTCATTATTATTCAATTTTGTTCTAGAATACTCTATAAGGAAAATCAAAGATAACAGCCAAGGCCTAGAGCTGAATGGCACTTACCAGGTTATAGCTTATGGTGATTATGTAAATCTCATAGAGTATGATACGAGGATAGAAATAAATGCAGAGATGATTTTATTAAACTCCTGTAAGGACATGGTTTAGAAGTAAATGCAGACAAAACTGTGTCCATAATACTGCAAATTATGCAAACGTTTAAATATCTAGTAATACTTCGACAAAGTGGATACTTTCAAATATCTAGGATCAATACGAACAGATAAAAACCATATACAAAGAAATCAAATGTCTATTGAACGCACGAAATTCATGTTATTATCCAGTCTAAGATCTTCTGTCTTTGCCAATTATGTCCAAGGATTTAAGGTTTAAAATATATAAAACAATAATTATGCCTGTTGTATTGTTCGGTTGTGAAATATGGTCGCTTACTTAAAGGGAAGAGCGCAGACAAAGTATTAAAAAAAAAAAAATCTAAGGCAAATATTTACACCAATGAGTTTCTTGAAAATTCATAACGAGGAACTGCATAATTTATAGTTTACTTAACATTACTAGCACCGTTAAGTCTAGCACCCTCAAACGGGGCGGCCATGTAGCCAGAATGCAAGAAGTAGAAATCGATGGGTCTTCTAACTAGAGACACAATCGAAAAAAGACCAGTAGGAAGACCTAGACCCAGATAGTAGAATAATATTAAGATGGATCACGCAGAAATAGGAATACAAAGTAGACACTGGATGCAGTTAGGGTAAGGACAGAAGTTAATAGATATCTTTTGTGAATGCGGCATTGAACCTCCATAGGCTATAAAGTTAGTTAGATGACGTATGTGCATATTATCTTTATCTGAAATATGAGAACTAACTTACCAGAATTGATTAGCTTTCCCGATTATTTCTATATAAGTACAGTTGAAATAGCAACGATTAAAGATCAAGCTTTTAAACTTAATACTTATTTTAACAAAATGGGGAATCAAGGTGCTGACCAAGTAAGCTATTTGGCCAACCGGAGTTCCTCATCAGCTGTTCCGCAAGAGCTTAGTTTTATTTAAAAATAATAATAATAATAATGAGGAATTTATTCCCCACAACTTTTGAATGCACAAGGATGCACGAAGACAAATCATTTATCGTAATTATATATATATAAAATACTAATGCAGTTAATATGTTTAATAGTTAAGCTGCAAAAATCATGTAAGAAGTACGAAGAGTTTGGTAACTATCGTTTTATGCACATAATACTTTATTTGCTTTACACATCTAACCATATAAATTCCTATTAACATATGTCGACTAGTGATGGACAAAACCAGTTTCTAGAAAAACCGAAATCCGAAAAACCTACACTTCGGTTTTCTCCAAAAACGGTTCGGTTTTTCATCGAAACCGGTTTCAGTGAAAACTTTTGGAAAACACATAAAACTATTTCTGTGGAAACGGAATCGGTTTCCAGAGAACCACGAAACACTATTCTGGTCAGAAATAGAACTAATTTTGAAAAAAAAAAACGATAACCGGTTTCGGAGAAAACCGAAACCGGTTTTGGTGAAAAACAGCTTTTGAAAATTTTCGAAAACCGGTTTCGGTTTTCCTAAAAACTGAAAACCGGTATTTGTGTCCACCACTAATTTCGACACGTTGTGCATTAACCTTATTCATTGCATGAAAGCAGAAAAGTAAACGCAACATACCCTTGATAAGATAGTTTTATCATCTGGATCTCTTACTTCTACATGCATTCCGATGCCTGGGCTAGAAGGCATAAATCCACCCGTCCTTGGATCATAGAGCTGAACTTTGTAATTCCCTGAAACAGAAAAATACATCAATTACCATGTATGAGTACATCAAATCAAAAATAGCAAACCTGATAATAAAGAGAACTACACTGCCTTAAGATTACTTGTGGTTCGGCCTGGTATTTCAAGTTCATATATATGCATTAATAAAGTTTCACTACCAAACACAGCACATCAGACTTCGTCAGGTGGCAATTAACTTTAAGACATACTCCACATTTGAATCAGCCACTGTTAAAAGGGGTGTACTCCACTTGAAATACATCGCACATATCGCCTTTTAACAATGGTCTATTCATTTGTATGAAAGGGTAACTTCTGATAACCAACTGTCTGAACTGTTAAATTTGTAGCGTGTAGTAATATGAAGCACAGCATGAGACGTTCATTTGTGAAGAATAGAAAAATGAAATCTTTTGAGTTTTACGTCCCACGGCTATGCCGGTTAGGCTAAAGGAGACGGTGATTATGAGAAATGAATGAAATGGTGGAATGAAGAAAGTTGGAGGAAACGGGAGAACCCCGAGAAAACCCACGCACACGGTGTTTGTCCACCACAAAGCTCACTTGGCGGGAGCAGGGTTTGAACCCCGGACCCCATGCACCAGAGGTGAACGCTCTACCACTGAGCCACCGCGGCCCCCTTGTGAAGAATAGAGTGTAAAACTAAAATTTCATTTTCATTCTCCTATAGCATACTCCGTTAGGAGAGGTGCGCCTCGCAGAGGACAAGCCCCATTAAATTATGTATACAGTGCAAAAGCTAGTGTTTAAAATTTCTGCTTCTACAGAAGGTTATTCGCTTCATATCCGACCATTTTTGATGGGTATTCACCTTACGATATACCGCATCGCCACCGCCAATCATGTTCTATTGGATATTCAGTATTGTGGACTATCATAAAGGGCACAAGTTTTTCACACTAAGAATTTGAAAATTTCGCGTTTCATTTTTCATATTTCGCATTTTATCGCATTTTCCAAATAAAGTTTGCATTTTGTAGCTCTTGTGGAAAAGATATTCCCCGACATTTTTATAATTTTTCCTTCTATTCATAGATCACTACAGAAATAAACCATTAATTACCTAAAAACAAAATACACTGAATATTCCACTTGACATTGTAAATTTCCCTTATAGCAAATTATATTTTTTAAAAGCAAACTTAAGGAAAATCAGTAATTAAAGGAAAGTTTTGCTGTCTTCTGAAAACACATAGGGACAAGTTACATTTAAGCATTAAACATAAGCGTGTTACATATTTCCACATTTTCCTCCTTCGTTGTTGTACGTTTGTCACTTATCACCAGCCTATACTTGAGGGAAAAAAGGAGAAAACTCATAATTGGTATTGCTCGTTGGAAGCTACACATATGTAAGTGCATTTACAACAAATTTCACTTCGGAATTTTTGTCCATTTAAAATATTCATTACACTGCACTTTCCAGATGAATCATTTGTCAAGAGTTCATAGGACACTTTGTAAAACTCCAAATACGGTACTTCATAATCAGATGTTCGCATTTTTTCTTTTTTTTAAATGAAGGCCAAGCTTTATAAATCTTCCTTAATGCAACAATGTCTGGTTCACTACCACATACAATTACAGAAGGATCACATAGCTTCCACAAAGCATCATATCTTCACCTGTGATTCAACACCGCGTAAGTAACATTTGATCAACTTTACAGGAGAGACAAAAACTGTTTGAAAACTAGCTTTAGCCTCCTTATACGCGGTATTACTTTTGAAGGAATAACAGAGCCGTTTGTCGTGATATAGGTGTACTACTTAAACAGATTGTGCGCCAACATATGCTGATTCTAATGGTATCAAAAACTCAAATTTGTCAAAATTGGAGATACGCGGTGTTGAATCTCGGGCGACGATATACTTCTATAGTTTTGGAGTCTCCTCTTTGTGAAGAAAGCTTTAAGAATGATCTTTATGCCCTTTTTTTAAAAGTCACATTCAACACTAGCCCTCTTTTCACTTGGTAACATACGTAAGTGTGCTTTAGTTTTTTCACCAAGGAGGCCCTGCAACATGTTCTCTATTCGAATCACTCAAAATGCACCGTTCATGCCACGTTCTACCATTTCGACAGTGGAAAACTGTCGTTTCCAAGTTAACGAAAACGTATTTTTAAAATTTCGCATTATCTCGCGTATTGTTAAAAATTTCGCGCAAAACTGCCAATTTCGCGTTTTATCGCACAACGGAAACCGATGAAAATACACATAGAATATTATAAAACGCAAAGAAATTGAAAATTACTTAATTCTGATGCATTTCATTTTATCGCGCATTGCGAAAAACTCGTGCCTCTAACTATCACATGGCATCAATTTCCTGATAAAAACATAGTGATATTCTGGCGGTATGATTCGAAGCAGGGTGGAAAAAAATCATGATTTTTTTCAAAAAAATCATTTTTGTTGATTTTTTTGATTTAAATCTATTTTTTTGATTTAAATCAAATCTTTTTCTTCGTATAATACAAGTCGCGAACTGAAGAAAAAACATTAGGAATTAGTATTAAACGTTAATTATGCCATTTAAGTGAAAGTATTGGGTTTTGATTTTGAATTAATTCCCAATCGTTAACCTATTTCAATCCCAAACAATGTTTCTTAAGCATTAAGAAAAAAGTACAGCAATGTATATCAACATGACTCTTTTCTTTTCACGAAAGTTACTGATATTTGGCAGGGGCATATTTTTAAACAATTGGAACTAGCTAGCGGCACGAAATACATATAAAGTACATAAATTTCGCCTAAAATTAACTAACTCACTCTATGACCTATGGAACCCGGAGGTTCAATGTCATGTTCACAAAAGCTCTCCTGACTTCTATCCTTAGTCAACTGCCAGTTTCTACTTTGCATTCCTATTTCTGCGAGATCCATCTTAATATTGTCCTCCCATCTGCGCCTAGGTCTTCCTAATGGTCGTTTTCCGATTGGACTTCCAGTTAAAACTTTGAAAGCGTTCCTACTTTCTTCCATTCTCGTTACATGTCCTGCCCACCTGAGCCTCCAAGTTTTGATGACCCTAACAATGTTTGGTGAACGGTATAAATTATGCAGTTCCTCATCATGAAGTTTTGGCCATTCCTCATTTCCGTTCCTTTTGGCTCCGAATATTCGTTTCAGGATCTTATTCTCAAATACTTTCAGTCTGCGTTCTTCCCTCAGCGTAAGTGACCATGTTTCTCAACCATGCAGCACAACAGGCATAATTATCGTTTTATATATTTTAAAGCTTCAAATTCCTCGACGCAATTCGCGACGATAAGAGATTTTGAACTGAATAATAACACGAATTCCCTGCTTTTAGTCGATATTTAATTTCTTCGTGAATATCGTTTTCTGATCCTATATATTAGCCGATGGCAGAACTTTCTTTGTTTTTATGCGATGAGCTTTTGTAAGTCAAAAATTTTCTGCAGGAATTCCAAAATAAAAAATCAAGATGATCAGTTCCAGCAAAAGAAACATTTGTGATTATTAAAAATATGCTTTATGTGACGTGAAAAACAGTTCAAATGCGAGTTGTTCGTGCACTTAAGACATACATAGTAGGCACGTTTTTATACTTTTCTGTTGGCTATTTTATTTCCTCTGACAATTTTTCCTGCACAGGCGCGGCAAATTTTCTGCGATCACATCGCAGATCGCGGCATGTTTTGCAATGGGGTCAAGTATCCACTTTATCAAAAGTATTATTCGATATTTTAACCCATGCAAAATTTGTCGTATTACGATCCCGTGGAACTTCTATGTATTTAGTACATAAATTTCGTCCAAAATTTTAAAATCAATTTTTATTTTTTGTTTCGGAGAGGGGATCGGAGCCCTCTAAATACGCCCCTATTATCTGGAAACAAACAAATAGACGTGGACAGAAAAGAGTTTTCATCTTAAATGTCCATGGTGATTTCCCCGTTGGAATAGAAATTTTAAAGCCCTGTGTTACAAAGAGAAGAAAACAGGGTTCACCCGTAACCCGTTCAAACGGGATTTTACCTGATCGTTCCCTACATGATACTCGTTTTCATATTGTGCTTACATACATTTGAGTCTCATTGTATTATGATTATTATCTTCCATAATCGAAATAACAGAAGAGAAACGGGATTTTACTTCCTTTCACTTTAAATTAATTCATTTCGGAATTTGATTTAAATCAACGATTTTTATTTAAAAAATCAAGTGATTTAAATCTTGATTAAAATCGTGATTTAAATCAGACTGATTTAAATCAATCCACCCTGATTCGAAGCCTTGTCCATATGGATTATCACCTGTTGCGTCCATTCCATACAATTGTGGGATGTTTCTCCGATAGATAGGTGTCAGAATGGATTCTTGGAAGTGTCTTGCATTCATCTTCACGTTTCTGTCCACCTTGCGTATCATCAACTCACCCTCATATCCAAATCTCGTAACAACCATAAAGCCACGAAGGAGACTTTCCCTGCACTAACGAGCAAAGTTGCTGCGCTCCTTGCCGTTAATGTCATGGTACGTGATCGTCCGAATGTGACTATTAGCCGTGAGATGCACGTAAGATTCATCTACTGACAACTTTCTTCCATTTGGAATCCGCCAGGTACTTCTTATAGAGTTTCTCGCCGTTTGTCTCACTATGTTCGGCAATGGGGCAGGTGTTGTATACGGTCCTTTCGCACATACTTCAACCTGAGGCGCTAGCGAATTATTTTGTTTACAGTTGACGGTACGAGGAGGAATTTGTGGCCCATATCACGTTGCCTCGGGGGATTTTCTTGGCACGTCAATCGACGGACCCCACCTCAGTACTACTCGTGTCTGGTTTTCGTGGGTGGATGTTTCACAAGGAGAACCTGTTGTATGTAACGGGCCATAACAGTTTTCGCAGTAGTCACCTCGAGTGTTAACCCATTCTCCTGACACTGTTTCGCAATGCATACGTACGAAAACTTAACATGGAAAAGACCCATTACGTAATTCTGTCAATACCGGTTGCTTTTCGGCGCCATTTGATAACACTCACTACCAACATTCATGCACCTACAAGGTCAGAAACAACATTGCTCCCGCAAGCAATTCCATAGTTCCTTCAAGATACGCCAGGTAGCAGCACTGAATCGAAAATGGTCGGATATACAGGGAACAACCTTCTGTACAATCGTTGATTGTGCTACATGTATTTTGTAGGGATTTAGGATTTAGATTTCTGGGCTTTCGGCATCTATGGCCATTTAGCCCGTCACGTTTGAGGGATGTCGTCCCTCGGCGAGCACACTATCCGGGGAAAGGGAAAGAAGGAAGCGGCCTGGGACCTATAAGTTAGGTACCAGCCTATCATTTGCCTGGTGTGAATGAAGAAAACCTACGAAAACCGCATAGTGAATAGCATTACATACATGGACTTTTTAGGGTTTTGCCTTCCTTCGGGCCATACTTTTCACTCCACTAATTATTATTTCTTTATCATTTCATTTCATTTACCACATCTCCTTTACTTTAAAGGGCAGACTAGTAATACAATGTTTTTGCAGTGTGCAATAGAAAGTGATATCACGAATCACTTACGTAGGAACAAATGTGAGTTATAGATTTATTTATTTATTTTTTTTTAATGTCACTAGTCTAAGCATGAATGGACGTATGGTTTTAACAATTTGCTGTATTTTATTTACTACTATGATCGCTATCATCAAAAATGTTTCACATGTTCAGTCGCAGGGTTTGCCCAAGTGGACCCAGCCCGAAAACACTACCACCCACCTGGGTTTTTGAGCTTTCTGTTAGTATATTATTGGTATAACTAATGGGGCGTTTACACTTAGTCGATTTGCGTTCGATTCAGTGGAATTGACGTCACTTTCAACTTAATCGACCGTGTAAACGGGACTTCAACTTAATCGCTTGTTGATCGAAGGCGACTAATCGTTGGCAACTGAATTGAAAGACGTTCTATTTTCTGTGGTTGAAATAATTGAACACATCCATCGATCTGATTCGGCCTAGTTGCTTCGATTTAGTGGCAAATGCAGCGAGTCGATTTAGTCGTGCGACTAAATCGACCAAGTGTAAACGCCCCATAACGTGATCAAATTGAAAGTGATTTTTACCAGATTTTGAACTTTCCTTGGGCAAACTAAATGCTTTCACGTAAGGTATACATAACACCATTATAAAGTTCTGAATGCATTGAACGAATAAAAAATAAAGAAAAAAACTTACCTTTGTTTGAGATAATTATAGAACAAATTAATGTATGGATTATGCTTATGGCCTATGAGTTATTCCATTTCAAATCGTCCAGGGTGGTCCACACGACTGTCTGAGTTTTAGTTTATTTTTTAAAATAAGAAACTACATACAAAATTATTAGACCTATATTTTTTCTTTTTGCTGAAAAATTTTTTTTCTTCGATATACAGCCTTCCAAAATGGCTGCCCTCCTCTCGGATTGCTCGAAAAACTGAAAAGCATGTCAAATTAAAAATTTTATTGTAGAGAAACGAGTGTACTTACCAGGGAAGGGTCTGAATGGGGTACTCGAGTTACCGAACGACATGTATCAGATATAAAAGAGAGTGTGAAACTATGTACATATGCAAAGTTATAGCGGCTGAGGGCAACATGGAAAAGCAGGAGAGCCGGAAGAAATATGGTCGACCGTAGGGCTCAGCAACACAAAAAGCTTAGGAATCACTCGTTCCCCACGTGAATGGCCACAGAAATTAAGGTCAAATGTTTAGTAGTAGATGCATGATAAGATTTGCTATATGTAATGAACATCGTGGCCATCTAGAATTTGGATTCAAAACGTAAAAGAGAAAGTGGGACATGTGGCATATGAAATAGCACTGAAATTTTACCAGGAATTCATTGGTATTAACCATTTTGTCGTAACTTTATTGTGAGTTGAGAAGTAACATGCAAGAAAGTCGTGAGGGGATGTTTGAACAAACTTCGGAATAACCTGTCGGAATAATTTTGGCACATGAAGCACATCTAGAAGAAAAATACAAAGAGCATTTGCAAATGCAAAGAGCTGGTAAGATCGCAGTGTTAAAGATGGATAGCTGTTGTCACGTTAAAACACCCGGCACAAAGGAGGGCTGGGGATTACAGGTACAATTACGACGTGGTTCTTCTCAAAGAAGATAACATGTATCATCACATAAGCAAGTATAGTGATAAAGGTGCATACCAATCTATGAAGGGTTGATGTGAAGAGTATCTTTAAGTGTGTGGTGAAAACAAAAAAGCTGTTCTCACCTTACACGCTATCACCTATTTCTAACGTTTGTTATTCTTCGACCATTGTATCAATATTCACTAAAAACTACATTTCTGATCTTCTGCACAGGGATTATTGTCGCACATCCCAAATTCATGCACTAATAATGACACAATTACCTGGGGATTCATATTCATGACCACAAGAAAAAATAACTTTTCCAAATGATGAATTAGAATATACATTGTCATTTTCCAGCACTTCCTCAACAGTGGCTCACTGATCAAGGGCATATTAACCTTCCTACCAACCACTCTTATCTTGATTGACTACTTCACTGATAACGCAGATATTAACTAGTGAGCTTTCTCTCGTATTTTCTGTCTACAAACAGGACACACAGTAGGTGGTACGGACTCACCTTTGGCCACTTCTTTCTCTGTCGACAATGACCATCTTTCCCTTACTCGCAACTATTTTACATGTAAACACTTTTCCTTTGGTCTGTATACAAACCAGAGTTCTCCAAGCTCTAACTTTTGCGTCATACTAGTGACACTATCACAGAGTTTATATACGTCCTTCTTGCATGTTACTTCTCAGCTCACAATAGTTGCTACAGAATGGTTAACACCAATGTATTCCTGGTAAAATTTCAGTGCTACTTCATATGCCACATGACCCACTTTATCTTTCATACCGTGAATCCAAATTCAAAATGGACACTTTCAATATGGCAGCCATGATGTTCATTACGTATAGCAGATCTTATGTATCTACTACTAAATATTTAGCTTCATTTCCATGGGAATTTACGCGCGGAACGAGTGATTCCCCAGCTTTCTTTATTGCTGGGCCCTACGGTCGGCCACATTTCTTCTGGCTCTCCTGCTTCTCCATGTTGCCCTCAGCCGCTATAAATTTGCATATGTACATAGTTTCACACCCTCTTTCATATCTGATACATGTCGTTCGGCAATTCGAGTGCCCTATTTGGACCCTTCCCTGGTTAGTAACATAATCGCAATAGCAGGGTATAAAGTTGTATGTTTCGGTGGAGGGCCAAAATTCGTCTATTGGTCCAATAGGAATCGCGCAATTCACTCGCAATGTTGCCAACTTTGGTGAAATTTTTGCTAACTTCAAACCTTTTTTTTTTTCCGTCCTCACGAGCAATATCAACCATCTGCTTCTAGCATCGAAATCTACTCCATAAAGTCTCTTGAAAATGTAAAGGACTTACGTTTCTGATTATTACATTCCACGTTATAGCATGATGAAAAGCTGAAAATTTCATTAAGACGCCATGTTTGAACGCAATTTCCTCAAAAACCTCACCTTTTAAAAATCCGCATTTTTTTTTACATGTATTGGAGAAGTACCTAAGTATTTAATGTTTGCTAACCGTTCATGCGGCTGTAGCCCCTAACATTCGCAATTAATTATTGAAATTTCGATTTTTGTACTTGAAATGTAAATATTTCCTATGGGCATTTAGACCCTATACACAAGACGAATTGAAAGGGAGTATGAAAATTTTGAGAGATGAATGCTGACATCAAATCCAGTAGAAAAGTTTCTATAAACATGAGTTGAATTCCGCTTCGTTTTCGAGTTACAGGGTTTCCAACTCGGGACCCAAAATCGGCTCGCGACAATGGAAAATAAAATATAAATTTCGCGTTAAATCAGAAACTATGTGTTACAGCTTTGATAAAGTTCAGAAAGTTGATTTGTATCAATATGATGATTTTACGTGCGTTGCAATTCGGTTGGCGGTGTTGCCAACTTGGTAGAACTTTTATTTGTTTCCAAATGACACTACGTGGAATTTATTTGATATTTGGTATTCATTAATGATTGTAAACATCACATGAAGCACAATTTTCCCCACATCACCACAGTTTTCGAAAACTTACATGCATTTCATTAAAAAGTTTTATCTCGTGCGTTATTGATAATTTGCGTGATTCGGTGTCGTGAACATCGTCCTAGTGTTCTCTGGAACCATGAAAATTGTTTTCACTGGTAACATGGCATTGTAGTGCACTAATTACAGTGTTTGTGTGAATAATAATGGAGAAGTCCTATTACAATAAGGATCGTATTAAATTGTTAATTATGCTAAAAGTCATAAGAGGATTGTGCACAGAAAAATTCTAGACAAAAAAAAATTATCTTGCGGTAAAATATATGGATTGCGTACATCATGTCTACCCAAACGTATTATTAGGGGAGGATGATTATTTGTGTCCTATACAAAACGCGATTTGAAAGGCAGTATGAAAAATTTTGAGAGGTGAATCCTTCACCGTAGTCTAGGTTTCACCGATAACGGTCGTTTTAATGGCGACACATTCATGTTTAGCATGTTAACTGTCTGGTTAATGGTTTCCAAATCTACATTCAGAGGAACAAATTCTTTATCTTGCTGGTGCATAATTTCATATTTACACCTTCTTCCGTGGTCACAAATATCTCACACACATTCATGTTGTTCACTGTAAATACTCAAAGCACCCTTTACACAAATAATCATCCTCTCCTAATACTACGTTTTGGCAGACGCGCTGTATGCAATACGTATATTTTACCGCAAAATAAAATTTTTGTCAAGAATTCTTTCTGTACACCATCCTCTTATGCCTTTTAGATTAATTAACACATTTAATACGGTCCTTACTGTAATAGGATTTCTCATTGTTATTCACACAAACACTGTAACTAGTGCACTACAATGTCATGTTACCAGTAAAACAATTTTCATGGTTCCAGAGAACACTAGGACGATGTTCACGACACCGAATCATGTAATAAACTGTTTCGTGGTTGCAGCAGAACTTCTTGAACAAGTTCGAACTTGATGCGTGGAGTTACGAGAGGTCTTGCAATAAATAAATTTTCTTCTTTTAATAATAATAATAATAATAATACAACTTACACAGACGTAGTTTTTATTCGACATTTTGGTTTAACTAATAATGGCAAACATCAAGTGAAATTCACACTTAATGTTGCAAACTATCAATAACGTACGAGATAAAACCTTTTAATGAAATACATGTAAGTTTTCGAAAACTGTGGTGATGTGGGAAAAATTGTGCTTCATGTGATGTTTACAATCATTAATAAATACCAAATATCAAATAAAAACCACGTAGTGTCATTTGGAAACAAATAAAAGTTCTACAAAGTTGCCAACACTGCCAACCGAATTGCAAAGCATGTAAAAATTATCATATTGATACAATTCAACTTTCTGAACTTCATCATAACTTTAACACATACGGTAGTTCTGATTTAACGCGAAATTTATATTTTATTTACCATTGTCGCGAGCCGATTTTGGGTCCCGAGTTGGAAACCCTGTAACTCGAAAACGAAGCGGAATTCGACTCATGTTTATAGGAACTTTTGTATTGGATTTGATGTCAGGATTCATCTCTCAAAATTTTCATACTCCCTTTCAATTCACCTTGTGTATAGGACCTAAATGCCCATAGGAAATATTTATATTCCAAGTACAAAAATCGAAATTTCAATAATTAATTGCGAATGTTAGGGGCTGCAGCTGCATGAACGGTTAGCGGATATTAAATACTTAGATACTTACATGTATTAAATACATGTAAAAATATTTAGATTTTTTAAAAGGTGGGGATTTTAAGAAAATGGCGTCTTAACGAAATTTTCAGCTTTTCATCATGCTATAACGTGTAATGTAATAATCAGAAACGTTAAGTCCTTTACTCTTTCAAGAGACATTATGGAGTAGATTTCGATGCTAGAAGCAGATGGTTGATATTGCTTGCGTGGACAGAAAAAAAAAGGTTTGAAGTTAGCAAAAAATTCACCAAAGTTGGCAACATTGCGAGTGAATTGCGCGATTCCTATTGGACCAATAGACGAATTTTGGCCCTCCACCGAAACATACAACTTTATACTCTTCCTATTATTGCGATTATGTTACTGAGTACACTCGTTTCTCTACAATAAAACTTTTAATTTGACATGTTTCTCAGTTTTTCGAGCAATGCGAGAGGAGGGCAGCCATTTTGGAAGGCTGTATATCGAAGGAAAAACTTTTTTTCAGCAAAAAGAAAAAATATGGGTCTAATAATATTGCATGTAGATCCCATATAAAAAAATAAACGAAATCTGAGACTATGATGGGGACCAATTGTGATTTGCCTGGACGATTGAAATGGAATCGGTCTTATTTAAAGTAAAATACGCAAGCTTTTATTTTAGGGTTCCTGGGATGATGCGATCTACATTTGTTCGTTTGTCTGCCTGTACCGCATACACTACGGGGTACAATTTTCGGTCTTTTACGTTTAAATTTTCAGGGTACAAGCACGAGACATTCTAAATTAACTGTGTATATTTTGGCGGCGACCCAACGTAAAATTTCAAAACGGCGGCCATTTTTAAAAATAGCAGGTATCCATGCTACAGGGTGCAATTTTCGGACTTTTAAGTTGAAATTTTGATGATACAACTACAAGAGATTCTAAATTTGCTGTATAAATTTTCTCGGCGATCCAATGTGAAATTTCAAAATTGCGTCCATTTTTTCAAAACAGCAGTGAATAGAAAATTGTTGAAAGTTGTGACAATGACAATCTTGAAATATAAAATCACATTTTAACACTTTACACCAAAGACATTGAAATATTTCGAGAGAAAAAAAAATTAAACCCGAAAAAATCTATATGGTGTCAAGTGTATTGGGCTTTTTCAAAAAATCGGTTTTTTTTCAAACCCTAGTGTAACCTAGTGAGATTTGAAAAGACAGCTAAACAAAATATACAATATTTTAATTCAGAATACGTACTGTTTTGATGTACCACATCACAGAATTTATCCTAAACGAGTTTGCCAGTCAAACCACGCTTACTGTAAATATCAGTGAATAATGTGAATATTAGTTTAGAAGTTCTTATTTACGTTTTGAACCTTTCGTGCTCCCCTCCCCCAACTTCCTTCCATTACTTCAGCCTTAGCCTTATTTGAGTCCCGAAATGTGAAAAGTAGCACAACTGATTAATAATACCTATAAACCTGATATAAAAGATAACAAGCGATTTGTGTTGATCTTTCACTTAGGGAGTACTACCAACTTTTTTTTTGGAGGGCGAGCAGCCTTCGTGTGCCCCCTCCCCTCGTAGCTACGGGTCTATCTTAGATACGTATTGTAATGTAGGTTAAGTAATATAAAACCTTCCCCAACAAATGTTTCCGCTCTCCACACACCTCCGCCCCAACAAATTAAAGCTGACGTCATCACTGGGGAGCAGGTTGAAACTTGGTCAAGGAAGACTGCCATACTAAATTCAAGATGCCTATTTACGGTACCCACCTTCAGGTTTGTGTGTGTCTTCGCATATAATCATATTTTATGGCATATCAATTTACAGGTGCATTATCTATCTGTACGCAATCATTTGGGCACTCACAAAGGAAACAGCATTCTAGAACAGGAATTTATTTCGTTTAGCCCCGCCAGCTTTTCGACAAGACAATAATTACTATTAAATGAGTTAGGTTAGATTAGGTTCGGTTTGCTTTCTTTCATTTACTTAGTACATAGGTTTGGACCAGCGGAAGTTATCGGAACTTCAGCCCTGTAATTTGCTAAGATATTATTTCAAGGCCGAAAAGGTATATTAAATAATTTTATAAAATGGACAACAGCTCGTAAAAGGGCACGCTTAAGAATTATAATTACGAAACTTATTTTGCATGTACATTATACTATTTTTTTCGTTATAAAGACACAATATGTAACTAACAATTTATCTGAATTTATAAAAGTTAAGAAGAACGAATTATTCGAAGGTAACAGTTTAGAGACGGGTAGGGAGGTCAAAACTGGCCAAAGAGAAACAGGGTTGGCTGGTTTAAACTAAAAAACAAAAAATGTTCGTAAAATCTTCATGAACACATATTTATGGATAATCACGTTTCACTCCCGTATATTATTCGTGTAATATTCAGACCTAAATTCACCATTCATTACTACAAAAGCAACTTTTATATATATATATATAAGTTTATGAATGTTTCTTTTGAGATTATTTTTATAGTTTGTTATTATTATTATGCAATTGCAATCAAAGAAAAATTCTAAATATTATTTCGTTTTAATGTTTACTATTGATAAAATACATCGAAATGACGTACTTTTTTGGGTGGGTAATACAAACTCCACGAGAGGCATTTATTGAAATCAGAAGTATCATTGGTATTTATGTATAAATGGGTCAGAGCCAAAATGGACTCAAATGATTCCTATCTTTATTCACTTTTCTTACTGATATTCAAATTAAGTCGTCGTATTTCTTTAACTTGGACTAATAAAAGTCGTAGTAAAGTAACTTGGACTAAATTAGTTCTTCTGTACTCCGCGGTATTTTGAAATTGTCCATATGTAATTCTATATAATGATTTCACTTGTGCAACTGTTTATCCTTTTTGTCTTGAAATGACTCTAGACAATTATATTAACAAGTATGTAAAGATCAGTACAACGTATTTTTATCAGGAGTCCTTCGTGAGTGAGTCGGCAGACGTATCGCATTTGTGGTCAACGTACCATAATCACTACGCTAAAACTGAGGTATTAAATTACAAATTTGGTATATAGATATTCAATAAAATTAAAACAAAGTCAAATCCAAGCTGACCTTGGAAGCTGCGTAGGCAGTTGATAAATTTTGCCAATTTCTATCAATATATTTAAGCAACCTTGGCTTCTTTATAAAACAGGTATTCAGGCAAGTAGAAAAATATAATTTGGTTTCGTTTCGTATGTTTAGGCTTAACATCCTTATGAAATATCAAGGTTATCACGGAGATTTCCACTTCAAGGGTCACCTCGAATCGCTACTTGGTTTACACTTGGGGGCGCGGTGGCTCAGTGGTAGAGCGTTCACCTCTGGTGCTTGGGGTCCCGGGTTCGATCCCCGCCCCCGCCAAGTGAACTTTGTGGTGGACAAACATCGTGCTCGTGGGTTTTCTCGGGGTTCTCCCGTTTCCTCCCACTTTCTTCATTCCACCATTTCACTCATCTCTCATCATCACCGTCTCCTTTAGCCTAACCGGCATAACCGTGGGACGTAAAACTTAAAGATTTCATTTTTGGTTTACACTTGAAAGATGAGTTGTGGCTCGACCGAGAATTGAACACGGGACCCCTTGATTAAAAGGTGAAAAGTACATAAACGTAATGCAGATGGTTTCATATGTGGAGACCTCACCATGAAGTTCACATGATTTAAAGCATTTTTTGTTTGGTTTTAACTATTTTTTTTTAAAAAAAAAACAGCTGGTTTAAACCAGCCAACCCTGCTTCCAGCATACCCGGTTGCTGCATAATAACACCACGGCGAAACAGACTTATTTCTGTCCAGATGTGATATAAATACTTAGAGCAAATTATTAAAACAAAGAAAAAAAAACTGGTTTTTGCCAACCCTGAAGAGAAGTGAGTTGATAGTGGTGACTGACAATTGATGTTTGAGTAAATGATGTGATGAAAATTTTAACTAATTTAGCCCTAGATTACCGAACTTGAACTTTATAGTGACGTATGTGGGAAAAGAAAGTGAGCCATTCGTAACGAAGACAAAAAACAATGTACTCTGCGGGGCTCTAACCCGTCTTCACTCGCTACCACTTGCTTAGCAATACTATGTAAATTAAATCTTGGGGGTTAAGTGTTGTACCGCTCGATCAATTTTAGGAAATTTACCGGGTCGATTGAAGAATTTATTTAAGTTTGTGAGGAAGAAAGAGTGAAAATCAGGTAAGGGGAACAGTATAAGTTAAGAAAGTGGTTGTTTTTTATGGAAGCGGCACTGTATGTGGAGGCGGACGGACTATTACGCGCAGAGGTTTCCTTTTTTACTATACGGATCCACAGATTGTAAAATGTACAGAAAAATTTGGGCAAGTCGAGAACGAATCGCTGTAAAAATGGCAGGGTGGTTTTCAGACCGGAAAAAATGGCAGGCAGAAGAAATGGTAGGCGAAAAAAATGGCAGGAAGGTAAACAAGTAATATACACGTAAGAAAACGTTTACAAATATACTGCATTACTCAAGCTTGCCTCTTGCATGCATTAGTTGAAGAATTTCTAGCCTTGTAGAAAAATTATTAGTACTGGAAAATTTGAGAAACAAACTGACTATACTACACAACTTGTCAAACGAATAATCTGGTACTTCTTTTATTTCATTTTCTATTATTTCTGGATCGATGTTTAATGTATACAGGACATAATTTACGTGAAACAACAGTAACCACAATGTTATTATTTTTATAATGCAAATCACATAGTCAAATTTGTAATACTATATACAGAACATAGGCCTAACTTACATGCAACAATAATAACTACACTATTATATAATTTTGTATTGTCTAATTTCGTATAATGCAAATCCACAGCTAGCTTTTGTACTATAGCCTCATAAATTACTCGTACATGCAACAACATTAACCAGCTTGTACTCTATCATGTTTAAAATCTCCCAGTAAGTGGGGAAAACTTATTGTTCCAATCCTCGCATAAATTATTTGTGCGTGGGTACTCTCAAAGAGTAGCCTGATGCACATGCCAATTTTGGGGAGGAAACTGTGGCGGATGCGTCTTACTCTCATGGTTCCTTCACCTCCTAATCTGTATAATCCGGATATATATGTTGAATTAAAATAATTATATTCTGCTTCTGAAGGAGCTATCTGTTTTAAGTATTCCATGCCCTGCAACGCATCTTCACATGGAAGAAAATTCAGTGAATCAATTTGGTTGCAGAACAGAAAACTCTACATCTTTATTATAAAAGTCCTGACAAACCCAATTCTTGAATTTTACGATAATTAAGTACTTTGTCGTAGAGGAAAGAAACATCCTTGTACTGAAACATCATGTCGAAGCTTACTCCGAACTGCGTTGTAAACTGCTACTTCAAAGTCACATATAACTGAGTGAATAATTGAGGCGCCATTGCAATAAATCAAACAAATACTTCAGAAAGGACAGCCATCTAAATGCCCTATGAAAATGCTTTCTTATATGTTACATGTTTACATATTGTTTTCCCTTCCTGCCATTTTTTTTTCGCTCTAAAAATGAGACTGACATTTGTACCGCGCACCGTCGAGAACGGAACTCAACCAACCCCTGCCGGGCTTCTAACCTGTTCCTAATACTCCTACTCGCGCGCCTAATGTAATGTAACCTAACGCAACTTTAGTAATGCAACCAAATATAACCCAATACGGTTCATGTTCCGTTAAGGGATCCAAAACTAACCTAACCTAATATGTTATACTATGTAATCAAACAAAAATCAATGGAAAGAAGTGGAGAAATGGCAAATTTCGTGTGGAAGAAACTACTGGACCCCCTTAACGGGACATTCACCCCGAATACAGTTGATTTTCGTACTTTTTTCGATTTTCAAATTGGTCCGGCGATACAGCACTAATGTTAATAATGGTAACCTAATTTAGGTAATAGTATACATGAGAACCCCCTGTCTTCCGTGCGCGAGGATACTTCATATTATATATTTATACGTTACCAAATTAAATCACTGCGTTGTCTTCATTATATGTGCTTAACATTCTATTTTTACTTTCTAGAATAAATTTTGTTGATTTCGATTCGAAAAATGTTAAATATTTTTAAATTTATATCGTGATGCAGACCAAAATCCTTGTTGCATATAATGTAATGCGCTATAGTATATAAAGTACAAGGGCAAATAGGTACGTTCTTTTTTATTTTCGTATCAGTGGATAAGTAAATGAAAGTGGGTTTGTTACCCCCTTTCTAAGTTCGTAGATACTCAATGAATAATCCCTAAAAGTATGAGCGTCCAGCTTCTTCTGGAACTCAGACGGTCTTACGTATACTATATCCCTAATTTAATGTATGGAACCATAGAGGATCGAATCTGAGTAAAATATCGCAAAAAAGTAGGTAAAAAGGCTCCCCTTCCCCATCGCTAAACAAAGGCCTAATGAAATAATAAAATATTTTTATTAATTTTCAGAATTGATTTACTGACCAATTAACTGTCTACATACAACAGCATGTATAACCAGTACTAACCTATAACCATAGTCTCATCGGGAATTTCTTCTATAAAACATTTTCTTTCCGTTTCTCCTATGTGGAAATATAAAGCTGAAGCTCCTGCAAAGAAAAACACTAACACAATAGGTCCTAAAACAAAATTCATTTCTGAAGCAACACCTCACGCTTCCACATCAATCGTGTCAACAGGAACTTCTAGTCAGAGGAAGTACGTACTACAACAACTAGCATAGTACTTATTTACAAACAGTCTTTTAAAAATGTAAGCAAATACAACGTGTTGGTATTTACAATAATATTTCCATAATTATTTTGAATATTTCACCTCAAATAATTCTAAGTAAAACATTGTTTCAAAATGTTATAGCTTTGAATTGATTGCCAAATATGACAGGCGTGCGTGTGAAACATATGGTTAAGTGTTAGACTTGTTAAAGAGAAGGAACATACAATGGTGCAGTTAATTACGTGCTTATAACCTTTGATTACATACTTTAGACAATTATGAAGAGAAGAGTGTGTTACGTAATCAGTTCAATAGTAAATAGCAGTATAATTTCCGTGTAGTAGATTTGTTTCAGTATACAGAATGGATTTAATCATTCTTTTTACCATAGCATCTGGACTAATAGTGCTATTATTTTTAGTTGCGATATTCAAACAAAAAACTACGAAAACAGGTAATATATTTTGCTCACTATTTATATTTTTGTTGGTGCTGGTGGAGTTTTGGCGCACCACATTTTGGAAGATTTACAGGTGAAATTGAATGCTTTGTATGAAAATATATATTCATAAGGAACATATTTCTGCAAGCGACAAAATTTTATACAAAGTAATACAGCTGTATTTCAGGTTTACAGGTGTAGGGTTACTAGTGTAAAACATTACAAATGCTTCACGGTGGGTAAAATAAGTGAGTGCATATGAAAGATGACTCTACTAGGTATTATTTTTCGCCGGTGGTGTATTTCTGCACGGTATACAGAAGCTGGATTTTATGTTTACAAGTGGAACGTTACTAGTGTAAAGCCAAAATCCACTTCTTTTTCACTGTCCTCGCTTACACATACACCCACCATCGCTGACGCGTCTGCTCCCTTCGGACGAGCTGCCACGCGGGCCCACCACCTTCGCCCTACCCTAACTCGATTAGATGGCTCTCGTGCTTTTTAGTGGACACCTAACACAGATTGGTTTCTGCTTTTGCTCTAGTTCTTATGCCGTACATCCGGAAACCGTATTTTAATTATTCGAAGTGACATATTTTCATGTCGCCCAGCGCAAATCTTTTAGGAGACAATAGGAAGTAATTTAGTGAAAGAATTACAGTTTTTCAACTATTATTTCTAGTGGTGCGCCAAAACTACACGTGCACGTTTTTTTCTTTTTGTGTTGGTGTTTATATAGTAAACACAGGACAAGAATAAACTTATCCTGTGAATGTAACTGTCCTTTATCGAGCCTGCCAATTAGTTATTTGAACGACGTATCGAGGAGTTTATAATAGGTGACCAACATAAACTAATTACATAGCTTATACCCTGCCTTTGTCTCGTAATCAACTCGTAGTATGTTGTAACTATTGTAGGTGACGGTGCATTGTTAGGTGTAGGTTGATTTTAGGAGAGCTTGGAACTTAAGATGTACCTACTATACGGATATATACGTGTACCTATACTCAATATTACGTCCTGGTTACATATTGTTACATGGCACATTGTTCCCGCGCATGCGCAGGTTGATTAGAGAAAAGTATATTAGATCCACGTATTTAAAAACGTGCAAGTTACTTTTGGCACACCACTCGAAATAATTGTTGAAAAATTATAATTCCTTCACTAATTTCCTTATTATTCTACAAAAAATTTGCACTGGGTGACGTGATATTACCCTGTAATTCAAGGGGATTACCAGAAGTAATTTTTAAAAAAGTTACAATTCTTTTACGATTTGTGTATAGATATGATCTGAATGTATGGCAAAGCTAGTGCAGTAAATACAAACCAACCTATGCTAGGTGGTCACTAAAAGTACGAAAACTAGGGCAGAGCGAAGTTGATTGGCCCGTGTGGTTGCTCGGGGTGCGTCCGAAGGAACGGTGGGTATATACGTAAGCGAGCGGAGTGAAAATTAGCAATGATACGACTTTCAGTAAGACTTGTCATGATTTCACACTAGTAACGCTCCATTTGTAAACATAAAATACATCTTGTGTACACTATGTAGAAATACACCTCTGGTGGAAGATAATATAAATATAAATGTCTTCTCATGCAAAGTATTGAATTTTACCTTAAATTTCCAAAATGTGGTGTGCCAAAACTAAACCAGAACCCTTTAATTCCTTTCTTTGATCACGAAATTCTCTTAGTACCTTAGAATGTGTGTCTTAAGGAAGTAGTTACTTGTTACACGTATGAACTATGTAAAGTGTAGGTTCGGCTTAAAAGTAACTCGTCTTATGCGCAGCAATGTTTATTCAAATTTTGGTTTATTTTCTGCTTGGTTGTAAATTCTTGTAATACTGACATTGCAAGTAAATGTTACCTGAAATATAGTTAATCATTGTAGTCTGTTTCTAGTTACGATACTTTCCCTACTTCCATCGCTTATTTAAATCGTTCTAGATTTAAAATATGAATAATGTATCACATTTGCAACTTAAAATTACCGTGATTTCCTGTTTTGTAGCTATTTTGTGTGTCTATAAGGAAATTATCAGATGCATACTACAATATTATCGTTCAATTTCCACCCTAGACTGTGGCAAAAATGCTGGGAATAAGAGCCAGTCCTAAAAGGAATTCGTAAGGATTTAGGGTCGTTTTTTCGGAATTAGTGTGTGGAAGATAGTCCCAATTTTTGTGACCAGAACTGTACCGGGAGATAGGAAACTTTGATGTTGAGAGCCAGATATAACGGCGACGGGAGCTGATGTGCTGACCATTTATTTAATGAATTAAGAACTGTAGCGAGGTTTATTCATTGTGGAGCTGTGAATGGGGGATGTTCGAGTTTATATTTTATTAAGAGAGATGAAATAAGATACGGTAACATAGATGTTTCTTCAGTGTATGGGAAGAGGCTTTACTCAAGCATCACAAATGTGTTACTTAAATAGAGTTTCAGATTTATTTTTTAAAATACTGTATTAACGTTTAATACTGTATGATAAATTATAACATATATTGTGTCAAGGCTTAGGGGCGCGCGGTGGCTCAGTGGTAGAGCTTTCACCTCCGGTGCTTGGTGTCCTTGGTACGATCCCAGCTCGCGCCGTGTGGACTTTGTGGTGGACAAACACCGTCTCGTGGGTTTTCTCGGGGTTCTCCCGTTTCCTCCCACTTTCTTCATTCCACCATTTCACTCATCTCTCATCATCACCGTCTCCCTTAGCCTAACCGGCATAACCGTGGGACGTAGAACTTAAAGATTTAATTTCATTTTTGTGTCAAGGCTCCGCTCTTTTTTCTTCGGTGTGATTGTTACGGTTGTACTACTAAACGTATGATACGTTGATGGAATTTTTCGTTCTGGAGAACCTTGTATCTCGGATGAAATAGGAACTAAATTCTATGCAAGTTCATTCCACACTTTCAAGTTGTGGTGGACAAAATAGGAATTAATTTGCATAGAATACAATGAATAAATTAACTTAGTTAATATTTAATTTTAAGAGGTATTTCATCCGATTTTTCCAGAATGAAAAATTCCGTCAATGTGACATACGTATGGCAGTGCGGTTGTAAAGATCATATCTAAGAAGAGGCGGACCAAGCCTGAAAATTGTATGTGCTATAATTTGGTATAAAGATGTAAAGTAAGGTATATTTAGCTTTTTGAATGATTACCTAGGTAAATATAGCTTCCATCGGTAAATATCAGGGTGGATTGATTTAAATCAGTCTGATTTAAATCACGATTTTAATCAAGATTTAAATCACTTGATTTTTTTAATAAAAATCGTTGATTTAAATCAAATTCCGAAATGAATTAATTTAAAGTGAAAGTAAGTAAAATCCCGTTTCTCTTCTGTTATTCCGATTATGGAAGATAATAATCATAATACAGTGAGACTCAAATGTATGTAAGCACAGCATGAAACGAGTATCATGTGGGAACTATCAGGGAAAATCCCGTTTGAACCGGTTACGGGTGAACCCTGCTTTCTTCTCTTTGTAACACAGGGTTTTAAAATTTCTGTTCCAATGGGGAAATTACCATGGACATTTAAGATGAAAGCTCTTTTGTGTTCATGTCTATTTGTTTGTTTCCAGATAATAGGGGCGTATTTAGAGGGTTCGATCCCCTCTCCGAAACAAACAAACAAAAAAAAAAAAAAAAATAGATTTTAAAATTTTGGGCGAAATTTATGTACTAAATACATAGAAGTTCCTCGGGATCGTAATACGACAAATTTTGGATGCGTTAAAATATCGAATAATACTTTTGATAAAGTGGATACTTGACCCCATTGCAGAACATGCCGCGATCTGCGATGTGATCGCAGAAAATTTGCCGCGCCTGTGCAGGAAAAACTATAAGAGGAAATAAAATAGCCAACAGAAAAGTATGAAAACGTGCCTGCTATGTATAGATGTCTTAAATGCACGGACAACTCGCATTTGAACTGTTTTTCACGTCACATAAAACATATTTTTAACAATCACAAGTGTTTCTTCTTCTGGAACTGATCATCTTGATTTTTTATTTTGGAATTCCTGCAGGGAATTCGTGTTATTATTCAGTTCAAAATCTCTTATCATCGCGAATTGTGTCGAGGAATTTGAAGCTTTAAAATATATAAAACGATAATTATGCCTATTGTGCTGTATGGTTGTGAAACATGGTCGCTTACGCTGAGGGAAGAACGCAGACTGAAAGTATTTGAGAATAAAATCCTGAAACGAATATTCGGAACCAAAAGGAACGGAAATGAGAAATGGCGAAAACTTCATGGTGAGAAACTGCATAATTTATACCATTCACCAAACATTGTTAGGGTCATCAAATCTTGGAGGTTCAGGTGGGCAGGACTGTAGCGAGAATGGAAGAAAGTAGGAACGCTTTCAAAGTTTTAACTGGAAGTCCAATCGGAAAACGACCATTAGGAAGACCTAGGCCCAGATGGGAGAACAACATTAAAATGAATCTCGCAGAACTAGGAATACAAAATAGAAACTGGATTCAGTTGACTAAGGATAGAAGTCAGGAGAGCTTTTGTGAACATGGCATTGAACCTCCGGGTTCCATAGGTCATAGAGTGAGTTAGTTAATTTTAGGCTAAATTTATGTACTTTATATGTATTTCGTGCCGCTAGCTAGTTCCAATTGTTTAAAAATATGCCCCTGCCAAATATCAGTAACTTTCGTGAAAAGAAAAGTGTCATGCTGATATACATTGCTGTACTTTTTCCTTAATGCTTAAGAAACATTGTTTGGGATTGAAATAGGTTAACGTTTGGGATTTAATTCAAAATTAAAACCCAATACTTTCACTTAAATGACATAATTAACATTTAATACTAATTCCTAATGTTTTTTCTTCAGTTCGCGACTTGTATCATACGAAGAAAAAGGTTTGATTTAAATCAAAAAAATCGATTTAAATCAAAAAAATCAACAAAAATGATTTTTTTGAAAAAAATCATGATTTTTTTCCACCCTGGTAAATATACCGTATTAAGGGCATTTCTCTTGATTAGTTTGAAGGTCGCAAAATGTATGAAGGATGACACAATGATTTTTATTTCATTTTGAAACTTTATAAATTTTTTTTTTTTTTTTTTTAAGTCGGTTAGGACATTGTGGGGGATGATTATGTGCCCTTGGCGGATGAATAATACAGGTCAAATATGAAATAGTGTTTTTCGTTTCTGAAGAGAGGTGGTTTGAAGTGAACAAAATGCAAGAAACATCGATATAGCTAGAAAAGAATCCTACCTTAGTCTACAAAACATTTAGACTCAATTATGTTGTATTTAATAGATCAAACTAGCCAGATGAATTTCAGCCGAGTGATGAGTAGGCCAATATCGGCTCCATTCACCGCCCTTTCGGGCTCTTTAAACTGCTGCATATTTTCGTGAACCTTTGTGAAATCCCTGGCCATATACAACAATATTGTATATCTGACATCTGTGAATTACTTTCATTTCTAATTGTAGCTATTTTGGGCAATGGTGCTTAAAAGTGCACCATATGTTATGAAGAAGAAGAAAAGAATGTAGAATATATGTTGAGATAGATTGATGTTCATGTAATGGTAGTGGCTATAACTAGAGATAATTGTTTGTTTCGTGCTGCTATGACAACGGAAAGATTATTATTCATGGAGTTTTGAGAATACAAGTTAGTTGTTATATATATTTAACGAGCCTAATTTCCAAGGTATGCAATTGTTAGTTTTTGCAATTAAGTGTAAAAATTAAAATGCTGAATCGTGTTGACTTACCTAGTGATTCGAATTGTGGGCAATATATGTAACAAAAGCAATCCGAATTGTGGGCAATATATGTAACAAAAGCAATCTTAAATAACGTTACATATAGTTTTAGATGGTGTTTTCCGGCAAGGAACTTTGAGATTTGTGTGAAGTAAAGTAAACAATCTCATAAATAACCGTCAACACGGAGTACACTTTATTAAGAAGTAAAAGGAAAATTTATAAGAATATTAAAATGGATTTACTCAGAGTCGAAAGTAATCATGATGAAGTTGGTGATGTTGAAACACCAGGATCGGATACGTCAATGAATGTGGCTGACCTTATAAAACAGCTAGGTCAATTCTTGTCACAGCAAATGAATACTAAATTTGAGCAACTGACACAGCAAACACAACAGATGGATACTAGGTTTCAACAAGTGGGTAGCAAATTTGAACAAATTTCGCAGCAAATGAACACTAAACTAGAACGAACAGACTGTAGGATGGATCAAATTTTACACAGATTTATAATTGTACAAAGTCCGGTGGAAGTGGTTGAAATTCAAGTTAATGAGCATAGCAACCAAATTAAAGTATTACAGGAAGAAATAAACACTATCAAGGAAAGGATCATTATCATAAATGATAATCCTGATCAGATCACCAATAGCGACTATAGGCCAAATGAACCCAGATTAGTTTTGTAAGGAAATGATATACCGGAAAGCTGTACTGAAAGGGATGATAGTGTTTCTAGCACCGGGAAAGAAGAAAGAAGACCGTATTCATCACATCGCCGGAAAACCAGATAGTAAAATCTGATCATTTGAAACAGTCTCATAATCATCATCATTTCAGATTTAGTAAAATAAGGTCTTTAACGAAATGTAGTGGAAGGTCAGAAGACATACCTGCAAGTGTATTTTTAGAGAAGTTCGAAAAAGAATGCGATTTAATTGGGGTAGATAGATCCAGATTTCTTAAGATTTTACAACACGTTTTGCTACCACCATGCTCTGTTTGGTTCAAAGCGATCAGGGGGAGTTTACGCAATGATTTAGATTTTAAAAACGCACTGCTTTCCAATTTTTGAGAATGATTTAGTTGGCAAACCGAGACGCTTTGGTTCGAAACAGACGGTATGATCCCAAAATTGATAAGAATCTTACTGATTTTGTGATTTCAGTGTATAATGAGTTGAAATTAATTAATCCATACCAACAGGAATCACGAATCATAGCATCAATTCGGATATTGTTACCTTTTAGGTTGCACCAAATATTGATTTCTGCACAATGCATTAATTTCAGTCATCTAATTGTGATAGTCCAAATTTTTGAAAATCAATCAATGGTGCAAAGTAACACTAATCGAAACCAAACTAATAACAACCGAAACCAAGCCAATTATATTCCAATCCGAAATATCAATGTGCGTGAAAAATGTAGTCTTAATGTAAGAAGTAATGATAGATTCAATTATACCGGTAATAGAACCGAACCCAATTTCAGAAGAAATAGAAATAGTAATCGTACAATATTTAGAAATCAGGTAAACTGTACATCTAATTTTTCTCGAAATGGATTTCGTAACAATTTCATAGATGGCAGAAATTCTCAAAATAGAAACCAAGGTACCGTGGAAGCAAATAATAGGCAAAACTGTATACAAGATTGTGGCGTGCAATAACTTAACCGAATTCTTTGGCAATATAACTTAAGCTAATGTTTTGGCGTCCGAGAAAACATATTCAGTTGATTTTTGTTTTATTTCACTTTAAATATCGTAATGATTTAATTTGTCATTCGTACTTTGTTTGAATTCTATACAGGTAATATAAATAATATTCTTAATGTAAATGAATACGAATATTACCTATCAAAGTTATGCTAACTATGCCTTAATAAATAAAACATGTTGTATTCTAACCCACATAAACTTTGTTAGTTCTTAATATAATAATTCTTTTATTTGTATTATTCCATTATATTAATCAAGTCTTGTTTTGTTTCATTTTGAGTATTGTTATAATTTCTCTGTAATTCGCTTCACTTGTCAATATTGTGTTTTCAAAATATTTTATAATTATCTGAATTATGCCCAAATGGAAGAAATACGTTATGTAACATTCCAATATACTTTAATTTAATTTATCTATGAGCTCCGATGATATTGAATTAAAGAATCTATTTTAGGACCTAAGTAATCAGCAAAAGGATCGTATTTTGAATAAGTCCTCTTTGTCGGTAATTTTATTGAATTAAAATGAAATTGATTATTAAATGAATGTAAGATTATTGTTAAGACAAAATGAAATTAATATATATATGTATTATATTTTATATATGTGAGGGCTATTCGGAAAGTAAGGTAACCAAGTACCTTGTAGCATATGTAGCGGTCCAGGATTCTTTCTTCAATTCTAACCAATTTAAGAAGTCCTCGTCGGGAGCCATATATACAACGATATTGTATATCTGACATCTGTGAATTACTTTCATTTCTAATTGTAGCTATTTTGGGCAACGGTGCTTAAAAGTGCACAATATGTTATGAAGAAGTAGAAGAAAAGAATGTAGAATATATGTTGAAATAGATTGATGTTCATGTAATGGTAGTGGCTATAACTAGAGATAATTGTTTCGTGTTGCTATGACAATAGAAAGATTATTACTCATGGAGTTTTGAGAATACAAGTTAGTTGTTTTATATGTTTGACGAGCCTAATTTCCAAGGTATGCAATTGTTAGTTTTTGCAATTAAGTGTAAAAATTAGTGCTGAATCCTGTTGACTTACCTAGTGATTCGAATTGTGGGTAATATAGAGGATGCCCGGGAAATAAGAACGAATTTGAATTTCGCACCATTTTGTCATATGACGGTTGGCAGCCGTAGTTTTACCATGTTTGTTATTCTCTATCCTTCCTATTAGTAGCCTGTGTGCTGAGCATTGTTGGTTGGTGTTTATTTCGGCATGGAGCGTTTGACAACAAAGCAACGCATCCAAGTGATTAAAAGTTATTACAGAAACAAGGAAAGTTCCACGGCAACCGTTCGAGATTTGCGTGCGACACTTGGAGGCAATGTTGCTCCTACTGAATCATCAGTTCGAAAGTTGGTCCTGAAGTTTGAGACCACGTGGTCAGTGTTAAATGTTAAGCAAACTGGAAGATCGCGTTCTGTTCGAACAGAAGAAAACATTGCTGTCGTGCGTGACAGTGTGACCGTAAGCCCCATGAAATCAGTTCGCCGACGAGCTCAACAATTGAATTTATCACCAAGTTCACTGCATGAAATCCTGTCGAAAGATCTGAGATTGCATGCATACAAGATTCAACCTACACAAGAGTTGAAGCCTACAGGTCATGGAAAGATACATAGATTTGATCAATGGGTATTGGCTCGACAAGCGGAGAACGAGAACTTCACGGCAAGAATAATTTTCTCCGATGAGGCACACTTCCATCTCAGTGGGTACGTCAATAAGCAGAACTGCAGAATTTGGGGTACAAACCACAGACAATACAACAACTAAAGGATGAAAATAAGAGGATTATTAACGGCATCACACCAGATGTTTGCGAATGCGTCATCGCAAATTTCAATGAACGCATTGCTCATTGCCGTGCATCCTTGGGTGGTTATATGCCGGATACAATTTTTCATACATAAATGTGAGAAACTTACCTAATTTGTATGTGTACATAAATGGGAGAAGTTACTCAATGTGTTTATAAACAAAAATAATTTCAACATATTTTATGTTAGTTTTATAGCACTTTAATATTCGTCCCTATTTCCCGGACACCCTCTATGTAATAAAAGGAATCTTAAATAACATTACACATAGAGGTAAGGATACCCATTTCCTGTCAATTTTCCTATTGTCAAATGGTCTCTTGAAAAATTCTCATGCTGGTCTTTTCCGTTTTTCAAAGGGGAGCAGAGTGAAATCCTTTTTCATTGTTAAATAAAACAGTTAAACGTTGATGTTGTATGGTAAATTGAAGAAACCCGCTCTTTCTCTTACACCATATCTTCTGTAAGGTCAAATTTAGTGAAATTCAAAGTGTGAAGAATATACGACTGGGACGAGAATGTAAAATGTGAAAAATCTATTCTCTATTCAATCTTTTATTGTTCGCTCCTTAAATTTAATTTAGTTTATGGACTTTGTTTGATAATCCTTAATTTAGATATTGGAAATAAAATACAAGATTTTTCTTTAAACTAAAAAAATCTAGTTGAAATAATATATATATATATATATATATATATATATATATATATATATATATATTAATTTCAGTGAGGAATGTTCTATCATTAAAAGAGTATGTTAATTTTGCAGATGAGCGCCAAGAACATGGAGCACATCCAGCTCAAGCACCCCAACTTCCACGTCGAGCAGTTGCGGCTCGTAATGCAAGAGCACGTATGAGAGCAGCAGGTATACTATTATCCTCGTCACTTTTACTCAATGCTCATAATTTTTGTAAGTTGTACGGAAGATTAATAGAAATCTTTTAAGTTTACTTATACCTTTACACATGAAAATGTATTTTGCCGTAACTAATACACATTCAAATTGTTTTCAGAGAAATGTACAGTTTGTAGATGTGTTCATGTAAAATTGGAAATTTTTTCATTACCTTCTTAATTAAAAATTTAGCCTTAATGCAAAATATGTCAACACAATTATCATTTGAAAGTTTTTCTTTCTTTCTTTTCAGCGACCAATTCTATGAAATAAATTCAATTAATCATATTTATAAATTTTTTATTTGTTTGAAGAATACTTCTGTCAGTTATTCATTCATTATAGAGGGTCCAAAACCGATATAGAAGTGATTACATGAGCAAATCAGATCTTTCTAATGTATAAGCTAGCTCTATTTTGTAGTTCCTTTTCATTTTTGAGTGACTGTTGTTGAAGGGAGCCTTACGATTGTGTAAAAATTCGAATTCGCGCTTTCAGCGATTTTACATGTTCATGACCCCTACTTCCCCAAAACTGATTTTTGTTCGTTCCTTTTTTACATATCGGAATCAAATTTTAAATCTGTAATGTCTGTATGTGTGTAATAATTCCTCAAGGAGTTATTTCTCTTTCTGTCTCCAGAAGTAAGTATAATTACTGGAGGATAGAAGTCGAAATTGGCGATAATAATTCCTCAAGGAGTTATTTCTCTTTCTGTCTCCAGAAGTAAGTATAGTTACTGGAGGATAGAAGTCGAAATTGGCGATTTTCTCGGAAACTAAATTAGTTTTATTCATTCATTCGTTAATAATTCTATACGTAATGTGACTCCATTCGTTGCTTACGGAAGAGTCTAAAACAGGTAGTTCCCATGTTCGATTCTCGGTGGAAACACTTAGTCGAAAAAGTGTAAAAGCTTTTTCAGATCAGCCATCCTGAGTGAAGTTCTCTTCGGTTTTACTCATTCACACCAGGCAAATGCCGGGATGGTATGTAACATAATGATCCCAGACCACTTCCTTCTTTCCCCATTCCTGTCTTCCTCCCCAATTCCCCGTGTAGTGTAATCCCCGAAGAACGTCTAGTCATACATGACAAGCCTGCATGGCCATAGATGGGGGGCCGAAAGCCCCGAAATCTAATTCTTAATCCTAGAACATATATTGGTGGTGGTAAATTTTTTCGAAGATGATCTCGATAATAATAGCAACCCAGATTGGTTTACTAATAGCTTGGGTTTTCTTCGGATAACGTTTCTGGAAAAATGCGTATGAAGAATTTTGTTCATATTTCCACAATAAAGTAACAACTGCACCCTATGATGTGATTCATTATTCGATTTAAGAAAAAATGCAAATGAGAAAGGTTAGACCTGGAGCCTACACCTTTTATTTATTTACGTGTTGTCTCAACCTAAACAAAGTAAGAGCAATTATTGAATAGCTATAACTGTTTTCTCCAGCTCGACGCCAGGAGGAATCAGATGAAGAGGAAGAGGCTCTACAAGAGTTAGGAGATGAAGTTGCTTTACCTGAAGGTAAAATTGGCGCAAAGAAAAGAGCGAAATTAGAGGCTAAGGCGGAACGCCGAGCCCAGAGAGAGGTTAGTTTCGTTCATTTTTCATTTTGTAATTATTTTTTTTATTTATTTTTTTAAAATCTTGTTCAAATTTTGAGAGAGTAAAGTTTTTATGTCCGTAATTTCCAACGAATAGAAATTTTGATAATCAGTGTGCTTGGATTTCTCACAGTATGAGTCTTGAATTCAGCATTGACATTCAGCAGTACAAAAATCTTGCAGTAATCAGTAATACTACGGAAACACTACCTGTTTCCGTATGAACAGTCATAATACAAAATATACCTTCTTGAAATTACTTAATGAACTGATACGATGTATATTGAATAATAAAATATTGATCGTGAGCTCATTTAATCACCCCGTGTTTAACTTATCCGTATAAGTTTCATCAATTGTTTGTCGTCATTTTCAGTACATATCCATTTGAGAAAAATTTACGTTGCTATGTGGACTCACATTACCGGTATAATTCCTGTACTGTAGAAAAATTATTAGTATACTTCTAAATACAACCTTAGTTTCCTTTAAAAGAATCTTCTGCAAGAGTTAATGTACTTGACTATCAGGAAGCCACACATTATGATGTATGTTAGTTCCGGTCTGGTCTCATAATTTTCAGTTTATGAATTTCGAAGTCGTGGTAGTTGTTTTAATTTTAGCTGTAGGCTTTGGCTTTAATCTGTGTAAGGCTAAAATTTCAGAATAAAAAATGTACTGAGAGCACAAGAAATGTAAGATTAAATTTCTCATTAATAAAATTTTACATATGAAGCTGTATGTGTCTATAAGCTGTGTAGTTAGATAAATTAGCTATTTTTTTAAATATGTGGAATACCTTAACTACATATAAAACTACATGAGCTGACAAATTATTGAGCACTTCCTGTAGGGCTACAATGATTAAATGTGACATGATTGTAGCTTTCCGGAACTAATTCACAGGAAAATTGCCAAAAGTGAATATTTTTAATTTTTAGGGGGTCTAAAGAGGGGGTGAAGAAAATTCCCATGTTATTTAAATGGGCCTTTTTTTTTTTTTTTACCTATAATCTCATGTTTTAGGTACTTAGAATTGGAATAAAAACTTGAAATTCGGTATACTTGTACGTTTTCGTTAGCGTTACTTTAGTGAATCATCAGAAATAAAAATTTCTAACCGTAGATTGGTTTTATGGGGAACTGAAAAATCTTTCCCATGTTATTTATATGGAACACCTTTTACACCCCCAAATTATTGAGCACTTCCTGTTGGGCTACAATAATTAAATTTGACATGATTAACCCACATGACATGCTTTTTGAGACTAACCCACAGGAAAATTGCCAAAAGTGAATATTTTTAACTTTTAGGGGGTCTAAGGAGAGGATGAAGAATTTCCCCATATTATTTAAATGGTCCTTTTTTTGGGCCTGTAACCTCATGTTTTAGGTACTTAGAATTGGAATACAAACTTGAAATTCGGTATACTTGTACGTTTTCGTTAGCGTTACTTAAGTGAATCATCAGAAATAAAAATTTCTAACCGTAAAGTGGTTTTATGGGAAACTGAAAAATCTTTCCCATGTTATTTATATGAGGCGTCTTCTACACCCCAAAATATTTAGGCACTTCCGGCAGGGTTAGAATGATGAAATTTGGCATGATTGTAGCCTTCCAAGACTAACCGACAGGAAAATTGCCAAAAGTGAATATTTTTAATTTTTATGGGTCTAAAGGGGGATGAAGAAATTCCCATGCTATTTAAATGGGCGTTTTCTTGTGATACAAATTCCTATCTTTAGATAGTTGAAATAGGAAAAGAAACGATAGAATTGTGGGTTCAAGAGATGCGAGGCCGTAGGACGAGTGAAGGCATTGTGTGGGGGCGAAGCCCCCGGATGGGCAGATTCAGGAAATATGAAGAGCAAGTTCACGAAATTCACTGTTGATGCAAAGGCCGATATATAAGAAATGCGAGGCCGTAATCCGAGCAGTCTCGGGGGTCTGGGGCAAAGCCCCCAGCTAGCCAAAGGCTATTTTTATATATATATTTACAGTTAAATATTTATTAAATCACCCGATATACAAAATCATGTGGTAATTGCGAAAGGCACAAAAGAAAAACAGAGAAGGTAAAAAGAAAAGAAAAAAAGATAAAACGATGTTGCCTAGAAAAGAAAGAAAGAAAGAAAAATGGTAAAACAACAAATTCTGCATAGTTAGTTATAAAAGATAAACCTCTTCTAATAATTTGCCAGGAGGTAATGTACCTAAAATGGAAGCCACATTGCCTCGCTGAACTGCTATGCTGATACGTGCATCAGAAAATTAGAAGCTCGTTTGTCGCCAGTAACGTGTGCAATACGTTGGCCTACTTCTTTGATGAAATTTAGACCTTCGAGGCCCCAAGTGCCGCTCGATTCAATGTCCACCGTCACGAACATGTACCTATCGAGTAATTCTTTATATTTCCTTCTTTTCTCGCATTCTCTGCGGGCTGCAATAGCTTTTTCTCGTGACGAAGAAAGAGTGAAGTTGGATGGCGCGAAAGTGTCACAGAGCAGGTGAAATCCCAGAGAAGAATCTTCCCCCTCTTCCATGGTACCAGCGTCATGCTATCTGGTCTTTCGTCGTCAGATCTGTTACATCCCGGAGGTTCACAAACAGATGGAACTTCCGCCAGTGTGAGTGCTCATTCACGTTCGAATGTCTCACATGTCTTCCGGAACTACTTATGCAAGATAGACCGTGTAAACCTTTCTGGCTGACTGATTTACCACATTTAGAGCAGTTGTGTGATTCACATGTCTACCCTAGGCGAAGTGCAACTGCAATACGAAAACTTTCATTTAAAAGATGTAGTCCTAGATTGTGTGACGGTAGTGCCTGTAGCCAAGCACCTGAATTTGGAGATGAGGAGGGGAGAAGTCTGACCTTGTCTTCTTGGCTGTCTGCTGCTTGTAGTAACACTGATTGATGATCGGGTTGTCCCAAACTGATTGTGAACTTCTGCCAGTTATTTTAGGAGGTCGTAAACTAGGTAGGTTAGACCACCTAGATATGCAATCGTGGACTCGTGGACATCAAATTCCATGTGAGGCTCATTTTCTTGATTGAGGAGTATCTCAGTGGTGTTCTGCGATCCATATAACGACGCTAAATATGCAGGATACGCCAAATCGACAACCCGACGAATATCAAGACCTCCAGAATCAACTGGAAGTGAGGTCTGTATCCATGCGTTACTGTTTACGTTGCAGTTGAGTAACGATTCTAGTCCACTTTTCAGAACAGTGTCAAACTTCTCTAGCAAATCGACATCACGCCCAAGAAAGAGAACAGGGTAAAAAAATAAATTAGTCTTGGCATGGAGAACGACGCACGAAGATAAAAAGCTGAATATGCTGAAACTAGGGCCAGGCGTGACAAGAAAAAATCTATTTTGTTTAGTTTTTTCGGCTAAGAAATCACATGTTGCCTCAAGTGAAAGGGCTGCACCAAGAAGAAAGGCTGAAGAGGTTGTGATAAGTTGTATTCCCGGTGCTGACTTTTTAAATTGTGAATACAGGGTGTCCGAGAAGTCCTTCCCTGATTACAGAAATTGATAACTCAGGCTAGAAATAAGATAGAAATATGAAACTGGTGTTGAATTGTTTACAAACTCTAAAAGTTTTTGTCTGTGTTAGGTTTGTTCTGTTTTACCAAGTCTCAATTTTGTTTGTTTTAGGTTTGTAGTACGTAAGTAAGAAGCCCAAGAAGCCATGCCAACCAACCAGGAGAAGGCACAGTGTCCTGTGGTACCATGAGACACGATCACCAACCACGGTGCAGAGACAGTTCCAGACAACATTTGGAAGGACTCCACCTGATGTCAAGAGCATTAAAGCCTGATATGAGAAGTTCAAGAACACAGGGTCGGTTGCTGACCTTCCGAGGTCTGGTCGACCAAGAACCTCAGCAGACACGGTGGAGGCTGTGCGGCAGTCTTTTCTGAGAAGTCCTAAGAAATCGGTGCGCAGGGCCTCACGTGAATTACAGATGCCAAAAAGCTCTATCCATGACATTTTACACAAACGTTTATTGTTTCGTGCTTACAAAGTGCAACTCGTTCAGGCCTTGTTGCCCGACAACGGTACACGTCGATATGACTTTGCGGTCGAAATGCTATCACGTATTGAGGACGATAATGGTTATCTCAGACGAATTGCCTTGTGGAAGTGTACTGATGTGACCAAAACTTTTATAGTTTGTAAACAATTCAACACCAGTTTCATATTTCTATCTTATTTCTAGCCTGAGTTATCAATTTCTGTAATCAGGGAAGGACTTTTCGGACACCCTGTATAACACTTCCATTTGATCTTGCGAAATTCCTAAAAGTCCTACTTTACACTATGAAATTAAAGTGTAGTCCAATGTCTGCTGCCACAATTCGAATATTGTGTATCTCATATATGTGTCAGGATCCCCTACTATAGTACCGTCATCTAAGTACCAGATTATTTAATTCTGTGTTGATCCTAGACATTATGGACTGAATTGTAATGGCGAACAAAGCGGGACCCAAAGAATCGCCTTGTTATACTCCACGTTGCAAAAGTATAATGTTATCACCTAGAAATAGGTTACTTGATTGCGCATAACATTGATATACATAGTAATAAATCGATGGAAAATTAATTTTAATTGAGAGTAGCATTGCGTCTCGGTTGTTAATTGAAAGCATTTCGAAAGTCTAATTTCAAAATAGCTTTTTATTGTATATGAGAAGTAGAAAAATAAACGAAATTTTTTGTTTTACGTCCCACGGTTATGCCGGCTAGGTACAGAGAGAAGTAGAAAAGTAGATGCAAGCAGCATGTGCTGCGGCTTCGGCTTCATTTGGGACGCATACTCCTAACTGATGAGGTTGAAGTTAAAGTTACAATCAGGGTTCCCACTCGTCCTAAAAATCCTGGAAATGTCCTTGAATTGATTTTTTTCCCTGGAAACATCCTGAAAATGTCCTTGAAAATGCATTTCTGTCTTTGAAATTTACAGAAATATTGAATGTCAGATTTTTCATAAATGAAGATTTTAATTGATTGTTATTTTCGTTTGCTATACCTGCTTTTGTGCTGAATAATAATTTGTCATGATGCTGCATGTGTGGGTGGTTGGTGAACTTTCTTTCCTCCAATACTTGATTGACTGGGAAAACTCTTTTTCTTTCATCCAGTAGTCTGTCAACCCATGCTGCCTTCACTAGCACTATCCTCCAGAAACTGTGGTTTGTACCAGTATCAGTCCTCCATAGATTGGTGTATGATAACATTTCCCATAAATACCTTCAATCAACATCACGAAAGAAATGCAGCATCATGTTTTCCATGCAAGGCAGCGCTATATGACAGAGCTGGAGAAAATAAGGACTGTTGAAAGAGAAAGTCAAGTGCAGAGCAAGAGGAAAGAGATAAGTGAAAATGTACAGCAGCTGCAGAGAAAGAAAAGGAAATTGATGGGAACAGGTGAAACTTTGAAGACTGAAGCAGACCAGCTTGCACATAAAGCAGAGCAGAAGTCTTGCATTACTTTATTGACAAAGTCAAATGCTATCCGTAGAGCAGCTTCGCTAAAGAAGAAGGAGATTATGTCTATAAATGAGGAAATCACACAACTCCATACTTAGTTGAAAAATTTGTAATATAATTTCTTTTTTCTATAAATGAGGAAATCACACAACTTCATACTTAGTTGAAAAATTTGTAATATAATTTCTTTTTTTCCCTAATTATATCTGTCACACAATGAAGATACTATGTACGAAAAATACATTTTTGTTGTTTGCAATTTTGTTCGGTGCACAATTAAAACGTCGTAGAAAGAATTAAAATACATGTGCTAGATGTGGATAGATCGTATGGCTATAAGGAGAGTTGGGAGGCAAAAAAAAAATATCACATTACGCTGCATTTTGTGTATTTAATTATTGCGTATTAATACTGTACTTGCATTAATACATAAGCTACTGTACTTTTCATTTCACTGGTGTAAGTGTTGAACCTACAGTTGCAATCCTCTTATACCTTCCTGTGTCGAAGTCTTGGATGGTGATTTGTCCTGGAAACGTCCCGGAATTTTTGGGGAGAAAGAGAGTGGGAACCCTGACAATGGATTCTTTAATTCTGAAACATATAACTTTTGCTGATATCCTTCTCCAAATGTTGCCCACAGCAATTGGTCGAACTCCACCACTCTTCTTAAGTGCAATAAGCGATTATCCAAAGAGATTGGTCTTAGTTTGTGAGGTACTTTACCTGAAAGGATTAAGTGAAGTAATTCTAGAATCACTGTGGTTAATTTTTCCATTGAATCTGGTTCGTGATGTGAGAATAAATCCTTAAGAATCGAAAGACCGAGACCATCAATACCTCCAGCTTATCCAGATGGGAAGGATTTTATAGCATACTGTAATTCAGAAGCTGAAACTCTTGGTATATTAGGTTGATCTTTAGGAGAATCTGGTAATGCAAAAGAGTGAATGTGAAGGATGCTTCTCTTTAAATGCTTCTAAAACAGAGGCATTAGATTTGACGATAATATCTTCAGAAAATAATAATCTTACTGCACCTCTTATGTCTCCATCGTTGAGTTTGTTTTCAACTGTTTCGGCGTTAAAGAATGTTGAAGGATCAGAAGAATGTTTACGTTTGCGTTTGTATTTATTTGTATAATGATGGGGGTAATGATGTTCCAGTTTAATTTAATATTAAAAATCGCAAACTGCAATACTTCTCGTAACCGAAATCCATTTTCCACGAACTAATTACAGGTGTATGAATATGATTTTATGTGTTGTAGGCAGAGGAACGTGACCGGGAAGAGAAGAAGAAGCGCGAGGCCAAATTGGCTGCTGAGAGGAAGAAGGAAGAAGAGAAGGAGAAGTTGGATGAGGAAAAGAGATTGGAATTAGAAAAGCAAGAGAGAGAGGAGAAGGAAAGGCAGGAATATGAGGAATACCTAAAAATGAAGGCTGCTTTCACAGTGGAAGAAGAGGGCTTCGAAGAAGGAACTGATGAAAACAGCGAGAAAAATCTTCTACAAGAATTTGTAGATTACATTAAGGTAAGATTTTTTATTTCTTCTTCTTCTTATTATTATTATTTCATCTGTAGTTTCCGCGGTGAATCATAGTACTCCGCTGTGTGGTCCTGGCTACACTGAATATGTTATTTGTCCTTAGTTTAAGCCGATGTGGGCTATAATTAACATGAAACTATTTGATGGCTTGCCAAATTTGATTGAGATCATTTTTTCTTCTTTCTTGTTTTCGTACATGTGCGGGAAGATTTGGCAAGGGCAATATATGGTGCGTTCAGCCTTATATAATACTAAAAATAATTTATATTACTTGTAAGCTAGGAGTGGGAAGAGCAGAAACAATATTAAAAGTAGCATTTAAGCAAAAGGTACCGACTTTCATAATTGTAGGAAACTTAGTACGTTGATCTCACTGACGTGAGTCAGCATACAACGACTGCTTTACTTGAGGCAAGATTATGTTACTACTGTTGACAAATCTGTCAATGTGTTCGCCGGGGACCAGGATTTGCTGCAGTTCGAGACACTCCTACTTGATTTGGATCATTCTGCGCATGAGGTTCAAATCAAGTTAAAGATTGATTGAGGTTTAACGTTCCTTTCCAGCACTGAGGCCATATGGGACAGGATCTACTGTTTGAAGTGGAATTGGAATCACTCTGGATTTAGGGAAGTATCTCCTCCGAGAATCTAACCCGGGATCACGCACGCTAACTATTTGGGAACAAAGAGGCACTTGAGTCAGATGAATTGACAACGTTGCTGCACATATACACTTAGCTGACAGAGCCAGAGATGGAACCGCTACATTTTATATAGCGTTTGGTTGTAGTGAAGTACACAATTTGTATGATATATACCGTACGTAAAAATAATGCTTTTTATTTTCTGGAAAATACCATCAAAACATCAATGCAAGTATTGTCGGTATCGCTACATGCAAATTTTTAAAGGAGTAAGTAATCTTCGCCTATCTGATTAAAAAAAAAGTACCGCACATACTTCTGAGAGAGTGTCGCTGAAAAAAATGGACGTTAATCTGGAAAGAAAATAGTCAATAAATTGGATGTCACTTTCATTTATTATTAGAACTTTTTTGAATTCCATCATCTTTCGTTCTAGTATTAATGGCTACATTTAATCAATTTTCGATTTTATAACACGATAGTTTACAAGAGAACATAAGCTAAATGAGAAAAGTGTTTACCATTGATATAAATTTAAATTAAATACGAATGCACATTAGTGAGTCATTGTTCGTCATTATCAATTTGTGGGTCAAAAATATTCCACTCATACTTATCTTTTAAAAGTTTATTTATTTGGTAAAGAATTACACAATAGCTTTTTTATTCCCTTTTTGTCTCTGAAACCTTCGTTATAAGCTTTGAGAAAACATTCCTTAAAATGCAATAGAGGTTAACTCCTTATATAATGCAATATTTTTTAACTTCTCTACCATTAATAACAATTTTGCTTGTTCAAAGAAAAGTTTATGTATTTGTGAATCAAACATCAATTTCATTATACCATTAATGAAGGGAAAGCCAATTAATTTTCAAACCATTTGGTATGAATTCATTGATACGCAAAGAGTGAAAAGTGCATGACTGGACTGAGAAACAAACCCGGTCTCCAATTTAACCGTGTTGGTACGTTAACAACTATGCTACCCTCTCCTCTCCCTGATATCCACACACTTCCCTAGTGTTGGCATTGGTGCTCTACCGTTCACAATCAGACCGTATGGACTGAACCACAACACATCTGTTGTGCTTTAATAACTCGTGTCTATATTACAGAATAAATGACAGTTGAATTAAATTGGCAGTCCAGTTGTGCATTTGTTCACTATTTGGATGTCATTAATTTCGTTGTTATTTACTGTTTCTTTGTGTATGTTATTATATGAACCTATGTAAACGGGTAAAACCTGTTTTTTTTCAATCTTAATGATTTGGCTTCTTCCCAGACTCAAAATTGACAACATATCCCCCAAAGCTTGTCATCTGCATCTTTTCTCATCAGTTTATTGAATCAATTTAAGATGAACGTAAGTGGTACTGAAAAGCATTAGTAAATACAGAAAAAAAGAGAGGCTGCATACAAAACAGTTAAAAAAATATGTCTATGATTGAAAGTCTGTTTGCTTTGGATTTTCTCCCATTTATTCTATATCTTATCACCCCGTAACTACCAAAAATTGTTTTTGGAGACACTAAAATTTTAATTTGAACCAGTAGTATTTCAGTGTTGAAAAGTTTCTTTATATATATATATATATATATATATATATATATATATATATATATATGTCAGATGAATAGTAGATGAGAGTAATATACAAGCGAATGATGATGTAATGGATGAAATAATAACAGAGCAACAGAAGACGGAAATTCCGTAAGAGAAAAGACTCAAAAATGGTGTTCGTTCATCATACATTCATTTTCCCTTAAAATGAACGTGCATATCGGAGTTAAGAATTCTTCCGTTAGGGAATAATAAAAATAAATCAATAATTCTTTTTGTATAATTACATTGTTACATTAAATTAACAATGAAGTTACATTTGTTTTAGGACATGAAAGTAGTTGTACTGGAAGATTTGGCAGCCCATTTTAAGATGAAAACTCAAAGTGTTATTGAGAGGATTCAGCAGTTGCAAGCAGATGAAGTCCTTACAGGTAATTGATTACTAATAGCATACATGTTAATATATAACAATGGACTTACCTTTGCATTCGTACTATTTCTTGTATCAATTCAATCTAATCGAAAAGAATATCCTAACGGTGGAAGGGAGTCTAAATTTTTCGCAAAGAATGACGGATGTACTATATGAAATGCATTCTTGGACATGGTTAGAACTTGGGTCAAACTGAAGGTTTTTTTTTTTTTTACTTTGGTTCAAATACAAGGGAGTAAAGGATGTTGAAATATTTTCAGTAAAGCAGTGTTTCCCGTGCGAAGAACGCGCATTTCAACTAGTCCCTTATATCAGAACTAGGTATTAGGCATCTGAAATATCTGTGCAGGTAGCAAGTACACGAACTAATTCCTTGGTGCCAAATAATGTCAGTCATATGATCACAACATAGTAAAATTTCTTGCATAGTTTTTAAAGACGACGTCGCCTTTGCACAGCAAAAAATATTAGTGTGAAGCAATGTAACTTAAGACATGCTGTGTACATACTTCTTAAGTGGGATTTGTGCTTCATATGTACAGCTATTTAACGTGGGATTATAATTTAAATACATGTAGACGGCTGCTGGCTTAATATGCTTGTACGAGAAGAAATTTGCACAGTAAATAAATTTTTTTGAAGTAACAAATTTGCAACAGGTTACGCATATATTTCGCATAGTATGGTTAATAAAGTATATGGAACATTATGGATAGAGTTAGAATATGAATATTTTCCTTTCCCTTACCTAGCATACAATCTTCACATTTTCGCACTGCATACCAATTTTTTGAGTTCTTAGAATTCTGCCTGCGGCATGAGCAGTTCTTTCTGTTGCCTCATAATCCGTCGTTTTCTAGTTCTCTACAGGATGTCAGCACTTTATATATAATACGTTGTATTTTGTTTTTTGCTCCTATCACACCAGAATATTTTGTGTGGTGATTTTTCCCCTCAATTTTTTTTTCTTCTCACAAGAAACGGACATGAACCTGTCTTCCGGACATCCGAATCAAACCTAGTGCATTCCATAAACATAACAAAGATATGATCATGCACAAAAAATTAGGTGCCATAGACAACGGAGTAAGTCCCTAGGGTCCATTAACCCTATTAGTGTAAAGAAAATCAGACTCGCAGTGAAATAGCTATTGCGTTAACACTGTTTATTGGAAAGTCATGGTTTAAAGTTCATTCTCCTCAGCATGAAACAAGCTTTGTAGAGGTGCTAGGTATTGGGGCCCATAACGTACATGAACAGGGAAAATCGGGAGCATGTCGAGAAAATTCCCTTCAATAATCCCTCCCATCAACTTTGGATCCCTCTGGAGTGGCCCCGGGTAAAAGTACACAATCCAAATATATCTCGAAAAATACTATAGGGGATAAGAAATGTGTGTACGAAGTTTTGTATTGATAGACAGAATAGGTATGAGAGGAAATCGTGTATTGGTATACAAGCTTTCTCCCCATTTTTGTTCTATCTATCGATACAAAACTTGATACACACATTTCTTATCCCCTATACTATTTTTCGAGATACATTTGGATTGTGTACTTGTACCCGGGGACCACTCCAGAGGGGTCCAAAGGTGATGAGAGTGGGATTTCTGGAGGGAATTTTCTAGACATTCTCTCAATTTTCCCTGTTGAAGTACGTTATGGGCCCCAATACCTAGCACCTTTTGAAAGTTTGTTTCATGCTGAAGAGAATGTACTATAAACTATAACTTTCCAATGAACAGTGTTAACACAATAGTTATTTCACTGCGAGTCTAGGATTATGTTTATACTAACAGTGTTAATGGGCCCTAGAGACTTACTCTGTTGTCCATGGCACCTAATTTTTTTGTGCATGAACATATCTATGTTTATCGAATGGATACGTTTGATTCGGATTTCCAGATGACAGGTTCATGTCCGTTCCTTGTCAGATCACAAAATTAGTGTAAAACAGTCATACACAATAGCAATGAAACTTCAACCGAAAAATACATTGATATTTGTACTAGTCTCTGGTCTGGCAGCCGTGAGAGATAGTGCAGAAGACCACCCACACCTGCTTTCGGAGTGCTCCTGTTGGCTCCTTCACTCTACATAAACACAACAGCCTTGTCCGCTGGTCTAGTGGCATGTTCCTTTGGTGCATTTGTCCTATACCCTAAAGAGCATGTGTGTGACGTTAAACTTTGCTTCTTTTTTTATTTAAAAAAAAGCAACAGCGATTCTACAAATAAATGCATTTCTCGTGAGAAGGGTTCTACCTCTTTAAGAGGAGAGGAGGAAGTAAAGGATAAGTGCGGCTGGAGCTTTAGCGATAGTATATCACGAATTTTGTTCTTAATAACGGAGTAGATGATGGTCATATTACGTGAAATTATCTTAAGTTTTTGCGTTGAGCAACTATTTCTACAGATTTCTTCTAATCTAGTGGTTCCCAACCGTTAGCTAGTGACTCGCCTTCATTAATCCTGGACACTTCACACACTCCGCCCGCTCGTTGATCGTACATGCTTTTTGTCTGACTCGTCCTGCGATTACAGATCATTGAATTCTCAAATCTTCAATAATAATAATAGTAATAATTTATTCATTTCCAGCAAGACTTCTGGATGTTACTGTAGTGTAGTTTTTTTTTATTTTTTTTTAAACCACTTTTATTGTTAATGAAAACACAGTGCTTACTCAATAGTTATTTGTGTTTATGGATATTTAATTTATCGCCTCTGTTACAACATTCGTAATATTTGTAACTAACCTTTGGTTAGCTGGGGACTTTGGCCCCATAGAGTCCTGCGTTTGCTAGAGGAAGAGGGTTGTATTTATTAATTTATTTTAACATTTCTGTCTCCCCCATTTCGACTGTTATTATTTCGAAGCCAGAAAGACCAGACAAGCCCAGGGAGGCAAATACATAGGTAGAGGATGCGGAGAGAGGCCTGAGGTGAGTGCATTGACTAGGTTGTCAGTCAACGTTGAAGAGGCCTTTGCCTAATACGTGCTGGAGTGAATATGCGGTCGAGGCTTTGTTGCATTGCTCACAGTACTTAACCTCGGCTGGGCTGTCCTCTTCTCTGACCAATATACGGTCGATCTTATGGTATAGTAGCCAGATCCTTCAAAGAATTTAGCCATATACTGCTGTATAAAATAGTTAAGTGTTAGATATGGTGTGTAGAGTCTTCTTAATTATTTTTTCATGAAACTCAAAACAACTATATGTATATGTCACTGACTTATGTATATTGTACACATTTTGTAATATGCAGGGTGTCCCGAGAGAAAATCACGTTCCTTTGGGAGGCCATTCAGAGCAAAAACAAAGAAAGGAAAAGGAGTAAGAGAGTTAAGGGAAAATCCCTCCCGAACCAAAACTGGCAAGGTAATAACTGAAGGAGGGGGTGTTCTGGAAATAGTGGGAGGCGGTAACAATTTAAAGTGCCTAGGGCCCCGGGGAGGTTAAAAACGGCCCTGGACATGTGATAGTGGTGTCTTTGGAAAGGAAGTTATTGTGGTAAATTGATGTTACGGGATTTCCCTCTATAACTTCCCTTTCAAAGACACCACTGCCACATGCTGCATACCGCTGGAAAGACTATATCATCATCATTCAAATGCACTGCCTCACCTCTGTAGAAGAACCACATAAATACTTTCATTGAAGGTCAAAAATAGTTAACAATCTGTAGCTCTAAAAGCGTTGAGAATGGGACGCATAGTCGTGTTTTTTGTTTCTGTCACCTAAAGTGTCCGATTTCTTTTCAGGACACCCTATATATGTATATTATAAGTTGTATAAATATTAACAGTTTAACGGACTAAATTGACGCCGCATGATTTCAAATATGAATTTGGACTAACCTTGGTATTATAAACAATAGAAACTTCCATCATCCTCTGCGACGTTTTCTTAAAGCAACTACTGAAACTCCAACTACATCTCATGGCATCAAGCATTATAGTTATTTGATACTTCTACACCATAACGATTGATGCATAAAATGTGATTAGGAGTTGTAGTTGGTACTTCCATAAACGCCGCGTAGGAAGATGCGATTCCCCTTTAAAATTTCTGCAATTATTAAATGGTAGATATATACTTTGGTGAGTCTAAGTTAACATCTTAATATTAAGATCGCAGAAACCATACTTAAAAGTATGTCATTGATTATTTTGCAGGAGTCATTGATGACAGAGGAAAATTCATCTACATCTCTCAGGAAGAGTTGGATGCCGTAGCAAAGTTTGTAAAACAAAGGGGAAGAGTTTCTATAGCAGAATTGGTAGAGAGCAGTAACCAGTTAATTAACTTGAATCCTAATAAACGCGTGGCTGTAGAAAATGGATAACCACATCCGTATCTTCTACAAGTGAAGTGTTGAACTTTTTGACAACTTTTATTTATTAATTTTACATTGTTTAAAACTCAAATGAACAGCTGTAATTCTCTACTGTAACTTGGTGTGGTTGGATAAGATTTTTTGAACGAAAGAATTTAAATGGATATTCTAATATCAAGGTTGTATTACGAACGAAATAAATATTGTAATGCTATCAATTTAAGTTATTCCTTTTATTAACACAATATTTTAGATCGAATGTAAAGTTTTTGTAAAATGTGTCAATTGTGTATTACTTGTAAACCCTTTGTTTTCTATGGAAAAGGTAGATAATTTGTTTCCCGAAATTCATGTTTAAATAAATACTGGTCATTCTGAATATGAACAAAATCTTTAACTTGCAATAATTTGAAATAAAAGACTTAAGGGATTATACATTTTCAAATATTGTAATAAATTGAAGCTGTTTTTATTTCCTTTTGATGTGAAAATTCGAAAACAGATTAAGGAAAGAATTTTAATAATTGCAGGGACTAAATGTCTTCAGATTACAAACATATGAAATATACCACATAATTTAATATTCTACAGTAACTTTTATCTCTAACTATATACATAGACTATACACACATTAAATGGCACATATATCTGCATGACAAATACCGCATTTACGCGATTCTAAGACGCACTTTTTTTTCATCTCCAAAATCAAGGTGCGTCTTAGATTCGTGTTATGCAAGTTCATGCGATTTTGCAGTCAGTAAAACCCAATTTAGAGCAGAAAACGATTGAATTTTGCCGGAGATAGCTAATCCCGTTAGTCACGATTCTGTAAAGAATGAGTACTAGGAATATCCACATTTTCCGGAAAAACGGGAAATTGTTTTATCCGGAAACCGGAAAATTTGAAATTCAAAACGGAAGACGAATAATTTCTTTTTTGTTTTCCAATGTTTATCTTTTTTCATTCTTAAAAATCAATGCGCTTTTTTCTTTTTTTTTCTTCAAGAGTGCGTCTTACATTTGAGGGCGCCTTAGATTCGCGTAAATACGGTATATACAAAATGTAGTTTAGTCTTCACAAAAGCCATGGAAAATATAATCGCATGTTATATTCTAAAATAAGTAGTTATATAGCACAAAATCTTAATGAGTTGGTTCTCCGTGATATATCAGCGCTATAAAGTTCTGTAAGTTTAATATTCAAGACAATGGCGCGATACGAGACATTAAGATTTTGTATTCATAAACGGCATTGATAAATGCTAACAAAATACTCATCTTTTAACTAAAACAATTATTTCACAGAATTAACTCCCATAAAAAGAATTCAAGTTATTACTAACAAAACACTAATTTTATAACGAGAACAATTATTTCACAAAATTAACGTGCACAAAAGGAGTCCAAATTAAAGTTTCTATTTGGAATGAAATACATTATTGCTTTTCTTGTAATAGATCTATATGTGTGAATATTTATACATAAACTTACGCTTGAAGTACCTTCAATACGTAAATTATCCGCCTTCCAAAGTCCCATTCGACACTGTCTCTTTGACTAGTAATACTACAGGAAGTTCTAATGATCAGTTATATTTTATATCACCTCTTAAAAAATGTATAATGCTACTTAATACAATCATCCATCCCTCTATTTTAGGCAAACGACAAGGTTCCTTTTTTTAACTCTTAGTTACTACGTACAAATACCATGCATGACATATTTACAAATAACCTGAAATAATAGAAGAAAAGGAACGTCATTTCCTTTATTATTTTGGATATAAATTTTTCATGAAATAACTTTCGAATCCAGCATATACTTTCTTTTCCAACCATCATGGTTGTTACGCCGCGGAGAAATGGTTTGCAATAGCAGATTATGCTGTATGAAACAAGTGCTTTCAATGTATATGTGTCTGTTGATTATATATATACCAATTACTGTATTGGCCTGCATGCATACAAGCCACATTTTATAAAAAAAAAAAAAAAAAAAAAAAAAGTCATATTCGCGACCTTACAAAAATTCTGACGTTTTGTCATGTCCTATGCTGTTAAAAATGTTCTCAATCTGAATTGACAAATTTGCTACAATTCCATTGTAAAAACTGGAATATTATTTAGCAATACCATTCTTGATAACCTACCATTTGATTTACGTTAAGATAAAATATGAGCTTTCTGTACGGCGATAAAACAAATAAATAATTTTAAAAAAAGTGATGGAGTGAGTTCCGTAAATGTACTCAGCAGGAATAATAGTGTGACGGAGAATGCGCAAATTTTTTTGTCTAACAAATACTATACTGGCAGATAATAGAAAGGTACTTTTAAAGTAGATAATAGTACCATAATTCTTCAATAATCGTACTGTATTTATAAAATATGTGCCTACCTAATTAAATTGCCGGTAAATGATTACTAGTATATTCTTTTCTTCTCTGGACTTATACTTCGATATCATCTTTTTTCTTCTTTGCTCTTTCAGATGTTAGAGTGGGGCTTATATTCAGGCCAATATGGTATTTTGATTTTTAATGCCCACAGAAATAATTTATATAAAAATATATATTCGTCTTTATACCAGTATCTATAGAAGGCTAATTTATTTCATTGGGAGGCACGCTTCATTTGATATACTTCCGAAATAACTTAAAACTATGGATTATAAAGCTTACAAACTTAGCATCACTAAATGATGCCACCAAGTTCAAATTTACGCACTATTGACAATACTCTTAACTCCTCTCGTCTGTCGATAATGGATTTATGTGTTACTTTCGATAACGAATAGGTTCAATGCCTTGTCTGTATGCTAAAGAACCTTTTTATATATAAAAATGTATGTTCCAGCATAACTCTAGAATGCTTGGTTGAATTTTAACTAAATTTGATGCACATATTACTTTCAGTTTGGAAAAGTGTACTATCGGGGAGGAGCAACACACCCAGAGGGGGGGAATTATCGACAATGACTGATATTAGTGTCGAATTATAATTCTAAGATTCCATGAGCTGATTGGTGATAGTTCCAACACCCTTTAAGTTCAATTTCAGCTTCCCAGTGAGGGTAAGACACCAAAGGGGATTAGGATCGGTGACATACAATTATAGAAAACGGCCAATATGAGTGTCGAATCTGTAGCTTTCAGGGTCGCTGAGATTAACAGTAACACTTCTGATGCCACTTAAATCCAAATTCAGCCCTCCTTAGTACTCCTAACATGTAAAAAATAATTGAAAATTACCTATTTTCGCGTGGATCTATAGCTTTTGGGGTCCTTAAGATGATAAATGACAATTTTGGCACCCTTTAATCCCAAGGTCATCTCCCAGTTGGAAAAGGTGAAATTTCCAGTCTTACGTCCCACGTTTATACCGACTAGGTAAAGGAGACTGTGATGATGAGGAATGAAGGCAATGATGGAATTAATAAAGTGGGAGGAAACGGGAGAACACTAAGAAGACCCACGCACACGGTGTTTGTCCACCACAAAGTACACTTGGTGCGAGCTGGGATCGATCATAGATCGCTCTATCACCAAGCCTATGCGTCCCTCATTTCCCAGCTGGAGTAAGATGCCCCTAGTACTCCTAGGAGGAGGCATATAAAATGATCGACCAGTATTAGTATCGAATCATTAGTTTTCAGCGTCGCTAAGTTAATTAATTGCTGGAATTCCTGACCCCGTTTAAATCCAAGTATAGCCTCTAGTAGGTGCAAGACTCCTAGGAGGGAGTGGGAGGGGCAGACAGAAATGATAAGATACGAACCGATATTAGTATGCAAAACGACCGACGTTAGTGTCGAATCCATAGTTTTCGGGGTCGGTGAAATGAATAGTGACGCTCTCAATGTCATTCACATTCATCCCCATTTACAGAGGGCGGAGTGGGGAGGTTAAAAATAAAATGTCAAAAATGACTTACATTTGTGTCGAATTCATAGTTTTGCTGGTCGGGGAAACGTCTGACTCATTTGAAATGATTTTTCGAAGAAACTTCAAGCTGGGTTTTTATATCATATTAATTTGGTTAAAGACGTATTCTGTGGGGGGTTGGGTATTTTAATATTTATGGCAAAAGTAGAGTTTCTTTTGTAATTTTATCATTATACTTTCATTGAAATAAATGTTCTACGGAGGAAGGAGATTCAAATATTTTCAATAAACCTATTATTTCAATGTGAAGAAAGGATATTTCAGCTATATATATATATATATATATATATATATATATATATATATATATATATATATATATATATATACTAGTGGCGGATCTAGGATATGATCAAGGGAGGGGCTAAACCATAGTTTGCCGCTTTATCCAGTGTAAAACAGGTTTGAAGTACATTTTATCCAGTGTATACCTGAGGATTAAGGGGGAGCTATAGCCCCCCTTGTATATATACGGATGAATGGATGTGTATATTCATATATGTATGTATGTATGTTCCAACATAGCTCTTGAAAGCTTGCAGCAATTTCAATTAAACTTGGTACACTTATGACTTACAATCTGGAAAAAAATACTGTAGGGGCAAGACACCCTTAGTATCCATAGAGATGGAAAGGGGATGACATTTAGAAATAATCGAAAACGGACCGATATTAATGTCGAATCCGTAGTTTTCAGGCTCGTTGAGATGAATAGTGACTCAATGCCGTTTAAGTGCAACTCCGATTAGCACCCCTACGGAAAGTGAGGTGACATGTAAAAATAATCAAAAACAATTGGTATTAGCGTCCAATCCATATTTTTCAGGGTTGCTGAGATGAGTAAAGTCACTCCCAATTCCGTTTGAATCCAAGTTCACCCTTTATCGGTATGGGGGTGAGTACGAGTGTAAATAAAACGTTTAAAATGACCGAATCGAACCCATAGTTTTCGAAGGTGGGAAATCGGCTGACCTGTTCGAAATTACTTTTTGAACGGAATTTCAGCTTGTAAATGAATAAATAAAAGGTTTCTCGCCCCAATTCCTTAAACTAAATCATATTGTGCTGCAGTTATTAGTGAAATATTTGTTTATAAAATAATTTAAAAAAAAATCGCATGAGTGATATTTTACAAAATTGTTAAAACCTCACCCCACGAGTAAATTATTCCTTGCGATTTTTTTTCGTAAGGAACAATTTACACAATACTATAAAGTTATTAAAGAGACATGAAGAAAATCTCATGAGTCGATTTTGAGAAAATCGAAAAAACTCATCTCCTAGAATAAACTACACCTCGCACACTTTTTCAGAAAGGTATGCCATATTTTCATGTTATTAATGAAATATTTATTTATGAAGTTTGAACAAAATCGCCTTAATTGTTTCAGAAAATCGTCCGAAAAAAAATCCATCCCCAAGAATAAACTACCCCCCTTTTTTTGTGAGAAAATTGTAAAAAATAAATAAATAAAAACAGCCCAAGAATAAACTACGCTTCGTACATTTGTTTTCAAGACAAATGAGTTAGGGCATATTGTCAGGTTATTTATGAAATATGAACAAAATTGGCTGTCATTTTATAGAAAATCATCCGAAAGAAAACACCCCAAGAATAAACTACCCCTTTTCGATTTTCTCAGAGAAATAACTTACACCATATGATGGGGTTGTTTTTGGAATATTTAATGAAATACATTCAAAATCGTTAGGTCCGTTTTTGAGACAATCATAACTTATTCTTAGAGATAGGAAGAAAATTCTGAACCCCCTTCCCTGAAGGATCACACAGAAATTTTAAGTTTAAAATTTGGTTAAGGTACGGTGAACAGTATGGTCTCTAGGTGAGTGTACATCAGGACGAACACAAACGACAGATGTCGATATCTATCGATCATGAAACGTGTAAATCTGTTGAAATCTCGAATTCGATTCTTTTCACTATCATCAAACTTTCTTTATTCCTTTCGTTATCGAAAGTAAAAAGACAATCAAGAATATAAAACAATGTTTAACGAACTGAAAATAATGAATACTGGGAATCAGGTAGAACGAATTGGACGATTTTTGCACCCTGGTTTGGTAATATACACATATACAGTGTGTGTAAAAACTATGGGGACAAACTTTGGTAGGGATTCTACAAACTGGAAGTCTGTATCATCCCATATCCGGTAATGAACAGTTTAGGAATTACACGTTTCCGAAATTACGAGATAATGAACTTTCGAGCTGAATAATAATTTTACGAAAGCTGAAACGTTTTAATGAAGATTGTATCCGGTAGGGACATGCCAGTAGAAGAATTTATTATAAACATTACGTGGTGGCAGAATATATTTCACTCACACTACGGATGTATGATTTAACATTAGATTCAGACAGGGAACCCGGCATTAAAAGGTGAAGATTTATTCCTTTCGTGGAGAACAATTGTAGTTTTGCTAGGGTATATCTTTAGTAACACAAAGTGTGTAGCAACATTATGTCATGATTTGTTCACCTACAAGACATACGAATTTTGATTTGATTGTGAAACCCAAATGAAAGTAGCTAACAATTTTCAAAGAACGCAGAATACTGTAAACATGTCTTGCAGGCTTTCTAAAGAGAAAAAAAGGAACCCTGAACTACTACATACGCTTATTCATAAGACGATTTCTGGGAACCTAATATTTTACGTTTAATGTATTCATTTGTAATTTACTATACATCATTATATCGATAAAGAATCTTTTGGCTGTACTAAACAAAACTTATCACAGAATTGTATTACACATTGAAATCGGCCAAAAATTTGAAAACAAGTGTAGAAATTAGTAACTACAAAAACAATGCCTACAAAAGTTTTCTTTATAATGCGAGGACGTGTATTTCGTATTACAATCAAAATACATACATATATTACATTCTACACCAATACTCTGTTTTACAATGCCAATGTATATTACAATGTATTTGATAATTATTTGCTGCATCAAACATATTGTTTCAATCTAGCTCACACTTGAAATTCACTTCTCACAGGATTATAGTTGTAACAAAGATATTATAAAACCTGTTATATTTTATAACATCCTTGACTTGTAAGAACAAAAGTCTATAATTACAAGACTATGAATGCGCGTATAAACAGAAAAAAAATTGTTTTATCGATGATGAATAGTACTGACGTTGATCCAAGTGTACTGATACGCATATTCAAATACTTTGGGAATTTTCCAACTACCACCAAATTGTCTGGGTACCATGAAGACAGGGCACATTTTGAATCAACCATAACGACGATAATACTTCTGAGGAATCACGTCACTATGCTCTCCGAAGGTTAATATTCGCTTTTACACATTATATCATTCGAATTGTCAGTATGATAGAAAGCGAAGAAACCAGTTTTTTTTTTTTTTTTTTTTTTTTTTTTTTTTTTTTTTTTTTGTTCTTACTCATTTTACTATAAACTAAAAGAAAAAGTAATATAATTTTATTTCTAGTTTTTATTTACATATTCACTACCTTCTTTTTGCTTTTCTTTTGTTTTCTTAATATTTCGTTCGTTCGTTTGTTCAGCAGCAGCAACTTCATACAAAAGATACATGTACAGAATATTGTATTAGATACATTCTGTCAAAACTTAACCCTAGGGAAGTATAACTCAGTTCAGTTCTAACTTTCATTATGGTAACCTACACAAAATATCATAAAAACATTAAATTACTGAGGGTGTATGTGTATAAAATAAACGGATAATGGATTCGATTCCTTTCTTTAGAAGTACACGGGCACCTAACTTTTAAAATAACAGCCTTGAAGTGAAATTAAATCTTTTAGTTTCACGTGCTGTGATTGTGCCCTTTAGGCTAAGGGAGACAGAGGATTAAGGCAAGTGAATGATGATGAATTGTTGGAATGGGAACATGGGAGGAAGTGGGAGTACCCCGAGAAAACCCACGGATACGATGTCCACCACAAACTTACTTATCCGGGGATCGAAACAGGGACCTCACGCACCAGAGGTAAGTATTCTACCACTGAGCCACCGTGCCCTCAAGTAACAGCTTTCAACTCTCATTTTATCGTTACGTCGAATTCCACAATAAAGTCTGCCGTATAAATGTTTTCAGATTTATTAAACTATTTCTCTCCTTTATTGACGGCTTGGAAAGTTGCAGAAGTTCCTTTTGCACAGTTACTTAACGATTTGATGTATTAATTCAACATTTAAAAGAGAAATAATACCCTAACATATCTCAACAGCTTTTCAAGAGAGTCAAAGATTAGACGTTGAAAATACATATTAAAAGAAGTAAATACCTATATCTACTTAGAACGAAAGATATCTATGGATATGAACACCAATAAAGAATTTAGCAGACATCTTTAATTAGGCTTAAGTGAATTCGGAAGGAATAGCTTCATAGGCTGGTATGTATAAGGGGGGAGGGGGGAATTTCTTTACTGATATATTATTACCTGTATTGACATATGGATCGGAAATGTGAACACAAACTAAATCAGATTCTTCATCTACATACTACACAACGAAGTATAGAAAGATGTTAAGAATAACCACAAAAATAGTTGAGTTTAGTGGTAGCTGTTATCTTGAAAATAAAGGCACTGAAGTGGGAGTGGATGGGACACACAGAAGGTTGATTCTGGTTATATAAACGAGTTTTCAAAATGTACTTACCCTATGAAAACCTATACCGTCACCACCGGTTATTCTCATTTTATCCTATTCCTCCCTTCAGATTGTCATTATGACAGCGAAAGTAATGATGTGCACATCATTTTAACAGACCAAGTGCACACAAATCCATTGAATTGGCGTCAAGGCTTTTCACAGGAATGTAATAAGCCCGAAAAACACAGACTCCTGCTTTATCTAATGATGAAACCAGAGATTTTGGGTAGACGCTTCCTCTATGTGGACCAGCACCTGGTTCTTGTTGCCTTTGTACGAGGGATGTATTTCCGATAGACTGGTGGTCGTGACAGGCCGCATTCACCTTCAAGTTATTACCCAAGTTTTTTTTTCTTACCTCCAACATCTCACATCCGGCAACAACCAAGATTTCCGCGACTTTCGGTAAAACTTGGTGTGTCATTTGTCAGAGGTGCCAGGTATGTAACTGCCCGAATGTCATTATTACGCGTGATATAATATACGCCTCATCCAATATGACAAACGTCTTCCATTTTGATCCCAATAAGTGTCTTTCGTATAGTTTGTCTTACATTCAGGAATACCTGTATAAGGGGAGAAGGGAGGACTCTGGAAGAGGATCTTATGTACCCCCTATAAACCCGGCCCTTATGTGCATGTTTTACGTCAAGACGTCAGTCAACGAATTCTACAAATCTCAACGACACTCTTTCGCTGGCATCCTCGAACGGGCCCCTGAATTACGAAATAGGAAGTCAGAAATAATGACACCTGAAAACTGATGCGCTTCACGCATCAACCGATTGAACGTGTTACATCTACCTAGGCCTTCATGGATTGTAGTGTAGTGAGTTTAGTACTGCCTTCTATCTGTTAACTAATTTCATCAGTATTTCAAACTCATAGTACTAAAGAAAACTGAAAAGAATGTTACTTATTTATCTGTCTCCCTGCAATTCGACTCACCTCGGTATACTGAAATAACATACTTAACGTGGTGTTGCAAAACCACATGAAAGTCTGTCCGGCCCTGCGGCGAACTTATCAGTGCATCACCTTTATATATATATATATATATATATATATATATATATATATATATACACGGGCTGCATAAAAAGTAATGGCAACATTGTTATAATCTGCATATGGCTTTATGCACAGAACAATTGTTATATTCCTTTAATGTAATTAGTTCTCACCACCTTCTGTCACACATGAAAGGCATCAATCACCTTCAACGCGTCAAGCTTCGTTGATGTCCCGGGGGACCCATGGATGTTGTTCGTCTTTCCGAAACATATTTTTATGGCGCTTCTATTTTCCTCCTTTACTTTACGACACTGCTGCTTTTGACTAAATAACACACAGTCGTTACCAGTTGCCCCATTTTATCGCCACACATATTCCCGTATCGATTACAGAACTCTTGTAGTGCTGAGACACAGCCCTCTGACGTGAGGTCAGTGTTATCAAGGGTGGTTCAAAAACCAGGGGATTTTTTTTTTCGAATTTCATCTGCGGCACCCCTCACATCTATTACACGACTGAAAATAGATACACTGGTCAAATTTTAAATTTTTACAACAATTTTTAATGGTTGCGCAAGCCGATTGAAATTTTGAATACTATTGGTATATACACATTTTTATACATATACATTCATATTGTTATACGTATTATGTTATATAAATATTACATAATTATACATAAAAACACATTATTGCTGATTATATTTACATTATTAAAACTTTGTAAAGTTTATTTGCTAACTCTATTTTTACACTTCACTTTCACATATTGAGTTTACTTAGATACTATATTCTTTGAACACTATCTATTGTATTGTATTGTATGAACAGTACGATATTGGTGCCTGTGTTCCGCAACAACTTGAGTTGAGTTGATTTTCAGTTTATCGTCCCGTTCAGCAGCGAGGCTATATGAGACGTGGACCTACTGATTAACGTGGAATCCGAACCACATGAGCTCCCGCCGGGAATCGAACCCGGGTCTCCCGCGCCAAAGGCGCGTACGCTAACCCGCAACAACTTGAAATAGATAATGTTTCTGTTCCTCGTTCTTTGTGATAATACTGTTATACTCTTGTATGAGAGCAACTATGCGTTCTGTGTGGTCTTTAACTACTTCATAACCAGGTAAGTAGTCAGTGTTGGATTTCCATGTCTCCGTATTTTGTGTAAGAAATGTTATTCGAATACTCAAACGTTGAAAAGCTGCATTGTGTTCTTCGTAACCAAATTCTCAATCTTGGCATCCTGTGGTGAAACAAGAGCATATGCAGGCGTTTTGGAGGCTCATCATTACTAGTATCTGTATTCAAGTGTTTCACCAACTCTTGCTTTGTTTCTGCGGACAGTTCGTCGTAGAACGTCAAACCAATGAGTTCTTCGTTCAAGTGCCAAAGATGATTTTTTTTTTTTTTAACTGGGCTTTGTAAATGGCTGGATTGTCTGTTTCATATTTAAGAAGGGTTTTCAGGAACTCGAGATCATTTCTTGAAGCAGATGCAGCAACTGGCGATAAAAACCACGCTTTCACATAAGCTTTAGCAATGAACGTACGCAAAGTAATCAACCCTTTTTCTTCTTGATGAGTAAGGTTGAATTGGTCTCTAAAATCCATATTTTGAATACGAACAGTGCCTTTGCCACACACTTGGCGTGGTGAATAGCTCCGGGTGCCGCAAATGGCACTCCACGAGGCGAGATTCCTCCAAGAAAGGAAAAAGTCAGTTAAAATAATTCATGATACTCATCCTCCGGCTGGCTACACTGAAGATGGCTACGTTCGAAATCTATACCTTCATTCCTGATATTGGCCAAATCTATATTTCTCTCTGCTGAATCATTAATCGTTGCTGCTATAACGAAAGTTGCTTTTTTGTCAGTTAATTCGAGCTACCTAACATAGAAGCAAGTTCGGGAGTAACAACTTGTTTTCCAAGTTTTCTGCTTTCGTTTTTGTATGAGGACTTCTGCAGGGTATGCTGCTGCTTAGGTTTCTATTCGTCATCAGAGTAGGTTTTACTTGATTTCAAATTTCTGTGACTGTCACTCGAAACAAACAGGGTAACGGCGTTAGTGGTAGTGTTGGCACTAGTATTTGTCTCCATCAATGCATGTTTTCGTTGTTGTTCTTTGCCGTTTTCGCTTCCTTTTGAGCAAGAGTTCTGTTCACTGGCACCGTACAACCACGTCGTCCCTTTTCCCTCTGAGCAATGAGAAAGTCCTTATATTCTTTATTTTTAATTAGTCTAAGGACATCTCCATGTGCTATATCAAATAAGTTATTCAAACTTGCAATAAATCTAGGTCCATTCTCTTTCTGCTTGGTAATTTTCGGTTCTTGCTTTTCTTTGAACTTACCCATTGGTTCCTTAATATTTTGAGATTCACGTTTACATAGTTTTCCTCACGAATTAGAATAGGAGCCTTTTCCCAAAATTGTACAGTTCTTCGTACATCTCTAGCACTATCGTGGATCTTTCTAAGATTAGGGGTGAAAAATACACACAAAACATCGCCATTCGAAGGTAGCTTACTTTCGGTCAGAGTTTCCTTAACTATTCCTAGTAAATAAAGTCTAGTCTCATTTCTAGTGGCTTCTGCCATGATATATCAACGAAGTATATATCAACTTTATCCCAAACTTACTATCATACCACAAACCAAACCAACACTACACCATCACACTTCTAGCTTTTGTTCTGAGAAAAGAAAAAAAAATCAGCCGCTACAATTCGGTATTATCAGCTTACTGCCACCAAATGTCTCCTAGACTGCGATGTTCCTGGTTTATAATCTTTAAACAAATGAAATGCGGGTTCCGCCACCGGAAAACAAAGTGTAACAGCAACTTATAACGTAGATGGAAATAGATTTGTGATTGCAGTGAATACTGTTTAAAATTTGTTAAGTTTATATTGTTTTTAATGGTATGATAAATACAAAATGCAATGGATGCATCATAGGGAATGATATACCAATATAACATAGTAAGACAACTTTTGTTGATCATTGTTTGAACAACAACTCCTACAGTAGCATAGTCGATTTGTAATAATAACATGAACTGGATATAGGATGATAAGCGCACAAAACCTGAGTGTACCCCACTGTCAATATAGCGACAATAAAGCACTAATTTGGTTAAACTTTAAATTGATTGCGCAACCTCTAAATATTGAGCTATTGATTTGAAATTTCGGATGTATTATTTATTTGGAAGGGAGAACAACTTTAGGGGGTGCCACGGTAAAATTTCAAACTTTCGAAATTTTGGACCACCCTAATATATATATATATATATGTGTGTGTGTGTGTGTATGTATGTTTCTGTGTGTGCTTCGACATGGCAGTTTATTAGCTCCATAATGTTCTTTTGGCTCCGCCACTGTTATAGACATTATTTTAAAATACTAATTAATATTCTTTTTTCATATGGGAAAATTAAGCTACCAGCCATCTATATGGTTTAGTGTTTGATCCCATGTTAAATAGTTTTACGTATTCAGCGCACAATGACTTTAAAATATGAACACGACTGCTTCCATTAATTCTGATTCGGTTCAACATTCCTTTTGATTTTCCTGAAAAATTGCATATAAAAAAAAAATCTTAAATATAACCAGTACCTCTGGCAACCTTGCCATGTGACTGATGTCACTTGTAAACATGTAAATTAGTTGCACGCGGCATTCGTAGATACATCAAACGAGTAATATGACCACTAGCGGGAAGGAGGGGGCGTAAGTATGCAGGACTTACGAAGGGGGCGCCAGGTAAATAAAGTTAGGATCTACTGATATTAATGATAAAACACAGAGAACCTTCAAAAAGAATTTCAACTGATTCATTAAGAGTGAACAATTTCAACTTCAAGCAAGTTAATTTTTAAGTCTCAAAGAAAACACACGTTATGTTGACAAAAATAGGAGAATTTTTAGGAAATTTATTGTAACATATATTTTTCAAGATTGGGGGGAGAGAGAAATCCAGAGCTCCGTGGCTAAGCGCTTAGCGTACGCGCCTTTGGCGTGGAAGACCCTGGTTGATTCCCGGGGGAGCTCATGCGGTTCGGATTCAACGTTAATCAGTAGGTCCTGCCTCACAGCCTCGCTGCTGAAAGGGACATTAAACAAAATCAACTCAACTCAACAGGTAAATCCACCCTTCTTCTTGACTGATTTCAACTGAAGACATGCCTAGAAGAAAATATATAACACCATATTTACTCAAAATCGAATAGATTTTTACGAATGCTATAGTAGAAAATTATTTTATTACATTTGTAAATACACAAACTTCCAGGCTGTGGGGACAACGAAATGTAAGCCTTAATTCGTGACTGATTTCAATCCTAAGCACTGACCATGTTCTATTAAAATCCAACAAATTATTATTAAGCAATCGCGAAACATACACAAATGAATGTTATGTCACTTATCCTTGGTTAAATAAAAGAGAATGTTCCAAATAAAAAGTAGCTAATCTTCTGAAGTTAGTCCGAAGACCCTTGATCACTTCGAATAACCTAATACCTAAAATTACTTAGGCTTCTTCCTTTTCATACAATGTGACTTAGACAAAAGAATTGGAGAGAAGAAAAATAAACTCTGGACTGACTTAAGTCGATCTCCCAATTTAAAACACTTTTAGAGAAAGGTCGATTTTTGGTAGTGAATATGTTAAACTTGTTTATGTTTGATACAAAAGTGACTTTCTTTTCATTTAAGTAGCAAGATCATGAGTTACAATCTTGAATTAAATTATTTAAAGATTTTAGTAATTCCTTCCTTGAATGTGTCGATCAATTCATAAATACAATCGTATTTTTCAAAACTACAACGTTTCAAGGCAGGATTTTTTAAAATTATTTTTCATATGTATTATGAGTATTCTACAATAATCTGTAAAAAATTTCAACTAGATAAAAAATTAACAAATAAAACCATTTTTTCTTATAAATAAATCTCTATTTTAAAAAATCTGTTTAAAAAATAAAGAAATATGTACTAATTGCGCTACGAATTATACAGTCTTCTTTCGTATTTCTTTTTCTCGAAAACATACTGATTTCTTTATTTCTTCGCTTTCTTCAGTTTTCGTCATTTGCCATTTTGCATACAATTGTGTGTTCCACCGTCGACTACCTCTTCCTCTTGATGATCACCATTATCTTCATCATCGTCATCGTCATCTTCTTCTTCTTCAACTTCCTCGTCGCTTGTAACATCCGGGTCATTCGCTTGGGATTCACATTTTTCGCAGTGACACGTAAATAAGTAGTTCTCTCTGTAAGATAAATAGTGATGTATTAGAACCAAACAGAACAACGTAAGGCATTTGAAATAAGTTTTCCTACAAATCCCTACATGAGTTTTCATAAAATCGAGTCCTAGCTAAATGGCTTTCATTCCAAAATAATAAATTCAAAATATTTAATTAAATCGTTAGGCAATAATAATAATAATAATAAATAAAATAAATGAAAAAAATACTATTTTTCACAAACCTTCCTCTATTTTTTGTTATCGGTCAGTTCCATGAAAAACCGATTCAGAGGTTTCTCAGTTAAATGAAGCCAAACAGGCAAAACACTCTTTAGATTGTTAAAAAATATTGTCTTATTTTAACTCGAAAGTGATTCTTTATAAATAATCACATATAACTCTTCCTTTTTCAATGTTACTATATCTATAATACGCTGAATACTCTGAATTTACTTTGTGTTGTTCATTATGGGTTAGTTGTTCTATTAACAAATTTCCAACACAAGTCTTAGATGAGAAGTTATTTCTGTAATAAGGCATTCAACCTATTACAACACAACTAATCTCCAAATTACTATATATTATTAGTGAAAGCGTATGCAGAGAATACGGCATACTAATAATTCAATGTTGTTTGGTTGAGAGACGAATGATTACTATTTTTGCTTGTCTTAGTTTGAGTTTTTCTGGTTTCATTACGATCTCTAAGAAAGAGATTCGCAAACTGTGTGTCGCCGCCATGGTGGGCATGATTTGCATTACGTTGTTACGCAACAACGAAGCTACGAAAACGCGACCGACTATTGATTTGGGATCCAAACCCTACTTACGTTTGTCTTCAAGATAGCCTATTTTTTATCAGAGTTCAAACTTTGCGGGAACACTAACTAACAGGAAAGCACTCTAGTCATAAAACTATAAGTAAGTGCTCCACTATCTTGTTCAAAGGCAAGTCTTGTTCCTATTAGCTGAAAGTCACCCATAATTTAATTATAGAGATGGTAGATTTCGCTTTTTCTTACTGTGTGGTTCTCTAGGATAAACACCTGCAATGAAACTTTTGTAAAACCATATATGTATTATTGCGGGACAAAACCCTCCCTTTTATGGACACGGACAATATTTTCCTCTTTACGTTTCAGTAACCTTTTCATAGCGGACAGCAATTATTGTACCATCTATAGTTCTATATTTACCATAGAAAATACTTTCCACGATTTGAAAATAAATCCGTGATGCATGCAGGAAACAAATAATCCCTTCTGCATAAAATGTCTGTCGTAATTCAATGACCTGGTGAACAACCACACAGAGAGGAAAAAATCCTTGAGTTTTACGTCCCACGGTTATACCGGCTAGGCTAAAGGAGACGGTGATGATGAGAAATGAATGAAATGGTGGAATGAAGTAAGTGGGAGGAAACGAGAGAACCCCGAGAAAACCCACGCACACGGTGTTTGTCTACCACAAAGTTCACTTGGCAGGAGCCGGGATCGAACCCGAAACCTCATGCACCAGAGGTGAATACTCTACCACTGAGCCACCGCGACCCCAACCCCACAGAAATTATTCTTTACTCTATTTGCAATAAATTTTCAGTATTCAATAATAATAATAATAATAATAATAATAATAATAATAATAATAATAATAATAATAATAATCTGATAACAGACACACACATATTCCGTTATATTTTAGAACAGATTCAAAGGCTGATCCGTTTCCACTCGAACAGCCTGCACTCTGCAACACTTGTCAAACTGGATTCCACAGCAACAAAACTATTCTCAGCTATGTGTATCAGATTGAATGTGTTGCAGTGGGCAAAATGCCCCCAAAAGAAGTCACCTCTGGGAAAGGTACGTCATGGCTCTTCCACACAAATTTTATCATTTCCTGCATAGTAATCATCAGAATAATGGTTTTGAGGAAGGATGGACCACTGTTAGTGTTATAATTAAACGTTACGCAAAATATCCTCCTTCACAACCCACACGAACACCAAAGATAGCCTCAGTGAAACTCACAAGTCCTGTGCTTAAGAAGATCCGGGATATGGTGGTCTGTGAAAATCTATTACTACAGTGTTATGGTCACATAAGTCCAATCAACAGTAAATCGTGCAGTCCACCACATAGTGAGCCTGCAAACAGTCCGCAAGTCCAAGTGCATGCGTAAACACCACGACATATCATGGAGCACGGACAGAAGGCTACATGAGCGCCACCTAGCTGGACCGATGGAAATTTGCTGTAACGATGGACAATGGATTTACCCGATTGTTGAAAAGTTTGGGCCATCACTTACAGAGGTGTTCATGAAAAAAGAAAGAAAAAACGTGTAACTTTGTGCGTCCATCCAAAGAAAATTTCTCGAAAGGTTATCACTCTGGTACAGTCAATATAATAAATAACTGCAAACATTTCACAATGTGGTTCAAGAACATAAGAGATAATGAAATTTCAAGTCAAATTCATGACGGAAATGGCTGATGAAACAAACGCTTCAAAATCTGTGGTCAACAGATTGACGTTTCATCGTCAAGTGCGCGAAACAGTTACTGCCATTTCGGAGATTTTTTATGCTTTGTATAGTAAATTGAGTAATCAAAAATGATTACGACGCTTATAGCAAGTGCGATACCACGGTACAAATGGAACTTAACCAGCGACTGATATGTTTCGTCTTCATCAAAGTGTGCCTCAGACCATGTCATCACCATATTTGAGAATGAAGTGGTGATATTGTCCATATCAGCCATAAAAACACAAAAATTTGTCAAGCATTTGCTTAGCATAGAGCTAGAACCTTTTGTCATTATTTCCCCACTTAATTGGTAACACTATTATTTACTACACGGTATCAGTTTGTTCTGCCCGCTGATTGTTCTGGGCACACTTCCAACCTTCGTTGGTATTAGATACCGAGATGTAATTACGTCACAGAACCTCTTCATGATTCCTCTGTGTGTGTATATATAAAAGCAAAGATATTTTGGCAGTATATGCTACGACACAAACAACACACGGAGTCAGAAAGTTTGAGACACCTGCATCAAAAAACAAACTAAACAAGATCTCTTTCCTGTATATCCTCGATTAATGGATATATATAATTGTTCAATTGCCCTTTTCTGTAAAATGAGAAAATTATATAAAATAATATACTCTTTCTACTTACCTTAAGTGCTTGTTTCGAGAGTGTCTGCTTCGAGAAAGAGTGCATTCATCTAAATAACTAACGCAGATCTCTTCTCCAGGTGCTATGTTCCTTGTCGCATACATAACCAACTGGAAATTGCTGTGTGGAAAACTGGGCACAGCATTTGGCACACAACTATGATTGCAAGCACTCTGCAGTGGATAAAGTGCCGAACCTTCGTTATTAAGAAAGGTTCCAACCTCTGAAAAAAGTATATCATTATTTAGATCATAGAACGATCAAGATAAGTTGATTGTCCGGACTAACCTTCAGTACAACTTAATAAAATTCAACAAGTACAGTGAAACACTAGATATAAGCTAGACTAATCTGTCCTTTAAAAGACACATTCGACTCAAAAATGTGAATCTTCAAAATGCGGAAACTGAATAAAGTCTTATTGTATTATTTCCTCCTGTTTAAAATAAACCAAATTTGATATTGAAGTGTTTCGGACTTAGACAATTTAATCCTGGTTAACTGGTAACGATGCATTCATTTTTTTATTTTTTTAACGTATTGTGAAAAGATGTAGAGATGCAGTTCATCTTAAAATACATGAATACTTTTGTGCAATAGAAGACAGCACCATACAGAACGCGTAGTTCCTAACTGCAAATGGCGACATTCAGTATGCGAGAACAGTGTGATCATCCGTTTTTTCCACCTGCGTGGTGTGGCACCACCAATATTCATCGACAACTCAATGAGACATGTAGTGAGTTGTAATGGGTATGAAAACAATACGTTTGGAGTGAAGAAGTTTTAAAGGTCAAATGTCAAATAAAGGACAAGAAGTCAAGCAGTCTCGACCACGGACAAGCCGAACCGAAAACATATTTACGCAAGTGCAGAAAATTGTTATGGAGGACTGTCGATTAAGTTTGCGTGATATCGCCTCTAGACTTAGCATTCCCATGGGAACTGCTGTGACAATCTTAATGAAAATGGATTCTCCAAATTCTGATTGTTGAACACAAGGCTGTGAGGGTCGCAATGTGTCAATCAGTATCAACACGTAATGACGCCATACATGATGTTTCGTAAATTGTTACAATGGATGAGGCATGGATAACGCTTTTCAAACTTAAACGAAACTGCAGTTGTCACAATAGAAACACGAAGACTTCCCTCCACTAACGAAATTTCGGATTAGCACCAATGCTCACAAAGGGTGGTGGCCATGTTTTGGAACAGCGAAGGCGCAATCCTTATTCTTTGTGTCCCAGAGGGAACCATACTGACACCTGCATCCCACGAACATATTTGGAAGACCATCACTGCAAGCAAAATAACCCTATAAGCCACCATGGCTCTCAGGATTTTCTTGTAGCAATAACTTTGAAGTGGTGTCTCATGTTTCCTACTTACAAAACCTCGCTCCTAGCTATTTTTGGCTGTTTTCAACAATGAGGAACATTCTCCGTGGATATTCATTTTTCAGTTGGACCGCTCTGGCATCAGTGATTGTCTAGTAGTAAAACAGCTCCCTTGAGATGCGTTTTTAAAGACAATGGAATCATGGCATCGACGTTACGAAAAGTGTATGTTTAATGGGAGACTGCGTTGAGAAGTGACACAAGTTTCAACTTCTGAGAAGACTAATTTTAAAATAAATAAAAAGTAGGAGACCTTAGAATTTAAACGCGCCTCGTACAATGTTCTCCATCTCTTTTTTACTGGAAGTTCAACCGAAACAATTGATAGAAGATATAATTCTAATAGAGAGTGGTGACGAAGGGGTGGCATTGAGCGTTTACAACGTCTTTCTGTATGACGTGCATTAATGTTTTTGTTTTTCAGGAACGATTTAATCAATTCTGGACCAAAATTACAACGCAGAGAATCGATGGCTACTTTGGCGGCCTGCCAAATTCAGTTGAAATCAGTCAATTTCAAAAATCGAAACAGCCTGGAAGTCATGTCCTGATGTATTCCTATAATTTAAATTACTCATGAGCAGGGTTGGCTGGTTTAAACCAAGGTGGTTTAAACCATGGTTTAAACCAAAAAACGAAAAATGTTCGTAAAAGTATAAGATTTGTAAAATCTTGATGAACACACATTTGTGGATTATCACGTTTCACTTCCGTATACTATTCGTATTATATTCAGACCTAAATTCCCCATTCATTACTCAAAAAGATCATGCTACAAAAGCAACTTTTTGATATAAGTTTATAAATGTTTGTTTTGTGATTTTTTGTAGTTGTTATTATTGTTATGTAATTGCAATCAAAGAGAAATTCTAAATATTGTTTCGTTTCAATGTTTACCATTGATAAAATACATCGAAATGCCGTAATTTGTGTGTGTGTGTGGAGGGGTCATACAGACCCCACGAGAGGCATTTAGTGAAATGAGAGGTATCTTTGGTATCTATTTTATGTATAAATGAGTCTGAGCCAAAGTGGATTCAAATTATTCGTATCTTTATTCACTTTTCTTACTAATATGCAAATTAAGTCGTATTTCTTTAATTTGGACCAATAAACGTCGTTGCTAACTAACTTGAACTAAATTAGTTCTTCTGTACTCCGTAGTACTTTGAAATTGTCCATATGTAATTCTGTATAATGGTTTCACTTGTGCAACTGTTTATCTTTTTGTCCTTCTGAAATGACTCTTGACAGTTATATTAAGAAGCATGTAAAGATCAGTACAACGTATTTTTATCAGGATCCCTTCGTGAGTGAGTCGGCAGACGTATCGTATTTGTGGCCAATTAGTCCTGGTTCCGAGTTTAAATTGAGGACAATTTCTCTCGGATGTAACTCGAGAAGCAGTTTTTATTCCGCTTTAAGCTTATGTGACCCCTTCCAGCATAGCCTGGCTGTTGCATAATAACATCAAGGCGAAACAAACTTATTTCTGTCCATATATGATATGAATATATAGAGCAAATTATTTAAACCAAATAAACCTGGTTTAAACCAAAAAAACCGGTTTTTTGTTTTTTTCAATAAAAAACATGGTTTTTGCCAACCCTGCTCATGAGCTAGCAAACGGAAATGCATGCGCCACGTCAAATTAGTAATTTACCGATTTGTATTTACGTTCTTTGTTACCAGCAAGATCTATAGTTTCAGGTGAGATATTAACCACTATAGTGCATTCGATGTTCTCCTACCGGAAATTGAGAATCGAACCCACAACCTCGTACACTAAAGATATCCTCTGTAGCTACTCTACTAGGGTGGAGCACTACGTTAAAGTAATACGTAATCAAGGACCATGCCCAACGGAAACTTGAAGAAAGAGAGAATGAGAAAAATGTACTGACTTCAATGAAAATGTAATGGCTATCTAAGCTTTGACAATGAACATTTACCTCTTTCCAGATCATCGTACAGCTTATCAATAAAGAGATCTAACTCTTGTTTCTCCTTCTCTGGCAGATCTAATGCTGACACGTTTTTCACCCAGTCGCCGATAGCAGTTGTCCCAACACCTTGACCATTTGTTCCTACAAGTGCTACCAGAGACTGAAAACCATCAGGAGTAAGCCACTAGGAATACAAAGAAGGAAACCAGGATGTGATTACATGCTGAATATTAATATACCCAGATCAAAATAAGAAACGAATCGACATTTAGAGGAAGACGTGTTATCCTATTTCTATACCCTGAATATTCTTCTGAAGCTCCATTTGAGTATGTATTTATAATTACCTTATTGTTATAGAGGGTAGTTTTAGCTAAAAGGTCTGCGCGGATGTGGATATCTGCGGTATCAGCATCATTATAGCCTCTTGGATATATTTTTAATTCCTGTGTGGACGGAGGATAAAAATGCGGATATTCCGAAAAGACAAGAATTTAGTGATCATTCTTTTAAATGATATTAATTATTTATATTTTGTAATAAAGTGTAATTACTCTTTCGAAACAAATATGCTACGTAGCGATTGTGTACAAAGATTAAAATATAAATATATATATATATGAAATAAATAAACGGAAAACTAAACTAGAGATCAAGAGCACGAAAGTAGGTTATCAACATTATTTTTCTTTTAACTAAACAAAAGCGAAAATTGTGGAGATGCTGTTTTCTTTCCTTGTTAAATATGGAATGAGATATGAAGGAAGAAAGATAGGAAAGAAAAGGTGAAAAAAAGGAAAAGGAAAAGGTGAAGTGGTGGTAAAGGTGTAAGGGGAAGATGCCAGTTGGACTAGAAAATCTACTCTTTATATTAATATCCTACTAAAATGATAAAATCATTGAAATTACACTATTAAACTAATGCAGTTCAAACTAAAACCAAAACATTCGTGGAATTGTGTTGTATGTATAAGACATTATTAGCGCATATGGAAATGAACGAAAATGTAACCAGTATTTGAACTCAATTGCACTGATGAGGTTCAAATGGAAACCAGAATATTAGTGAATTGTGTAATATGTAATGGGCAGTATTAGTGCATGTGTGTGGTAAGTTATTGTGGTACAGGTATGATACTGGATTAGAAGCCAAACAGTCCATTACACTAATGGAGTTCACGATCCAGGGCATCGGTGACTATGTAGATCAAGAAATCAATTTGGCAAAAGCCAATGTAGACAGTCTTGAAAATATTGATGTTACTGTGATGTTATTAGTGAAGTGTTTGATAATTATATAAATGATAAGTTATATAAGCAAGGGTGTGATTAAGGCTGGGCAGTTCCCCAAGGTGATTATTATGTGACAAAGTGGGGAAAAAAAGAGAGAGAGAGATAGAGAAAGTGTGCTGGATTGGAAGAAAGGAAAGGGGAAATTACTTGTGGATTCCTTGACTGATTTTTCTAATTAATCAATGGGAAGTTATGGATGTTTCTGCTGATTGAAGTCCAAATTAGGAAAGAAACTGCGAAAACTACATTCCTCGCTACGAAATATATCCGGCACTGAGATAAACAAATTTTGTGGCTTTACGTAGAAAGAAGGCGGAAACTACAGGTGTGCCGCTCCACGACTGTGGAAAGATGAATGAATTAACATAAGAGAAAGATGAAATCTTGCTTTATAAAAGCAGGGTTAATTATGTATTACAAAAAACTATAAATATGGGTCCCACGCCGCCGAGCAGGGAGTTGTTGTGTAATGTAGCTACTGATCACGATTCCAGCGAAGACTTCTCTTAGCAGTAAAACTCACAGTAGGCAATGTAGATCTTTGACTTAGTTATGTGGCAAGACTCATTGAGATTCTTTCAGTTCGTTTTAGCGATGACAGAGAAATGAGAAATCTCGGTAAAACTTCAGTGGAGAAGCCGAAGTTCTGTCTTCACTATAGCCGAGTGGTTCCCGTGTAACAATGGTCAAGCGCTAAGGAGTTTGATACTCGGATAATAGTTTAGCATTAGCCGGTGAACCATTGTATAATTTTTTCCCTCCCTCACGATTACACACATATTTCTGATGGAATACGAACTTCATAAGTTTATAAAAGTCAATTGAACATGAGTCGTTTTCTAACTATTAATAATAACTATCTAACTTAGTTTTGATTTCATTAGTTTGGTTTGAAAATTTATCTGTTTTTTTCTCTTTCTTATTTTTTAATTTTAGAATTTTCTTAGTTTTTCTGGGAAAATGAAAGAAAGCTAACAAGTAGATTCGCTCAGCGTTCATATACGCACAATGAGTTAACTTAGTTATCGGTGATAACTCACAAATCAAAACAAAGTGCTTCAAATAGCCAGGAGATTAAATTTCTAAATTAAATTTTGTAATTTCTGATTAAGGCAAGTCAGACAATAATGCATAACTCACAAGAAAGCATTGCAGAACTATGTGTATCAAATTCCAACAAAATTGTAATAAAATTGTTAAATTTAAATTCAGTCGTCCGAGTCTATTCAATCAAAATCATTTCATAAGCACCTAGTCCATGAAGGGGTTTACACAAGTATGTTCAGATAACATATGTTTTTCCTAGGTTCACCGAAGCGAGATTTCTGTGTTTCTGTAAGTTAAGGGAGAGACGCAAATCTAAGCACTATCGATCCCAGTCCTAAGAGGCTGGTTCCTGGTTCTGGAAATTAGCCAATGACTTGGTTGTAAATCAACAGACTATTGTGTTTCAACTTCGAATCAACCCAAAATCTAACAGATTGATGAGGACGCCTCAATGGCTCTTCCCCACCAATTCTTACATCACAACTGATAAGAGGCGCCGGCGTTTCACACGTCCCAGCATCTCTTATCATCTATTAACGGATGGAAGGAGCCTTACGCCCTTCCTCTTACGTGTTAAATAACTGCCAGAACATTTTTTTTTTTTTTTTTTTTTTTTGTTTTTAAAGGCAATAATAAATATGAAATGTTAATCTAAATTTATGGAGTTTTGGGTGAGGTGGTTTATTTTTCCTTCTTTTTTTTTTTCCACCTCGATTTTACATTTGAGATCTGAGCACTCCGAGTTAGGAAAAACAAAGAAAAACGATTTGATCTAAAATTAATTGAAAGGTATGTTATTTCACTGACAATTTTATTTTTGTTGTCAGAAATTTGAATCTGCGTGGTTCTTAAGTAGGTAGGTATATTTTTCATTATTTTTCTCTGTTTGCATTACTTTTATTACCTTTTATTTAGGGTAATTCACTTACAACAGGCAGATACAGCACTGAATATTTATCTTGAAATTTAATGATAATATATTAACGAAATTGCAAAGGTTATAGAACCTTTTTTTGAATTGTGATTGTCATAGAAGACGTAAGTTCTGTATTTATTATCTCATTATCTGCGAATGCGGATTGAGATGTTGCGGATAGATATACTACGGATGTGGATACAATTATATATATATATATATATATCAGCGCAGACCTCTAGTTATAGCGGACGCCTGAGTGGAATACTCTCAATGTAGCAACAGGGCAACACGTCTTCATCTAAATGTCAATTCGTTTCTTACTCTGCTCTGGGCATAAATAAGTATATCAGACCATGCATCTAGATAAACTTACCAACAAACAAACAAACAAACAAACAAATAATACACTATCATACCAACGAATGTGGGCTGCGACTTAAAAAATAACTAAGAAATATAAAAATAACAATTCAAAACCTCCAAATTCACCGAGAATATTAAATGTTGTTGCTATGATGTTCGTAAGAAAATGGTTCTAAATTTTCACTATATTATATCAATTTTGCATTACAATTGGCAAGACACAAAGGGCCTATTGATAATGGCTAAGCTTTTACATTCAAAACATTATTATTAGAAACAGATGTTAATACTATTTCTCCTTTGATTTCATTCAACAGCAGAGTTAATACAGTGTAAAATGAAATGAAATCTTTAAGTTTTACGTCCCACGGTTATGCCGGTTAGGCTAAAGGAGACGGTGATGATGAGAGATGAGTGAAATGGTGGAATGAAGAAAGTGGAAGGAAACGGAAGAACCCCGAGAAAACCCACGAGCACGGTGTTTGTCCACCACAAAATCCACACGGCGCGAGCCGGGATCGAACCCAGGACCCCAAGCACCGGAGGTGAACGCTCTACCACTGAGCCACCGCGCCCCCCTTAATACAGTGTAATTCTGCATATTTTCCTCTACGTTATTCAATTATTTTCACAACTTATTTAGAATGTTAATGAAATTTTTACACATACCAGAATATAAAGTGATTCTTGCTTCACTATTGTCATATCAGGTCCCCCTCCCCCTGAGTAATTCTACAGAAACGAGTTAATGGTGGACAGTGCGCCATCTACCCAATCAAAAGACACTTGATTTAAATACTTACGAGATGAACGTCCTGTGAATATAAAGCTTGGGCCATAAGAGAGCGAAGGAGTTCAAGTTGATCTGCGAACTGATCACCAAGTAATTTGTGAGCTATTTCCTCCTCTTCATTTACAGTTCGATGACAAAACTGTAAAATAAACAAATAAATAATAACTATACCGTCCAGTACAATATTAAAAGAATGCTGTATTTGTCTTTATGCCTTAACTACGACGAATGTATACGGAAAGGGGGACGAGTTAAAGCTGTTAAGATTTTCATCGTAGTTTCATTCTAATATTAATGAAAACATGTAATTTAATACGATTATACTAAATGACGATAATTAACCAGTCATCTGTGATGAAATACTTTGTGCAACTGATCAGCAGAAGAAGGAAAATCTTGCGAAAGTATATCTGATAAAAAGAAAAATAACACCGTATAAGTACGCAATTACAAGTGTGCTCAACGAAATCGAGACTTGATACAGGAAATTTATTGCACTAAAATATACATACTTCCCGAGTTACGTAAATTCATACTTTATATATATAGTAAATACTTCTAAATTATAGTTTTGAGAGCCATCTGAGTAAGGTACGAAATACTACTAATTTGGCAACGATGACCTTGTCATAAACTGTACGAAACATGCTAAGGTACGCTGTGCCTACATATCGTTCAGACTGCGGCCTACACGTATGTCCGGCAGGAAAAAAAACATGTAATTACGTTTTAGAAATAGTATTTATACAGAATATTCTGTAATCGAGATTTTGTATTGCAGTACTATTCTACAGAAAATTTTCCAATTTTTTCACATATTTGTTACAAATTTTAGACTGTGGTCAAAATTCGACTTACGCAAAGAGCCATGGAATGATCTACTAACGCACGTCAAGGACTGTCTCTAAATGTGAATAGAAAAAGTTAAAATATAGGAGCCAAGGAAGAAAACTACATAGTTCCAGTAAGAAAACTTTCATTAAACGAAAAACATATGTATGTGGTGAAAATAAATTTATTTGTAGTTTCAACTCATTCTTTCACGTCCAAGCTTTCGGTTCTACCCTGTAAACTTGATCACGAATGAGAATATAAGTAAAACCGTTCAGGATATATAAAAACAGCTGGACACACCAAGAAGAGCAATGAAAAACAGTTTTTTATGTACAGTCACTGAAGTTACACACATCAATTGTACGAGTGGCTTATTGCACAACAATGAAATCAGGTTTTATTCAGCGAGTGAGGTTGTTATTTTTCCCTTCTCACTGCACAGGAAAAATCTAAATGATATTCACGATTTCATATTCCAGTTAAACAAACACGTAAACAGTTTATATACATGGAAAGAAACAAACTAAAAGTTCTCTCTTCACGTATTAAAATGTTCAAGGTTCTACACAGTGCATTCAAGTTCTCTGATGGTTGCACTGATACTCGTGCGCGCACGTCAACCAGTGTCACAATAACTTGTACTACCAACGCATGATCCTTGATGAAAACCCATAAGAAATAACATAGGTGATACCTGGGAACTGTGATGACCAACGCAGCAGTTCTTTATCTGTTGGAATTGCACGACCAACAAAATGTTAAGGTAAGTCATCAAGGTGTCCTCAAACGTAAAGTTGGTAATGCAGTGGAACGGAAAGATGATGTCAGCGTTCTGTTCTTCGAGTTTTCTACCTAAACTATAGTTTGATCCACTGACCCTATTTCATCTATGGGTTATTCTTACGTTGGAGAACATTGGAATCTTCGTACGTCGAATCATTTTCTCTCATAGTCAGGTATTGAACCCTGTGCAAAGAACCATCCTACATTACCATGCCGTCAGCATATCCAGATACGAAGCGCCTCATAGTTTTCTTTTAAACAGATATTGTGTTCATTTTACAAAACTACATGTAGGATTATCAATATCCCAAATTATCATTATGTCAATTCACTTTCCCACAAATACTGAATGTTGCTTTGTCACTAGCACAGACTTTTCCCGAAAGCCGCCGCCTTCTATAAAGAACAGAAAGATGATCCAACTTTACGTATTTTCTCTTCAGAGCTTGCAGAAACTAAACTTGGTGCGGTTTCATTAACAGACGTTTTCACAGAACTTAGCATACAGTATTCTGTGGAACACAGTTCTCGGTTTACTCGATGTATGGACTTCTGACAACTCTTTCGAAGATTGTACGAACACGCTCCAATGTTTTTTTTTTTTTTTTTCCTATCAACGGACAGCATATCTATTTTCTTTTGCAACTGCAACTTCAGTGTCTTCAAATAGGAAACATAAATTGATCGCATCAGCTAAGCTTCTTCACTGAAAAATATGCTAATACATATAAGATATATAAATAAACGAATGAAACATAAAGGTATTAGATTTAATAATTAGCAGATTATTTCAAACAATTATCATAAAATGACCAGCGTAAAAAAAAGAAGAAGAAGAAGAAAGAAAGAAATAGTTTGTCTTAAGACACAAGGCTGGGAAAACCGGATTTATAAAAAAGAAAGTATTCATTATTCGATGGTACAAGTAACAATACTCAATCCTGCATAAGTATTACGTCTAAGAGACATATAAACACCAGAAAAATTCACCAAAGTGTTCGAAATGAAATGAAATCTATAATTTAACGTCCATTGTTATACTATTTAGGCTAAAGCAGAAGGATGTTAATGAAAGTGTGATTATGAAAACATGGCGGAATGTGGCAGGTAACGAGAGAATCTCGAAAAAAAAAAAAAATGACACGATGCTGCCTATCACAAACTTACATGGTCTGGAATCGAACCACGTACCCTTGCAGCAGAGGTGAGCGCTCTATCTGATGTCCGTCCGTGAAGGATTTCACTTTCAAATTAGTGAATTACGTCTGTAGTCCGTAGAATTACGTTAGTCAAATAAATAAATAAATAATGGATTTCCCACAGCTTCTTTCTTCACTTGATGAAAGTCTTCAAAGGGAAGAACATTGTATATTACACATCCCAAATAGCTTAAACAACTCATTGGTGTTTGCAGTGCTCAATTTCATCTTGTATATGCGCATTACATACTCAAAGATGAGTTGAATCACCCAACAGATCCATATCAATCGTATCTATTGTGGACATTCTAATGTGATTTGCGTTAACCATTTACAAATTTGCTGTTTTACTCTTAAAGATTTTTAGAAGCTATTTTGCTATCTTATATGTAGAATGCGCTGCTTTGACATGACAGCTCGCATTGCGAAATCCTGATCGTAAATTTTTGAGAGTGCATAAATGATGGGTAAGCATGGGAACATAACGGACTCCCCTAGTGCCTGTGTTAAAGCAATGGCTTGTTTTATCGGTGATTTTATTGATTTTTAGCATATGAAATGGAATCTTTACCTAAAGTCCGAAACTATATCCTCTGGGCAAAAGGAAAAGAATGATTAACAAAAGACAATTGTCATAAAAGAACTGGTGTAATGAAAGTGTTGGAGAAAACGGAAGACTTCCGAGAAAATTTACATGAGCTGCGTTAAAACCAGGGAACCCTCGTACCAAAGGTGAATATGTACTATTGAGCCACCGTTTTTAACTTTATATAGTAACTTTCTTGAACTCTTTGACCATTTTCTTCTATGTAAATGATCTGGCTAGGACGGAATGCTTGTTCCCTTGGTTTGCTTTAATATACCAGTTGTTTTGTTGAGTGATCACAGCAGCCTCCATTTACCAAACAAAAGAATGCACAGTCTTACTTTTTCCTTCTACGGTGACTGCACTGCTCTCTCCTCTTTTATATCCTAAACCGTTGCTTTCCACTCCCTATTTTTATCGTCTATGACCAAACTTCACGCTTCAAAGTACAAGGATTATTCACGAAATGAAGTTATAAGAAAATATGATGATTAGTGGGATGTGTACTCCTATTTCACTGGATTGTTTGCGTTTACTCTCTTATATACTGCACTTTGAGATATAACAAGATATTAAGATCTAACTACAAACTTGGAATGAACTATAATAATTTCTTCTTAGGATCAATCAGTATAGGAATATTTCTAACACCGACATAAACAGTGGTACAGTTTATTTTCGTACAGTTTGTCTCTTTCAGAGAAAGAGTAATGATAATAAACAACTATCAAATGTTCTTTTTTTTTAAAAAAAAAAAAAGAAAAAAATCACCTGCATAATTAAATTTAATGCTCCATCTTTATCTTCTGCTTGCTGTACCGTTGCTATCATTCTGGCTAACAACATAATACATGCAGTCTCGGGAGGATAATGCATCTGTCTGAAAAGAAAAGACAAGAAAACTGACGCCTGGACAAACAAATGAACAAAACAAAATTAACATTTCATTTTCTCATCTTATCACTAAATCTTTACACTGCTTTTCTTCCAACACGAACAAGAAAAAACGACAAATGCTTGTCATAAACTTATTTGTGCATTATTTTTGGTGTACTCGGCTCAGACAATTTAATCCTTTTTTATTTTAAAAGTCTGCTACCTTTAAACAAATAGTGTGAATAATCGTTGTACGTTCTTGCAACGGATGTATATCAGCAACGAGCAGACGAAGCTGCCAGTGGCCTTGGCAATCAAGTGCAGCCAATCATAGTCGTACTTGTGCTTACGTCACTATGGTAGGTGGAACTCACGTGAGCAGCGAGAACAAAGAGAAAACGCGAGAGGTAGCCATTATTAAGCAACAAGAGAGTTACAAGGGAGAGACTCACCTTCTCATCGCTGCTGAAACAACTCACATAAAATGTAATATTGAGCACATCCGTTTGTATTTTCATAATCTAAAAACATCTTTTGTTGTCATAATATTACCCTTTACTTGTAAAGACATGTAAGTATAGCGTTAATATTAAATATAATCTCCAATTTGTGTGTATCATTAGCGTTATTCTGACCCGAGAATTGCTGCCTCATGTTCGTTCGCTTTGTTCTGCATGGTACGGAATATATATTAACGATAGCAAATTATTGTTGTAAGTTGTTTTTTGAGATTAAATGATGCTGAAATTTTGTCCTATTCGTAAGTTTAAGGTTGTTATTTAAATTTTTGCCTATGTGTAGTTAGCTGTGAAAGAAGATATTCTTTTGTAATAACTTGTTTCGTCGTTAACGCTCGGATGAAAAGTTCGATTAATGACTATCTACTGTAATGTTTGGATTACCATCCTATGGTGTAAACATCACATGCTTTAGTATGTTTTTCGTATGTATACGTTCATCAATGTGATAAATACTTTATAATCAATTTCATACACAGTATATTAATGGAAATTTCCCGAAACAACATTAATAACATAATCATGTGTAAAATGTCAGTTTTAAAACTAATAACTTAATAAAATTATAAATCATGTAGTAATAAAATATGTCCTACCTTATTATATAGACTACTCAGTTTTTACAATCAAGAAACTGCAAAGCAAAAGAGGAAATTTTGTTTTGTTTATTCTTATTTGAACATATCAAAATTGACGAAATTATCATATAAAGTAAATTTAATCAAACTATTCTTGTTTACTACATAAATGGCAGACAAAATATGTAACTATTCATAATTCACTAACTATTCACATAAGAAACATAAAAATCTTAATTACTTCCAAGCTTCATTTAGCTGCTCCAGTGGATGTGTTGGATTAGGAATACGAGACCTAAGACACAGCGTTTTGTGATATTGATTCCACGCCTGCTCACGGCATTGACTGCTACAATACTTCACCTAGAAATAGTAACAAATTTAAATATTCATAACTGCACTACGGAAATTCAGGTTACAAATTTTATATGAGAAATGCAGAAAACAACCCATGTTTCTTACACTGTATCCTCTATAGCCACGGATTCAATGAAATTCAAAATGGGGCTAAGGTTGGTTGGTTTGAAACTTAACGTTCCTAAACTAACTAAACATGAACAGTTTTGTCGAAATCTTTCAACTCTTGAGTTTCATTGATTCGAGTCTATAGTGGACGAAAAAAATTGGTTGTTTCCTCCAATGACTGTGCAGGTGGCTAACATCTCCATCCATCCAACCACATATTCTCAATTCTGAGATCGGTGCTCAGTAATTCAGACTACATGGATTGCTGAACTATTGCTGAACTTAGACAATCCAATGACTATGTTAATGAACAGCTATACCGGTTGAATTAACAGGGCCTCTTAGAGAAGTTTAAGAACTTTTAAATTACGCGCGCTAACTGATGTGTATGAGGTCCCTGGTTCGATCCCAGCTCGCGTCAAGTGAACTTTGTGGTGGACAAACACCGTGTGCGTGGGTTTCCTCGGGGTTCTCCGTTTTCTCCCGCTTTCTTCATTCCATAATTTCACTCAATTCTCATTATCACCGTCTCCTTTATCCAGCATAACTGTGGGACGTAAAACTCAAAGATTTCATTTCATACTAAGAACTTGACTTTCTGCTAGGAAGCATTTAGTTTACTCTGTCGGAGTTTCAATTTGAAGGGAGAGAAATATTACAAACAAGACAGCAATAAACAAGAACAATGACCATAACTTCCCAAAGTTAGACAAAGCTGACATATTAAGAACTGTAAGACGCACTTCATTCTTCGAAAAATTGTCTCCAAAATTAAGGTGCGTCTTATACTCGAAATTACTATAAAAATATCCAGTGTTTGATTTAAAATTCCCGCCAGTCTTAAAAATGGCCATATATTCGCTGCTGCGGGAAACCTATCTTTATCTGGCAACATTGGATTCAACTGGCAGCAGCAGTGCACCGATGTGACGAACATGAGTTGCGGGGATTCAAAGCTTGCTAACACGGTATCCCTCCCGCCCCGCCATTACAAAACCAGAACCACAGACTAGAATATACAGACCGAAAACTCTGCGAAAAACTGTAAAAATGTTACGATATTTTTTTTTTAATTGCTTAAAAATTAAGGTGTGTCTTATAGTCCGTAAAATACGGTACACAGGCCACATTATTAAAGCGACACACTTGTAATAGACTTACTCCACACGAACTGCACTCCACATGAAGGTCCTTTCTTGTAGCACATAATTGTGGATACGGTAATGTTAAGTCCTTCTTTCCCGTCAGACGTCTGGCGTTTTCTTCTGCAGTTTCCAAATACCTAATTAAAAGTATAAACATCAAAAATCAAATACAAAAAACAGATATACTTCAATATCCGTGTAGTACGTCAAACAAGAAAACATTGTAATTGAATGATTGGTTTAAGTTTAATGGGGGAAGGTGAAATAGATTTCGAGTTAAAGATAGTTAACATGAGTAAGAACCGAAATTATTCAACGTGTACGCCAACATTTCCTGCAAACTGAGCTGGAATATTCCAGCATAAAAACTTCACAGTTTCTCTCAAAATCCCTAATATTTCAAGTCTTATCTTCGTTCTTTTTGCAAATAAAAAGAAAGACAAGAAGAAAAATTAAAAAAAAATTATCAACCATGATGACGGTGCCAGGTAAATAACTACTTTTATCCTCATTTTCGGTAAGCGAATATACTGATAGTTATCAAAACAATGAAAATAGGCCCTACTTGTAGTCTGCAACACGTAAGATGTGTGAGCTGGTAATCTGAGGATGTGTATGCAGCGTCTGGCTTTGTTAATGGTGTGATAGGTAATCGCCTGTAGTACTTCAAGGTCGAACGGATGTTGGTGTTCAAATGGACTGGTAACATAGCAAATGAAGGAAATATGCATTTAGTTGGTAAAGGTATATCTATGGAGACCAGCTTGTTAGGTGTCTCGGAAGGAACAGTGTCCAATGTGATGACGACAGCCTACATAACTCATGGTAAAACATCGGCGAAGAGAATAGTAAACGAAATAGAAGCCTCACTAGGAATAGAAGCCTCAAAGGGACCGCCAAACATTGGAGAGATGCATACCTAAAAAATGACAGCAGGATCTAAACAATATTTCGAATAGCTTATTGCAAGCTAGTCTGATGTATGAATATCTGGGGTTGTGCTGCAATTTCTAAACCTCTAATCACCCCGAACAAGGCTTTAGCGCGAAAATGGTGCCGAGAATAGAAACATGTGTATATGGTTGGATTAATCTAATTTCCCTTCATTTCCTGTTTATGTACGACAGACGTCCAAAGAAGCTTATGATCCGAACTGTCTTCTCTCTACCGCAAAATATGACCAGGGCTTTGTGATATTGTGGGCTACAATTTCCTAGTATTCCGCGTGTCTTATGATTACGCTCAAAGGACACATTACCGTGAGTGATCATGTGGACATATTAGGTGACTACGTCCATGCTCACGTCCACGCTACTGTTCAGGTGTTTCCGGCCACTGATGCAATTTTGCAAAACACACTGTTGGAGCGGTTGAGGCGTGGTTTCATAAATACTGGGATAACTACAATATCTACCCTCCTATGCAAAAATTGTGATCAGTTTTAGATCTTCAAGTCCAAAACACATATAATCTCTAATCCTCGATGACAGAACTGATTGCTGCATTAAATAAGAATGGTGCATTATTCTTCAGTAAACCATTTATGATTTGTATGTCCCCACGCGACGACGAATCAGATAAAGTTCTATTTTCTTTATTTTGATAATCAGCTGTGTATCATCTTCACGACAAATTTCTTGTTCTAAACCTCGTAGATGGTATACTATTTTGCCTTTATTAAAAAAGCCAGGATTAGACTTAAGTAGAAGCATCTTAAGAGGATTGATTGATGAAACCACCAATAAACGTGGCAAATAGTGAACATGACAACGATGAAATGAGTAGGCGCTGCAAATTTTCAGTTTTGGTTTGTTGGGGTTTAGCATTCCTTTCAGCAGCGAAGTTGTATGAGACGTGGAATTACAGTTTAACGTGGGATTCAAACTACATGAGCTCCCGGCAGAATCCAACCCGGGTGTCCCAGGCCAAACACATACGCTAACCGTATAACTTAATCTAATCTTTGGACTGGCCTACCCAAACGCCCTTTTCCAGGCTTTACATTAACTATTTTCAAAACATCTGTCCGGCACACTAGTGTGTCGCGACGGAACTACTAGTATGCGGGGAACAATTAGGACATTACGGAACATAATGCACGCTCGACAGAAATTGATATTTATTTATTTATTTAAGAACAATAGCTATTTTTCGTTATTTGATAGTCAGGCAGCTGCAGTTCCGTAGGTAATGTTTCTTTACGATTAAAAATGTAAAACTACTTTCGGCATTAACTATGCGGGAGAAAAAGTTTTTTTATAGATGTACCGTAGGATTTTAAATTATATAGTTAGCACGTCCAAAACTGAGTAAGATTAAAAACAATGCTCTACATCCCCTGATGAAATATTTAAAATGGTCATAATGACTATAATATGACTAATGAAGTTGATTTCTTTAAATCACAGTTCTTTATTCTGGTTCTGTCATATGAATGCTAGATGACATTTTCCGAATTCGATAGCCTATCTATTTTCACAGGACATGTCAAGGATATAATTATTTGTTACATATAAAGATAAAACCAATTTTCAAATAATGAGATTAAAAAGAACGTTTAACACACATAACAGATACTCTTACCTCATACAGTAATCACAAGCCAAATATCCATATGCAGCATTCCACGAAAATTGACAACACACTAAAGGTCGTTCTTCAAACAGCACATCACCAGTCTTAAATGCTCTTGTCGCAAACAGTCCTTTACCCTATAAGAAAATGAATCACAAACATACAAATATATGCAATCTCGTTATTTAAAACAATAACAATAAACCGTTTTTAGAATGCCATACTATCATAAATACGCAATACATTTTAATACTCTGGCTTAGCATAAACATCTCTACTACTGGCCGAAGATTTCTATTTGTCTAATGGAGAAAACGTCTAGCACAATATTCTTAACGTAAGACTATGACTAACCTTAATATGCCTTAGTATCTAATCGTGCGATATTATTTCAAGAGCTGTTCCTGTTTTCTTCGTCAATCATTTGATGAACAATGAACACTGAAATTCAAAATTGACACCTATTTCTTCATTTCTAACATTGCTCTGTAACATAACTATTCAATATGGAAAGAGTTAATCAACTCAAGCTCCCACCATTCAAATACACAAATAACTTAAAAAACAAACTAAAAAATAAGAAAGAAAAGTACATTAACTGTTAAGAATGTACTTCATAGAATATAACCTACTTCAAGCTCTCAACTCGCAAAGATCAATTGTTCCTACGTTACTTCTTTGAGCTTGTACGTGAAAAGAGTTGCTAGAAAAGTGTAACGTCAATGTAACTTTTTTTCTTTCAATAAGACTATTGATAACACAATCCTAATTCTTGTCCAAGATGCTACTGTCTAGATATGATTTAGGGTTTTTAGATATAATATAATACGACTCAAATGCGTTTTTTTTTTTTTTTTTTTAATTTATGATGTTTTGTGACTGATTTTGACCTCTTTAATTCTATGACTGAACATATCTAGATGTTTTGATAAGCCAGAACCTACAGAATCCTGATCCTTAGCATTTCTTAAATATTCTTTAATTTGTTTTGTTATTCCATCCAATATAAAACAAAACACTGACAAATTGCTTCAGGCTTCAATATGAACAGACTTTTTGACGAAATACTTCTTCAAATTCGTAAACTGTTCTTTATTCAAATCAAGTGACAATTTTAGCCAAAATTGAAACGAAAACCACGGAGTTATTAGGTTTACTTGAAACCTAATAGTAGTATTTCTTTTCTTTTCTTTATTTCAGTCTATATTTCTATTAATTTTATTTGTATATTTAGGTAATAGTAACTTTCTTAACTAATCAACTATTTTTCGTATTTAATGGCTTGTCTTACAGTGAAGTGTTAGATTGGACTTTTTTGTTTATCGTTCATCGAATGAATGATAAAAAGAGCACAGTCGCCTCAAAATAATATGAGATTGTTAAATACTGAGACACAATAAGGTTAGATGCACATTAGAGTTTTCTACAATCTGTAATAAATAATGTATACACTTATTTATTTTATAAGTGTTAAATACATACCTTAGGCTCACCTATAATTCGTACTTCCACGCCGGCATCTTCCATTGTGCTGCTCTCTTCACTAGAATCCTCCATTCTACAAATATAGATTAAATATTGATATAATACAAAAGAATATTAATACAAAGACAATTAAAATAGCTCTGGAACGACAACAGAGAACAAATAATAGAATAAATAATACTGAGAAGCGGATGTTTACAATCGATTCAATTTCTCAAAAATAGGTTTTATCTTTTCTGTTAACTCTCTATTCAAACCAAAAGTTGTTCAAATGAACCATTCCCGGTTTCAACATTTATCGCCATAGAACAGAAACGGCAACAGATAGTCACAAACGTTTACTTTTCAATTGATACAGCATTTATCATAATCCGCAACACTCCACCAAAGGCAGAAGTGGTTTCAGTTTACTACTACTTCCGATTTCAAATTAATTTCCATAGATCAAAAATAGTTAGAGATATCAAGATGCTGTTTTTTTACAATCGATTCAGCGTCCCAAGTTTGGTTGCATCGTCTCCGTTACCATCTATTCAAACCGGAAATGGTTCAAATTAATATCTTTCAGCTTTGACATTTATCACCATAACAATGGTAACAGATAGCGACAAGCAGTTTTCTGCAATCGATTTAGGGTCTCAAGAAAACATATCGTTACAATCCACACCACTTTACCGAAAACAAAAGTGTTTGAAATTTACTACTACCTTCGATTTATGATTTCCATAGAGCAAAAACGGAACGAGAGATTAAAACGTGGTTATTGCAATCGATTCAGCTTGCAAAGAATAGATTCCATGTTCTCTGTTACCTCCCTATTCAAACCGTAAATGGTTCAATTAAATCTCTTCTAGTTCCAATATTTACCACCATAAAACAGTAAGAGGTAGGGAGTAATGGCTTTTTGATAGGAATTTGGCATTTAGGGAACAGTTTCTTTTCTTTGATCTTATTAATCTATTGTAACCAGGAGTTATAGTTGTATTACTTCAAGTTTGAGTATTTAATTCGCATGTTTGGAAGTCTACCGTAGTTTCACACCGTAAAACGACACTTACTTGTTTCTCTACTAAAACAGGAAATGAGAGAAATGTACTACACTACCCGTTTCAATATGGATCACCATAGAGAAAGCACGGTAATAGTTAGCGAAAAGCACGATTTCAGTACCTTAAGAATAGACTATCCCCAAGTTTTATCTTTTGGTAGAAATTTCCTACACTTCTGATATTACTAGAGATTACCATAGAGTGAAAATGGTAAGAAATAGCGAGATATGTCTTTTTGATATGAATTCAGCATCCCAGAATTGTCATTTCGATATTTATCCTTTTATACAAACTGGAAGTGGTGAGAAACTACTATTTCCAGTTTCAATACTGATCATCTAGTGAAAGAAACGATAGCGAGAACCAGTTTTTGATATGGATTCCGTGCCGCAACAGTAGTTTCTATCTCTGACTTTATTGCACTTAGTGGTAGAAATTTATTACCACCTCCAGATACAATATTGTTTCTCATAAAACGAGTAAGGTACTAGGAGGCGACAAACTTTTTAAATATATAATTTAATAATCTCAAGCAAAGATTTCTAGCCCTGTCTGTTGGTCTTGTGGCTAGCGCGTGCTCCTTTGGTGCACGTGACCTGAGTGGGAACGCATTGAACGTTTTGCGGCAATTCGGATTCCACTTTAAATACAGGTCTTATGTAGTCTCGATACTGAAAAGAGACGCTAAACTTCAAAAAACAACCAAATAAAAAATATTTCACCTCAGTAGTATTCCTCTACTGAAACTACGAGTAGTAAAATCAAATGCGAAAACGAAAACCCATCTGTTTAAAATTGAATTCATGTTTGATAAGGTCATTTAATAGCCATCTAAGGTCATAGTCAGACATTTATTTCTCTGTCCTACTGTATACGAAAAATAATTAAAGCAAATAAACCATTCAAGGTATTTTGTTAGTATTTGTTGCATATTTTTGAAAGCACACATATTATTTTTGATACTGAAAATAAGAGAAGCGAATGGTGGATCTCACTGAGGAGTCTTTAGAATCAGTAGCAATACATATAATCACTTTATGTTTTATATTTTGTTATAATCACTTTATTAGAGTTGTTTTGATACTTTTACCATAAGTTTATGAGAACTAAAGTACCATCGGATGAATTTTATCTTTTGTGTTTTAATGAAATTTCTTGGTTTTACTGAATCCAAATCTAATTTTGATGATTAATAGCTTGGCAACCAAAGAACTCACATCATAATATTCCATAAGCTCATAAAGATCTGCCAATTATATCAAGCTTAGTAAAGATCAGACGAGTTACATCAATCACATTTTAGTACACCAAACTTAGATGGACAAATTACTTCAGAGTCCAAAAACCTTAATATCATAACATTTTACACACATACTCCGCATGAGGTCTATTACTATGTTAATTTTCGTCAAGATCGGTTGAGTTTAAACCCAAATTTGATGATCAATAATCCGGGAACCGAAAGCTTATACACAACAATATTTCACATGGGTACTAATACACATACACATACAACATACCCTACCAACATACACATTTTGGTTAAAACCAGATAATTTCCGTTGATAGAGCCTTTCTATTTCAAGTGTGCCCTCGGAAACATACTTCGGCCCCACCCCCACCACCCTCTTACAGAGTAAACCTTCCCTTTGCTTTGGGGAAAGAAGTGAATGACCTCCGCTATGTTGCCATTTGTCATTCAGTCGTTTGGTTTTAGTAAGTGATAATCATAGACTACTTAAAATGGCCAACAAGCCAGTGCATAGCGAAGCCCATGAAATAATTCAATGTGTACGCATCCTACTATTGAAGGCTGCAGGGTTTGAAAAAACCCGGGCTTTTTTGAAAAAGCCCAACCCACCTGGGCCCATATGGGTTTTTTCGGGTATTTTCGGGTTTAATTGTTTTTTTCGGGTTTAATCGGTTTTTTTCGAAATATTTCAATGTCTTTGGGGTAAAAGTGTTAAAATGTGATTTATATTTCAAGATTGTCATTGTCACAACTTGCAACAAGTTTCTACTCACTGCCGTTTTGAAAAAAAAAGGCCGCCATTTTGAAATTTTACATTCGATCGCAAAGAAAATCTATACAGCAAATTTAGCATATCTTGTGCTTCCACCGTCAAAATTTTAACTTAAAAGACTGAAAATTGCGCTTCATAGCGTAGATACTCGCTGTTTTGAAAAGATGGCCGCTATTTTGACATTTTACATTGGTATGCCACCAAAATCTATACAGGAAATTTAGAGTGTCTCGTGCGTGTACTCTGAAAATTTTAACTTAAAAGGCCGAAAGTTGTACCTTGTAGTGTGTGTGGTAGAGGCAGACAAACGAATTGAGTTGATTTTGAGTTTAACGTCCCTTACAGCAGCGAGGCTATATGAGACGGGACCTACTGATTAAAGTGGAATCCGAACCACATGAGCTCACCCCGGGAAGCAAACCCAGGTCACTCACGCCGAAGACGCGTATACTAACCGCTAGTCATGAAGGACCTCGGCAGACAAATGAACAAATGTAGATCAAGTCATCCAGAAGCCTGACTGATGTTCGCCAAATATGAATACCAAAAGGGGTCTATTAATTTAAAACAAAGATACAATTCATGTTGTACGAAATAAATAAATGTTTCAAAATGTCTTACACGAAATTAACATCTTCCAGCGTAAATAAACCTGCCATATTTTCTCCATGAGAATACGGGACACCTCAGATCCCCCCCCCCCCTCAACTTTCCAACACTATGAATTGAACTATAGTCTGGTTATGAACAAAAGTGTAATAAGCCGCGGTGGCTCAGTGGTAGAGCATTCACCTCTGGTGCATGGGGTCCCTAGTTCGATCCCAGCTCGCGCCAAGTGAGCTTTGTGGTGGACAAACGCCTTGTGCGTGGATTTTCTCGAGATTCTCACGTTTCCTCCCACTTTCTTCATTCATTTCTCATCATCACCGTCACCTTGAGCATAGCTGGCATAACCGTGAGACTAAAAGTAAAAGATTTCATTTTATTTAATTTTAATTTTTTTTTTCAAGAATATAATTGGCGAAAGTTCAGTAAGCAGCAGCTGCTTTTCTCTCTTCGTACCTTGCAATTAATTGTATAGACTAAAGATACCTAAAAACTTAAGATGTGCTATAAAAATGCTTTACAGGAAAACAATATAAAAATTATTTAAATCAGTGGTACAATCTACCTTCAATATTCTTCGCGCGTTTAGCAATATTTATTTAAATGGCTGTATTTGCCAAAATTATATTCGTCAGTTTAATCTGATAAAAAACTTATTTTTCTCCCTGTGTCGTTTGTAATTGTCAGGACCAGATTTACATTTTCCTAAGACCTGGACCAAAGCACAATTCTGTGCCCCTAGCTCCTGAAAAATTAATTCTTGTTATAATTCTTGTTAACTTATCTAATGTGTTGCTGGAGAACAGGTCAGCCATCTTTCCTGTGTTTGTAAATGTAGAAAGACTCAAAGCCTTTTTTGTAATGTTCCAGAGAGTATCCGAGTTTCCATCAAGTTCAATGGAAAAAGTAGCATTGCAAATTTCACTCGCTATCAAGTCGAACAGGGTGGTGTAATAACTTCCTCGAAACTGCTACATGCAACAGCGTACTGTTCATTCACTAATTACAGGATTCCCAGCCAATGTCAGAATTTTTTGTTTTTCACTTTTCGAATAAGCTGGTATTGATAGCAGAAATGTAACGGAGTTAAAATACGAACATTTCCCTGTCCCGACTAAATTTACGGGGACGCGGGACACTCGGGGCTCAAAAACGGGACTGTTCCGTTTTTTTACGGGACGTATGGCAGGCTTAAGCGTAAAATAAATAGTTTTATTGTTGAAGTATTCATTTCCGATCCTTCTGCGTTTAATTCGGGAATTTCCCGAGCACTTCTTTCACGGCGTGTATATCAAAACTTCCACTAGTACGGAAATTTGAACTCAGCACTTGAAATAGTAAGCGTTACATAGTCTTCGGAACAAGGAGCATTAAGCTTCTTAAATTTGACAAGAATTTTTACGCTATTGCTGGTGTTGATTCTACAGAATGCTTATTTGAAGAGTAACAACAAATGACTGAACTAAACTGTTACTGTTCAACCAGATTTTAGTTGAAAAAACTTGTGTTTTACAGCAAAGGTAAGAAATAATACTAATAGTTTTACTAATGTATATATATATGTACTATTAGTACCGGCACCTATGACCTTAAACCCGTCAAACGTATGAGTGATAACGTCCCTCGGTGTCAACGAGTCGATGAGCACACTATTCACGGAAAATATTTTCTAAAGTACAAAATTGCTAATTTTACTTCAAAAGGCTATAAGCATAATCCATACATTAAATTGTTCTATAACAATCTCAAGCTAAGGTTTTTTTTTTTTTTTTTTTTAATTCATTTAGTGCATTCAGAGCTTTATAAAGGTCTTATGGTGAATGTTGTTGTATACCTTAACGTGAAAACCTCTAATTCGCCCAAGGAAAGTCTAAAATCTGATAAAAATCACTTACAATGATCACCTTAGTTGTACCAATAATATACTAACAAATAGGTCAAAAACCCAGGCGGGTTTTTTCAGGTGGGTCCAACCCGAAAAAACCCACCAGGGTTTTTCGGGCTGGGCCCACTTGGGCAAACCCTGGCTCTCGGCCAGAGCAACTTGTCCTTTCTCTTTCGAGGGAGGTACGGGAAAACATATCGACAGTAGCGCCAGTAGGGGCACTTTACATAGAAAGACTCTAGTATGCGTTATACAATACCCTTTCGTTAAGTCGAAACCTAACTTAGATGGCCAATAACTCGAAAACCAATGACCTGAACACCATAATATTATATTTGATTACTCAGCTCGTCAAAGTCTACCACGATGCCAAGTTTGGCCAAATTGGATGAGTTTCATCTTTTGCACTTTAGTGAAATTTCTTGATTTTACTAAGCCCAAATCTAACTTTGATGGCCAATAACTCGGGAACCGAAAGTTTGTACATCACATGCTGAGACCGCACAAGTACCAAGCAAGTCAAAGTCTATGACCATATCAACTTTGGTCAATATCGAATGAGTTTAATCGAACGACTTAATGATATTTCGATTTCAGTAGGTTTACACTTAAATTTTATGCACAATAACTCGGCAACCAAAAGTTCATACATCACATTAACTATGTATACTAACATACATTGCAGTTTGTAACTGTATTAATTTTGGTTAAGATCAGACTATTTCTGTCGATAGTATGCATTATACAATATTCTTTCCTTATGTCCAAACCTAACTTTGATGATGAATAATTCAGGATTCAAAGACCTGTACATCATAATATTATATATGATTACTAAGTTAGGTCTACATCATTTGGTAACAATCGGATGACTTCCATCTTTCGCGCTTTACTGAAATTTCTTGACTTCAACGAGTCCTAATTGCCAAAACTCAAGAAACAAAAGTCTGCACATCATAATCTTTTATATTTTAAGTTTCCATGCAGGGCTGGTTGGTTTAAACCAGCTTTATTTTTTAAAAAAAGTTAAAAAAAAAAAAAAAAAAAAAAACGAAAAATGTTCGTAAAATCTTGATGAACACACATTTGTCTGTTATCACGGGTCACTCCCGTATATTATTCGTATTATATTCAGATTTAAATTCCCCATTTATTACTCGAAGTGATTATACTACAAAAGCAACTCTTTTTTTTTTTTATCAAAGTTTATGGATGTTTCTTTTGTAATATTTTGTTGTTTCTTCTTATTATTATTATGCAATCGCAATCAAAGAAAAATTCTACATATTGTTTCGTTTTAATAATGTTTACTATTGATAAAATACATAGGAATACCGTACTTTTCTTTGAGGGAGGGAGGGAGTCATACAAACCCCACGAGAGGCATTTACTAAAATCAGAAGTATCTTTGGTATCTATTTATGTATAAATGAGTCAGAGCCAAAGGGGACTCAAATAATTCTTATCTTTATTCACTTTTCTTACTGATATGCAAATTAAGTCCTTGTATTTCTTTAACTTGGACTAATAAAAGTCGTAGTGAACTAACTTGGACTAAATTAGTTCTTTTGTACTCTGCAGTACTTTGAAATTGTTCATATGTAATTCTGTATAATGGTTTCCCTTGTGCAACTGTTTATCTTTTTGTCCTCAAATGACTCTTGACAATTAGATAATTATATTAAACGTATGTAAAGATCAGTACAACATATCAGAAGTCCTTCGTGAGTGAGTCGGCAGACGTATCGCAATTTTCAATATGTGGCCAATTAGTCCCGGTTTCGAATTCAAATGGACAGGGTTTGCTAATTTAAATAAAAAACAGAAAAATGTTCGTAAAGGTGTAAGTGTTCGTAAAATCTTGATGAACACACATTTGTTGGTTATCACATCTCACTCCCGCATATTATTCGTATTATATTCCCCATTTATTACCATAGCAGTTTCCGCTTTTTTTAAATATAAGTTTATGAATGTTTCTTCTTCCATTGTTATGCAATTGCAATCAAAGAAAAATTCTAAATATTGTTTCGTTTTAATTACGTTGACTATTGATAAAATACATCGAAATACCGTACTTTTTGGGGGGGGTGTCATACAAACTCCACGAGAGGCATTTATTGAAATCAGAAGTATCTTTGGTAGTATTTATGTATAAATGGGTCAGAGCCAGAGTGGACTCAAATAATTCGTATCATTATTCACTTTTCTTACTGATATGCAAATTACGTCGTTGTAGTTCTTTAACTTGTAGTAATAAAAGTTGTTGTGAACAAACTTGGACTATTACAGTATTTTGAAATTGTCCATATATAATTCTTTATAATGGTTTAAATTGTGCAACTGTTTATCTTCTTGTCCTTCTGAAATGACTCTTGACAATTATATTAACAAGTATGTAAAGATCAGTACAACGTATTTTTATCATGAGTCCTTCGTGAGTCGGCAGACGTATCGCATTTGTGGGCAATTAGTCCCGGTTTCGAGTTCAAATAGAGGACAATTTATCTCGGATGTAAGCCGAGAAGTGGTTTGGATTCCGCTTTAACCCTTTCCGGCCCAGTGGTTTCAGTGTGAAACTAGTTTTAACATTTTTCTTCATGCAGCCTAGTGGATTTAGAAGGAAACCATTTTTTAAGTTAGTATGAACTTTGCAAGCCATCTAAGGACAGGACTGTAAATTATTTCCAGGATTTTCCTTCGCGCTGAAACTGTATAACCAATTGACGTTGAAAGTTTGTTGTTTTCTTTCTCTTCATAAATTCATTCTTTGGGAAACAAAGAGTTAAGTGTATGTGATCCCTTTTTTCATGCCTACTAATCACGTTTCAGTGGAACTTGAGAAATATATAGCTCAGGATGTGCAGTATATTTCGAGATACATTTCGTGTATATACCTGAACGAGGTGCCCCGGTATGGGTACCCAAATTCGAAGGAAAAAAAAGAAGTTTTCTCGGGAAATTTGCCCGAATTTTTGTCATTTTAATAGATTGTAACACGTGCGAACGGTGCCATACAAAATCTTAATCGTGCTAAAGATAATGTCATACAAACAATCAATTTAAGATAATTAGCGTACAAGGTCAGCTTGCTAAATAGAAATCTATAGTTTTCTTTTATAAGTATATTCTAAATATCCATTTCAATTAAGTTTATTTACATTTTGAGGAAGATTGAAAGATCTTACTTTGTATACGTGTGTGTATCTAAATATATGATGAAATCCATAAATATCTCACAAGTAAACCTTACGTTTGGGTGAATCGAGTTGCTCACTGAGACACATATGAGAAAGTAGTACTAAATGTGGTTAGTATTTCAGTGCAGTTGTAGGTGCGAAGCTCCAGGGGTTTATAAGATACAGCTACCAGAACATTACATGGAAGTACAGAATAGTCTTCCTACAATTGGAGGTAAAAGCCCTGTAAGACCTCTTGTAACGACAAAAATTGAATAACAAATATATGGGTACATATTAGGACTAGGGGGAAGTCATATAGTAAGGGTATACCTGACGGCGGCCATCTTGAAATCCGCCATTTTGAATTAAGGTTAAGTTTTTAAAATAGGAATAGGGTCATGTGATACAAGATTTAAGGCGCAAATCTAATCAGAAGAACAATGGTGACGTTGATTTTGATTTACGCGCAATTGGTAAAAAGTTACAGGGAAATTTAATATTGTTGCAGCGAGAAATAGATGTGAACAGGATACAAGAAAAACAACGAAATGGCGTGCAAGTACAGCATCAAACAACTAACATTGTAACGCCATCATTGTATTTCTGATTAACTTCTAGCCCGAAGTCATCTATTGCATTACTCTATTCCCATTTAATTTTGTGCTGGTTAATGATAAAGCAAAAATGGTTTTACCGTTGGATTTGTGGTAAAATTTGCTATTAATAAGGTGTCACTGTTATGTGTTTTGTTTAAAACTTTTGTCTGATTCAAAATGGCGGATTTGAACATGGCCACCAACAAGGTAACTCTTACCATACACTAATATTTATCCACCTGCTTTTTATTTAATTATTATCATTAACACAAAATTTACAAGGTGGGGTAAAGGACTAACACATACAGGGTTTATCCGGAAAGTAATAGGACTGAGTCAATTTTAAAAAAAAATATTGAGCCAATTCTTTAAAAACTTTCAAAATAGGCTCCTTCTGCGTCGATGCAGCGCTGCCAGCGCGATTTCCAAGCATTGAAGGCGTCACGGAAGTCATTCTCCGTAATAGCCTTGAGAGCCGCGGTGCAAGCTGTTTGGATCCCCTCTGTCGTCTCAAAATGCTTGCCTTTCATCGGGCGTTTCAGGCGAAGAAACAAAAAGAAGTCGTTGTCTGCGGAAGCGTTGGGATCTCGGCCTTGGTCAGGTAGCTATTCACAAGAAAGGCGGTATGAGCCGGGGCGTTGTCGTGGTGCAGCTTCCAGTCGGTTCCGATGTCTGGTCGGACCCGATTGACCCTTCGCTTGAGTCTCTTGAGCACTTCCACATAAAACTTGGCGTTGACAGTTTGTTCAGGAGGAACAAATTCATGGTGGACGATGCCTTTGATGTCAAAAAAGACAATGAGCATCGTTTTCACTTTGGATTTGCTTATTCTTCCCTTTTCTGAGCGAGGAGACACCGGCGTGTGCCACTCGGAAGATTGCCTCTTTGTCTCGGGATCATACTCAAAAATCCATGATTCGTCACCTGTGATTACGTTATTCAAAAATTGGGGGTCACTTTCACACATGTTCAAATTTTCTTGGCACAATTCCACTCGCCGCAATTTCTGGTCGTCAGTGAGCACTTTTGGGATAATCTTCGCGCACACCTTGCTCATGTTCAAATGCTCCGTCACAATTTCATGAACCACAGTTTTTGGTAAATTTAACATCTGGGCAATTAAACGAATACTTAGTCTACGGTCTGAGTTCAAAACTTCGCTCACACGAGTCACATTGTCGGTTTTTGTCGAAGTCGAAGGTCTTCCAGCACGGTCTTCATCGGCGACCTCTTCCCGGCCCTCCGAAAAGGCCTTGTGCCACCGAAACACACCACTTCTTGCTAAAGAATAATCTGGGTAAGCCTGCTTGATCATATCAAACGTCTCTGTCGCAGATTTATCGACTTTAACACAGAACTTAATCACGTACCTCTGCTCTAACGAACGCTGCATTTTCGGCTTGCACCACTCACAGAAACACATCGCGCGAAAAAGCCTGTCCTGACTCTCCGTGTGCTCGAAGACAAATGACCAGCCGCTCGTTCGTTAGCTAGGAACGCCCTCTACCGGATCCAGTCCGAGCGCGCACGCTCCGACGTACAGTCATGGCGGAATAAAATCAGTCCTATTACTTCCCGGACAAACCCTGTATGTTGCAGCAATATTTAATTTCCCTGTAACTTTTTACCAATTGCGCGTAAATCAAAATTAACGTCACCATTGTTCTTCTGATTAGATTTGCGCCTTAAATCATGTATCACATGACCCTATTCCTATTTTAAAAACTTAAACCTTAATTCAAAATGGCGGATTTCAAGATGGCCGCCGTCAGGTATACCCTTACTATATGACTTCCCCCTAGTCCTAATATGTACTTATATATTTGTTATTCAATTTTTGTCGTTACAAGAGGTCTTACAAGGCTTTTACCTCCAACTGTAGGAAGACTATTCTGTACTTCCATGTGATGTTCTGGTAGATGTATCTCCTAAACCCCTGGAGCTTCGCACCTACAACTTCACTGAAATACTGACCACATTTAGTACTACTTTCTCATATGTGTCTCAGTTAGCAACTCGATTCACCCAAACGTAAGGTTTACTTGTCAGAAATTACTGAGCTGATTTTGTTTAAATGTTTACTGACTTTGTAAAGAATATTTTAAGTATTACATTTTCAATATAGAGTCTGTTGTTGATAATATTTTATCTTATCGAGGCGAAATTGATCTTGATAAAGAGTTTTACGGTTGTTCATAATAATACAGAGAATGCTTTGCGCACGCTACTCCCAAATACCAGAAAGTGCTTAGTAATACTTTATTCAACTTTCTGTTGGAAAGAATTAAAAATACAACTGTACAGCAAAAGCTCTTTATTCGCGGGGTATATGTTCCATAAATATGCCGCGAATACAGAAACTGTGAATACGGAATGGTAATTTATATGGGATACGTTCCTAGGTGACAAAAAAAAAAAAAAAAATAAAAAATAAAAAAATAAATAAATAAAAAAATACATATATAAAAAAATCAATTTACTGTAATTGAAGTTTTTGACCATATTGATTAATTATTATCTTCAGGCTTAGGCAATGGTTTGAAGAATTTTGTATTTTTTTTTCTTGCTTGGCAGTTTTTAAAAGCTCCTTCAATTCAGACTGATATTAAGCAGTGGCATTAGCAATTTACCTCTTAAAAATAAGACTTCGTTCCATAGACGGATCAATTTACATAAAGAAATCACAAAGCTCATTTGCCATTCTTAAACCTTCACTAAGATTTTTCAAATTAAATGTAACGTTTCCAGTGCTTGTTGAAGCCTCTTCTTCAATGGGCTGTGAATTTAACATTTCCTCCAAGTAGGTTTCAGTCAAATCTTCATCTTCACGCCTCATATAGCCTCGTTGCTGAACGGGACGATAAACTGAAAATCAACTCAACTGAAATTTAACTAACTAACGGTTTTCTCTTAGGAGTGTAGACAAACACTGATGATTCCAGGGGTGGCTGGGGAGAAAATCCGCCGGGCTAAGAAGTTTCGCCCCGGGCATTTCTCAGATTGGGTTCAACTGGGGTTACCAGTATTTTCGCAAGTATATATTGAAATCTTAGCAGTAAATCAAACCAGGGACCCCACGCACCTGAGGCAAGAGCTTGAAAATAAATTTTTATAACTCCTCGTATCCCGTGAAAATCTTATGAAATATATTTCAACAAAATATTTCCTCGAAAAACTTAAGTTGGCAGAAAAAACGTGGAGATTGCAACAGTTTTAGTCTTTGTCTCAAGCCCTAATATGAAACCAGAATGCAAAAATAACAACAATGGGAATAGAGCAACAGCATATTATTGAAACTTCATAACTGCACTGAAACTTAAGAGTTCCCCCAGCCACTCCACTCACTCCAATACAACGCTGTCCGTGTCATGTGGCAAAGATGATACATGAGATCGCATTTCCACACAAGGAATTTATGAAGTTGCGCAGAAAAGACGTGCAGTAGCCCAGGCGGTTCATATGATCGAATAATTCCCACTCATTTTCATATGATCGAATAACTCATTTGCGCAAAAGAGATGCGCGGAAACCTAACTGATTTAATGAGCGAATCATTCCCAACCAATTCACTCGTGCGGACGACCAATACATATGAACGAATTAAATGATCGAATCATTTTAGTGAATCAAAGTAAATGAATCGATTCTCCGAAATGAATCGTTTTGCCCATCACTATTCCTAATATGATGTCAATTGTAATGATAATAATGATTTGAAGTACTACTAGCAGTAGTAGTACAAAGGATTTGTTGGCTAAGCTTACATGTCAACTTGAACATCTGGGGATCTCCTTCACACCTCCGAAACATATTCCTAAGTACGTCCCTATTTCATTACGATACTATTGTACGTAAGTAAACAATGCAAAATTCGCCCAACTTTGGAATTTAACCCACAATAAATATCAGCCCCAGTGCCATTGCGTTCGACGGGCTATTTCTTAGGGCTACTGGCCAGCCTCCACTTAAGTTCTAACACTCCCCATTGGTTCATGAAACAAATCGGCGACTAAAATGGGCAGGCAGATCCCAAGAAAATAAAGTGCAAAAAATGAATTAAAATGCTATTTCCCGAAAAACGTCACGATGAAGGGGTGGCATTTAGTATCTCCCCCAACTTGCTTCATGGCTCCAGAACCAAGTACCTTGTTTCTGCCTAAATTATGATAAAGATAGAAAACAACGAGCACTGCAGGGCTTCCAACCCCCTTCACTCGCTCAGCTATATTTAGTGATGTAAGTAACGCTGCAAGTCAAGATTGGGGGAGAAATTAAATATCAGCCTGATGAAGTGTTGCCGGTACCGGCTACTGCTTAAATACCTGTCTATAGTCCTACAATCCCTTTCCAAGTGTGACATATTGCCAAATTTATTACTCACTATATTTGCTTATTTTCTTCTGTACATGTTTGTCTTATGCAGTACACCACATACTTTCTCCAATAAATTTACTACTTTCACTCTCCTTTGTAGTAATAGCACACTTATTGCATAATCAACTTCACACACCTTGCACTTTACTCTTCCACCATAAACATCCCCAGTAACGTTAATAATTGTAACCTCTTGCTGATCGGAAACAGTTTTGCGGAAACTTAATACTCCGAACCAATGTTGCCACAGTCCAAGCTCTGGAGTGGGCTGAAAAATAGTACCAAATTGAAGCAAAAAGGGCTGAATTCATTATCCTATACCAGTGTAGTACATGGTTCTATAACACGAAACTAAAAGAGGTAAAGTTATAGAACACTCGCCCCCCTCTTCTAAGAGCCCAAATCAAGTAAGTGCTCTTTATTAAAACATCCAAATAGGAGGACTCCGAACAACCATAGAATTAGATTAAACTTTTCTCGCACATAGGAAGTATAAGAAAGGCCGCAAATTAAAGGGGGAAACAATTATCATCTTCGGTATATATTGTAAGGAAACCAAACGCTCCTCTATTTCAAAGTGATCAATATACCAAAATCGTGTTATGACCATATATGAATACATAAAAGTAGGAAGAAATTAATCATCTTCGAGTTCGTGTGTAAACAGTACATTATAATAAAATATTAAAATATAAATTATTGCACTTATTCTCTCTTATTTCACGACCGAAGGAGGGTAGTAGAATGTAAGAAGAATATAAGGTAAGTAAACTGACATTTGTAAAAAATGTAAAACCGGTCCAGGGTCCTAGAACCTTCTCCGAAAGACATCACAAGAAAGAGATGTAGGAAGAGTCTTACTGACATTTTTGAAACTTTGACAAGTATTTCTTAACCCTTATCCGGGGAACCGGGGCCTCCCAGGCCCAGTAGCTTCATTTTTCTAAAATTTCTCAATAACCATACATATTTCGAAGACATAAAATACTGAATTCTTCTATCTTTCGTCGAAGTTAAAATCATGAACATATCGAGTTGGTAAAGCTTTTTTTTTTTTTTTTTAATTTGAAAATCTTTTCCTGACGTAACCGGGCAACCGGGGCCTAGGAGGCCCCGTATAACTTTAGTGAAATTTCTGTCAAATATTAGATCAAATTGTCACATAATTATATATTGAATACGTGACTATTGTAACCTTTAGTCGGAACAGTATGCGGCAACAGACATTGAATTTTGAGTGTTCTGCACTTAAAATATATACTAGGCCTGACAGGCCCCGGTTGCCCGTTTACGTTACAAAAATGTCTGGACCGGATTTGCTATTCTGCTTGGTCGGCTTACAAAAGCGTGACACGAAGTTTCGCTACTTGACGAAAATGTATACCGGTACATTCTAGACTAGTCTGAACAGTAAGTGACAATAGGCATTGATTTTGTGTATTCTGCACTTAAAATATATACTGGGCCTCACAGGCCCCGGTTGCCCGTTTACGTTACAAAAATGTCTTGCCCGGATAAGTGCGTTTGCACACGGCAACGATAATATCGGTGGGAGCCCCGATAATATCGGTGTCGGTGTCGGCGTACTTTGCACACGTCGCCGACAATATCGGTGGAAGCCCCGACAATATCCTTGCCGGTGATGAGCGAAGTAAGCGACACACACAAAAAAAAGCTTCTCCATATATGAAAACAAATAAAAAAAATAATAATTGGGAAAATTATTTTTTAAATCAAGGACTACGAAAACTGTTCTGAAGAGGTGTGGAGGACGGTACAAAACTTAGAAAAAATAGCCCTATGCCTAAACTTGTTTAGATTTAACAGTGCTGTTTTAAATAGATGCTGTAAACATATTATTTTCGTTTCGATGAGAATTGATGCTGCGGTACATTGCAAACTATATTAGTTTTAATTTTTGTTGGAACACTGTTATATATTGTATGTATATAATTTTGTTTTTCATGCAATTAACATTAATGTCATAGTAGATTAAATGATAAGATTCGAATTAGTAATTCTGTTTTACATTGCTCCATGCATACACTGGCGCAAATTCGGGGGGGATGAAGGGGACATGTCCCCTCCAATCTTGGAACAGGGGAGATTGTCCCCCCCCCAATAATCCGAATTGAAATGTGTTTTTTGGGAGAAAAATTTGATTGTGTCCGATCGCCAGAAAGGAAAGTGAGATGAAATTAATGTCCACTCAGAATAAGCCTCAAACCTGCGCGCCTCCCAATGTTGAAGACAACTCTGCTCCCCTGATCCTCCACAGCATTGTTTCTCGACTACAGAAATAGTTTGAATATCGCTATATAAATATATATTATGGGAACGATCTTACCCTCCCCCCCCCCCCCCAATGTTGAAGACAGATTTGCGCTGTTGCATACATACCTGTCGTTTCTCGTTTCTTTTTGTCCATGAACTCAAAATCCTGGACAAGGAAAGATACGCATAAACTTTTCGTCATGCTTTTTGCTTTTCAATTCTGTCCTTGAAAGAGTCTGCTATCTCATACCATATGCAAGGTCTACATTCCACAAGTTCAATAAGGATTAAAATATCGAATGGAAAAATTCCTGTCATCTCTAAAAATCTAAGCAAAACTAGAAAGATACGAATGCAATAATACACAACCTTTTCATTCAGTCACTGTAGCTAAACAGCAGAACTCTAACAGGGGTCGATCGCGGTACAAAGAGGAGAGGGAAAACTTGGGTACATAGCTTTGGTCTTTGTTTTTAATTGCCATTCCACAAATTATTTAAAAAAAAGGGGGGATTTGGGATAGTTTTGGAAATGAGAGAAAAAATCTGCAACAAGTGAAGCATGAAGTCACATCCCTATTGTTGAGATCACAATCAAGAAAATGCCAAATGAGTAACTTGTCCTTGGAGCATTGGAAAGAGTGTTTGGTTTCGTTTCAAAATAATAATAATTCTACTTTGACTTGTCAACAAATATTCTATTCAATCATTGCTTATTGAGTGGAACCGGGAAAAGTGATCTGCACACAATTCTGATGAAAATAAAAGAAAGTAATAATAATTAGGATTTTTTCCATATTCTTATGTTCACAGTGTATCAAACTTTGAAAATTACGCTTAAATTAATTTCCAGAATGTATTAAAATTTAAAAGCATTAATAGATTAAAAAATATACCATCAAAGAGTGTGTGTGAGAGAGAGAGAGAGAGAGAAAGAACAAAAAATTTTAAAAAGAGTAGAAAATAATCAAGAAATTGGTTATCTAAATTTCCTATATTCTATTTGGTAATAGCTATTTAGAGGGAAACCAGTGCTCTTCAGACTTCCCACATTTTATATTTATTTAATGAAGGGAATTAGCTACTCCAAAACAGAGACTGTAAAAAAATAATAAGCTGTTATGAAGTTGTTTATAGGACAAAATAATAATAATAATAATAATAATAATAATAATAATAATAATAATAATAATAATAATAATAATAATAATAATATACAATTGTAACAGAAAAAATGGAAACAACAAAATTTCAAAGGCACGAAACGAAACAAAAATACACAGCGCCTTGTCACTCACTCTCTTCATCTAACCCGCTGGCCGGCCGACATTATCGGTGGCGTGTGCATCCAATCATAAGAAAACATTGCCCCCGACAAAATCGGTGTCGGCGATACCGCCGACAGTATCGGGGGCTTGGCCGACAGCATCTGCGTGTCGGAGGATCGGCCGATAATATCGGTGGCGTGTGCAAGCTACGATTTGAATACATTGAAGTCGATTTCACCGCCGACATTATCGGTGGTTCCACCGATATTATCGTTGTCGTGTGCAAACGCACTAAGGGTTAAATGGTACTGAACTGGGTAGAATTGTACCAACGTTTTCACAAAAGGGGCTGAAAATGCCAGCGTGGTACCAACGGGCCGTTGAATGATAAAAAGGGCTGAATCTGGTACAATTGTACCAAGTGTGGCAACAGTGACCTGGAACATTGTACTGTAAATAGCATCTAGATAAATTGTTCCAATGCTGTTTGTGTCTCATACCATAACACTTTGTATCAACGCAAAGTAAAATTTGAATTTTAGACTGCGATCATCTACATAGCAACTTGTTTTAGGCATAGCAGTTATTTTTTTTGTTTCCATTCTTTACTTTGCAATGCCAATTCTCAAAGTTTGCGAAGTCCGATAAGGATTGTGCCGCGGCATTTTTTTAACCACCGTGCAAATTTTCAGTATTTTATATATATAGTTGAAATTTGGCATGATGGTAGCTTTCCGGACCAACCGTCAGGAAAATTGTTAGAATTTAATATTTTAAAATTTGAAGGGGTCTAAAAAGGGGATGAAGAATTTCCCCATGCTATTTAAATGGGTCTTTTTTGGACGTACAATCTCATGTTTTAGGTACTTGGAATTGGAATAAAAACTTGAAATTCGATATACTTATATGTTTTCGTTAGCATTACCTAAGTAAATTAGTAAATATAAAAATTTCCAATTTTAGAGTGGTTTTATAAGGAACTGAAAAATCCTTCCCATGTTATTTATATGGTACACCTTTTGCACACCAAAATTATTTAGCACTTCCTGTAAGGCTACAGTGATTAAATTTGATATAATTGTAGCTTTTCGGGACCATCCTACAGGAAAATTACCAAAAGTGAATATTTTTAATTTTAACAGGGTCTAAAGGGGAGATGAAGAAATTCCCCATGTTACTTAAAAGGGCCTTTTTTGGACCTATAATCTCGTATTTTAAGTACTTAGAATGGGAACACAGACTTGAAATTCGATATCCTTGTACGTTTTTGTTAGCGTTACCTAAGTAAACCAGTAAAAATTAAAAATTCCAACTTCAGAGTGGTTTTATGAGGAACTGAAAAATCTTTCTCATGTTATTTATATGGGACGTCTTCTACACCCCAAAATGTTTAGGCACTTCCCGCAGGATTAGAATTATGAAATTTGGCATGATTATAGACTTCCGCGACAAACCGGCAGGAAAATTGCCGAGTGAATATTTTTAAGGGGTCTTATGCAGAGTCGATTTGACGCGTAATTAGTGCTACACTAAAGAGTTCGACTATAGTCTGCATCAGCAGAACTGGCGTATGGCGTCAACCAATGAGTCAGCAGTGCGATGTTGTCAAACCTCCGGTAAGAAAGGCAGCTTCCAGAGAGCGCATATTGCATGTATCAAATGTACGTGTCTTAATAACAACATCCAGTATGTTATAACAATGCAAAACTTTGACACTAATTAGATCATTAATGTATGTATCTTATTAATAAGATTATTTTCTGTTACAAATGTGGTGTGAATACCATATTTCGTTTGGTTCGTATATTCAGTTTTTTTTTATTCACATGATAAGCAAATGAATGTACATATACTTGATATTAGTTGGCTAGGTAAGTCTTTCATAATCCCATTTACATCAATCTGAGGATCAAACTTAGCACCCCGCAAACCGAAGAACTATGCCCTACCATTTTGATTTTTTAAAAAAATTCCGAAACAAAGAAAGCATCGCAATAAGAAAACAATTACATGTTATCTACTAATTCATAAAATATACATACGGAATGCACGGTGGCCCAGTGATAAGGAACTCACCTCTAATGATAAGCATCTTCGATTCGATTAAAACCGTCACAAGTTCGTGATGGAAACATGTTTGTAGGTTTATCGGGATTTTCCCATATCCTCTCATTATTTCAATAGCATTAATTCTTCCATCTTCATTCATTTTTCTTATTATTTCTCTACATTAACCTAAAGGGCATAACCGCAGTACGTTAAATTAATAATGTATTTTGTTTAATTTAACGTACCACGATTATTCACCCAGACAAGGAAGACAAAGTTTAATGAAAGATGATGGAATGATGAAAGTGGGGGAAACGAGGAAACATCGAGAAAATCAACGCAAACGGTATTTGTCTTCCACGAAGCACACTTCGACAGTTATGTTTCGTCTCTTAAAAATAAGAAAGTTATGATTTCTTTATATATGATTATTATGTGTGAATGAAAAGGAATGGATCTGTTAACAGATTTAATATATTGATAATAAACAGATAAAATACCAAGTCACATTCTGCCTTTTTGCTATTATAGGCACAGTTATAGAGACTACTTAATTAATTATATATATGTGCAGTAGCGGCTCGATACCATAATCTAAGGTAGTTCTGCACAGTGTGTTTTTTTGTATATTAAATTTCCCGTTTGCAGTAATTAATTATAAAATCTACACGAACCGCATATCTTTTAGCACTCTAATCGTTATACGTAAATTACAATTATAATTGAAATTAACAAATATATATACAACTTTACTGTATCGCAACCAAAACACTATTGTTTTGCTTATTGGGTGTCAGTGGCGTATTTAGGATTTTGTTCCGGGAGGAGCATTGCACAGCATATGAATAAGCACTTAATTTTTCCTTTGGGACGCCTACAAGTTTAAATGAATTTCGGGGGATCTTGAGCCTTATAGCTCCTCTCACCGCCACCGTTGCCTGTAACAAACTTTAAAAATACCATACCCATATCGTAAGAAACACTGTTTTCAGATACCATAACAATTTCGGATTCACGTAATGTCTACAGGTAGAAGTTGTATTAATACTGCTGAATTATAAATATTTTATCGTTTGTAAATAGTCTATCCGACGTGTCTTCTGCTGTACAAAATGTCCTACTACTCTCTCATTAAAGTTCGGCATGATGGATAAGAAATCACGCTCGATTGATAAGGCAGCCAAAGCATTGATTCTTTCCTGACATATTGTGCTTCCCGAAAATGTTTTAACTATTTTAAAATTAGAGAAGTAACGTTCTGCTTCAGCTATTGTCGTTGGGGTAATTGAAGAATTTGCAAAAGGTTTACGGTTTCCTTAAAATTGTCACACAAATTGTGTTTGTTCAGAAAATTTGCACAAACTTGAACATGGAATACTATTACTTTCAAAGCGCACAACAATTACACTGAACACCGTTATCAAAAACAAGAGAAGGGAGCCTCATGTACATCACGTCGTGTGTCTTCGGCTTCTTCGGAAGTATTCGTGAGTTCTGAGCTGCTGGGAGTGCAGCTCTAGTAAATCCTATCTAAGAGACAAAGAAAACGTAATACAGTGCGGCTGGTGAAGATTTTGGTTTCAATGGTAAAGCATAGGGCAATCCGTGCACAGCTCTTGCAATATTATTAAGCTTCAGAAGGTGTTTCCAGTAATACTACGATATGTAGCATATCCAGCAGTACAATTTCAGGACACCGTTAGACCAAATATCATCATTACATGTTATTACCTTGATTAAATTAAACACAATTCAACTCAATTGAAAATACATTTATGCCACTAAAATAGCTGGTAGTTCTGCAGCTCTGCAGCACTTATAGGCAAGCCGCCCCTGTATATGTGCCATTAGCATTAGCAGATATCTTACAAACAAACACATTAACAAATGGGAGCCAACTTGAGATTTGCATTCTCAAAACAAATGTACTATTTAATCACACAAATTATAAATCTGAATGCTCAGTAGTATAAGTGAAGCCTGTTGTTGGAAGACCTACCAACAATCTGGCATAGCAAATGTCATCATAACAAATAAGCAGTTAGGAGAGAATAAGGACAACTTACTGACCAGGAGAGTGTTCTGCCATTCTTGAAAGACTTCGAATAACCTTGGTTGTCGAATCAACTCGAATCTTCAATTCATAACTTGTTGTTAAAAGTGAGTCCTTTTATATGATTGTGGCAAGACACTTTCCCTTTCACCAAGTTGTTTACAAAGATTTATACGTCTGATGAAATATCTGGTTTTCAAAGAGTGTTGCTATTGCCTTTATGTTTAAATGAGTTTTAAAAAAAGTTTTAATTATACTCAAATATAATTATCAAATTTATATTAAACAACACACAGCCCTACTTGCTTGAAGCTAGTTCTTAGTCATAGTCTTAAGGACATGACTCAAAAAAGAACAGCTTTTACATTTATTTTAATTATACTCAAATTTAATAAACTCAAAAGTAAAGCAAGTAAGAATTCATTATGAAATGAAAATAATGCAATTTAATGCAAATATAAGCAAAGTGTTGCAAATTGCCTAGGACTTACTAGTATGTTCTGTGTGTAGTAATGGTTGCAAAGTCAAAGTATAATATATATATATATAAGCATATGTAATAAAAATAGCAACCAAATATTTGAGTATATACTTAAACAATACATAATAATTACATAAAGAATACTGAATAATTATGTAAATTAAGTAACGATTGATATGAAATGCTTGACGAGCATTATTGTAAAGTATGTGTTTTATGATATGATACCAGTACATTATTTTTTATTTTATGTATTCAAGTAAGAAGCTAAAATATTTATTTAAATACAAAGTTGTAATGCAGCTATAGAATTCTTGTACAGAAAAAAAAATTTTTTTGTAGCATCTGGATTCAATGGATGCGGTACAAACTTCTGAAGGACGTAAAGAGAGTCTCATCTTTGCATGATTTTCTGGATAGATAATACTCTCTGGGTGGGCATCGATGAAGGACAAAATGACAAATCTCTGTCGAAACTTCTTCAAGCGTACTGATTCATATGGGTGCGCATTCCACAGAATCACGCTGGTATGAAATCAGGCAGGGGCGTCGAGACGTGGAACATCCATAGACGGCTGGCCTTCTGGGGTGATCAGTCCCAAAAGTGCTACATGGGATGACTTCACTAAACATCATGTAGGTGTTGATTGAAGACTAGAAGACCCTGACTGGAGAGATGGAATGGTGTTGACTATGACGAGAGATTCATCTTATGGAGTGATGCTGCGATGCGTTGAAGATGGTGTAAACGAGAGATGAACATCGGAAGTTTGCAGGATCCATTGTCGTGAAGAATGAGATCTTGAAGCATCACCTGGATGTTACTGCTGATATGCTGTGAAGCTCTGAATCCTTGAAGACTGGAAGCTGGATATTAGATGTAGATGCTTTGATAAAACAGTTGTTGGTCCATGGTGTACAGAAGCATGCTGAGCAAAACCATGTAGACGTCTGGGTGTAACATTCCCAAAGGCCAAATTAGGTAGGGGGAATGGTCAAATCACCACGGCGAATTTGGAGAATTGCTACTGCAGCTGCTCTGGACAACTGATGGTGAATCTGGAGCCAAATCTGCGCTGTACGTCGGCTGCTCTTCTGGAAAACCTCTGGGGTGGAGCCTTCATTGTACTGCTGGATTGACATCTCCAGGGATGTGGAAACATAACAGGCTGCTACAAGACTGCATCCGGAACATCAGCTTCTCTTGGATACTGGAGCCTGGGATGGGAACTGGCGGTCTGTTCTGTAAACGAACAGATCCTTTTTTTGTAGTACATCAAAGTCAACCCTGGTAACGGATTGAACGAACGCCTGGGATGTGGTCATCTGGATTGGGCTGCATGGAAATCATCTTCTTCTGACTGGATAACGTCTGGGATGTAGTCAGCTGGATTGGGCTGCATGGAAATCATCTTCTTCTGACTGGATAACGTCTGGGATGTAGTCAGCTGGATTGGGCTGCATGGAAGGCATCTTCTTCTTTACTGGAACACGCCTGGAATGGATGGCTGGAAGGATGGCCTCTTCTTCTTAGTGTAAGATGTAAAACTGATACTGGATCAGGTGCTGGACAAGACTGGCATCTCACGGAAACTCGATGGCATCTCATGGAACTGGATGGCATCTTCTTCTTGAGAGCGTCTGAATACTGAATGTCTTCGTAAGGTATCTGGAGCTGCTCGTCGTTCTCGCTGGCCAGGCAGATTTGTTTGATGGCTTAGGACAGGGTGGGGTGATGGTGAGAAATCAAAATATTAGTATTAGGGATTTTTTTTAAAAGGTATACCCTTAATTATATTGGGCAGGAATTAGTTCTTAATATCACACCAAATGCTTGTATTAAAATTTTGTATTTTGAAAAATTATGCTTATTACTCTTGTTTGAACTATAAACTCAATATCATATCTAAAAGTAAGTGCTGAAATAATTTTTTGTAAAGAAAGCACTAATTTAAACTAAATTAATATATGAATTACATTGTAAGTTTTTCTTTAGAAAAATATCACATCATTATTGTAAGTTATTGTTTGCTGTGAGGTAGTTGGAACAGAAGGCTATGAATGCCATCAACATTAAACTAAAAGAAAAGATATACTATTTGTAATTTATAACTATTGGTATGTTATTAAAGAAATCTTAATTATGTGCGTTCAGCCATATCTAGGCAAAATACTATGGTTATGCCTGTAGGGCTCTATAAATGAAAAGAAGTTTTCTTTGAATTTACAATGAAAGAACGCACTTATTATATCAAAGCAATTTAATGGTAAAGTAAATAAATGATTAACCTGTCCTTTATATGCGGCCATTGAATTAATGAACAATGAGACTGACTTCATTAATATTTGCGAGACGGTAGTTTGAAAAACGCTAGTTAAGCAAATGTAAAGTTAAAGCAAGGAAATATGTAATGTTCCTTTGTTAAAGTACTGAAGGTATCTTGGTATTACAGACTAAGTTCTGAAATCTTAAAGTAGTTAAAGTTCAAAATTATTAAAGCAAATTCAAATTGAGAGAAGGAAAGTCTTACCTAAAAGTTTGAGACATGTTGAGCGTTGGTTGAGAACGATGAGTCTGAATGAGAGACTGATACCAAAAGCTTGGGTGTTGAAGATTTTATACAAAGTGAAAGGAAATGTTGTGCATTTGAGTTTCCTTGAATTTTGTTATTTTAGAGAACTTGAAAGTAGTTGACTTGTAACAAACATTGTCCTACCCCACTGCCCGTAATGCCGGTCACGCAAGCGCTGGTTCCGATGTCCAGGTCTGCAGCCCCGAAAACATCCTTACCGTTGACAGACGTGTGACATTACATCAGACTGAAGGTGGCAGTTGTTGCGCAACGGTGATTTTCTGTTCGACGCCCTCTGTACACAATTGTTGGAACTAGGAACATCAAACACGGCCCATAGATCGCCACCGGATTGTTCTCCGGAAAGAAGTTTATCTTGAGTCCATCGGATGGTGGACGAACAAGATATTAGTTTTAGAAGTCATGTACGACTCATCAGGATTGAAAATACAGCTTATCAGTAAACAAAATGTAAACAAAAGTTTTATCAGAGGCATGTATTAACGAATAATAAATATTCAGAATTTCACAATGTGGATTTGTAAGATTATTTTATCGAAATTATGTTATCGATTTAATAATTACATCACAATACATATGTAACAGGGATTACGAAAATTATTGCTGCAATGAAACGTATTAGCAGACATCATACAAAATCAAATTTGATATATATATTACAGAATCTCAAACAAATAAGTAAAGAACATACATAATAGGTTATATAAGAAAGTATAGGTAAGCAAACCATATCCCCATGTACGCAACTTAAGCTGATAATTCGTTAGATTAAAGTATAATAAACAATGGAACTAAATTATCATAACCATAAGTATGGTCATAGTTTATGATGGAAATTCAATCGTCATAATCACCAAACTATTCAATTACTATTTGTTTATTATTATCAAATAGCTCCCTTCCATTTATTTACTTTATATATATACTTCTTTATATACTTCTTCTACAATTACTCATTTACGTATAATTCATTTTACTTATTATTCCACACATCATAAATTCCTTGTTGCTTTATTTATTATTCATTTCGTAGTATCTTTTTTTGATTTTAAATAGCAATTACGTCATGTATATGATAGATGATGAAATGACGATATATATATATATATATATTATAAACTCCATATAATTATTTACTGCTGTTTATTTTAAAATACGGCGATATTTAGTTCCATAGTATTCAACGTACAGTAAAATATATCATATTATCAATGGATTGTTTATATCTACCTAAGTTGCTGTATTATCCTGGGATACTGAATATGATATGAAATGAAAACATGTTCTATCGGAAAAAACTGTTGATTTAGCTGTTAGACCTAAAGCTGAGAATTCCAGTTAGTCTTATAACTTTATTAAATTTAGTACAGATTCATTTTGGGAAAGATTACGTATTCAGGAGGCTTCACCTCCTGGACAAGATTAAACTGCTTAGCTAAATATCATTTTGTAATGTTCCCCTTCAAATAGCTTTAAATATAATATGAAAAAAAAATACAAGTTACCGATGGTTTTGCTTCGTAGCTATAATTCCATTTTCGGTACTCACAAAGTCCATCAAATTTCCATCTAACTTGAATTTTATAAATTTTTTGGAATTATATTTCTCCTTCCCATAACAAAACCACAGAATGTACGTACGATTGTTTTCGCCGAAAAAAGAGCCATGTTTCGTCTCTTAAAAATATAGTATTATTTATGTGTGAATGAAAAGGAATGGATCTGTTAACAGATTTATTATATTGATAATAAACAGATAAAATACAAAGTCACATTCTGCCTTTTTGCTATTATAGGCACAGTTATAGAGACTACTTAATTAATTATATATATATGTGCCATTAGCATTAGCAGATATCTTACAAACAAACACATTAACAAATGGGAGCCAACTTGAGATTTGCATTCTCAAAACAAATGTACTATTTAATCACACAAATTATAAATCTGAATGCTCAGTAGTATAAGTGAAGCCTGTTGTTGGAAGACCTACCAACAATCTGGCATAGCAAATGTCATCATAACAAATAAGCAGTTAGGAGAGAATAAGGACAACTTACTGACCAGGAGAGTGTTCTGCCATTCTTGAAAGACTTCGAAGAACCTTGGTTGTCGAATCAACTCGAATCTTCAATTCATAACTTGCTGTTAAAAGTGAGTCCTTTTATATGATTGTGGCAAGACACTTTCCCTTTCACCAAGTTGTTTACAAAGATTTATACGTCTGATGAAATATCTGGTTTTCAAAGAGTGTTGCTATTGCCTTTATGTTTAAATGAGTTTTAAAAAAGTTTTAATTATACTCAAATATAATTATCAAATTTATATTAAACAACACAGTTAGGATCGATCCAGGGATTCCTTACACCATAGGTAAGAGATCTGCTACTGAGCCACAGTTGCCTAAAATAAGAATATATATATATATATATATATATATATATATATATATATATATATATACTTTAATTTCAGAACACTATAATGGACGAATTCGCACTCTACACAAGCAAACGACAAGTACAAAAGCAAATGCTAATAACACTGCATAGGGGAGAGAGGTTTTAAGATATAATGAATGAATATGTTTTATATAATGCGGCATGTGTTTATAAAATCTCATATCCAGTCCCCTGAAATTCGTCTGTGGAATTGTGTTTTGGAATGTAAGTTACCAACTCCGTTCACGAATTTGGCCAGGCAGGTACAAAGAACATAAAATCGAAAAGAAAGCAAAAGAAGTTTTGACATCAGATTTATTTTTGGTCTCTTTACATCATTCGGGTGGCAGAAACGGTTTTTCTCTTATCTGCTCTTTAAAATTAAGAACGAAACCAAACTCTTGGCATAAGAAGCACGTAGAGGACAAAGACCAACTGGCTGGCAAATGTCCAGTGATGATTTCAGCTGGGAGCCCAGGGGGAAATCTCCCCTTCCCCAAGGTATATCTCCGATCGATTGAAGAACAAATTTGATTTAATATACCTCGTGATGATGATGATGACAATTTAACTAAGCAACGAAATTATTACAGTGTTGCTAGAATTTAAATTATAAAATCTACAAGAAATACTTGTGACGACATGCTTCACCTATGAAGTCTTGAATTTTCTTTTTTACAATAGAGTATGCTTTAAATCAATCCAAGAATTTTCACTTTTTGACAGACCCAACCATTTCACATAGGCTTTATTATTTTTCTTTCGCAAAACTTTTTCAATTAAATATGTCTTTGGAAATTTCGTTAATTGTAATTCGTGTCCGTAAAATCTTCCTTCAATAGGTTTTCTTATTTGAGTCTACTAAGTGATATGTTGGAGGATTAGTGAAGAAAACTTTAGCAATTCGAAAAATTTCTGTACTCCAATTGCGTGTAAAACCTCTATCAAAACCAGGACGCTTAAGTTTACTAATTCTTACATACTCACCTACCTTAAATTTACTTTTTCATTTTATCACAGAAAACTTTTTGCAGTAGATGTTTTTCATTTTCTTTTTTAATAGCGTCGATAGGTTTCATTTTAATATTGGAATGAATAGTATTATTATATTTATTTAGTAATTCCGGCAGAATGCCAATCCATTTATAATTTCCCTGCAGTGTAAATTGTCTCCACATTAAATTACGTAATGTTCTATTAAATCTTTCAATAATACTTGCTTTCACATCACTGTACGTGGAATAATGTTTAATGTTATTTTGGTTCATCGCCTTCTGAAACTCTGAATTATAAAATTCTCGACCCCTGTCAGTTTGTAAAAATTTGGGGCTTTTGTTTGCTTTTCTCAGTACTGTTATAAATGCTTGTGTAATTTCTTTTCCAGTTTTATTTTTCACAGGAATAGCTCAAGCATATTTAGAGAATGTGTCTATCACAGTTAATAAATATTTGAAATTTCGATTAATCTTTGCTAGACCTTTCAATTTTCCACTATTCAGTTCAACTAAATCAACTTGCCACAAATCATGAATTCCTTTTGTTATAACGGGTATTTGAGTATAGTTTCGTCTTGCACCTTTATGTAATTCTGCAACTGTTTGTTCTCGAACTGATTGTGACATATTTTTGTTTACCAATACTATTACACTAATATATATACAAAAACTAAAATATCATATTTACAATATACAAATCCCACATGTTAAATCTCTATTATGATACCCCCAAGGAACAGTGTGTATGTTACAATTGAAAATTTTTCTTTTATCACCATACGGATCTAACGCTAATTTTGCTACCTGATTTGTTGTTAAATTGTGATATTTACTTTTAAATTCAAATTGAGTTTTATGAATCGTTTCGTTTTGAAATAGACATGATTTATAATCGTCAAACGTAATTTGTTCTTTAACTACATTTTTCTTGATCCCTTTACATTTTTTCAATTCTTTATTTTCAACAGCTTTTATTGCATAATTTTTTGCTCGTAAATCAACATATTCAATGATGGGAAGTCCATTTAATTCATCTTTCATTTTACCTAAAACGTGCTTATTTTTGTGTTATATAAAGCATGATTTTCAGGATAATTTGAGGTTTCAAAATACTCATTCATGTCTTTTATATATTTATAAATATTGTCGGTTTTAATGTAGTAAATGAAAGAGTCAGTATCCATGTAAGTAATACTAATCTTATCTCCATATCGAGGTTTCATTACATTATAATGGAATTCATACATTCTTAATTTTGATAATTGTAAAACTATAGCTCCTACATAGATCGGTTTATTTAGAGTTACAGATTTTTTAGCATATGGAATAATGCAAGATTGTCTCCTAATTTTACCCAATTTTGAAACTGATCTTGCGCTACTAATTTTTTACACTTTTTTCATTATTAATTAATCTTATATCAATGCGTTTTCGTACATTCTCCATTGTCTTTCCGTATACAGAATTATTTAATAACTTATAAAAATCTTTTTCAAATTCAATTGTAGAATTTGCACGACAAATGAGTTTTTATGATATGATATTATCGTTATAAGATGTCTTACCTATAGACAACTAAGAAAAGCACACTGACACACAGAAAAAAATTCAACTTTTAAACAGAGCTTCACCGATAAGAAGTTTACTCTTTAAACACCAACAAGCAACTGGTTAAAAAAGAACTTCTCGGTCAGTCTTTTATACCTTTGTAATTGCATTGCGCAATATTGCGCAATAGGGATGATGTCATCGAGTCACGGTCGGGGTTTGAATGACAAGGCAGGCGATCAACACAAACCTTTGTGATTGCATTGCGTAATATTGCGCAATAGGGATGATGTCGTTGAGTCACGGTAGGGGTTTCCCCTTTTTTTAAATCCTATCGTTGAATGACAAGAAAGATCGCGAGCGATCAACACAAACCTTTGTGATTGCATTGCGTAATATTGCGCAATAGGGATGATGTCACCGATCATGTAAATCCTATAAAACAACTAGCAGCCTTGCGTCTCCAGTTCCTAATTCATACCGCGAGCGATCAAATTATTTCAACACTTTTTCATCGAAAATAAAAAAAATACACTAGGTTGTAGTCACTAGCACATCGGGATGAATGACGTAATGAGAATTATCCACATATGACGGAAGTTATTATATAACTGATAACAAACCACGGAAGTCTGCATTCCTTTACAATCTTTAAATATTGTCTCCCCGTAAAAGAAAATAATCTCTGCTATGTTCAATTAGGGTGGAAAAAGTGGTCATCAAAGAGAATGAATACACCCCTGTTTATGTTATGGTAGAATAAGGGGTGGAAAATAAGTCATACTCTTATTAGTTCTGCTAAGTTTAAATAGGGGTGGAACAAATTTGCTATGTTCTGCCATGTTCGAAGTCTTATGTAATCTATGCTATGTTCAATTAGTGGTGGAAACGAATACACCCCTGCTCTGCTATGGGTTGAAAAAGTGATCATAAAAGGGAACGAATTTATCCTTGCTATGTTACGTAGTCTTATGTTCTGCTATGTGCTCGTAGTCTTTGCTATGTTAAAATAAGGGTTGGAAAATAAGCCATACTCTTTTACTAGTGGAACGAATACTAGTTCTGCTATGTTCGTTATGTTGAATACACCCCTGCTCCAAGGCTCACAATAACTTAGCATCTCCAGCTGGCAGACAATCTAAGACGATCTCGATTAACTCTGTCTCGTCAGGATGTTGCACCACTGCATAGTACTCAGCTATGACTTTCCAGGCGAAGTCCGTTAATCTATTGTACTTAGACCGGTCAAATTTCATTCTTTGAATAAATTTCTTTTGTAGCGTTCCATTCGGGCCGAAAAATAATGTTCTTTAAACAAACGTACAAAATCAGCGTAGCAATTTATATCTTTACAGACGGTTTGATACCAAGTTTTGGCCCCAGCCAACAAACAGCAAGGGACTAAGACCATGCGTTCGTAATCCGATGCAGAGATTACCTTGAAAGTCTGCTCTAGATTCTCCAGAAAAGATCTGGCCAAACCATATTCTCCAGAAAAGTTTGGTAGATGGTTTAATTCCGACAACCTCAAATTAAAAGTTCTGTTCCCAGTGCGCTGTACCTTGGGGCGAGATGTAAATCTTGTCGCAAGGCTTCCAACAAGTATGTTACTTCTAAATGATTCCATCGCTGTGACGCATCTCGAGCTACGCACGGCGATTTAACATTGTAAGAAGACTGCAGATAAGGGAATGCACCTCAGTAAAGAACGAAGCGAGAAAAGGTGTAAGTAGACTCCAATCTAGATGACATGACGTGAACTGTAAACTTATGTTTATACATGTTGATTAAAACTATTATTCAATCTTCCGTTATGTCGTTTATTAATTCCATATCATTTGTCGACAGTTTGTCAAACTACATGTTCTGCTGCATATAATAACATAATATAAAATTCATAGTATTTCATATCCTTTGTATTTATTCATTAATTTTTTTAACAATATTTATAGTATATATACTTCACTAGCAGAACTACATTCATAAACATTAACTGCACACATCTTATAAGTTACTAAACAGACATATCGGAGATACATATTTTTGATTGGAGTTCACAGAAATACGAAGGAAGTTAGTTGCTTGGAGCAGAATCAGTTAAAATTAAGAACTCATATTCCAGTAATTCATAGCTACAATATTAAACAGTAAATACACGTTGTTTTAAAAATTACTTAATTATGTCAGAATATCGTGACAAACTATAACAAATAAATATTATTTTCGATAGAATTAGAATCAAATATTAGCTAGTAATCTTCATAAAATTATTTAACGTCTATCTTTTAAGAATCACGGAGTAAAATCATTATCAACAACTTTTCATTTATTAAAAAGAGAACGAAAGTGGCTCAGAATTTTAAGTCATTCTTGGCCAATACTTTGAAACAAGGTGCAGATAAAGTATAAGTCGGTCAAACTGAATTTGTGAAATATCATAATAACTTGATTCAAACATGAATAAACAAAGAGTTAATCAAAACAAAAGAACAATATGTAACGTTCCGTTACAGGTTACCCCGGCTTTGAAAAAAAAACATTTGTTTTTTCTTCTTTCAAAAATGTATCAAATTAACGTAAAACTTTTTTACTTCACCTGGTATATCGGGAGGATAGCGACTCAGTATATCGGCGATATAATTTTCTCTTCCCGGGATGTGTTCAAATTGTAAATTATATCGTTGCAACTTTAAGATTAATTTCGTCGTTGCTCGGACGAGTGATTTTCTGAACTACCTTCAGTTGTTTGACAGCTTTGATCAGTACTATAACGTCTCCTGTTGTTCCGATAATACCAATTGTTACGCCCCTGAAAGCTGTTATTAAAGTTTCTTCCTCTTCTCGAATATTGCCGTTCATTATCACTAGATCTACTTGTTTGCATATTAGATTCATTATTTTGGGCCTTCCAATCGGTCTGTGCCACTCTTACATAAGGCGTTCTATTTACATTGTTGGAATTGTTTCGATTCGATGGCACTTCCACAGATGTCACCTCAATGAGTCGTTCTACTAGTTCTTCGATCGTTTTAATTGGTATTACCCTTACTAATCGAGATTCTTCTGGTGGGAGACATGTTAAAACGATATTCACTAACTCCTTTTCATTATATTCCTCCACTATTCCCGAATATTTGTCAATTAATACACATACATATTCCAAAACCGTTGAGTATTTAGAGTTGTCATATTTCATCGACAATAAATTTCTTATTTGTGCCCTTTCCAGAGTTTCAGATCGGTACTTAGCCTTAAACCGTTCTTCAAATTCCGCAAAGCTCGAAATCTCTTTCTCGATTTTCCGATACCATCCATAAGCCGATTTAGTCAGACATTGAGGCACGAGTGCAAATTTCTGTTCATCTGTTATTCCAAACAATCGGGATAATCTGTTGAATTCTTCGAGAAAATTTCTGGCGCTACCAGGAGACATCTGTCCCGAAAAACGCGGAAAATCACGCACATCGCGAGGTTTAAATGAGGAGTCCGCTAAATTAACTTCCTTACATCCATTTAACCTATGTGTTTTAGAGCTTGAATTTGAACAAAAATCTCCAGTATGTAAAGGGTTAGTCATAGAAGTAACGTTGAACGGGTTTCTATGCACATTTTCTAAATTAACACTAGGAGAAGACATATTACCAAACATCCAGGTTTCCCTGGGTTGACCATTGCTTACGCTATAAGGAAAATTACTCCTAGAACTAGCTACAGTCGTTAGCGTATGCGTAACACAGGTTACATTTGATGTAACAGTAGGTATTACAATAACATCATTATTAAAATCGGATTGGTTAGGACTTACTAAATCACAGCTAGCATTCGTAACTTCAGATAGGTTTCCTTTTTTAGTTTTCAAATCATCTACTTCCTTCTGGAGTCTGCTTAATTTCTGGTTCACTTCTTCTGTATGTTGAACACATTGCATTTCAAACCCTTTTGTTTTGGTAGAGAGCTCTTCAATTTCTGTCTTACAAGTTTGCACTTCCTTTGCCAATTTCTCTCTTTTCCGACATTCGGTTAACACTGTTAAGTTTAACTATACCATTTCATCCTTATGCTGTTCCATTCTCTTATTTACATGCTCCATCACAGATTCAATCTTTCCCACTTCTTTGATCAATTCTTCCTTCCACTCCTTTTCCATCGTATTCATCCGGTCTTTGATATCTTGGAATTGCTTACTATGAGTCTCCTTAATAATAGTAACATCTTTCCTAAGTAATTTATTTTCCTCCTTCAGAGCATTAACAACAGTAAAAGTGATATTAGACTGTTGCTCCATACACTTCAATTGTTTCATTATCATTTCTAGAGTCAGACCTTGTTCTTGTTCTTGTTTATTACCACTAGAAGCTGTAACATCATCAGAATTCTGTTCAGATTCATCATCTACTTCTTCATCTGTTGTTTCTTCACTTCTTACAGATTTTGCCTTTCTTCCCTTCTTACATTTGTTGCAAAACCAGTCAACTTGCATTTTGCTCAATTGATCATATTTAGCATCTGGGATATTCACACAGCAAAATTGAAACCAACTTTTACATGTCCCACACATCACAGAGTTCACCAAGTCTTTATCTTGTAAAGCTGAACTATCACAACACGCATAAGTTTCACTACCACTGTGTCCTTTCTTTTCTCTAAGAACTTTCATCTTGATTCCATGTTGATTCTAACTCCTAACAACAACTACTTCGTCTTCGTTCCTCTTCTGTGTTTTCTCACTCTGTCTTCACTGACTGTCATTCCTACGTTGAACTACGTCGTTGGTCTACGTAGTTTACGTTATCCTGTCACGGTCGCCAAAAACTTGCGCTGTACCTTGGGGCGAGATGTAAATCTTGTCGCAAGGCTTCCAACAAGTATGTTACTTCTAAATGATTCCATCGCTGTGACGCATCTCGAGCTACGCACGGCGATTTAACATTGTAAGAAGACTGCAGATAAGGGAATGCACCTCAGTAAAGAACGAAGCGAGAAAAGGTGTAAGTAGACTCCAATCTAGATGACATGACGTGAACTGTAAACTTATGTTTATACATGTTGATTAAAACTATTATTCAATCTTCCGTTATGTCGTTTATTAATTCCATATCATTTGTCGACAGTTTGTCAAACTACATGTTCTGCTGCATATAATAACATAATATAAAATTCATAGTATTTCATATCCTTTGTATTTATTCATTAATTTTTTTTAACCATATTTATAGTATATATACTTCACTAGCAGAACTACATTCATAAACATTAACTGCACACATCTTATAAGTTACTAAACAGACATATCGGAGATACATATTTTTGATTGGAGTTCACAGAAATACGAAGGAAGTTAGTTGCTTGGAGCAGAATCAGTTAAAATTAAGAACTCATATTCCAGTAATTCATAGCTACAATATTAAACAGTAAATACACGTTGTTTTAAAAATTACTTAATTATGTCAGAATATCGTGACAAACTATAACAAATAAATATTATTTTCGATAGAATTAGAATCAAATATTAGCTAGTAATCTTCATAAAATTATTTAACGTCTATCTTTTAAGAATCACGGAGTAAAATCATTATCAACAACTTTTCATTTATTAAAAAGAGAACGAAAGTGGCTCAGAATTTTAAGTCATTCTTGGCCAATACTTTGAAACAAGGTGCAGATAAAGTATAAGTCGGTCAAACTGAATTTGTGAAATATCATAATAACTTGATTCAAACATGAATTAACAAAGAGTTAATCAAAACAAAAGAACAATATGTAACGTTCCGTTACAGGTTACCCCGGCTTTGAAAAAAAAACATTTGTTTTTTCTTCTTTCAAAAATGTATCAAATTAACGTAAAACTTTTTTACTTCACCTGGTATATCGGGAGGATAGCGACTCAGTATATCGGCGATATAATTTTCTCTTCCCGGGATGTGTTCAAATTGTAAATTATATCGTTGCAACTTTAAGATTAATTTCGTCGTTGCTCGGACGAGTGATTTTCTGAACTACCTTCAGTTGTTTGACAGCTTTGATCAGTACTATAACGTCTCCTGTTGTTCCGATAATACCAATTGTTACGCCCCTGAAAGCTGTTATTAAAGTTTCTTCCTCTTCTCGAATATTGCCGTTCATTATCACTAGATCTACTTGTTTGCATATTAGATTCATTATTTTGGGCCTTCCAATCGGTCTGTGCCACTCTTACATAAGGCGTTCTATTTACATTGTTGGAATTGTTTCGATTCGATGGCACTTCCACAGATGTCACCTCAATGAGTCGTTCTACTAGTTCTTCGATCGTTTTAATTGGTATTACCCTTACTAATCGAGATTCTTCTGGTGGGAGACATGTTAAAACGATATTCACTAACTCCTTTTCATTATATTCCTCCACTATTCCCGAATATTTGTCAATAAATACACATACATATTCCAAAACCGTTGAGTATTTAGAGTTGTCATATTTCATCGACAATAAATTTCTTATTTGTGCCCTTTCCAGAGTTTCAGATCGGTACTTAGCCTTAAACCATTCTTCAAATTCCGCAAAGCTCGAAATCTCTTTCTCGATTTTCCGATACCATCCATAAGCCGATTTAGTCAGACATTGAGGCACGAGTGCAAATTTCTGTTCATCTGTTATTCCAAACAATCGGGATAATCTGTTGAATTCTTCGAGAAAATTTCTGGCGCTACCAGGAGACATCTGTCCCGAAAAACGCGGAAAATCACGCACATCGCGAGGTTTAAATGAGGAGTCCGCTAAATTAACTTCCTTACATCCATTTAACCTATGTGTTTTAGAGCTTGAATTTGAACAAAAATCTCCAGTATGTAAAGGGTTAGTCATAGAAGTAACGTTGAACGGGTTTCTATGCACATTTTCTAAATTAACACTAGGAGAAGACATATTACCAAACATCCAGGTTTCCCTGGGTTGACCATTGCTTACGCTATAAGGAAAATTACTCCTAGAACTAGCTACAGTCGTTAGCGTATGCGTAACACAGGTTACATTTGATGTAACAGTAGGTATTACAATAACATCATTATTAAAATCGGATTGGTTAGGACTTACTAAATCACAGCTAGCATTCGTAACTTCAGATAGGTTTCCTTTTTTAGTTTTCAAATCATCTACTTCCTTCTGGAGTCTGCTTAATTTCTGGTTCACTTCTTCTGTATGTTGAACACATTGCATTTTAAACCCTTTTGTTTTGGTAGAGAGCTCTTCAATTTCTGTCTTACAAGTTTGCACTTCCTTTGCCAATTTCTCTCTTTTCCGACATTCGGTTAACACTGTTAAGTTTAACTATACCATTTCATCCTTATGCTGTTCCATTCTCTTATTTACATGCTCCATCACAGATTCAATCTTTCCCACTTCTTTGATCAATTCTTCCTTCCACTCCTTTTCCATCGTATTCATCCGGTCTTTGATATCTTGGAATTGCTTACTATGAGTCTCCTTAATAATAGTAACATCTTTCCTAAGTAATTTATTTTCCTCCTTCAGAGCATTAACAACAGTAAAAGTGATATTAGACTGTTGCTCCATACACTTCAATTGTTTCATTATCATTTCTAGAGTCAGACCTTGTTCTTGTTCTTGTTTATTACCACTAGAAGCTGTAACATCATCAGAATTCTGTTCAGATTCATCATCTACTTCTTCATCTGTTGTTTCTTCACTTCTTACAGATTTTGCCTTTCTTCCCTTCTTACATTTGTTGCAAAACCAGTCAACTTGCATTTTGCTCAATTGATCATATTTAGCATCTGGGATATTCACACAGCAAAATTGAAACCAACTTTTACATGTCCCACACATCACAGAGTTCACCAAGTCTTTATCTTGTAAAGCTGAACTATCACAACACGCATAAGTTTCACTACCACTGTGTCCTTTCTTTTCTCTAAGAACTTTCATCTTGATTCCATGTTGATTCTAACTCCTAACAACAACTACTTCGTCTTCGTTCCTCTTCTGTGTTTTCTCACTCTGTCTTCACTGACTGTCATTCCTACGTTGAACTACGTCGTTGGTCTACGTAGTTTACGTTATCCTGTCACGGTCGCCAAAAACTTGCGCTGTACCTTGGGGCGAGATGTAAATCTTGTCGCAAGGCTTCCAACAAGTATGTTACTTCTAAATGATTCCATCGCTGTGACGCATCTCGAGCTACGCACGGCGATTTAACATTGTAAGAAGACTGCAGATAAGGGAATGCACCTCAGTAAAGAACGAAGCGAGAAAAGGTGTAAGTAGACTCCAATCTAGATGACATGACGTGAACTGTAAACTTATGTTTATACATGTTGATTAAAACTATTATTCAATCTTCCGTTATGTCGTTTATTAATTCCATATCATTTGTCGACAGTTTGTCAAACTACATGTTCTGCTGCATATAATAACATAGTATAAAATTCATAGTATTTCATATCCTTTGTATTTATTCATTAATTTTTTTAACAATATTTATAGTATATATACTTCACTAGCAGAACTACATTCATAAACATTAACTGCACACATCTTATAAGTTACTAAACAGACATATCGGAGATACATATTTTTGATTGGAGTTCACAGAAATACGAAGGAAGTTAGTTGCTTGGAGCAGAATCAGTTAAAATTAAGAACTCATATTCCAGTAATTCATAGCTACAATATTAAACAGTAAATACACGTTGTTTTAAAAATTACTTAATTATGTCAGAATATCGTGACAAACTATAACAAATAAATATTATTTTCGATAGAATTAGAATCAAATATTAGCTAGTAATCTTCATAAAATTATTTAACGTCTATCTTTTAAGAATCACGGAGTAAAATCATTATCAACAACTTTTCATTTATTAAAAAGAGAACGAAAGTGGCTCAGAATTTTAAGTCATTCTTGGCCAATACTTTGAAACAAGGTGCAGATAAAGTATAAGTCGGTCAAACTGAATTTGTGAAATATCATAATAACTTGATTCAAACATGAATAAACAAAGAGTTAATCAAAACAAAAGAACAATATGTAACGTTCCGTTACACCAGAACATCCCTCGTATCTGCTGGGATTCAGGGGAGAGTTGCAGCCAATCACGGGGCTCTTTGCATTTGAACAATTTTGTCCAAGAATGGAGTAAGGTGTATAATTTGGTCCGAAAGGTAGGTTACCTGGCATCGATACCACCGTATGACTACATGCTCCCTCCGGAATTCCAACAAACGAAGAAGTCCTATGGGCGACAGTACTTGACACCACATGATTCAATCTACACATACTAGAAGACGAAACCGAAGCCTGAGACAACGTCAACAACGGATTCAAAACCCTACTGCCTCATGTCATCTAGATTGGAGTCTACTTACACCTTTTCTCGCTTCGTTCAAAACCCTCAAAGCCTGACAACTCATTGTTTCCACACAGGTGGGATTGCAATTGCTCATGACCAAAGAATGAGAATTTACGTCAAACGGCAAGACATTTGTTGTGTGAATGTTGGTCGGCTGGCAGACAGAGACCGTCACCGTTGGGACAGTACGAGTCTCCCCACCCGAAGAGACTGGTACATCCACTCGGGTGTCAGAATCTGTTCCGTCAGTTTCAACCCCTTCACAAACAACAAAGTCACGCAACCGCTTGCGACCGACCCGACATGTTTTTCTTTGCTCCTGATCTTTTACTAGAGTTTGGATCTTAGCCTCAAGGACGTCGTAGGATTTTTGGGTCCTTGTCTCGAAATGTAATAGCTCTTTGGCGAGCTGATCACATCTTCGATTTTGTTTCTCTACTGACAACCGGAGATTTTTCTCAACGGTGTCTACCCGCGTTGTCATCGTATCCTGATATTCCCCCACCGAAGCGTACAAATCGCGAACTTCTCTACGGAGATCCGATACGTCCTTATTTACACTATCTACTTTCTCATTCACTATCTGTAACATTTCCATTTTTAGCGTATCAAATTTTTCATGAATAATTTGAAAGTTGTTTTTACACATATCAAATTTTTGGTCCATGACACTGTCGACATTTTCAAATTTCCTATCTAAAGCTAAAGTCAATGTTCGACTAAAACGTTCAAACATTTCCGCTAGGTCAGTCACGAGTGCAGCTGAACCTGCAGTTCCGGCTCTATTTCCACCATCCTGCAATCTTTCTCTCCCGAATCGTGTGTTGTGGTGTTCCGATCATCTCCACTGTCCGATGACTTTGGAAAAGATTGCACAGTCAACTGTTTAACCATACACGTTTTGCAAAAACATGACTCACTACTTTTATTTAATTCTTCAACCTGTTCGTCAGAAATATTATAACACTGTGCGTGCACCCATCCTGAACAACTATCACAGTATATACTAAAGTCCTGTATTTCGTCACTACAGCACACGTATTCGTCCGGGCTACGGGATTCCGTACTTGACCTGCTACCAGCAGACATCTTCTTTTCATGAAATTGTTTCCCCCAAGTTACACATATACAGATTCAAGAGTGATCATGCATCGCTCAAGAGTTGATTGTCATAACGTTCCCCATTACATTACACTGCTCTTTCGTATGATTCACTTACCACTCGCGACAGATTGAAACAACAGATCCTGGCTGCGGATCGCCAATTTTACAATAAATAAATAAATAAATAAATAAAAAATATATAAAATGATGATGATGATACTGATGTGTTTTGTATGATGTTCACTTTCCTTAAGACTATAGTTGCGTGAATGTGTCACTGACTGGTGACCGCGAACCCACCGGGCCCAGGTTGGGCAAGCTGTCAACACTCACTGACCCATCCACCAGACCAATCATCCCCGGAAAATCGAACTCAAATTTGGCCCAAAAATGTGAAGATTTCCAAGCCTCCTTCATTCTCACTCACAGCCCGGTGTCCAGATCTGTAGCTCACAAGCCGCATCCCATCGCAAGATAGGTTGCGTACCACTAACCACTGATACAAGACATCGACCCAAGAGTGAAACTGGCAATGAGTGCTTCGGAGATCTTAATGTTGGTATTTACTAACCCAGATTAAGAAAGAAAAAATCTCTCGAACTGAATTCTGAATAGCGCAACGGAATTGAATTTTGTACATTAAATGCCTAAACTGAATTTTGTTGATTCTAACGAAATGAATTTCTGTCAGGTCTGTTATTCCAACCCCGGTCACACTAAGGGAAATCAATTTCGTATGCTTTAAAGCAATAAACTTTCGATTGTTATTCACTGTTTACGTACTACTTTCAAAATTTGTATACTACATACTAACAATACACAACTGAGTTAATTTACTACTTAATACTAAATAATGAGCTTTGTATTTGAAAAGATAAGATTGTGTTTCGGCTCGTACATTTTATTTGTACTATTTTCTGCGCAACAAGAAGGTAAATAAACACAAGAAAATAAAATTTGAAAAAAGTTGCAATTGTTGGTAATTTGGAATGAAAATTTTAACACATCTGAATTAGAAAATTGAAATACAAAATTGAATAGAATAACATTCTATCCTTTTTCCATCTCATGAGCATACTTTACAGGATTCAATTTCTGTTGAATATTAGATAACTCTGCTAATTTTATGACATTTACAAATGTTTCACAATGAAGAGAAATTGAATCACACAATAAATACCCTATACTACATACATCAATTAGCTTCTGTGTGCTATATACTAATTTTTTGAACTGTTGTACTATTCTCTGTCGTAGTTGTGCTCTCTAAGTGGGGCCAGCATAGAGGATTTATACCCAGTAGGTGACCTCTTTTATAAGCTTAGGCCTACCCACATTTTTCCTTTCCACAACTCATAACGACATGGAGAATATACACGCACACAAGACAGTATTCAATAAAAATATACTTAACCTAAAATCCCTAAACCTAACTATCTAACCTAACTTAAACTAACACATATATAAAAAAAATCACTTCCATGAAACATATATGTTATTAGTATATAGCATGTTATTAGTATATAGCCTGTACAGCCTTTATTAAGGACGTATAGAAACGCATCTCGTTAAATTTTTATATTTTCTAATTAAATCGCCAAAATTTACTAAATGTGTTCTCAAAAAATCTGAACTTTTGTTTTCTCATGATGGGAATTCAGAATACAAAACGAATATTTCACCGTTGACAAACATCTCCCATTACCAATAGCCGTATGTGGCACCCTTGTTATTAATGTGAGCCGAAAATTTTGTAAACATTTGTCTCATCATATCCAATCAGAAGTAAATCTGAGCCTAGAAAAACAGTGAATAGATTTACATTGTAATAACGAGCAGTACGGGAAATTTAGGTGTTTGCACAACTAACATATTTTTGGGGAAATGTATGTACCCGAAAAGTGCATACATTTCATGGTCGGTTATGACAATCGTCAAGACATTGAAACTTAAGGAAAGAACCCCCCCCCCCCATTGAGCGAGCAGTGCTTATCACATCTTAAATCTGTATACGATATAACTTAGGGAAAACGACGCAGAGTTTAGCACATTATGTTAAACATCACAACACTACTAAAATAACACATCTTCAATCCAAAACGATAAAATTTCGTAGGTTTAGTTCGTCCGAAAACAAAAATTTGGACTACCTTTTAAGTCATTTACTTATTGAAATTTTCCAGGAAAAATAGATATTTACTTATTTCCTACCAGGTCAGTCCTTGCCGGGCTTCTTAAAGAATATATCCTACACCGCTACTCATTTGAGTAGCTTCTTGGTGACTCCTAAAAATTAAATTTTCCTGGACACGGCTTCTAGTCCAGACAGCGAGGTTTTGTACCCAAAATGGCTTACGTCAACCACACACGCTCTGACGTATAAGTTTGCTCTCACTGTAGAAACTCCATCGTCCATTGAGAACAGCAACTACTCACTGCATTCCTATGCTGTTCAAAGATATGAAAAGCCTAAACTTATTTTTGTGTTGTCACTTTTTAAACTTTCTATTTTCCACGTTTTATATCGACGAGGATAATTTTACGTCCACATCTTAACACTGCTTCTGGTAAAAGACAATGACAATGGGAAGAAGATCCCTAATTGGAGGATTATTGTGACGTAATGATAGGATGATCTAAGATCAAAAGGACCGAAACTCTTCACGACAGCAGAGATTGGAGATGCTCCAATCACAGACAATTTAGATTAAACAAAGAGATGCATCATGATGCTATTATGGCTGACTTTACGAATGTGAAATTTTAAAGAAGATTTATCAAATAAAATTTTGGTTTCTTTTGATGACCCCCTAAGCCAAAAATATCCATGAAAATAAACAGAAAAGGATTCAAAACGACCGGATATAACATTATTTTCTAAAATAACACTAGATTTTGGCTAAATATATGAATATTATACAATATAGATATATATAACCATATAGTTTCGTATAAATACACTTAAAATCATTATTTCAATAAACTTTACGCAAAATTGGCGATCTATATGAAAATTTGAGCAAACAACTAATTATATTTTCAAAGTTCAATAAATATAAAATTCCTACATATATACTGGTTGCTCAAAACTTCCGGGCCATGTTACATTATACCATGTATAAGGTAACAAATTAATTAATATCAGATTGAATTAAAAAGCAATCGCCACAAAAATTTAAATATTAGGGATACACTCCCACACAGACATAATCACCGCATAGGTATTCACAGTGTTATCCAGTTATTAGAGAGAGGCAAAAATACTTTTTAATTAAAAAAAAAGATTTTTTGATTGTAAACTAATTTCTTTTCTCGTAAATACTAGACTCACAATCAGTTATGTATCTCTTTTTTAATCACTATGGGCACAAAAGTAGTATCGACGAACTCATAACAATACTTTCCGATTTCAGTTTAAACGAATCGCCTCAATACACTACTTTTTGTTTAGATTGGGTCCATAATTATTTCCTTTCTGTCTCGTGGCTCTTATCTACAACCAACAGGAGTTCTTGCGTAAGGACAAGAGGTGAACTTCTGTGTAGATATCTCATTCTAAAAGCAAAAGGTAGGAACAATAATAAAAATGTCGGTGTTGGCAACTTAGAAATTATTTCTATATACGAAATAAAATCTTTGAGGTGTAAAGCTATTCGTCAATATTACTGTATACAAAAATTGATTTATTAAAGGTACATTAGCATCCACTTTCCAGTGACATTATGCCTTGATCATACAAAAACCAGAGATGGTAGGCCTATGTCTTCATCACTCAAAAACCAGAGAAGGTATGACTACCACCGCATACCACTCACTTAGACCACTGTTTATTACAAACTAAATATACTATTATTCAAAAAGTAGTTCACAGGACACCAAAACAATATGATACGTAATCAAATGCAGTTGAGTTCGTTCCTCTAGTCGCTGCCTTAAGAGAGATTTGGGGGGAAATGTGATTCTGGCAACACTGTAATTTCTATGGATGGCAGTACTGAAAATTCTTCAGGTTCATATTTTCTGTTGTAGAATAACATTATCTATGATTGTGATAAGTTCTATTTCATTATCTCCTTTCACTTATTAAGAACAAGCAAAAGAGAAATGGTAAATTTTGTATTATTTTTAGTATTTCAGGCTCTTAAGAATTTATCCATTATGCAGAACAAATTCTACTTCGACATAAAGTATATAATTTTTTGGCTAGGTAATCTTTGGTTTGTTTGTATTTGGAAACAAATACTGTAAGGATTTAACTTTTATTGGTCTCATTATCGGAATCTTATTCATTAAAAAAAAGGATCAGTCCAGCTAGTGTTAATGAAACATCAAGAAATAAAAATCCAATTGCAATAACTGTTGTCTATTCAATTGTTGTGGATTATCAAGGAGCAACGTAAACCAAGAAAAGTCATATCTAAAGACAAAAATTTGTAGTAGAATGTAAAATTAAAGCTTTTGGCCACAATAGTTCCCTCATGTGTAAGATACCGTATAACTCCACCTGATGTAATATTCAAACATGTTTTAACCAATCTTAAAGAATAAGAAACGATTACAAATAGTATTCTAAATAAAATATGGGTTCTTTATTTACAAAAATTGCAGCGGTGGAGTCCGAAGATAATTTTGATTCTTGGGCTATAAATGAAGATATTTGGAATGAGGAAAGCAAATCCGATACAACAATGTACTACAGCAAATGTGATTACGAGGATGAAGTCCCAATACAGCATAAGAGTTCTAACAACATACTCCAATTACCAGACTGTATTATTGAGCATATATTCAGTAAGCTTACCTACAAGCAAATAGGTGATGTCCGGGCTGTGTGCCGTAAGTTTAACGAAATCGGAGGACGCATTACAAGGCAAGGATTTGAACGTATAATGCGTATTGTATCAAATGAAATGGTAAAAGCTGAGGAAGAATTAAATTCTGCTACATGTCTAAGACGCAAGACCTTACTAATTAGGAAAGCAGTTTTATTAGAAATTCTAAAATCTGAACTTGGTATTTTAAGAGCCACTTGCTACAAATACGTTGAAAGAGGAATGTATATTTTTGCTGGAGGAGCTATTGTGGATGAGCTACAATTTCTTACTCAACAGATTACAAATTCGGATAATTCATTAAGGAAAGTTCGTGTTCAGTTCTCAGATCGTATTTTTAGTCTTAATCGAATGTTCATGGATCATTTTGAGAATGAAGTAGAACCCTATTTGGGAAAAGTATGTGTTTTAGGTTCGAAAATAATAGATCTCTTCAATTGTAGCCTGACATCATGTTCTCACCTAACTATCTCACACAATTCTCAAATATGTAACATTAGTGGTTCATTTGAATTGAGATGCTGGAAATACATGAGTCCTCCGACAGATATAAAGATAACTGAAGGAAAATTATGTAGTTCAGATCAGAAGATGTTATGTAGTTATCTACGAAATATAATTGGTCGCAACAATTATTTTATGTTGAGAGATAAAGAACATGCATTATATGAAAAAGCATTGCGCGATATGGAATTACCGTTGTACACTTTCAGTTCATTTGAGTTTTTGGTGAATGAATTAAGCGTTACTAGTGCTGAAACTTATATATGTGAACTTGAGCGAAAATTTGACAAATCAGTTGACAAAATGTATCAACATCTCGATCGCATGGATCTTAGATGTGAATTACGGTTACAATGTGCAAATCAGTATGCACCCATGCATTTTGCTTTTTTAGTTTCTGGGGAAGACAGCGTTCATTCATCTTTAGACAATCCAGAAGAGTTTTATTTTTGCGCGTTATGTATGAAATTCAAATTTCCACGTCGTGTTCCAGAAATTACTTTTAAATTGCTTCAAATTCCTGAAAGAAAACCAAATGAGAAAAAGGAAAAGAAGAAAAAGAAGAGCTTATTTAAAAGATTGAAGGAAATAATAATACATCTGTTTCGAAAGAAGATACAACGTACTTAAGTTTTTGTGTTCAAGTGTATTGTAATCGCATGGTCTTTATAGTTGTGTTTCTGAAATTCATTTATTTTGATTTTAATAAAATTCATATATGAAGAAGATTGTTGTTTTTCTTACGTTAGTATTGATACTTGTCGTTTAGACAACTTCAGAAATCATTACAATTTATTTTCTCACCAAAATTCACTGTTTGTGCTGGCATCATAATGCAATTATGAATAAGTAAAAGTATTATATGACGTGGAAATGTCTGATTATTCTTATACTGATTTTCCATTCAATAATTTGTAATGTCTCTATGTTTTCTAAGTATATATCAAAAGCAAACTTCAATTATGGTATATGTTATAACACAGACGTTGGCATTTTCTAAGTAAATACTTAAAACGACTGTTATATCGGTAATACTAAAAGCGACTTTTATATCGGTTCAATAAGTTGTTGTTGGAGTGAAAATCTGCGATGTGTAAATATGATTAAATTCTCTTTATTCTTGAACTGATTTCTCATTGAATATTTTGAAGGTCCCTATATAGTTTCTAGGTAAATATTAAAAGTGGACTTTTATATCTATGTGTTATAAAATATATATATCTTGTTAAGAAGAAGAGTGTTGTTGGACTTAAAGTCTATAGGGTATAAACATGGTTAAGTGTCTCTCTATTCTTGAACATCATTAGCAGACCAGAATCATATCCACGAAGAAATTAAATGTTGACTGAAAGCAGAGAATTCGTGTTACTATTGAGTCCAAAATCTTTTGAATTCACGAATTCTTCGAAGAATTTGAAACTTAAAACACACAAAATAATAATTTTGCCTGTTGTAATGCGTGGTTGCGAAACATGGCTGCTTTCTTTGAGGGAAGAACGCAGACTAAAAGCATTTGAAATTAAAATTCTAAGGGCAATATTCAGATCCAAGTAGTGCTCTCAAACGGGTCGGGTCAGTCGGGTCAGCTCGGGTCGGATTGTCGGGTCAGATCGGGTAGGGTTATCGGGTGGGTCACTCGGGTGAGTTCACTTTGGTCAACTGAGTTAGGTTGAGCTTAAACTCGGCTGGAGTCGAAAGCTGCTGTTTTTCACTAGCTGCCTAATTAAAAAATAGCAATTTCAAATGATTTTATAGAAACCATAAATCTATTTTGAACACTTGCAGCTAGTGTTTTTATTGTAAATGCTTATTTTTGTAGTTGTGTGTACTTTAATTTTTAAATGTGGAAGATTGATTTTACCAATCGACTGTAATATTAATATCTACGCCAATTCGGAGTCTGGATTTAGAACAAAACTAGAAGTTGTTTAAGCAAGGCCAAAAGAAAGATTGGATATGGACGACCAAGCCCAAGCAGGGCCGCGGTGGCTCAGTGGTAGAGAATTCATCTCTGGTGCATGGTGTCCATGGTTGGATCCCAGCTTGTGCTAAGTGGGCTTTGTGGTGGAAAAACGCCGTGTAGTGGGTTTTCTCGGGGTTCTCCTTTTTCCTCCCATTTTCTTCATTCCACCATTTCATTCATTTCTCATGGTCACCATCTCCCTTAGCCTCGGTGCAGAATCGAGTGACCTTAAACTGAATATTTCATTTCATTTCACCAAGCCCAAGAACATCGATACAAGAACAACTATGTCCCCTGACTGTTATCTTCTCATCGGCGCCTCTAGTGTCCGTATATTTTTCTGGTATTGTGCTGTTTACTGTGAGTAAAAGTATCCAAAGACTCCCTTTTGTCATTTCGTCAACCAGCGTTTCTCCTCACTCCTGCACAAAAACACACTTTACGATTTGTTCTTTTAACAGGTGGGGCAACTTCATGCTGCTGTTCTAGCTACTCTACTAGGCGTAATTAATCTTCTGGCGGGCGTTAGTTGGGTTGCCTAACTCACGGACTTTGTACCTCAAGAGTTTCTGTGTCCCCCTGTACACATCGTTAAACTCATTCGCTAAGCCGACACTTTAAGAATAAAAGAAAGCAAAAAAAAAAAAAAAAAAAAGCTCTTTATACGGATAATGAAACCAAACACTACATCACCACAATACTAGAAACTAAACTGACCAAAAATTGTGTTGGTGCTTTGTACATATCGTCGTGATAAAGACACAGTTTACATTCATAATCGAGAAAGAATACAACAGTGTTTGTTGGCACATTGATTGACATGTTTACATAAAGAAACAAAGCAATGTAAGTTGATCTGAATGTAATAATAGGGCTACGTATTCTTTGTTAAAATTTTTACACCATAAAGAAGACATTTTCAGCACATTGTACAGTCAGCAGCAACATTATTTTCTCTTAACCTTCGAGTGCTAAGATGATTTTTTCAACTGATGTTAGAATGGAAGAATTTTCACCCAGAGCATATTTTTCATTTCTAATGTAAATAATGTTGTTCAAGGAAATAGATATTCAGTTTTCAGCTCACTTTTTGTAGCCTATAGTTCTTGGCACTTCCTTCGCGGCGGGCCGCAAATTCTGCGGGATCCCCGCACTGCAGGCCCCCTTGCAAGCCCCTCAGTTACGCCACTGGGTCACTTGTAGCAATTGAGAAGATTCGATGTACGGTGGTCCTCAGCTAGTCTCTTCGTCTTGATGTAGCAATTTTCTACTTTAATACATTTCTTTAACTACAGTCTCCTTCGTCCCTCCCTATCTTTCCTTTTACCATACCCTCTGGCACTTCCCTCATAATACAGTTCCTCCTTAGCCAATGTCCCTATCAGTTCTTCTTCCTCCTCTTAATCCATCTAAAATTATTCTTTCCTCTCCTACTGCTACTAATTCTAACACCTCATTCGATTTCCGTTCAACACAGGTAATTCTCTCCTTTTTTTCTCCATGCCTACCTTTCGAAAATCTGCAACCTTTCCATCGCTTTTCCGTCCCGTAGAGTACATATTGGAATCAGTAAATTAAAATCCCAATATTTAATTGGAAGTTTGTTCAATACAAATATTAGCTAACCGTGGTTGAAAAGAAACAAACACTGACGCCTTTAGAGTATGAAAACAATTTTGCAATTCATGGTATTTCAGTAATCCGTCCCAGATTGATTTTCTTTCATGCGTCTCAGCGGTAGCCTCTCCAGTTTGGGAACCAGTAGAGTATTGGATCTATCTATCTATCTATCTATCTATCTATCTATCTATCTATCTATCTATCTATCTATATATATATATATATATATATATATATATATATATATATATATATATATCTATATCTATATCTATATCTATCTATCTATCTATCTATCTATCTATCTATCTATATATATATATATATATATATATATATATATATATATATATATATATATATATAAATTACAAAACGTTGTGATTTATCTCATAAGTAGGGTATCGTGGGCACCCATTGAAAAAGAAATAAAGGTCATGCGTATGTTGTACACTAACATCATACTTACACGAAGGTAAATTATATTGCATTTAGAAACATACATTGTATATCCGTTACTAATTGGCGCATTGTAGAATTTATTGTCGCTTATATCCAGAGTAAAATTTACTTACGAAAAGCATAAGACTTCTTATAAACAAGACTTGCAAAACCTGCAAGTAAGACCAAGACTGGGTGTGCAAGACCAAGACCAAGGGTTCCAGTGCAAGACAAAGACCACCCGAGTCTTGGTCTTGGTCTTGCATTTGCTCATTTTACTACCATTATTATTCAACTTTGTTCTGGAATACGCTATAAGGAAAATCAAAGAAAGCAACCAGGGCCCAGAGTTGAACGGTGTTCACAAGGTTATGGCATATGCTGATTATGTAAATGTAATAAGGGATGATAGAGGAACAATAGAAAGAAATACAGAAGTTTTATTAAATGCTTGCAGGGAGGTTTAGAAGTAAATGCAGAGAGAACTAAATGCATGTAAGTTCTTCGAGGTCGTAATACGGCAAATTATGGACGCGTTAAAATATCAAATAATACTTTTGATAAATTTTATACTTTCAAATATCTAGGATCAATATTAACAAACGAAAATCATATTCACGAAGAAATTAAATGTCGACTAAAAGCAGGGAATTCGTGTTATCATTTAGATCAAAATCTCTTGTCGTTGCGAATTCTGTCGAGGAATTTGAAGCTTAAAATAAACAAAACGATAGACTGAAAGTATTTGAGAACAAGATTCTGAGACGAATATTCGGACCCAAGAGGAATGGGAATGGGGGAAACTTCATAACGAGGAACTACATAATTTATACGGTTTACCAAACATTGTTAGGGTCATCAAGTCTAGGAGGCTTAGGTGGGCAGGTCGTGTAGCTAGGATGGAAGAAAGTAGGAACGCTTTTAAAGTCTTAACTGGAAGACCAATCGGAAAATGACCATTAGGAAGACCTAGGCGCAGATAGGATGACAATATTAAGATGGATTTGGCAGAAACTGGATCCAGTTGGCTTAGGATAGAAGTCAGTGGAGAGCTTTTGTGAACGTGGCATTAAACCTCTGGGTTCCATAAGCCATAAAGTTATTTAATTAGTTTTTTAGGGAATGTAATTTGATAAGCCAGCCAGACCCTTAATTGAAGTTATTTACTGCTATAAGAATTTCTTATAAGTAGCGGTTAAGAAATTACAGCAGCGAGAACTCTTGGATACCCATTATGATAAAGAGTTTGGAGTCAGTGATCTAGCTGTTCCTGTATATTGGTGGCCTATGATATTTCGTCTGAGATCCTTCGTGGCTTAGCGCTTAATGTACGTACATTTGGTATGGAAGACTCGGGTTCAACTCGCGGCGGGAGCTCATCTGGTTCGGATCTCATGTTAAGCTGTAGCTCCATGTCTCATATAGCCTCGCTGCTGAAAGGGATGCTAAACCAAATATTTCGTCTGCATTGACAATATAGTTCACATGTTAGACAGATTATAGCAAACTTTTTATTACTGTTATTATTATTTAACCAGAATCGAGTGGGAGGAAATGGGAAGAACCCGAAGAAATACGGTGTTTTCCAAGACGTAACTCACTTAAGACGAGTCAGAATCGAGTCAAGGACTCCAAGTACTAGAGCTAATGATCAACAAGTAAGCCTCGTCTCGTTAGTCAATTATTGTTATTGATTTTGCATATGTATAATGACCGATAACATGAAGTCAATTTAGTTATGAAATATTATCTATCTAGGAAGTTTAAAATAAACAGGCAGGAAAACATTTCTTAGTGTCAATACTAACAAAATACTTGGTGATTTGTTTTTGTTGTTGACCACGAGTTTGACTTCTATTTCTGCACTAGCAACGATTTTTACTTGACACTGAAGAAGAAATCATCATCTTGCAAATGTTTCATTCGTCTTTCCACAAACGAAACACAATAGATCAAAATTGATTTTGAACTCTTGAGAAATATCTGAGTATTGATGATTTTCATTTAATATTGAGCAGGATATAACACTGTATTTGAACTTTAACATACTGTGGGCCATAGCTCAAAAGAATAAATGGGAAATTTAGCTTGTAAATTTATTACAAAGGAAATGTATCCCGATAAAACTAATTTAGACAATTTTCACTTGATATTGGAGCGGGAATGCGGCATAATATTCAAACTGCGTAGGAACAAAAAAAAATCAGCTCAAAACATATTTAGATCCTAGCAGTTTCGATTCTATGCAGTTTGGATCCTACGCAGTTTTGGTTCTGCGCCGTTGCCCTGAAATAATTTAAATTTTAGTCATGCGCTGAAAAAAATATTTTTTAAAAAATTATCTCTTTAATTTGTTTAAGAGATATCAATTAAAGTTATATGCATGGACCCCGTACGACCGAAACTGCGTGGGATCGAAACTGCGTACACTGTAAAAATTCGTTGTTATTTCAACGACATGCCTATGTGTTAACACAATTGTGTTAATATATAACACAAACAGGTGGTTAGAACAACTCACTTTTCATTTGGAGTTGTGTGTCAAATGCCAATAGTTGAAATGACACACAGCCTGTGTGTTAAATTAATAAAGTGCAGAATCTTCGGTGTTGTTTTCGTTCAAATTTGCTGGCCATCTAATTATAAAGGCTTATGTACTGAAGGTACAGTCAAACACACTAAAAAGAAATACTTAAACAAATCTAGGTATTCGCAAACTTTCAGCGTGCAAACCGCTTGATGTGTTCACAATTGTTTTACATAATGTTTCTGAAGAAATATGTCAACAGGGAGAAACAACACCGTATTACTGTGTCCCTTCTACACTGCACGAGAGCTCACCAGTCAACAGCGGAGACTGTTTCAAAAATGGCAGAAAACCAGTAGAAACACGATTAAGAGGCAAACATACTATAAGCATATAGGTAAGAGTTCCCTATCATTCTTTAATAAGTTGTTGGTGAAGGTTGTGTTTCGAACCATCAAGGAATACTTCACAATAAGTGTTGGAAAGGAGGACAAAAAAGTTCATGAAGAATACTAAATGAAGTGTTCTGTAGTTTACTATTCTTATTTTAAAAGTAGAATGTCCGGTCATCGTAAGCATGCACACCACAAGCTTTTCTAACACAGAAAAATGGATCCATTAACACCGCACACGGAGTTATTTCAACACGGAAGTAGGTGTCGTAGTAACACAGAACTGGAGTTGAACTAACACCAAAAATGGTGTTAGTCTGGTGGTCTGACCTAGAATGTTAACACATGAAATGTTGAATTAAAACCAAAACGGTGTTACTTATACGGCTTTGACCTTGAATTATGACACAGATTGTGTGTTGAAATAATACGAAAATGATGTTAAAATAACACTGGGACTGTGTTATATTAATACTTGACATGGTATAATATTAACACAAAATAATTAACACACTACACATTGTGTTACTTTCTTCGTGTTGGTGCAACACCGCCACAAGTAACACTCAACACTTTTCCCCACACTACCGACCCTGACATGGTGTCGAATCAACACCGAAAATAATAACGCAGATCCGAATTTAACACCGCTCAACACCGGTTGTGTGTTAAAAACGTAAAACACCGCCAGTGTTAAACGCTAACACCGCGGGGTCTGTGTTGAATTAACACCGCGTAGTGGTAGTCACGCTGGAACCACTGCCCTGTGTTAAATTTGAGTTGAATTAACACAACCATTTTTTAAGGCGGATTTTCATGTGTCCTTTACCTCCGTGAGTTGCGAGCGATTGTGCTAAACAGCCAATGAAATCACGCATCGGAGATGGCGCGCTACACTCGCGTCAGAGTAGAAATTTGTTCAATTCTGACGGAAGTAGCGCGCGTACACTATTGTATTCACTGACTAACATGGCGGAAGTCGCAAACTTTCTATTTTACGCATGCGCATTAGCTAGGGAGTAGTAATTTGGCGCAATACACGCACGGATGTATGAAAACGAAAATAATTTACGGTGAATACGCTACATGTGATGCTTCCGTTCTAACGCGGGCATGAAAATCCGCCTGTACTGTGTAGGATCAAAACTGCGTAGGATCAAAACTGTGTAGAATCCAAACTGCGTAGGATCCACACTGCGTAGGATCAAAACTACGTACGATCTAAACTGCGTAGGATCCACACTGCATACAACCAGGGGCGTCGCTAAGGGGGAGCCTCCCCTCCCAAAGTCACTGACTTCTGATCGAGTTGTCATTTTCTTAGTTACCCAGTTGTTGTAAATTATCAATCCTTTTACGGACTTGGCAGTTGGCACAGTTGAAGGTTTATGTAATTAGTCTAGGTTTTTGGCTAGGTGGGGTTTCGTCCCAAATTTACCAACTTCTGAAGAAGTTATCAAATTAAAATGCATAGTTCGCAATTATTACTTAGAAGACTGTCGTTACCTTCAATTGACTTTCTTGGCTTAGCATTTTCTTAGTTACCCAGTTGTTGTGAATTATCACTTCTTTTACAGGCTTGGCAGTTTGCACAGTTGAAGGTTTATAAAATTAGTCTAGATTTTTGGTTGGGTGGGGTTTTCGGATTTTTTCTGTGGGTTAGTCCCAGACTGCTAAAAACATGCCAAAGCTGACCATTGGGGCCATGCCCGAAGAGCCCAATAATTTTGGGGGTCAAATCATGTCCCATTTAAATAACATGGGAACGATTTTTCAGTTGCCCATAAAACCTCAATAACATTGAATTTTCTTTTTAACTTTTGGTGATTTACTTGGATGATGCTATCGGACACGTACAAGGATACCAACTTCTAAGTTTTAATTCCAATTCTAGGTTCCTAAAACATAAGATTTTAGGTCGAGAAAATCTCCCATAAGAATAACATGGGAAAAAAATTTTCCTCCCGATTAGACCCCCTAAAAATTGAAAATATTCACTTTTCGGAATTTTCCTCTGGGTTAGACCCGGAATGCTACAGTCGTACGAAAGCTGACCATTGGGGCCCTACTCGAAGTATCCAATAATTTGGTGGCCAAAACATCTCTCTTAAGAATAACATGGAGAATATTTTCTCCTTCCCATTAGATTCCTAAAAACAAAAATATTAACTTTTCGGAATATTCCTGTGGGTTACTCCCGGAGTGCTACATTTCAGTTGCCCATAAAACCTCAATAAATCTGGAATTTTTTACACCTATGATGCTACCGGAATTGTACCAGGATACCGACTTTGAACTATTCTAATTCTAGTTACCTAAAACATAAGATTTTATGTCCAAAAAACATCCATAAGAATAACATCGAAAAAAATTTTCTCCTTCCCATTAGACCTTCTAAAAACTAAAACTGTTCACTTTTGGCACTTTTTTCGGTCGGCCATTTCCGGAAATGAACAAACATGCCAAATTTGTAGTTTCCACATATGCGTTATTTTCTGTCAGTTCATATAGTTTTATATATTATATATTTATACAATTTTATGGCATTAGCGGCATCAACAGCCTTAAGCCCGTCACGTTTGAGAAATGACGCCTCTCGGCGAGCACAGAATCCAGAGAAGGAAAGGGAAGAAAGGAATGAGGAGGTGAAGGAAGCGGCGTGGGGCCTATATGTGAGGCACCATCCCGGCATTTGCCTGGTGTGAGTGAGGAAAACCCAGGAAAACCTCACTCGGGATGGCTGGCCTGAAGACGCTGTACACATTTTGGACCTAGTGGCCCTACTGGAAATCGAACCCGACACAGCTCTTGTCTTCGGCGCGAGCGTTAGCGACTACGCCACAGAGGTCACAAATTGGAATTAAAAAAAAATAATAATTAAAATTTGGTATTGTAGGGTCTGGATAGGGTTGTGTATGAAAATTACAGTAAATAAATAAATAAAATAACAGTTTAAAACTTTAGTTGTGTTTCATGGTGAATTGAAAATCATTCCATGTTATTTTAATTTAAAGCATCCCAAGGTATTTATGGAACATTTTTACACCCAAAAATGATTAGGCACTTCCAGTAGGACTGCAACAATTAAATTAAGCAAAGTTTGTAACCTCCTGGAACTACATAGAAAATTCCCAAAAGTGAATATTTTCCATTTTCAGCAGCTTTAAAGAGACAAAAAAAAAAAAAAAAAAAAAACTGTAATTTAAATAGACTTTTTGGATGTATAAAATCTCATATTTTATGTACCTTAATTGAAATTGGAATAAAAATGAGGAAGTTTTGTATGTTTGTAGGTTTATGAGGTGCGAGGCCGTAGGATGAGGAAATTTTGTATGATCTGATGACAAATTCCCACCAATTTAAAACTAGATTAATTACTTACACATTTAACTGTGTCAACTGCCAAGTTCATAAAGAAATTGAAAATCACAGCAACTGGGTAAATAAGAAAATGCTAAGCCAAGTAAGTCAATTGAAAGTAACGGCAGTCTTTTAAGTAAATATTGATAACTACGCATTTTAATTTCCCAACTTGATCAGAAGTTAGTAAATTTGCCTGGCCAAGTTAGTAAATTTGACGAAGCCTCACTTACCAAAAACCTGGACTAATTACATGAATCTTCAACTTTGCCAACTGCCAAGTCCATAAAAGAAGTGATAATTCACAGCAACTGGGTAACTAAGAAAATGTTAAGCCAAGTAAGTCAGTTGAACGTAGCGGCATTTTTCTAAGTTAATATTACCAACTTGTCCAGAAGTTGGTAAATTTGGGACGAAGCCCCACCTAGCCAAAGCATAGACTAGTTACATAAACCTTCAATTGTGTCACCCGCAAAGTCTATAAAAGAAGTGACAATTCACAGTAATTACACTGAGAAAAAAAGGACTAGGATTTCCATGTGAATACATTGTATTTACGCGGGTGCGCTCGTTAAGTAATCAGAGTTGGCGTGGGTCAATGAAAACTTGACCCACGACCCACTGACCCACCACCCACCGTGACCCACCACCCACCATGAACCACTCTCATCCTCTGTGACCTACTCTGACTCACCAAAATCTATCGTCATCAACTCTGAACACGATCGACGGCCCCTTCTGTACTGACTAAAGAGTTTACTTTGTAATAAAACAAGACTGTGAAATTGTCACTAACCGGAGTTTGAATTTCTAGTCAATCGCTCAAGCACCACTCTTACAATAACAGTGGATCTGACCTTTACGATATAAAATGGTAAAGTGTTTGTTAGTAGTGAGGAAATTGAAATAGTTCGAGGTGGGGGGAAATTAGTGTGTGCCTAAAATATACTTGTACTAAAAGAGTATTCTTGCAAGTGTTAATTTCTGAACGAATTCCAAAAGAAACTTCTATTTGCAGGAAAATATCCCTGTGCAATATGGAAAAGGTTATGGTTTCTCAGTTCACAGTATTTTTCTCACAAAAGACTTGAAAAATCATTTGTTCATAGGGTATAAAGGTGCTCGGGTACCCTCTGTGAGAGCATCCCCATAAAGTATGCTCATAATTGTAATTTGTGTAGTCACTAAAACACCATGTTAAATTTAAGTTACAAATATGCATAATTACAATCGTTATGAATATTTATTCAAAGTAGTTTATCTAAAGCAAAGAAGAGACTTACTAAAAATTAGGTACAAAGTTGAATAGCACAAATAAGCCATTAGTAATACAAGTATACATTTTCCACAACTTGTAATTTGCCACCTTAAAATAAATCTGAAATCGGGTGTATTTCCTGTTGGCCTCCAGAACTTTTTCGTGGTAAATCATCGGAATGATGTCTATCCTTCAGCCAAGAAATAACTAGCTCGTCTACTTTGAGTTTGTCTAGCGATGGGCCATTAACATTGATGAACAACAAGTTAGGTAATCTTTGAGCACTTCTATTTCTAATATCAGTCATCTGTAAATTGATAATGGGAAATCCCCGTTCGCACTCTGTCGTGGAAATTGATAATACATCTACCCAATTTCAGCAACTCCTCATCGACAATCTGCTTGTTAGACTTAAGTCTGATAACGATTTTTCTTGGTCAGTTTTGAAATACTCAGCAAGAAGTATCATCTTTCTATCACCATACAACATCTTTTCCATATCGACCATATCAGTTGGTAATGTCGACTCATGGAGAACAGAAACTTCAACTACCATGCCTTCGATAGGGAATCTTGTGAATAAATTATCAATTAAAGACTGATAAACTGATGATTTCTTATTTGTTTATAAATTTAATTTTTGTAATTACACATAAGGTTTGATGCCATTACCAAGTTTCCTCCCCCGTCTAGAAAGCGAAAAAGAACGAGGTTCCTGGAAAGTGTTCAGAAGTGAATGGGAATTTCCCTCCTTCTTTCCCTTCAATTACCACATTGCTGTTTGCCATGTGCCAAATTACAATGAATTTCAATTAAATTATCATAGTATAATTATTTCCTTGTTGAATTATCGATATTTTTCAGTGGAAAAAAGGATGAAATTTGAAAATTCCAAATGAAGGTAAGTAGATCAACGTAAAAGGGGAAAAAGTGTAACATTTTCTATATAAGTATGCTTACAATCCAAACTTAAAATTTCCGTGCAATTAAGCTTACAGTACAAATTTTATGCCTATTTTTCTCACAGCTTTATGGGTTGATTGCCCTGAGCTGTAAGCGCTCCCAGCAATTATAGTAGAAAGCAATGAATATATGAAGCCAAGCACTGTATTTTTTGTTTCTAATTTTTTTCTTATATAACATCAATCGCTTTCGATCATTTTTACAAACCAACTCACTACAAATTCTCCATATATATAAAGTGCCTCCCTCCCCCCATAAAGAAGAATTTTAAAAAGTGCTAGGATGTTTATTTTCAATAAAGAGTTAATACACTGAATTTCAACTCCTTAAGTTTAACGGCTTGCGAGATACTCATTTTTTTTCGCAAAAATTTGGATTCTCACTACCTCCTTAGGATATTATGCATCATAATGAAAGCAATATAACACCCCAGTTTGGATTAAGGAATAACTATATACCAAAAGTAATTTAATTTGACTTTGTAATTTGACCGTGATGATCAGGCACACATAGTTACATTCATTTTTTAAAAATAATTTATATATTACAGTGATTCAAAAATGTATTCAAAAGCCAAGTAGTAGTATAAGTCCTATTGGTATTATTACAATTAAAAATATCAATATCCAAAAGTGCCTGAAGTTCTTTTTTCACTTGGTTAGATTCACTCACCTTAGGTAAGTAGACAGAAACAAATGGAAAAGGAAGGGAAATGAAGGTCTTGAAAGTAAAACGAAGACAAATTTACCAGTCTTCAGAAGATACTGTCTACAATGCAGTGAGCAGAGTGGGTCGGTAGATCATACTGAGTCGGTGGGTCGCAGTGGGTCATTGTGGGTTGTGGGTCGCAGTGGGTCACGGTGGGTGGTGGGTCGCAGTGGGTCACGGTGGGTGGTGGGTCACAGTGGGTCACATGCTGTTTACCCACGACCCACTGACCCACTCAGAAAACTTGACCCACTTGACCCACCGACCCACTGACCCACTCCATCTCTGTAAGTAATGTAATTTCATGTATAAAAGTACAGTAGGTGGGAACACCATGCCAAGTCTGGAGTTCGTCGTCTGGATTTCGTGATAAAAAAAAAAAAAAACATCTTCCTTCTCATAGAATGATATGACGTCTTATTACTCTCGTCAGGTAGGGAGTCACAGATTTAGAAAGAACCATGAGGAGACAGTCGTAGGAAGGTGGTAACATTATATACGTAAGTTACCACCGTCGGAATAGGTATGGCGTTAATTCTAGATTTGAAATGGTGGTCCCACAATACAAAATTTTTGCTGGACGGTGGTGAAGATCGTACTACGGATGAAACAACATTACTTAATGTGGTGACGCGCGTAACCTGGTAAAAACAGCATTTACATGCCGACTGGATTATGCATTTTTCTCCTTGTACGTAACTAAAAAAATGTTAAGCAAAGTAAGTCCATTGAATGTAACGACAATCTTCTGAACAAGGCATTTGCCAACTTGATCAGAAGTTGGTGACTTTGGGGGGAGGCTTCCCCTTTCTTTCCCTTAACGACATCCCTGCCGAGACAAGACTTTCGGTTAGCTTTTCCGTCCCTCCTGAATAAGGCATAGTCCCCCAAGAAAAACTTCCTGGGTACACCCCTGTATGATTATTTAATTATATTTGTCAGTTTCGTTTCTATGCAGTTTGGATCCTATGCAATTTGGATCCTACACAGTTTGGATCCTACGAAGTGTGGATCCTATGCAGTTTGGATCCTATGCAGTTTGGATCCTACGCAGTTTTGTTCCTACGCAGTTTTGGTCCTATGCAGTTTCGGTCGTATACAGTTTAGATCCTACGCCGGTTTTTCCCTATATAACTTAAAAAAAATATATATTACTTAATATTCTGTGATTATAAAATAATTGATTTTTTATTATTCGATCATATGACCATACCTGTTTTGGATCCTACGCCGGTTTCAATTTCCGTCGTACGCAGTTTGGATCGTACGCATGTTTGGATCCTACGCAGTTTGGATGCTACGAAGTTTTGATCCTATGCACGTAGCCCTTTGGAGCTAACATTGCTATTTTCCTTGACATTTCGTTTGAGGTGGTAGCAAAACGCTATTTTCTTCTTACATAATGCAGCATTGGAAAACAGTCTTTTGAAGTTGATTTTGAATTATTTGACAAATATTCTGAATATTAACGATTTTCGCTCGATGCTAAGATTTGCTACTTTATTTTGGACTATCGTTTACTATAAATAATACTTTAAAGGATATTTTTAAACATAACTAATACATACATAACTGATTGTGTATCGGAAAATTTCTACGGCAGAAATCGAAACCAACGATATGCAATTTTCGCTAATTTTTACTATTTTACCTCAAATTTCGTTTATTTATGATGGTAGAACAGCGATTTTCGCTCGACTGATTGTCAATCTAAATAAATTTCATTTGGCTTAATACTCATTGATAGAACAAACGAAAATGTGTTCCATCACAAATTGGCATAGACAGAATAGCTTAATCCATCATAATTGTTTCAATATAACATTGATCCATTTGGTACGGCTCCCAGATTTTTAGATTAAAAAAGCCGTGACAACTTGTGAAAATTTACACTAAAAACCCGGTCACTCTATGAAAATAAAAATTTACAGTATACGGTAGCTTATGCACTTGCTTTTTGCTGAAATATAGGAATTATATATATAATTAAATAGTGTGTCGGGAATATCACGAAAGTGAGTGAGTGTGTGTGTGAGAGAGTACATTATTCATATCAGTTGAATATCGATGTCTAATAAAACTGATATCTTTTTTTAATATTGCACATAAGATACTAACTTATGTTTTGAAGAAAAACGGGACATTTGAAGCTTTAACAATTTTGGGGGAACAGTCATACAGATTATGTAAATCTGGGACTGTCCCGACTCTAGCGGGACGCAGTCCCGTATCCACGGGGGGCAAGGAGACCTACCCTAAATTTTTACTTGTTTCCCCTAAAATTTTCACGGAAGGCTTGCAAAAAATCTTCATTAATTCTATGTGTAAACGCTAAGAATAAAATGCAATATAAAAGAGATTGTTCCATGAATTTTTCCATTTTAACTATTTGACGAACACTTCTAAACATATTTTAAAGGAGTTAAAGTAAAGTTTATCAGTCTTCTCGAATCTTGATATGAAATGACACAATACACAATTGAAGCAAGTTTTCCGAAAAGAAGGAATATGTTCATAATACTTCACGCCACAGTTGTAATAGCGATCTGGGAGGTAGGAGACGAAGTGTGAAGTGCTTACTGCAAGCCAAATCATAAAACAGGAGCAAGAACAAAGCATTTATCTTTTGTCGATTGCAGTAACTGTAGTAGGTTATTGTTATTCTATTGTGTATAGTACATACAGGGCCCTGCCGTGGAAAATCAGCGCCCGGGGCGAGAGTATACGACGGCGTACCCATACATACATTCCAAAAAATTTTCCTATCTTTTTTCCTTTTTTCTCCCGAATTTTTCGCCCCCTTACGTCAGAGCCCGGGGCCGTCACCCCGCTCGCCCCCCCCAAGACACGGCCCTGACTGAGTACATACATGCATTGCAAAATCCTCGTTAACAGCAAACCTTAGATTAATTGTGGAACAATTAGTTGTGAAGTGAATTAAGAGCTCCGAGTTCCGTTAAAGGCGACTGATTCTAGTAAATTATTGTGGTGTGATGTGTAAAACAAGAACTATGGTGGAACATTCACCGAAAAAGTAATAGTTGCAAAGACTTTCATATGTTTGTTCTCGTAGAAGAATAAAGTTAAGCTAACTTACATTAATTAGATGAGTAATTGAGCAAGTGAACATATTTAACGTTTAAGGATTAAATTCCGGGTTGTGGAGCCAGGACTTATAAAAATTTGCAAGATTTAGAGGAGAAATTAAGTAGCAGAATGTTTTGTATTGTACTTGGGGTGGGGGATTCTGTGGAAGTAGCTGGTTTTCATATATAAATGTTGTAAATTGGAACTATTTCTTTGTCGCGTACGCGTAATAATGTAATTCAACATGAAAGAAGCAGTGATGCTTTTACTCGATACTAGATGGGCGTAGCGTTTTACTTACACTAAGAAAAATCCGTTCTCCGGACAGTGGTATATTGTACAAATATACGGAATCCTCTTGCTTACTACAGAAATCAGTACGGAGCATACGTTATCCGTATGCTACATAGGCGCTGCCCTTAGGTGTTACATCATGCCGTTGCAGGATGTCTGGTATCTAACAGTCTTCCTTATATTAGATACATATATGTATGTTACCTTCGTCAGGTATATGTTGTACATTTCCATTTGTATGTGAGATCCGGACCGCCTATGTATGTATAGATGGAAAGTACTTATACAGAAAGTATTATAGAACATATGTTTTGAGTTATACGCTTGCTGTACGTTAAGGCCAAAAACTACAGGTTTTACAAATGTAACATACGATATTACGTAGGCCACATACATTTTTTTCCAAGTGTAGCTTTGAATAACATTATAGTGCTTTTTTAATAGCCGTTTTGGTGTCTTCTTAGTGTACTGTGCAGGTGGTTCATTTATATAAAACGAGTTTAATTTAAGATTTTAAACAAGAACTTACTATAAATATTTTTAAAAAATACAACTGTAATTGTAAGCAAGGGAATTACTTCAAAGTCACCCGTCCACCTAATTTTCAACAAAAAACATAATAAAATCTACAATCATCAATTTCTACTTAAACTTTATTCATGTTATGTTCTGTTACGTTACCTCGAGGGTGGGAGTATGCGGGGGGAGGGGGAAGAACCACAATTACATATGGAAATCCATTATTAACCTACAGGTGAGACTGGCGGGCCGCGCGGAGCACGGTTGTGGGTAGTTAATGGGAAGTGCGGAGTTGAGGGGAAGAACGAGCGAAGCGAGAAGCCGAAGTAAAGTTGCGATGACTTACTACTAGGTTACTTAGGTTAGGTTATGTCTACTTCCCACTTACCTTAGTACTTAGGTTTGTAGAGCTCTCCCATCTCAAGCAGAAAATTGTGAACTATTGTTGGTGGTCTTTGTTCTTCCATTAATTAACCCATGAATTTTGCACATATTCAAAAGATTAACCTCATTATCAACATCATGTTTTACAAATGTTAGTACTGTCAATTCATATCAAGCGCAAAGATCCTGTACATCTGCAACCATGTTTACTCGAAAATTATCCACAATCCAAACGTCATGAACCTAGAGACAAGTAGTTCCCTCTACTTGCGAATTAGTCCTGTCTTTATAACCGCTTATCAAAAGATATTACACATAAATTACGCTTTACTTACATGTCATTAAGTACACAAGCAATCAAATTATCCATTTCTTCTAGGTAAATTTTCAAAATTTTGATAAAAACGGACGGGCAACTTCACAAGTTAACCCTGAACAAGAGCCTCAGTAAAGTTTAATTTCCTTATTTCACAGTAGATCATTTCTCGTTGTTGATCCTAATGTCCATAGATATTTCCTATTAACTTTACCGCTCCGTTTAGAGGGATGATAATTGTACATTTCTGACCCCCATTCAATATTCATTACTGATAGTTGTGTTTTTGAAAGAAAATATTGACTCTTCTACAGAGAAACTGCTAAGAATGTGTTGTGCTGGATTTAGTAAAAGAGTTTAAGTGTTAGTGTTGTAAAAATGCAGCCTGTACTCTTACCTTATTTATCCTTAGGGTTTTACAAGCAAATCAAGTTAGTAACAAAGTAGCTCTGTTCTTTCTATTTTCATTTGCATACGCAGTGACAATAAATTCCAATTCCTCTAAGTGGAATTGATTGCAAATTTCTGACCCCCTATTCAGTATACAGTGGTAGCAACCATGCACTTGAAAATGTTGACCCTTGTAAAAAGAAATGAAAAAAAAGGAAACTAATGGAATAATTTTCATTTTTACAAGGGTCAACATTTTCTTCAAATGCATGGTTGCTACTACTGTATTCAAAATAATTATTCATTATGATGGAGTTTCATCATGTCCAACGGACATTAAATGTAGCAACGTAACCTTAATTGTCTTACGAAATGTTTGTTGTTGATAAATTTCGAATAGGTTTGTAGTGTTTAATTAGCTTGTACAAGTTTTGAATATATACAGTGGTATTTCATAGTGCACGATATATATATAAGTAACCCTCGCACTACCAATCGGGGGTTACTTTTTGCCTACATGTTATACTTTTTGCATTATATTCACTAGTAATATCGTTAATTTTCAGTACTTTCTAGGTATTGCCCTATGCTTTCCTGATACATATACTAATTATATATTCAATTTGAATGTTCTGATTTATCGTAAATTGACATCTTTTTATGTTGTGGACACAAAGTATCCCTCGTTGGTAGGACATTTTATTATTGTAGCCAGTGTTCGAAGTGGAAAAAAAGCAGAGGCGGTATGTTTCATTATGATTTTGACTCAACATACCGGCTATTTAAATATTGTCTTGATCACTGAAAAACCAGAGACGGTATGTCTTCATTACTGAAAAACCAGAGGGGGTATGGCATACCACCGCATACCGTCTGACTTCGACTACTGATTGTAGCGATCTGGTTTTTACATATAGCTGTATTACACGTGGGACTATTAAAACATATATTTTAATTCTAATTCGTGTAGTTAGTAATACCTATTTAATAAAATTTACGTTTTTTTCATGTAGATTACAGAATGTTAACTTAATGTGCGTATGTAGAGGGGGATAATAGAATTATGTAGAAGCAAGATACTTAAACATTCAAGAGCAGATTTGGTGAATTGCTGATGTTACTATTAGATGAACTGTAATATGGTTGGCTTGTGCCCCCCCTAACTTCTACCAGACCCCCCTCTACATTTTTGGGCTGGCTACTGGCCTGGCGGGACGTCTTATTCATTTGTGATTTATCAACAGTAGAGACTTTCAGCATTGGTACTTAGCATTATGAGAAAGCAGGGATGACATTTAATTATCTGAATTAAGGTATAGATCTGTCCCTTGTAAAGAAATACATATAGTGGAGGTAGGAACAGATGTGCTAACCATCGCCAAACCAATGATTATCGACCAGAGTTCTTCTTGAGCTGTAGTTCCATTGAGTTACTACATACATCATCACCTCACTTTCGATTTTAAAATCGAATTATTTGATAATAGTATTACCGTCTTTTGTTTGATAATTATGACTCATCTTTGTTTTTGTGTGTCTTCCTCTTTTATCTGGTAGTTTATGATAGCGAATATATGTATTCGCTATCATAAACTACTATGTATTCGCGAATACATATATTCGCTATCATAAACTACCAGAAAAAAGAGGAAGACACACAAAAACAAAGATGAGTCATAATTATCAAACAAAAGACGGTAATACTATTATCAAATAATTCGATTTTAAAATCGAAAGTGAGGTGATGATGTATGTAGTAACTCAATGGAACTACAGCTCAAGAAGAACTCTGGTCGATAATCATTGGTTTGGCGATGGTTAGCACATCTGTTCCTACCTCCACTATATATATAATCATGATTTATAGCGGTCAAGAAGAATTGCCAGTGGAAAAATGTAGATGTGACTTATAATGGTGTTTTATGCTGGAGTTTCGCTTGGATAAGTTTGTTTCACAAAGTGGATAAGCAAGGAAGGAGGGGTTTCTCAGAAATTATATACCGTACAGTAGTAACCTCAGATAATGGGACTGATGATTAAGTAACGCACGACTTCTATATTCAAGGTGATGTTATCGATGTAGTTACAACTGTTGCACTAATGGCAATTTGTCTCTATAAAAATACATATAACAAAGATGTTAAATACCTTAGGTGGAGGACGTTTTTAATAATAAATTTTATTGTTTGTTTTCAAGATCTTATATTTCTTCTGTCATTTTATAATATACATACCCAACTCACAAATCTTTGCTTTATGGTAATTCTAAGGATATGGCCTTCTAAAACTTACATAATACATAATCTATAATCAATCATAGTATGCATAGGGTCTAACTTTCTTAAGGGTACACGAAATTCTCCCAAGCTATCAAGATCGCAATAGCTGCAAGTGTAAATATCGGTTGTTCAAACAAAAAGGAATGATTTCATCACATATTAGACAACAGAATGGTTAAAATAAAACGAAAAATATTCACGTATTACTATATATTATACGTATAGTGGGTGTTAGAAATGGTGGGGGAGAAAAGAATACTTTTAGATATTGTTAAGAAGCGGAAGAGAAACTGGTTGGGACATTGACTAAGAATAAATTGTATCATGAGGGACGTCGTAGAGGGTATGGTGGCGAGAAAGAGAGGCAGAGGACGAAGGAGACTACAATTAATGGATGATATAAAAACAGAAAGATCATACGTGAAGAAGAAGAGTTAGCGGAGGACCGTGGAGCATGGAAGCTTCTCAGCTGCTGCAAGTGACCTGCCAGTAAGGGCAGAATACCTATAAAAACACTATATATTATAGTATTAACAGTGGAAATGGTGAATATTCATAGTACTACTATCAGACTTCATAACGTTTCCACTTGACAAGTTTGATGTGGTCACCAGCAAATAAACTCGTGTTGAGGATCATCACTGCACCAGAGATGCGTGGGTCAATGAAAATTTAACCCATGATCCACTGACCCTCCATCCACCGTGACCCACTCTGATCCACCATCCATCAAAACCCTATCGTCATCTACTCTGACCCATGATCCACGCCCTCCTCTCCACTAACTTGTAATAAAACAAGGCTGTGAAATTATCACTAATTGAAGTTTGAATTTCTACGGTCAATTGCTTAAACACCACTCTGTTAAAATATCGGTGGATCTGATCTTTACGATATAAAATGGTAAAGTGTTTGTCATGGTCCATATTACGATGAACTTCAATTTAATTGTCATATAAAATTATTTCCTTGTTCAGTGGAAAATAGGATGAAATTTGAAAGTCTTAAATCAAGGTAAAGTTGGCCAACGTAAAGAAAAAAAAGTGTAATTTTCGACTGTACCTTGAAAGCCAAGCACTTAAGTCCTATTGCTATTATTACAATTACAAACATCCAAACGTGCCTGAAGTTTTTTTTTTCACTTAGATATATTAATCTGAGGTAAGTAAATAGAAACAAATGAAAATGGAAAAATATGGCGGCCTTGAAAGTAAAACGTAGACAAATTCACCAGTGTTCAGAAGATGCTGTCTACAAGAAGTGGCTAGCTGGGTCAGAGTGGGTCATGGTGGATAGATGAGTCTGAGTGGGTAACGGTGTGTGGTGGGTCGGAGTGAGTCATGTTCTGTTGACCTACGACCCACTGACCACTCACGAATCTTGATTCACTTGTCGAAAAAGCGGTAATCGAGATTTTTTTGGGGGGGAGGGGGAAGGAAGACTAATTTTTCATTGAGAATGGCACAATAGAATTTTAACTATATCATAATGACAATTTTTAGAATGCTAAACTGAATTAAATTTAGTCTACAAAGAAGTTACCTTGGTGTTGTCACAACCAGCTAGTCTCCTGTTCTACCATTTTTTTTTTTTTTTTTTTTTTGAGAGCGAGAGAGAGAATTGTAAATTTGGGGATATATATATAATTCTGATTATGATACTGTACTGGACCCCGAAGATCCTGTCTCGGTTTAGCGATTTCTGTACAGCCCAATATTTAATCATCCTTGTACTTCTGTTACTGAGTACATTCTGGTAATTTATTAAATCAATATTGTTGCGGTATATATATTCTCTTCACATCGATGTGTTTTGATGTTATTTGGAATTCCTTATATTATAATATCACAACAATAACATTGAGGTTGTTATACAAACAGTGGAAACGTTCGAAAGTTTTGGCCCATTTGCGCAGTCGCCATCCTACTTACCTAGTGTTGCGGGAAACTTCCTGAAGATCGAAGCCTTCTGCTTCACGACGATTTACATTCACAAAGAATTATTTAGTTTTCTTTCGGATAATTCTTGTATCTTCTAAAAGTTAATTATTTACGTATCACTTGTCTTGTCTTGTCTCTTCACCATTAACGGTGTTTTAATTAATAGGTACATCATCCCTTTTGGCCAAGTATGCTATGAATGTGTATAACTTGAATTACTTAAACAAAAAATGAATTACTTGCAAGGATGTTATAAATAGAGGATCTGCCCATATGTATCTTCATCCTATTAAATCGGCGAAGACAAAAAACAACCGAGTATCGGCACGTCTGATTGCTACTCTCGTTTCTACCATCGTCTGATTGGCTACTTTCGTTTCCGCCATGATTGTTGGCTCAAAACATTGCGATCCTATTGGGCGGAGTGCGCAGAGTAGGGGTGGCGAAACTGTGACGTATGGCTTCAAGATTTTGTTGTAAGGGCACATGCTCTATTTTATAAGATCCTTGATTACTTGTATTAGAAATTGTAAAAAAAAAAAAAAAAAAAAAGAACAAGAAGAAGAAGAAGAAGTTAACAAATGGCGGCTGACACCATATGCATTTTTTTGGCCGACTTTCGAGTCGAATTGCCTGTTTTATGCAGTAATGAGAATATATTAGAAAAAAATTGTAATTGTGCCAAGATCAGGAATCAGGAATAATTTGTCAGTCAGTTGAAGAAACGTATAGTCACAATATGGTGTAATAATAGTCAAAATCGTTAAGGAGTTCCAACGGGTAGAAGAAAGCCAGTTACCCAGTTCGTCAGGTTGTAAAGGTTGGAAAAAGTAAAAATAAATAAAATGAAGACGTGTAAAGTGGTTGTAGATGGATGTAAATATTTTCATGAGTATTTGTAAAAGTTTATAAAAAGTGTATGATGAGAAAGGATTAGTTCAGGAGAGTAATACTCCCGGAAATAGGAACGAAAAACACACTTCTGATTGGTTGGCGTTATCTATGTCTTGCCACGTTGCATTCAAATAGCATAATTCAGACACTTATTGTTGTCGGTCTTCGTGGCCGAGTTGGCTAGCACTGTTGGCTAGTAACAAAAATATCTTTTGGCGTGAGTTCAAACCCGACCCGAGGCAAGTTTTTTTAACATTTTTTTTACATTTTTTACGAACACTTTTTAAATTAAAATAATACGAAAATAATACTCAAAAATGTGATTTACTTACTTTTGTTCAGATAAGTAGTAGTAGTAGTAAAACGGGTTAGAAGCCCCGCAGGGCTCGTTTTGTTGCCCTTGTACTCCATGATATAAGGCTCGTTTTGTTCCCCTTGTACTAAATGATATAGATTTTGTGACCAACAAAACAACTGACTAGGATAGCGCGTAAAACAGCTGGCTAGAGTAGCGTGCGAAAAAACGTACTTCCGGGAGTATTACTCTCCCAAGCGGGTCGCATATTTGCGGATCCCAAACGTTTCAGATATCCTCTAATCTGATTGGTCGATACAGATACGATATCACGATACATGATCTACATATAGCACAAAGTAAACGGCAAATGTTGTCGCCTCTGGCAGCCGAATTGGCTAGCGAAATACGCTAGTAAAGAAAATATTTTCGGCGTGGGTTCAAATCCTGCCTACGGACAGTTTTTTTTTACTACTTTTAAAAATTTTTATAACACTTCTTTCGTTAAAATAAGATTAAAAATAATAATCAAAAAGTGATTTAACGATTATTTTTTAAAAATTTTCATTAAACTTCTTTCATTAAAATAAGTTTGCCCTTGTACTATATAGATCCACAGCTCATGTAGTAGTTGTAGTAGTAGGAACGGGTTAGAAGCCTCGCAGGGATTGTTTGGGTTCTGTTCTCGACATCAAATTGGCAATAATGCTGAAACGTTTGGGATCGGCAAAAATGCGAGCGGGTCGTGATGAGAAATGTTCACTTTAACCACTTCTTCTTCTGCACCTCACTTTAAAAGATGTTAACACTATAACATGCATATTTTGTTTCAGAAGAAAAATCGAATCCTATATTTGAAGTAGGTAAAAATGTTTCATTTTGCCATTTTGTGTTGAATAGTTGCCATTAGGCTATGTTCACATGCTATTACTTTCACGTGTGCCTTGGGTTGATATAGAAGCAGTGATTGAAATCATTTAACATTCGGCTCTATAATTTGTGTAGTAAGTTGAATTATTATTATTATTATTATTATTATATGATTATATTGTTACGTACAGTATTTATATATTACTAATACTAGTAGTTTTGGATACACAAAATGCCTGCAATAGTTTAACATCCAATAGCGAATGTAGTGACATCTATTAGCGTCAGGCAAGCAAGTGATAGTGTAGGTTGCTAGAATTATTGTTAGGATTGGCATCACTCACAGAGTGAGATGTCTGCCGTTTTGTCATTATTATTATTATGAACACAAAATCATCAGTGTCCTTATTTCGTATCTCTTTGTATCAGCGAAACGCAAACTTTGAGATGCTGACAGGAAATTAAACAGTTATTACAGAATCGAATTTGCATCTGCACATCGGCAGAAGTGGAAAGACAAAGTTGTTCCGGGAACCTGAGAAATTTTAACAACCGGCTGAATGACACAACTGAGTAAAAATATCGTAAAGACAGTGTAACATTTCTACGTCAGATGAAGGAGGAAAGTACTGTATATAATACGCAACACCTACATACGTCTTCAAATATCTTTACACGTGCTACATTGCCGAAATTGTTCATAAGGAACCAAACGTAAGTGACATGGACATTAATTCTTCGAAAAAAAAATATATATATCTTGATACCTACTTAGTTCACTTGTTTACCTTGAATTACTTAAGTCAGAAAGGTCAAGGCGATATACAAAAGAACAAGAAATATTTGTTAGGGACGAGCCACTCCAGTCAACTTGCGTGTATGATGATGAGTGTCTTCGTTTGCTGTAAGCGTGCAAGAACAAAAAGAAAACAGACAAAAAACAAAAGATATATTATTCTATGCATGTTCCACGGAAGTGATTATCATCGTTTATTTCATCCCGAAGGTCAATGGGTAATTTCAAATTAAGATAATTAGTTAGGGATAGCTTATATACTTGGTTTCCGATGCGTTCAGTCAAAAAGCTATGGTTGTGATTGGCACATTATTTCAAGACGAACATATCATTAGAAGTTTAAACTTAGTTTATCAAGGTGAAAATAAACTTGGATTGCAAGATTGTTTTATTGTATTCGCAGTAGTTCATGCACATGTTTTCTTCAAAATCACATGTAGTAAACTATAGTTATTGGCTTATATATAGAATTATTATAATTTGTATCAAGTTTTCTTGTTACGTTGTTCAGACTAACAAGAACTTCTCAAAAATCACTTAAGGAACAAGATTTACATCTCACATTAGTGGTATTTATGATCTGTTAACAACCGGCCATTTATACATTTAATATATATATATATATATATATATATATATATATATATATATATATATATATATATATATATATATATATATATATATATATATATATACATACATTATTAGGGTTTAATGGGGAAAAACTGATAAAGATGAGACATATACCAAACGATAGCTCTTATCCAAAACTAAGATCCATAGCTAAAGGAAATGATATGGACGAGTGTAAATTCTCATGTTTAGTTTTTGAGGAAGTTAAGAAAATCGAATTTATTTGTAAATATAGAAATTGATCTGTACGTACGACAGCTATGCTACCTATGAATTGTTAATCAAAATTATTATTATCTTTGAAATTTTCATTTTTCTTTTAACAATAATGTTATCCAAGGATGGGAGATATCTCAGTCGATAAATGGCATCACGCTGAGCACAATGAGATGCTTGAGAGTAAATTCTCATACGTAGTTTTTAAAGAAATCAAGAAAAACTCATTTTTATGGTGGTGAAATATACAGGTCATTTTTTGCCATCAATAATATAATTGAAAGTCTTTTCAATTGAAAGTCTTTTATTCTGATAGTACATGCTGTTCATTTATTTACTGTATATGTAAAAAAATACACTCTTAAGTAATAGATGGAATCTATTGTTGTTTGTGTTCCAATGGTGACACAAACTTTCCTAACGGAGACAAAATACTACTTGTAAAATGAACCATAGTGAAATTAACGCATAAAGTACAAATTTTATGTATTGTTGTGTTTTTGTGCACAAAATCTGACACATGTAATCGTAGTTAATGTGAGATGTTTCAAAGGATCAACTACGTGTAATATCTACGCACCATAACATTTAAGCAGCAAGCATGTAAATTAAAATGTAGTTATATACAGCCGCGTATCCAGGATATGATCAAGGGAGGAGCTAAACTATAGTTTGCCGCTTTATTCAGTGTAAAGTAGGATTGAAGCCCATTTTATCCAGTGTATAACTGAGCATCAAGGGGGGGGGGGCTATAGCCCCTATAGCCTCCGCCTTGGATCCGCGCCTGGTGATATATATCAACAATTAATAACTAGAGATGAGCTGCACACTTAATTTTGCACGAAAAAGATATGAAAGATACTCACAAGTAGGCTGATAGACCGAGACACTCTAAGGCTAATATGTTACGATGTTTAGTTGTAATTAATATTAATCTGTACTTTCATGTTAAAATTAATTTTCATCACTATTAGTTTATCATTTTTGGTCATTTTCTTGGGTGGAAATTCATTTTCGAGAGTACACTAATTTTAGTACGCATCTCATTTAATTGGAATATACGTTTATTAACAAACAACTTATCATCAGATATCACACTCAAACTTATCACAGATTAGGTATTACACTAAGTTTCATATACTATTGAAAATATTCAAAGGCAAAGGAAAGAAAAAATCAATAACAAATATTTCAGTTGGTAATTCCTTACATAAGTTTCGCTAGGCTAACTCTTTAGTTAGTTGTTACAAAATTTCTGTGATATTTCTTTCTCTAAAATGCGATATTAATTTAGTCAGAGTAATTCCTACCTCGTTTAATTGTTTCTTCATACACATAGGTACTGTATGTGCAGTCGGGGCGCGGTGGCTCAGTGGTAGAGCGTTCACCTCCGGTGCTTGGGGTCCCTGGTTCGATCCCAGCTCGCGCCAGGTGGACAAACACCGTGTTCGTGGGTTTTCTCGGGGTTCTCCCGTTTCCTCTCACTTTCTTCATTCCACCATTTCATTCATTACGCATCATCACCGTCTCCTTTAGCCTAACCGGCATAAACGTGGGACGTAAAACTTAACGATTTCATTTTGCATGTGCAGTCTTCAAAATTGGTATGCATTTCATATTTACTACAATTCTTGATTTTCACTCGTTCTCTTTCTTCGAGCCTTGGCGGCTCAGTGGTAGAGTGTTCATCTCTAATGCATGGGGTCCTGGGTTCAATCAGCTCGCGCCAAGTGAGCGTTGTGGTGGATAAACACCGTGTGTGTGGGTTTTCTCGGGGTTCTCCCTTCCTCCCACTTTCTTCATTTCATATTTCCTTCATTTCTCATCATCGCCGTCTCCTTTAGACTAGCCGGCATAAATGTAGGACGTAAAACTTAAATATTTCATTTCATTTTCTGTCTTATTATTTTTAACATCTTTTGAAAACTTAATTATGCCTCTTGTGAAAATACTAATGAGATAAAGAATTATAGATTGTGAATGAGTGAGCAGTGGTTCCTAACCTTTTTTCAGAAAGGCCCACCGAGGTCTCTGTGAAATTATGATGTCCTCACTGTGGAACATGATGTCATCCACTGTAAACTAATATTTTTTTTTTTATTTTACTACTCATTTTATTTGAAGGATTTGTAACTAAATAAGATAGATGCGGGAAAAACTTAGTACATAAAAATATACATAAGAACACAAAAATACTTAAAATAGAAATAACTAAAATAAAATCAAAATTGTATTTTTGAAAATTTGTTGGCGATTGTAATCAAAGTATATTTTCAAAACAGTTGAAACATTGCTGCATTGATCATTAGATATCTGTAGAAGAAGTGGTGACGACCTCTTTAATTTATGATTTTACAACCGAATTGGATTTTACTAATTCGAAATCATTGGTATATTGCTTTGCTTCATTGTAAAATTTTATAATCATTATCGTAATTCACATTATGTTAACGGTGAAAATTTCTAAATAGAAAAACTCAATCCGGTTTTTTAAAAATCATAAATTAAAGGATTCTTCACTATCTCCTCTATAATCACATAAAAATATTCTCCAATATCATTAGCGTTTAACGGGAAAACTTTTGTCTAAAGATGACACATATGTCAATGGATAGTTTTTGTTCAGCTGAATATGTAAAATGACATGCGTGAGATAAAAATCTCATGTGTAGTTTTTGAGTAAATGGGGGAAAACAAATTTATTTGTAAATTTAAAATTCATCCTGTGTGATAATCGTCATTGATTGAGCTGAAACTGATACTGAAAAATGAATACTAAGCCTTCACTATGACACTAGCAAGAGGGCAGCACATGCTATTTCTAATGAAGTAAGGCCTAAAATTATTATATACTCTTGAATTTTAACTTCTGGATAATTTTTCAAATATAAAACTTATATCTACCGCTAATTCACATCGAGCTGAACAAATGAGCATGCTTGGGGGCATGGAAGCCCACAGCAGGAGGAAAGGGAGAGGCAAATTGCCCCCGTAGATTTTCGAAGTATATTTAAATCTTGGACTACTTGTCAAAACATGCTAATTTGCTCTCATATACTATAATAGCAAACCAAGCCACTTAGCGTAACGGCCCGATTTGTGGGCTTGAGTGGCTCCACGTCATCTATTAACGATCGATGAAACTACGTCCAACCTAGCGATGAACACGTGGACTATCGCTAACCGGCGAATCGGGAGCTTCTAGTGGCCTTTTATTCACGTTACTCCCCAGTTTTGCCTCACGACGCTAGGTGGACGCCGAAAATTGGGGAAGCACCTGGACCATGCGAACATGAATCCACGCTCTAACCACTAGACTACGGTGTCTCCAGGCCGGTAGCCAGCCCCAAATTGTAGGGGGGCGGTAGAAGTTAGGGGGGGCCGATCCAACCATATTAAAGTTCATCACCATATTATAGTTTATTTGCAAGCCTACCATGATAATTTTAGGGGGTTTCGGCCCCCCTAGACCCCTGGATAGGAGGCCTGGGTATCTCCCTCACATACTATAATATTTATTGTATATAGCTTATTTACTGTAATTAATAAGAATATAAACTTAAATAATTCTTGTTTTATATCATATATTATGTGCATGCGTGCTTCAAAGCGTTTGTGTATTCGCGACTGTGCTTTTGCTACTCTTTGGAATCGGTCTTTTGCCTTCCCCTGAAAAAGTCCTGCTTGCTTGCGTTCCTGCTTGAGAGTAAATCCTCATATGTAGTTTTCGTTAAAAATTGAAAAAGAAATGAACTTGGTGACGCTAAAATGAATGTCGTTAATTGACAATAATAATAATTGAAAGTCTTTTATTATGCTGGAAGAAATTTTTGTTTATTTATATATCATATATGTAGCAAACTATACTGTTAGCTAATAACGTATCTTTATTTGTGTTTTTTTTAACGCTGACACACACACACACACACACACACACACTTTACGCCCATACTACTTGTAAAAGTCTGCAGAAAAAATTAAAATTCTTTGTTTCTATAATTTTTAAAAGTTAATTTCTGTTTATTTATTTATTTTACTTTTTAATTTATTTAACGTACCTAAATTCTCGAATTGGTCCCCAATATGGCCATTTTCCCTCGCGGAGAGCACTGTTACCTGTAATTGTGTTAATGAAAAGAACTCAGCATAGTGGTAAGGTTGTCAACTTTGAAACATAAAACTAACTACATCCCCTTACAAGTTGCGTCGTCAGTTCGGACGTATAGGTACAAGAAATTGGAAATAAAAAAAAGTATTGTAAAAATACTAATGTTGGTAATACAATAAGTGCAAAGCGAAATAATTTACAATGTTCGGTGTTCAAAATTTTGTTGAACGTTTTTTCATGAATAATGTACTCTTTATACCCCTTAATAATTCTAAAAACAGATTAAGAATGAATAATTGCATTTTAAACATTGAAATAGATTGTTGGACCTGACAAAAAGCTATCAGGAATGAAATTTATTAAACAATTTCTCTTGACTGTGTTCGTATTAATATTTCAATTTTTAGTTGATCGTATCACACAAAAATTAAAATACTCCCGTCGGTAAAATACTAGTCAGTTGTCAACCTTACATCGGGGAGATAAAATTGCTATCAAATTATTTTCTAAACATAATTCTCATATACTGCAAATGTCACTATGGATCAGTGGTTAGGTGCTCGCCCTTGTAATGCAAAGGAACATTTCAAACATTTCATAACTATTACATTATTTCTTTATATTAGAACTAACTGAAACGTCTGTTCTTCGCATAGGGAGAATAATATTTATGCAAAATGCTTGAAAGTAAAGAACTAGAATAAATAATGACGAGCAGAGTCTTTGGCGTTGCCCCTATCTGAAATGCCCATTCTTCGCATGGAAAGAATAGATTTATGAGAAAGTATTTTGAACCTACAATATATACCCCGTAGGATACACATTTCAATGAAAATGTTACCGCTGTTATGTTGGCAACCAACATTGAATTAAGTAACGAAGTGTTGCCTAATCTGCTAGGGGCTATTGTTAAGCGTATCCCCTTCCCATCCGCACCCTTAGGTATGTTAAGGTATTTTATCTCACAGTATTTTCTCCAGATTGTAACTCACATGCGAAGCCAAGTTTGATTGAAGTTATGTAGATGACATTTATGAAAAAGAAATAAACATATGCATGTAGTCAGACAGAAAGAAACGGAAAGAGAGAGAAAGAAAGAAACAGACGGGAGAGATTTATCCGTTTTTGAGATTTTCATTTAATCTTATCTCTAAAAGACTATTTTAGGTATCTTCGGGGCGGGAGACCTGGTTTCGTTCCAAGTGGGAGTTTATGTGTTTCGAATCCTACATTAAGCTGGTGTCTTCTTGTTATGCCTAATGACTCTGTAGCACTTTCTAACACAATGTTTTTATTATCTTATCCTTAGAACAAAAATTCTTGTTCTCCCTAATCTTCTCAAAAAGGAATATTTAGATTTCAGAGATATTAAATAGCAATTATTTTCCATACATTGCAATTGCTTTGATGGCCCCTTGATCTTTTATATATATTTTTAGCGTTCCTGTGTCCAATCATGGACCACCATTAGCTTACTACGAGTGTATTTACGTGATGTCTAAGGCCCTCTACAATTTCACCGATGTTTGTTCTCTGTACACAAAGCTGTAATATTTGTGATTAGTTGTTTCCTATTCTTTTTTTAAAAAAAATAGAAACAAATCTAAAAAAAAAATAGTAGAAATAAGCCTTTTTCGCATTAACTTCAATAGTTTCAAATTCTGTTAACTAATACGCGGGTCAATAATGTACAGTATATTCATATATTCGTATATCCTTCTAACAACATTTCTAATCAATAATTACATCCATCGAAGGAGAGGCCATGCTCCCAGTCAATCACAGACCAGTATTTATTTACTTTCTCTTAAAGTGAAAACCTAACTAATGAGAGTTTCTGACCATTGGAAAAAGTTCACTTTCTATGACTCCCAGTTTAAAATGCAATTAAAGTTGCATTATATGACACACGAAGATCAAGGGGTGTTGAAAGCAACTGCAATTGTGGAGAAAATAATTACTATTAAATTTCCCCTGAAATCAAAATATCCCTTTTTGGGAAGATTAGGCAGAACAGGAAGGAATCGTTAACCTATGAATCCACGTCTTTATAGTCTCGATGCTGAAAGGGACGCTAAATTCCAAATTAATCAACCAAGGTATCTTAGGCACATTCTTCCTAAAAATAGCCTAGAGGGCACTAACTGTGGGAATTAAACCAAATATATTGAAGTCAAGAATCTCTCTCTCTCTCTCTCTCTCTCTAATTATGATTACCAAATTACAAAAATCGGGTAACAAGTTTTCTTGTTAGATCGATTTATAATAAAATAATTTTGATTTTTGAACATTGAATAGTTTATTACTTACTTGAATAGTTCAATATTACTTATTGAATAGTTTATTATTTACCTTAAGCCAGTCTTTCCCAATTGGTGGTCTGTGGCTCCCTAGAGATCCATGGAATAAATTTAATGCAAAACATCTCTCTAGTAGCTTGATAAGTGACTTACACTCATGCTTTCTGTGTGTGGTCTGTACCGTGCCGTGAAAAGTCAGGGCCCGGGGCGAAAATATAAGACGGCGCCCCCATGCATATATTCCAAGTAATTTTTCCTCAGTTTTCCTTTTCCTCCCGAATTTTGCGCCCCCTTACTTCCGCGCCCGGGGCCATCACCCTGCTCGCCCCTCCACGGCACGGTACTGTGTGTGTTTTTGTTTGATTCCGAATAAGGCACCATATGGTTGGTATTCCATTCTCGACTTTAGATCCACGTCATATGTAAATTCAGCCTCAACTAACGATATACAATCCAATAAATACATGAAGTTAAATAAGAAAATGAAATAAAACTAAATGGTCAAACTGAGGCAATAAATAAGACTCCCATGTATATGCTTAATATACGCCATTCTATATAATGTCCTATACTACCATTCTAGACAGTTAATTGATAGTTTGCATCATTTAATGAAGATATATTAATTCCGCTAGATGCCGCTTAACGAAAATTACACATGCAAGACGAAAAAAAAAAAAAAAAAAAAAAGGCAAGCTCGTCATACAGCACTGCTAAACAGAAAACAACGTAGTTTCACCTGATACTCATAGATGTCGTTATGGTCAAAAACTGTTCAGTAAGGTTGCGAGGGAAGAGCGAAGGTGATGAATCCTTTTCCTCCAGAAGATCCTCCGCAGTTGTGCTGCTGATAGTGGTAAAGAAAGGAGCCAGTGAAAGTGAAACAGTTGCCTGCCGGCTCGCGGTTGAAATATCAGGTAGGTGATTATTTTTCAGAATGGGATTGTCAAATGTTACATAACTACTGTCGGTTACTTTTTTTTTCAGACTCTTCGTAAATATGCAACCAGGAAGGGAAAATTATATTTTTTAAAGTTCTTTTATTTAGATGGTATATTTTGAAATATCTGTAATGTGAAGTAAGGATGATAATTATAAATAAATTGTAGTGGAAAAGATAATGAAATTATAAAAATGAATCAGAATAAACTATAGAAGGAAACCTCTTTTCGGTATATGACGAGCAGGAATTTCAGATCGGCGTAATCAAGATTTGAACACGTGAACCTGCGTTACAGATGTAATCGCTAAATAACATTAAACCATCGTGAAACACATTTCATAGAAAAAAAAAAAAGAAAAAGGAACATGATACATTCATGATCCAGAACGTAAGGAACCCTTCGTGGCTAAAGGTTAGGGTTTTGCTGTAGGAGAACCGGCTTTGATTTCCGGTGATTTTTATGGTTCGGACCCAACGTTATGGCATAAGTGTCAATTTCATATGGTCTTGCTGTTGGAAAACGAAGTTAATTTCGAACCTAATTAAAAATTCAAAAACGTTTTAAAGTGTGTCTTACATTCTGCCAAAACTAAGAAATTTCAAAACGAAATATAACTACATAGAGCAAATGGATACCAGCATTTCTTTTCTTTTCTTTCTTTCTTTCTTTCTTTCTTTCTTTCTTTCCTTTTTTTTTTAAAAAGAAAGAGTTAATTGAAACGTTCAGTTTTTGGCAGTAGTTTGCACATCCTGATTTTAAAAGGGAATTTAATGTGATACATTTCTCAGTTAAAAAGCTTCATTGCCTTTGTTGCGTAAGACATAAATTCGACTCCCAGTAAAATAAATATATTACGTTATTCTTTGTTCCTTGTCTCATTAATCTCAGTGTCGGAAAGAAACATTAAGACTCCAATTAATAAAGTCGAAGAATCTAGAGGTGAATAGAAAAAACGTTATCTAAAACTTCCCTTCTCTAGATCTCTAACTAACTTACCCTACGATGTGATCGATGAAAGAATGAATAATAATATTATCTCTAGCTAGTTATATATACTGGATATATAAGCTGATTATTGTAAGACTGCATTTTTTCAGTTACGTCCATTTTCAATGCCTCTAGCTACCTTAATATTTTCGAAATTGCTACATTTATTTACTTATTCTGAGCCTTGAACGGGAATATTCTCAACGACATTCTTTCATCTGTTACTATGAAGATAAATTTAATATCCATGTTTCTATTATTTTAAAGGAATGATATACCTGCGTTGAGGTCTAATGGGAAACTCATGTGAGCAACACAGCACAGGGATGGACTAGAGTCACGTGTGTAACATCACAAAACCAGTGCGTGACCTCCAAACAGACTAGGGTTTCTATGGCGCTAAAACGTATATCATTTATTACCAATAATAATTAATAATTTGCTTTTATTCTGCGGGAACAAATTGTTTACTTATTTATGTACGATGTATGTTTAAAACACACTGTTAGACAGCAAATGGATCTATTGTTGTTTGTCTTCACCAACAGTGACATACAAAGCTCTAACAATAACCAACAAAAATCGTATCAATGACCCACATACTACTTATAACGTTATGCTTTTTGGTGCATGTTTCCTTAAGTTCTCTTTCGATTATTGCATGTAAGTCTTGTTCAAAAAATCTTAGGTCACCCATCTTGTTTAAGAAGGCTATATTCTGGTAACTGCACATAGAAAATTCTAATATTTTTGGCTTTAAATAAAAATCTCAATTGGCGAAAGAAAATCCACATTTGTTTGATTTAATTTCTACTGTAGGTAAAAATGTAAAGCTTTTCAAAAAGAGATGGAAGACTAGATTTTTTAAAATAAGATTATACGTGCATCTATCTGTCCACATGTAGGTACGTTTCAGTTTGTTTATTATTCGTGTTATCTAGTTCAATACATTGCTTTCATAGAACTTAGAGGAAAGACCATTCGTTCTATTTTAACACAAAATGTATTATTAGTACTATTTTGATTCACATAGGTGTTTTAAATCTTCATTTTATTTTAGTTTGTATAATCTAAAATGAAATGAAATCTTTGAGTTTTACGTCCCACGGTTATGCTGGTTAGGCTAAAGGAGATGGTGATTATGAGAAATGAATGAAATGGTGGAATGAAGAAAGTGGGAGGAAACGGGAGAACCCCGAGAAAACCCACGCACACGGTGTTTGTCCACCACAAAGTCCACACAGCGCGAGCTGTGATCGAACCAGGGACCCCAAGCACCGGAGGTGAACGCTCTACCACTGAGCCACCGCGCCTTGTATAATCTAGTTTCGAATTCCAACTTTAAAAAAGCAACAGTGCTCTCCGTTTAGTGTGCTTTCTGGGCGGCCAATATTTAGCACAGTTACTTTGCTTTGCAAAAGGGTTAAACTTCATAGATATAACTAAAATTAATTCGAATGAATTTTCTGTTGTATCTTATATCTAAGAAAAACGTTGCAAGTACACATTCCATTGATTAAAACTATATATACAATAAGAAGTATTATGTGAGTGAATGACTGGCTGATCAACTGATCAACATCTAGGCCAAACCGCGTAAGATAGCAAAATTGAAATTTGGGCAGCGTATGGCATTTGTGACGTAAGGTACTACCAAGGAAGAAATGTTGGAAATTTGACGAAGAAGGGGAAATTGGAATAGAGATAGCAATTATTATATGACAATGTCCATATCTCGGAATCTCTGAAAGTTAGAGACAAGAAATTCAGCATTTGGACTCTTCATTTAAAATAATTTAACACGTGTTTTTTTTAATTTGAACTACAAAAGAAAAAGAAAGAGAATTGGGAAAGAAAAGGGACAGGGATTACAATAAGATCAAAATTTAAAAAAAAAATTTTTTGAAAACTGCTTTAACATTTTTATAAATCAATATATCATATTAACAACCCCCATTTCTTATTATACGGTATAACAACAAAGAATTGTCTGTGGTATGTCGTTTTCTGAAAAAAAAATCAGAAAGTCATAGTTTACTCTTGAGGTGAGTTTTAAAGACTTTTTTTAATATAAAAAATGACTCATGCAATTTTATTCGCATTTCATTAATAGCCTTACAATATGACAAACTATTTGTCATAAAAATATTTCACCAAGGAGTGTGGGATTTTATCGTTTTTTTTTTTAAAAAAACTCTTGTAATTGAAGACTTGGGCGAAGAAAATGGTAAACATCTCTTTCAGTGTAATTGAGTTATTAGGTTAAATATATTGTGATCGGATCACAGATGAGTATGTAGGTAGTTTTAATTTCAGAAATGTACCTGCAGATGCCAGGGGAAGTTTGTTTGATATGTGTCATTGTATTGAATTGCATGGGAATATTGGACTTTCTTTCCCAGTTTATTTGAAGGTTAGAAAATGTGACATACCATTAAGTTCGCCGAGCCGCTCCATTTTGTACATATTTTATAAATAAATGTTTCAATAATAACTGTACCATGACATGATTTAATTTAAGAATGAGGGTGAGATAGTTTTTTATACTACGGTGACTCTACTTTTTTATTTATATAAAATAGTATTTATTATTTAGTCTACAAGGACGTAATCGTGGGACACTGAAATTAAATAGGTAAATTGACTTAATTTCTTTCTTTATTTCTTTTTTCACTTTCTGTATTCTTTTCAGAGTACACAATTATACACATGTAATATGAAATATTAATTTTGTTTCATCTTCAATAATATTACGAAGTGTCTCTGGTAAGAAAGTCTCTCTCTCTCTCTCTCTCTCTCTGTCTGTGTGTGTGTATTTGTATATCTGTGTGTCATCAACTTTTGGCATGTAAGGGGGACACCTAGAGCTACCAAATTTTGTACCCAGAAAAGGCGTTCATAAGATTAAGCGCGTACTAGGCCATTTTATTTAATTTTCGGCTTGGGGGAAATTATGGAGAGGTGAAAATATATACGAAAATGTTTGCAAGTTTCTTGCAGTTTCCAAGAACATGCAACTTAACCTGTATGCAATCCTGATGACATGTTGAATGTGCGAGTTTACATAACAACAGAGGATAAATATCTTGGCAATTGACTTCCCCTCTTTCTATCCAGGTTCTGAATTAAGATCCGGCAACGACGGCAGAGGAGTGCTTACAGCTAGTCTGAAAATAAATGTATTTTTCGAATGGTTGTTTATAGTTTAACATTCTTTTCAGCACCGAGAGTATTTGAAACGTAGACCTACACGAATCATATTACTTTCATTAAGAATTCAATTTGTACTTAATACAAGGACGCTAACTATTAAGCCAAAAAGTAACTCATTGATACTACAAGCTCCTCACTTGACGCGAGTGTTGTAGAGTTGAAAACGAAATTAGATTATCTGTTTCATGTTAGCTTTGCTTTACTTTAGTAACTTCACATAATAATAATAATAATAATAATAATAATAATAATAATAATAATAATAATAATAATAATAATAATAATAATAATAATAATAATAATAATAATAATCATAATAATAATAATAATAATAATAATCATAATAATAATAATCATAATAATAATCTATGAACAAAGCAAGTTTTAATTAAAAATAATAATTGTGTAACAGCTTCGCCAACTAACTATGGATTTTGGCTTCATCAGACATAATACAATACAATAGACAGTTGACTCTTAATATAACAAAATGTTGTCAGGGATTATGTTACATTAAGAGTCAACTGTCTATTGTATTATACTGTGTCTGATGAAGCCAAGAGGTTTAGTTAGTTGACGAAACTGTTGTACAATTATTATTTTTAACTAAAACTTGCTTTCCTCAGATTTTTTTTTTTTGGGGGGGGGTAAATTCTATTGTTCGGACTTTGTGAACCGGTGAACCATTTGAGGTGTACTGTACATTGCCAATACAAGTGTAATTGCATTTTCTACGAAGCGTGTACCATGTAGAAATCAGCATGAGTCAATAGCTCGAAGTTCTCTAGCAAATTGGCTGTTACGTAAGAAGCATTTGTTTTGCAAAATGAGAGGCAGAATGAAATGTCAATACACTGGTTTGTTATTTGGGAAATATCATATCACGCTGTGCGTACAGCAAAGAAAGAAATAGAGACAAATAGAAGATTCACTCTTCATTCCGAACTTTATGGTTGTTTGCAGTTAAGACAATTTGCCTTAATTAGTTAATGCAGTTTTAGTTGGGAGGAGATTCCAAACATTTCTTACAGGATTACAGCCCGGGGATATCTGAACCCCATTTGCCTCATTCGGTGCGTGGTCGGTCAATTTTGTTCTATGACGTCGTGCACCATCATTGATGAATTACATGGAGTTTCGCGACAGTTTGTCTATTTCAAAGAAGGGTAGTAATCTATCTTGCAATATCTCGATGCACTTCGTAACATTAATATCAATATCGCACTAAAGGAGGTTGCTACGACTACTTTTCCATATTACATCATGACACTTACGCCACCGTATTTCCCTTCAGTCTAATGGAATTGTAGTGAATCATGGCCTGTTCCACACCCACTGTCGACCGTCGGAGAATTAATATGGTTTCAAAAATATTCTGCTTGTTGCGCATGTTGGTGGCCCAATTATTTCCTTGTCATTTGTGGGTTTGTAAGGGGAGACTTCAATTTGACGGAGCATTGATATATTCTCACATTGTGAAGTTACCGCTGGATGACTTGTGCTTATTTGTCAACCTTGGCTGCGATGTCATTGGCACTTTTAGATGGTTAAG